>NC_090997.1:104302500-104952500 GCF_041146395.1 Eulemur rufifrons | reverse complement strand
CCTAATACACCACTAGGTTCAATAGGATACTCAAGGATTGACGTAGCTGGTGCCAATGTGTAGGGGTATTCATAAGGTGTGTAGATTAAACCAGCTTCCGGGCCTGGAGGAACTATTGCAGCAGTTGGGTGAGGAGTTCCGTTTGGCATGACAGCGGTCTGTATTTGTCTGATCAAAGGCATTATGGTAGGGCCAGCTGGCGTAGGAGTACGCAGGGCAGCTGGTGGGAGAACAGGCGCAGGCCCAGTAATGATCCTTGGAGCAGCCTGGGCTGTTGCTGCAAGAGAAAAGGCAAGGGCTGCTACAGTAAGCAAAGAAATTTAGAAAGAAGTATAGAGATAGCAGTATAAAATATGGGAAAATGAGAGAGGAGTAGAAAAAAGAATGGAAAAAGCAGGAAAGAAGAAAAATAAAAGGAAATCATTAGTACATGCGCTGATCACACAAAAATGCCAAAGCACACCAATCAAATGCAAACAGCTTTCCCTTTCCCAATGTGATTAAGAATGTACAAAAATTAAAAAGCCACTGTAAAAAAATGAATGAGACCATTAAATAGGTTATATTTAGTTCATAAATTTGACGTATCTATGTTTTTTTAAGATTTCACAAGACTAAAGGTGCATGCAAAAGCACAAGAAAACACTGCATTAAAAGATGTTAAAAAATAATTTGTAATTGGAGTCCACAGAAACACAGTTTTGGTATATTTCTCAAGCTCAGCTTTAGTTTCAAAGTAAAGGAAGAGTAATTTTCATTGTATTAAGTTAGTCAAATAACCACCAGGGGTGTGTGTGTGTGTGTGTTATGTGTGTGTGTGTGTATATATATATAAATAAAATAATATATAAATTACCTGCATCTTTAGGAATTAACTTCATAGAAAGAATAATACAAAAAGTCCCATTTCTAAATTCCCAATTATTAACTATATACTCCTCACATTCTCATGAGTAAATTAAAGTCAACCATTTGTAAAGAAACTACTTCTAATACCAACTGGATTGTCTACATTGTAGAAAGCTGGCTACGACTTCAAAATTCTATTTCTTTCAAAAAATTAATTTAAATATATTATGTTCATATAAATGACATATGTAAACCTTAGATTGTCTCAAAATATAGATTTCACATTATTTCATTTTAAATATAAAAAAGGAATCCTCTTATGGCTTATAAAAACATGCACAGACACATATAAAGGAAAAATAGGACTGAAAATAGTTATCACCCACTGATCTCTGTGAACTCACATATGAAATCAATAGGAAAAAAATATCCAAGGGAAGACATGCAAACAAAGTAAAAGGACAGAATTCAATGGAAGGGTCATTTCATTCAGATACACTTCAGTTTGAAAATAAGTTAATTACAGATTTAAGGCTTCCAGCTTAATAGGAAATTTCTTAATACTTGAATTTAGAGATTGAGATGGTATCAAAAGAATAAACAAACCCAAAACTTAGACATGCTGGCATAAAATTAAGGGTGTCCTCAATTCATGAAAGCAGGAAATACATGTCTGTCCCATATCAAGTGACAAAATTACTTCAACTCTTTACTTTGTTTGAACTATTCACATGTTATGCTGCCAAAAGGAGAAAGGTTGTAGACAAAACAGCCGACACAGTGGTAACCCTGGGCCTCAGTCTCATTCTTACGTGATTTAATGTTGGCATCTCTGTAGGTGCCATTCAGAATCGCAAGCTCCATCAGCTGCATCTTCTTCAGGCTGTCTTCTCCTTCTGCCTACACATGGAAAACAAGAGAAGTTAAGCATTTGAGATCATCCGCATATATCATAGGTGTATCTACACATCAGCCTTAAAATAAATATGTGATTATAACCACCTGCTTCAGTAAGGAAAAAAAAATCAGGAACCAAAAGGTGCTGACATATGGAAGCCCATTCTCTCAGTGATGGCATGTTGATACACAGGATATTCTCAACAGCCACTGGCTGCATTTCTATTGGAAAATTTTTATGTAAGGTACACTGATTTATTAAAGTTCTCCTGAAAAGCTCTGCTTTTACATGGAAATGAACAGAAATGTTAAGATTAAATATAGTATCTTCTCTTCAGCATCTACCATTTTGCTAAATATTCCAAACCAAGACCTATTCATTAAAAGAAAAAAAAAACACACAGTGTGATTTTAAACATACAAGATCTGACTGTGGTATTAAGGTAAGGGAATTTTATGCTTAATTGTCCAAAAAGGAAAATTTAGTGAAGTTATAAAAATCATTAAGAACTTCTAATGACTGTACATTCTAGTCTTTTATGCCACCACCATCCCTTCCTTCCTCAATCTAATTAGCAAGTGCTATCAAATCTATGGCAATCTATTAATATCTTTAAGGTCATCATGTAATTTATTGTCCAAACCAGGAAATATTTAAAAGCAAATAAGAGGCACTATGCTATAAAGACAGGCATAAACCTGGATTGTCTCTCATCATCGAAAAGTCTGGCCACCCCATTTACCTTAGCTTCTTTGTACCACTCTTTCCATTTACTGTTGTCACCCTTGTTCTTCCAGTCATTATTGATACAGTACCAAAACTACTACACTGTGCTGTTAACAAAATGTCTTGTCCTCCAACCAGTCTATACACAAAGGCCCAATTAATTGCCCAAAACACAATTCTCATCATCATATTTCTCAACATTCTCACGTCTCAAACCCGTTAATGGTTTCTTATTACTATCAAAAAATATCAAACATTTAAGCTACCTATGATCTGGCCCCAAACTATCTTCTCAAGTTAAACCAATTAATCTTCTACTATTTAACAAACCTATTTCATGTTTATTAAACATTTTGTAAAAGTCAAACTAGATCATTCCCCCCCTACTCATCTCTGTGCATATTCCCATTTCTCCACTGTAAATGCTCCTTTGTATGTCATTCTACCCTTCCCTCTTTCCAAATCCAGCCTATCCCCAATTTCAACCTAGATGTTACCATCTCATGGAGCCGTCCCTACATTATAGTAAGTCTTCATTGAATGTTATCAACAGGTTCTTGGAAACTGTGACTTTAAGTAACATGATGACTTACAGCAGGTCCTTGAATAAGTCATTCCCTTCAACGTCATTATACTCGGAAGGCCTAAAGTTGCAGTTTCCAAGATCCTACGATGACATTAAGTGAGGACCTACTCTATACTCTTTCTGCCTTAAATTATAGTTTGTTGAATATCACCATTCCCAAAGTAAAACCAATGAGAATAGAGTTTACTTATTTATCACTGCCTACTCTCCATGTACCCACCTACCCAAGTTATTTGCTAGAACTTATTTTTTAAATAACTGGTATGAGAAATCTTTATTTCCAAATCCAAAATGTCTAAGTCCTATACGATAAACTTTAGCCACACAAAAAGAAAGCAGTAAAGTTCCACCTTTTAAAGTTCGTGTAGAGATGTCCCCAACTTTTATACATTAGCTAATCTTCAGTACTTAATATTTACAAAGAAAGTAACCCAACAATACAATTTTGTGATATAATTTTCTTTCTCCCTGATTCAAAAAAGGGGCAGGATCAGGACAAGTGACAAGCTTCTCAGTTCTCTTCTCTATTGCAGCTGTAATGATATACAAAACTCTATCTTTGGCGTTACAGCAGAGAATGGTGTACTATAATTTACAGTAAATAGGACTGCTGAGTGAGCTTTTAATAAATCACAGGGATTTAAAGATGAGTGAAAACAGCATGAAAACAATGTTTAATGTGCCAATGCCAACTTTTTAAAAACCTACTTTACAGTAGAATACAGGGAGAAGATATTTGCTCATGCTAGTGGAATTACTATTAACTTGACTCTCATCAACTTGTACAAAGACGAAGAAAAAAATGAATGATTTCTTTGAAAGCCACAGAAATTACTTGTTAAAAACAAAAACACATTAATATTGGAAGGGAAGAATTAGAAATTCATTATAATAAAACTCCTTAAGCTTGTTTGCTAAAAACTGATAGTACTAAAAATTAAAATATATCAAGATTTCAAATTTAAAACTACATATAATAATGGAATACCAGAAGTCTATTAATAAGTTATATTCTGCATAAATAAAAAGAAAGAAAAGCAGTAGGTATACCTCCAGTCATTCTCTATAGTGAGAAGAAAGTGGCACAAGTTTGAAAATGTCAGCAAATAAAAGGACAAATTCACCTTTATTAAGGAAGAAATAAACACGAAAGAAGAGTTTTGCACAGAGAATAGGTGCTGGGAAACATGTTTGAACTGGACTGCTTCTTTTGCATAACAAAACCACCACTCATTAGCTGGTGATGGAGTATCAAACTTGGGATAAAGCCAAAGAGAAAACTGATGGGAGAACTGCATGTGCACGCCAGTTTGTGTGCAAACCTGTGTCATTTGCAGGGTGCAGGATTACTGAAAACAGAACAGAGATCACCCCAAGAGGAGAATAAAAGTTAGAGCAGCACAGCCTTCACCAGGTGTTGGTGTAGTCTTCCATATGATGTTGCTTCCATATGATGAAATCATATCCATTTTTTTGTTCGTCTTTGTACAAGTTGATGGGAGTCAAGTTAACAGTAATTCAACAAACATGCAAATATCTTCTTCCTGTATTGTACTGCAAAGTAGGTTTTTAAAAAGTTGGCAGGGGCACATGAAACATTGTTTTATGTTGCTACAGATGACGGCATGTTCCACTGGATTACACCACATTATGGCAGGCTGTATTATCACCTCCCAGAAGAGCACAGGATTTAGATGGCAGAGCTGGAATTTGAACCCAGATGGTCGTCTCACTCCAGGATGGGCTTCACTACTGTGTTCTGACTATTCCTACCACTCTGTATTCACAGAGCATGATGCTGTATGTCTCAACAGAAGACAAAGTTTATTATAGAATTACTTTCTAATGGAAGTGGTTATTTCCACCTTATTGTTCTGGTTTTGACAATGCAATTTGGCAGTATGTACCTGCCAAATTACTGTTGAATATATATACCACCTCTTTTTCAAATATAAGTTCAAACTAAAAAACCTGCTACTAAGTTTGTTTTATAGCCCAGAGGCTCTAGAGCTTCTACCAGCCAGATTTCAACCAGTTTATCTGATCTCTCCTCTTCTCTCAAAGAATACTGATCAAATATGGCATCCTGAAGTTGTACATCTCAACTTTAGACATTTCACAAGGTATCTTGCAGAACTGTGACCAGGGACAAACATCTCTACAGTGATGGAACAATGACTTTTTCATTTGCAAAACAGGAAACTGTTCTTAGGCAACCAACATGTCATAAAATTATATTTCATAATGCTGAATTCAAATAATTGTCTGGAGTCTTATAACTTCTCATTTCCTAAGTGTCTGTCCTATATTTTAAAATCATTTAAAACAACTGACATATTTTATATGTAGTGAAATCCCAAGATCTTAAGTGCAACATTCAATCAGTTTTGATGAAATGTATATCAAGACACAGACCATTTCCACCAACCCAGAAAATCTCTTTGTGCCTCAAGCCCTAACCACCAATCTGACTTCTGTCACACCACAATTTAATCTGCCTATTCTAGAATTTCATAAAATGAAATCATACATAATTTTTTGTGTCCAGTTTCTTTCCCTCAATGTAACATTTATGAGACTCCTCCATACTGTTACATGTATCAGTAGTTCATTTGTTTTAATGGCTTAGTAGTATATGTTTTGTTGTTTATCAATTGTGTTTACCGATTCTTCTGCTGTAGACATTTAGTTGTTTCCAGTTTTGGAATATGTGAACAAAACCACTAAGAAAATTCTCTTACAAGGCATTTTTTGTGCATGTAAGTTTCCATTTATCTTAAATATCTATGAGTACAGTTGCTAGGTTATAGGGTAGATGATTATTTCCCTGGTATTTTGCATGAAAATATTCTTATGTAAAAGTTATTAAAACACCATTACTTTTGAGACACAGACGTTCAAAAATAACAGATACCTGCTAATAGCTAAAATCTGTAGCATCAGAGAAGTATCTTAAAAATTTCAGAATTTTTCAGATTTACAGAAAGAGAATTTGCCATTGATCATATGATACCCCCAGCAGTGTCTGGGGGAACACTCCTATAATACAAACTGTAACAAACTGAAAAATACACTAAATGGGAAAAGACAGACCATAAACATACTTTTCAGAACCTCTGAGGGCTTGCAATTATGGATGACAAATTATGGATATGCATAAATATATATTTTTAAATTTATGCCTATATTACAGTGAGACAAAGGTAAATGTTAGACACGCAATAAGGCAAAAAAGCTTCACATATCTTTTTGTATTTCCCATTACACTATCTGACGTACTCCCACTTAATCATAATACCTGGCTTAGCAGCAACAACTTTCCACAGATAAAGCAAGAAGAGGTAGAAAGTATGAAGCACTTTATTTAACCAGTAAAGCTTAGAACATTTAAACACACACATACATAATGCTACCTCCATTTAAACTACAAAAAATAAAGATTTTTTTACCTTAGGACAGTATGTTCTGCCTTTCTTTAACAAGGTATAAACAGATCCACTTAAAAGTAGTAATGATCGCAGAAAAGAAAAGCCATGTCTCAATAAGCATATTTATTTCTTCCACTGCTAAATTCAACATGATACAATTTATAATGATATTCTTCACAGTAAGCTTAATAGGAATGGTAAACCTTTGAAAGATTTATATGACCCATAATTCAGGCCACATACTAGCATTAGTGGAGCTACATCATTATTTTGTAGATAAAAAAGACCTCTAAAGTTGATTGTTTTAGGTGGATATTATGAGATCATATGGTTGGGCTAGAAGGTAGGACATAAAAATACAAATTGGGAGTCTAAGACAGTCCTGTTTTACAATGGAAGATAAAGAGTAACAACCTGAAAATAATGAACTAAAAATCTGTTAGTTGTGATAGGTGGAAGAGCTACTCAAAAAATAAGGAAGTCTACATATAGTGGTTGGGAAGGGCTTCGAGGTGGGTAAATCCTGTAAAAAGTCATAATGAACACGAGACAAAACATTGTGAAAGTAAAAATACATTAAACTCATATATTCAGAATGAGCTCTGAAAAAGGTAAAGCAAGTTCACTAAAGTGTGACTGACATAATGACAGGAGTTTGTACAGGGTGTAGTGGAAGATCAAATGAAAAGGCATGGGGAAAGGATCACGAAAAGTTTTAAAGGTCTTAGGATCTAGATTCCTTCTCCAGAAAGCACACGAGTATGCAGTTGACCTTTGAACAACATGGGCTTGAACTGCGTGAACTTTCTTCTGCCTCTGCCACTCCTGAGACAGCAAGACCAACTCCTCCTTTTCCTCCTGTTCTTCCTTCTCCTCCTCAGCCTACTCAATGTGAAGATGAGGATGATGAAGACCTTCATCATGACCCACTTTTATTTAATGAATAGTAAAATATATTTTCTTTTATTATTTTCTTAATAACACTTTCTTTTCTGTAGCTTACTTTATTGTAAGGATACAGTATACAATATATGTAACACAAAAAAGTATGTGTTAATCGACTGTGTATGTTATCAAGTAAGGCTTCCAGTCAGCAGGCTATTAGTAGTAAAGTTTTTGGGGAGTTGAAAGTTGTATGTGGGGCCAGACAAGGTAGCTCACGCCTGTAATCTTAGCACTCTGGGAGGCCAAGGTAGGAATATTGCTTGAACTCAGGAGTTTGAGACCAGACTAAATAAGAGCAAGACCCATCTCCACTAAAAATAGAAAAATTAGCCAGGCGTTGTGGCACGTGCCTATAGTCCCAGCTACTCAGGAGGCTGAGGCAGGAGGATGGCTTGAGCCCAGGAGTTTGAGGTTGCTATGAGGTAGGCTGATGCCATGGCACTCTACTCAGGGCAACAGAGTGAGACTCTGTCTCAAAAACAAAACAAAACAAAAGTTATATGTGGATTTTCAACTATGTAGGGCTCAGTGCCTCTAATCCCTACACTGTCCAAAGGGTCAAATGTATAAGCAAAAAATGTTGCATGTAATTTTAGAGAGTTAACTGTAAGTATTAAACTCAACCATGAAGATCTGTGATTAAACCATTAATTAACTCCAATTGCTCTTGCAAGACTTCCAAGGTAATGTTGCTATATAATGTATTCATCACAGTAATGAAGTACTCTTCAAAGTAACTCTCTGACCTTTCAAAGTAACCCATTTTTCACCAGTAGATATTCATGAGATATCTGAGCTATCAAATCTTGACAATCTCAAGAAGAGTAGAAGCAGAAAGCCACCTGGCATTCAGAGCAATTCTAAGTCACCAATCCTAGATTCACTTGTACCCAAATTATTTTTGGATGTAGTCATTGTGGTGACATTTGAGGCAATTAATTTTGGTTGCTTCCCATCTTACCTTGTTTTTTCTTTGTTGTTCCCTCAGATATCTAATGGCATACCTTCAATGCAAATAACTTACTAAAAGTTTGAGCCTCAAAGTCAGGCCAAAGCAGAACAAAGTAGGGAAAGGAAGAAGTGTAGGTGGCAACCTAGTACTTGTGATTAGCGTCTGAAATGGGAGCAGTCTTTTCAGACTGGAGCCCTCAACCTGCTGGATCTGATGCCATCTCCAGGTAAACAGCCTCAGAACCAGATTGAATTAGTGGACACCCAGCTAGTGTGTGCTGGAGAACCTGGTGTCAGAACTGATAGGTTGCAGATGGGGAGAAAACCCTACACATTTTGGTAACCAGAGATCACAGAAGTATTGTGCGTTGAGGGAGTACAGTAAGAGAAATTGAGTTTTTCTCCTTATACATTAATATACAAACATTGGTCTTTTACTAACAGACACATATTTATGAGAATAAATGGACTCAGGAATCAATGAACTGAGAACAATATTCACAATGGCTGTCCACTACTGTTTAAAATTTGATCAATGTTCCCAATGGAAGCAAGCTCTTTGTTGGGGGTAGTTGGTGCTTTGAATATCTGGCAAGAATTTTAAAAGAAACAATTTGTTTGTGGTAAAGGCAACTGCTCTATTTCCAGGGTTAGGAGTAATTCAACTCTAGATTTGCCCTGTTATAACTTGGTTTTAGAGTTGCCTTTTTTGTTCTTTTTGTTGAGACAGAGTCTTACTGTGTGTCCCTGGATAGAGTGTGGCGATGTCACTGTAGCTCACTGCAAGCTCCAATTCCTGGGCTCTAAGCAATCCTTCTGCCTCAGCCTCCCAGGTAGCTGGGACTATAGGAGCGCCACAACACCTGGCTGGATTTTGTTGTTTCATGTATTTTTTTTTTTTTTTTTTTAAGTAGAGATGAGGATTCACTCTTGCTCAGGCTGGCATCAAGCTCAAGCAATACTCCCACCTTGGCATCCCAGAGTGCTAGGATTACATGCGTGAGCCACCACCCCAGGCCATATAACTTGGTTTTATAGTATTAGATATATAGCTTTTCCAAAAATCTTTGATTACTGAAATTACTACAGGAAAAGGTAACTTTATTACTGTGTGCTATAGTTCGAATGCCCCTCCAAAACTCATATTGAAACTTAATCCCCAATGTGGCAGTATTGAGAGATGGGGGACTTTAAGAAGTGTCTGGATCATGAGGGCTCTGTTCTCATGAATGGATTAATCCACTCATGTATTAATGGGTTACCATGGGAAAGGAGCTGGTAGCTTTAAAAGAGGAAAAGAGACCTGAGCAAACACATTTAGCATGCTCAGCCCCCTCACCATGTGATGCCCTGTGCTGCCTGAGGACATCACAGAGCCCTCACCAGCAAGAGGGCTTTCACCAGATGGGGCCCCTTTACCCTGGACTTCCCAGTCTCCATTAACTGTAAGAAATAAATTCCTATTTCCAGATATTCAGTTATAAGCAACAGAAAACAAACTAAGACATTATGAGTCTGAAACTCTCTTAATTTCCCATGAAAAACTTTTTTATGGGCCAGGCGCGGTGGCTCACGCCTGTAATCCTAGCACTCTGGGAGGCCGAGGTGGGCGGATCGTTTGAGCTCAGGAGTTCGAGACCAGCCTGAGCAAGAGCGAGACCCCATCTCTACTAAAAATAGAAAGAAATTATATGGACAGCTAAAAAATATATATAGAAAAAATTAGCCGGGCATGGTGGTGCATGCCTGTAGTCCCAACTACTTGGGAGGCTGAGGCAGCAGGATCCCTTGAGCTCAGGAGTTTGAGGTTGCTGTGAGCTAGGCTGACACCATGGCACTCACTCTAGCCTGGGCAACAAAGTGAGACTCTGTCTCAAAAAAAAAAAAAAAAAGAAAAACTTTTTTATGGTTTTGACTACATTGCATACCTCTTCATTTATTGCAGAACAGACTGCATAGTTTAACTTTGAAAAGTATACTATTAAGTTCCTGGTATATGTAACACCAATGAATATTTGTTCAATGAATACAAGCAGGTGCTTAAAACACCTGTTAGACCACTAATGAGATAGATTAAAAAAGAACGTAAGTTTTTCTTTAAGATGATCTGAATAACAAAGTAAAACACTACTACTATTGCATATTAACACACGCCCACTTAAAAGCTATAGAAAATTAAAGAATACTGTAGAGTGGCTTTAGGAAATAAGTTTTCTATTTGTTGGTCTTTTACTGGAAGTCTTAAATTAATCAAAGCACTGGAGTGCTAGAAGAACTCTTTCTCTTGGCTTTTCCTGAGCCTTTCTTACCTAAACTATTCACTTTCTCCACATCCACTCCAGCCAGGACTGCTGAAGAAAATCAGACATAACAACACATTGGGTCTGGTCAAACTTCATCATCACCAACCACAAATGGGCCCTCAAGTTCGCTGGCTTCTCCTCCCACACTCCTCTGGTTAAATCTTCTATACCCTTCTGGGCTGCCTCCTTCTGCCCACTCCTCTCTTCTCCTGCTGGGATGAAGGGGGTCTCTCTCTACACATGGTTACCTTCTCAAGAATTTCTCATGAGCGATTAATTATGACTTCTCACAAACTACACCACCCACTATCCTTTCCCATCCTTAAAAAACAACTCCAGACCACTTATCCCTCTTCAAGCTGCTGCCTGCCCCTTCTCCTCAACTCCATAACCACATTGTATCTCCATACATTAACTTCTTCAGTTTACTCCAACCTGGGCTCATCCCCATCCTTCACACTCCTCCACAGCACCTCTCATCAAGGTTATTAATAACCTTTACAAAACCAAATCAAACTGGCAATGTAGTCCCTGCTTTTCTTAACCTTAGAAGCATCTCACACTGTCGATCAACTCTTTATGTCTAACGCTGCTCCCTCCCCCATGGCTTCATTTTTCTCCTGGTTTTCCTACCTTTCCTTTGTACGTCATATGTTCAACATCCAGCCATTCGCTACATTATGGTATAATGCCTCAAAATCAGTCCCAGGGATTTTCTTCTCTTTTAACAGTCTCAAAGACTACATCTTTAATGTCTAGCCACAAACTGGTAACTGGCATTTCACACTTATTATGTTTGAGCCCCAAAACCTAATCACTGTCCATCTGCCCTATGTTAAGCGAATAGCAGTACTATTCATTCAGGTGTGCGAATCAGAGTTCTGGGGATGTGCATACCTTCTTGTCAATCACCCTTCACTAAGCTCTGTTTTAACTCCTAAACAGCTGCCTTTTCTATTCAGTTCCAATTCCACTCCCATTCTCTGTGTCAAAGTTGCCAAAAGACTGAGACAGACATGTAAGGGGTCTCCTTCCACATGTCCATGCTGGCCCCTTCGGATCTTCTCTCACCCTATAGAGTGATCATGTCTTCTTATAACACTTCAGTAGTGCCCGGTGCCCTTCAGGTAAGAGCAACATCTTTAAATACACCCTGCTAGGTCTACTCCTTGGGGCACCTCACCTCAATCTTTCTCTCATGCTCTGCACTTCAGCCACATAGATCCTCTTTCAGTTTCTTGAACTGGTCATGCTCTCCTACAACCTTTTTTTTAAAACAGCTTTATTGACATAATTTGGATACCACAATGTTTACCTATTTAAAGTATACACTTCATCGGTTTTGTGTATACTTACACGTGTATGACAATCACCACATATTAAAGTTCTTTATATATGTTAACTAATTTAGAACAGAACTACCTAACGAAGTGATGAAAAAAACTGAGGCACACAGAAGATAAGTGACTTGTGCAAGATTTTACATTAATGTGCTTTTAGGTTCTATCATTACCACAAAAAAACAAGCAGCAGGAACTCTGTTAAAGAATTAACAAATATTCATTAATTCAACCAACATCATTTACTGATCACTTACTATGTATGTGCAAGTCAGTGAGGGAGAAATACTAAGATGAAATGGACTTCGTGCATTCCCCTGAAATGCCCACAGTCAGGAGAAAGGCAATAAATAAATAAACAAAAATTCAGCTGTAATAAATAATGCATACTACCATACTATTAGCACAGAATAAATATCACAGAGGTATTTCCGGTAGAGATGACTATAATACACAAATAAAGGGTGTTCTGGGAACTATAAGTTGTTTAAAATGAGTGGGTATAAGTGTAAGGTAGAAATGATACAAAACGAAGCTGGAAAGGTAGGCACACATTAAACGAAGACAGGCTAGGAATACCATGTGGTGACAGAAAGCCACTGAAAACCTGAAGTAAGGAGTAGCAATATTAAAAAAGATAGACTTAGTCCAACTGTGACAACAGAAAAGACACAGTCATGTACTACTGGGACGCAGAATCAGATAGAACTTGGTGATAACACAGCCAAGAGGGTGTGGGGTTGTGGGGAGAGAAAGTAGACTCCTATGCAACAAATATGGAGAAAACAAACCAGGAATTGCAGCTAAGAAGGGCAGAGAAAAACATTTTAGCTCTAAAAATGTGATGTCTGAGATGCCTACATGGCATCCAAGTGCAGGTGATGAACGGACAGTTGATCTGGAGCTCTAGATTTGAAGCAGACTGAGGCATGGTCACCACTGCAATGGTGACTGGAGGGAAGGCTATGGATGAGAATGAACAAGAGACATGAAGAACGAGTGAGAAGTGAGAGAAGGCCACCGTGCAAAGTACCTGCTTTTAGTTAGGATGTGACACTTTTGAAAAGCAAACACCAAGTGAACAAATAAGGAATTAAACACAGTAGTTTTGCCCAATTTAGTAATTTACATTACTAAATCTAAGTCTTGGTATGTACTAAAGCCTTGGTTTCTATCCTGGTAAATAGTCTCTCAATAGAAGTTTGTAAAGTGAATTGCTTTTGTCAGTCGTTTAATGCTTCCTTTTATCTCCCCAGGTATGTTATAATTCCACAAATGCTACATTCAGTAATCAAAGTATTTTATTTAAACTGAACATATTACCATTCTTCACAGGAGAGCTCATAAAATAAATTAGTATCACAAAGTAAGCTAATTCGTGAGTCTGCTAATTTGATCAGACATATACACTACAAAGAGGGCTACCAAAAATAAGTTAATGTCGTATCAGTTTAAAAGCATAACTAAAAATAATTCAATATGTATTTTTATTTGATTTATACATTAAAGATTTTTTACTACACAGGCATTAAAGATTAACAGAATAAAAAATAAAACACATCTACTTATATAATTCAGCAATCTGGTTGCAGAGTTAATGAGTCTAATAAGTGGAATAATCTGTCACTTCTGAAATTAAATTTTCAAAATTCAGTTATAAAAATACAGAAGAAAATCAAGCTATGAGCTACCAAATAAGCTTATCTGCAACAATCTTAAAGTGCTTATCTGAATCACTTAATATGCTATTAAAATATCACCTTGGTGACTATCTGGATAATTTTACTTATAAATATAACACTAAAACATTTGAAATATTGTCAAGAAAATTTAAATATGGGAGTTAAAAATACAAATTAAATACAGTAAGTGATATTTGGTTTTCCTTAACCTTTTTGGCAATTCAATTTCAATGTACACACATACAAAAAAAAGCATTACAAATGCTTTGCCTATATATAAGGAACATGATGCTACTTACCAACCATCAGAAGGGCATGCAAACAAATTAAAGGGATGTATGAAAATAATTGAACTAAAGAAAATACACTGAGAAATCACTCACCTATTTTCTTCTATTAAATACATTTAAAATATTTAATAAAAATTAATATATATTTAAATTTATTTTTGAGTCTCTTGGTAGAATATCACACATATAATAGGAAAATGTAAAAAACAAACAAACAAACAAACAAGAACACTAAAATGCATTATCCTAGCTAGTCAGAAGCTTATTTAATTATGGGATATAAACATTAAAAATGTTACATGATAAATCCAACATGCAAATTCTGAGGGATGCTTAAGTTAAAATGAAAGAACTTTCTTTATAAACTGCAAAAGTGTTTCCTAGGGAATAAACACACACTGCTCTATTCTATGCCCAGGGTCCCTTAATTTATATTTGCAGCACCTCAAATTTAGAGTTGTATAAGCTGTCTAAACTATTTGTCAACTTGAACAAAACCTTGTGTTGAGAGAAGCTATTCTTCAATGAATCCTTACAAGAGTCAAAAGGACAATATTATTTATAGAGTCTCTACTTATGAAAGCTTGTTCACAATTACCAAAGATAAGATATATTTTATCATCACCAAGGAACTGCATCAAACTAAAGTTCCAAATTTGGGGAAAAGCCCCTCTGTTGTTCTTTAAGATGCCTGAGTCACTGCCAGACAACAATAAAGAGAGATTATACAGCTGCTTGGTGATTTATATAATTACGGTATGATACTGATGGAAGTCTTAAAACCTATACCTTGTCACACTTCTTAACTTCTGAGTCTATATAAATGGATTAGTATCCAAAGAAATGGTGCTTTTGGCCGGGCGCGGTGGCTCACGCCTGTAATCCTAGCACTCTGGGAGGCCGAGGCGGGTGGATCGCTCGAGGTCAGGAGTTCGAGACCAGCCTGAGCAAGAGTGAGACCCCGTCTCTACTAAAAGTAGAAAGAAATTATATGGACAACTAAAATATATATATACAAAAAAAAAAATTAGCCGGGCATGGTGGCGCATGTCTGTAGTCCCAGCTACTGGGGAGGCTGAGGCAGTAGGATCGCTTAAGCCCAGGAGTTTGAGGTTGCTGTGAGCTAGACTGACGCCACGGCACTCACTCTAGCCCGGGCAACAGAGTGAGACTCTGTCTCAAAAAAAAAAAAAAAAAAAAAAAAAAAAAAAAAAAAAAAAAAAAAAAAAAGAAATGGTGCTTTTGATTATGTGTGAAAATCCTACTTGGAATAATGCTCCTGTTGTCCTAATGCAGAACAAACAACACAGCTAAAACACAGAGATGGGGTATAAAGATTATGACACTGATATAGAACTTAATTAAATTTTTTTTTTTTTAGAATTGTCCTTCTTTGCAACAAAAAAAGCATATGTCAATTTCTCCGAATGCTTTTTTCCCCCATCATGTTTCCTAAAGCAGCATACACCCATCAGAGTACCTTACACATAGCACATCAAGCATTATGTCAATTTGATTTCAAGGAGTTCTGCATAAGTTAGAGATAACTGGTAAGGACTTCTGTGAAGGTCTCTCTCTGTATTCTACACTTAAATGAGATTTTAGATTTTATCTGTCATTGAATCAAGTTTTATTAACGGCTAAACAATAATCTTACAACTATAGGATTTTGATCAGATTACACTAATGTGTAATTACACATTAAGCAGTGAAGATTAATGTATAAATAATATTTTTGCCCCAAAATATTTTACTTAAATTTCACTTTGAGTGTTTTTCTAAAGAGCAGGTATAAACCACCAAGGCAAGAACTATTATTACTGATAACATGAGGACAAGCAAGGTGATAGAAGTGAAGCGTTCAGGATGTTCATCACCTTAGATATTTAGAGAAGTATTTTCTCACTAAAAAGTCATTATACAAAAATCCAATTCTCTTGAGAGATGGAGGGGAAAGCTGAAGCTCTTTCTGAAAGTACAGTCTTCCCTCAGAATCCATGAGGGACTGGTTCCAAGACCTCCCTAAGATACCGCAAAATTCATGAATGCTCAAGTCCTTGATTCAAAATGGTGTATATTTGCATAAAACCTGTACATACATCTTCATATACACTTTAAATCATCTCTAGATTACTTATACTAGTTAATACAATGCCTGTACACATCACTTCATTTGCATGGATTCAATGTAGTACTTGGTGGTCACAAATTCAAGTTTTGGTTTTTAGAACTTCACGTATTTTTTCCCCTGAATTACTTTCAATCCTCATGGTTGAACCCATGGGATGTGGAACCCATGGATATGGAGTGCCGCATTTACATGCACCTGAATAATCTAGTTTATGAGCCTGAGAACCTTATTTGCTTTCCCAACAAAAGCTTTAAACGTTCATCTTACTTTGTTAGACAAAGATAAAAAACATTTATTACAGGCACTGAATAAAATTAAAGTCAGATTAGTATTTCTTAAAAAAAATTATAATAGCATTATCTGAAAATATATTTAAGTTAGGAAAGGAAATTTATGTCTAGAGTTGTTACTTTCTTTTCTTCAGAGATTGGAAACAAAATATCTTTCCTCAAATGTGCTTGTTGTACTATATGTGGTGAAAAAACAAGCCTTAATAAGCTGATTGCCTGCATGGGAGCATAGATCAACTCATTCTCATTAAGGATTTAAGAGGCTACCAGCCTTCTATACAGTCCTGCCTATATGGGAGAAAACAAGGACTGGTTTCTTTCAAACCTGTAATTTATGAGTTTATTCAAATCCGCCAAATTGCTTTAAGTAAATGCCTCTCACATTTGAAAATTCCCATGGCAACTCATTTAGTTTGGCAGACAGGCAGACCCAAATTCAATCCTTTTATCCTGCAGCTAAACCATTACAATGGTAATTCTGCTCTTACACTCTGAAGAGACTGCTAATTACTGTACTCTGGGTCCCCAGACAGATTTCCCATTCAGATTAAAATGGTTGTGCATGGCAGAAATCAGTAGCAACACCTTTCTTTACATGAGAGGGATGCTCTTTCACATTACAGCTCTATCAAGGAGCAAGTGCATTACAGCTAGATGTCTTTTAATATATCTTTTAATACCTCGCCTTCTCTCCCAATAAAATGAAAAGCAGGCCAACAATACCACAGATTTCAATTATTGATATCTGGTCAAGAACTAAATGTAGTCCCATCAGTTCATTAACAATTCAGTTAAAAAAACTAACTCCAAGATAACACTCCTTTATTTCTCTAGTCATCATGTCTCTTACGATCACATTAAAATTTTTTTTTAACATTTTCAGGTTATAATTAATACACGGTTAACTATGAGTCAAATGCGAATGCCATTAGGCAGAAGAGAACCTTTGAGAAACATGAAAAGCAAACTTAAAAAAAATATTTTGTGACAGATCCCTTTCTACTACTTTTCAAAATTTTGATGACACTGACATCTGTAGTATTTTTTAAAAGTGTACTAAAATTACTTTTGTTTTGATAAATATTTTCTAATTTCAAAATATTCCTTGAGGTAAATGGCAACAACTTTAAATTTGAAAATCCTCAGCTGGAAACTTGTCATAATCTATTAGATCAATTACTTAGTTTTGTATTACTGACTTCTATGTATATATTAATAAATGCCTTTGTAGAGAGATCAGCTATATATTAAAAATTGATTCATACTCAAGTTCCCAAATACCTCTAAAGCAAACATATAGAGAAAGTAAACAAATAAAAACAGTTTTACTCACCAAAAAGTAAAAAGGCCTGTATATTAACATTTTATAAATTGTCTAGGACTGGCAGCACAATTAGGAGACATCCTGAAATCACTTAATTTCTCTAATACAGGTTAGTACTACTTAGTTTTAGCCCTTTCAATTTAGTATTCCATCTCCTCAACAAAAACTTTTTCCTCCATTACTATTAGAAATGAGGAAAAATTACAGTAAAACCAAGGAGATCTGGACATACCCCCTTCACCTCTACTTTCTCGATATTCCTATCAGCACAGTCCAACACAATATTCCCCCAATTTATTCTACTGTTTTGGTTGGTGTTTTTTAGGTTCCTTCTGAGAAGATTAGAAAAAAAATCATAGACTACATATCCATACAAAGTTTTGGCTAAGAAATGATATCATTTAATATTTTTCAACAAAATGAAATGAGGATTATTGAAAGAGTGATGGCATCTGACACCTGAGATGCATTTCCATGGTGTGTGCATGTGTGTGGAAAGACAGTTTTATACACAATGTTATTTTTTAATAATGTTAATAAATGGTTTCAAAATTTTTTTGCCTACTAGTCCAGTGTAAATAAAAGTCTATATTGATGAGATCATGGACTAGCAAAGAGGGCACATGTTGGAGGCATGGAACAGAATTGCTTTGTTTTGGTATGTGGTGTGTCCTATGATCAGGAATTGAGCTTGCAAAGGACATGGTCAATGCTACAGCTCAGGTAACTAGATCATACATGGTTAAACATGTAAAAAAAAAGAGGAAAGAGGAAACATGTGAATTGCCTTGCACTTCAACTAAAATAATAATTATTACCTTTACAAAGTCCCTCCAAGGCAAGTAAAGCATACTGATTTTCTCTATAGAAGACATGCTGCATGAAATAATTGGTATTTTGGGGAAAGAAGTAAAGACCTCAAAATTAAAACAAGGGGAAAAGTTGCTAACATATGAAACAAAGAGTGAAATCTTAATGATGCCAAACTCCATTCATACAGGTTGTATAAGCTAGATACATACATACATACATATATATGTGTGCATGCCAAATTCATTTACCCTTTCAGTGCCATCAAGAACATATTAGTGTGCAGATCTTTATGGTGAATGAATGGAGAGTTTTATTTCTTTCAGTAACTGACAAAACTAAAAGAGAGGGGGAAAAAGATAGATACAGAAGATCTGAACATTTTCAACTACCTTCGTCTAAATGACATTTACAGAACATACTGCAGAATACACATTCTTTATTTTTATTTTTTTTAAATTTTTTCTTTTCTTTTCTTTTCTGAGACAGAGACTCACTCTGTTGTCCAGGCTAGAGTGCCGTGGAGTCAGCCTAGTTCCCAGCAACCTCAAACTCCTGGGCTCAAGTGATCCTCCTGCCTCAGCCTCCCAAGTAGCTGGGGACTACGGGCATGCGCCACCATGCCCGGCTAATTTTTTCTCTATATATTTTTAGTTGGCCATATAATTTCTATTTTTTTTTAGTAGAGATGGGGTCTCGCTCTTGCTCAGGCTGGTCTTGAACTCCTGAACTCAAACAATCCACCCGCCTTGGCCTCCCAGAGGGCTAGGATTAAAGGCGTGAGCCACCACACCCGGCCTACACATTCTTTTAAATGTACATGGCACAGTTACCAAAAGACCATTACTCTGGGCTATTAAAAAAGGTCATAATTAGATTTGAAAAGACGAAAATCATATAAAATACATTCTCTGAGCATGACAATTAAATCTGCAACACTATGATAAATAGAAAGGTCCCAAATATTTGGAAACATTTGGAAATAACCTATGAGTCAAAGAAGAAATCATAAAGGCAATTATAAAATATTTTGAACGGAATCATAATGAAAATACAGGATATGGCCAGGAATGGTGGCATATGCCTGTAATCCTACCACTCTGGGAGGCTGAGGCAGGAGGATCGCTTGAGGCCAGAAGTTTGAGACCAGCCTAAGCAAGAGCAAGACCTTGTCTCTACAGAAAACAGAAAAATTAGCCAGATGTGGTGGCCCATGCCTGTAGTCCCAGCTATTCAAGAGGCTGAGGCAGGAGGATCACTTAAAGCCCAGGAGTTTGAGCTTGAGCATGAACACACCACTACACTCTACTAGTCTGGGCAACAGAGCAAGATTTTGTTTCCAAAAAAAGAAAAGAAGAAAGAAAAAAAGAAAATACAACATAACAATACTTGTGAGATGCAGATAAAACATTACACAGAGAAGAATTCATATCCTTAAAAGAAAAGAATAGAAAAAAATCAATAAAACCCAAAACTGATGAACTATATATAGAGCTAGACTGATCAAGAAAAGAACAAAGAAGCCACAAATTACTAACACCATGAATGAAATAGAGGGCACTACTGGAGATACTACAAACCTTATGAAGATAAAAAGGGAGTATCATGAACAATCTCATGACAAGACAAACAAAAAAACTGGAAAAATTTAAATAGAAACACACAATAATCAATCAATTGTCCTAATAGGTACAGGAAAACATCAAGACCAACCAAGTTAATTATAAGCAGGTTTAGATAGTGTACTATCAAAGTCAAAAGGAAGTGGAAATTTATAACATATTACAGTATCACTGTAACAAAAATAAAGGAAATGAAAACACCTGATGACAGAATTGGGAAATAGATAAATTAATACACAAGCTTTCTATGAGGATAAAATATATGTAAAAGTGATTTGAAAAGTACTACAAAAAGGTAAGAAACCATTATTTCAGTTCACAGAATTCTGTAGTTACACCTGTAAACATCTTAGGTTAATGCTAAGACTGTAAGAAGAATTTTTAGCCAAGAAGGCTAACATTTTGTTTTGTTAGATAGGGTTCACAGAAAAAGTGTGAGAATTGTGGTATGAATAAAAACGTACTAAAATATCCTCTGAAGAAAGTTTTCTAATTATAATAAACCAGTTCAACATACATGTGTAAAAACTTATTCTATTCAAGGTTTATATACAATATATAAAATCTGTAATCTAATGATACACTTAAAAATACCATTTGTCTAATTACCAAATAATTTACCATAAAGACTATATTAAATTAGTGACTATCATAAAAGTAAAAAAAAAAAAAAAACCTTATAGAAAAGCAAAGTTAAATATAATACTATGGTTTACAATGTCTGCTAGCAAGCAAAAACAATCAACATATCCTGCCTTAAATATTTAGCTACGATGCATTGTTTCCCCCATATAATCTTCCCTTAACATTCTACTTTCATACTTACTAAAATTCCACCAGTTTGAGGATTTCCTCATAATAACTTAGGAGAAATGATTTATTTTGTTCATTTCCTTCTATTGCATCACAGTACCTCAAAATTCTTTCTCCCACTTATAATTTAGAGAGGAAAAATATAATACATGTGAAATTTTACTTTACAATTACATAAAAGTATCCAAAATCTGAAAATAATTATTTCATTAACATTTCTTTCTCCAACTTTGTAAGTTTTCATGACTTACAAAGACAGAGACACTTCTGTATTATATAACACAGAGGTAACAGCAAACAACTCATTTGTTATCCCACTTTCAGAGGAGCCAGTATAGTGTTTGAATTTAATCTAAGTAAAATGGCGAGTCACTGAGCCTTTAATTTGATTTCATCTTTAAAAAAAAGATTGCTCTCACTAAATTATAGGAGAATGAATAGAAAGGAGTAAAAATAAGAAGAGGAGAGATGATTTCAATCAAGGTGGTAGAATACATGTAATCAAGAAATACTTTGGAGGAAGACTTACCAGCAACTGCTTTTTGCCAAGGATGAACTAAGTCTCCAAAGATTAGCAAAATCCAGACACTGTCCTATAGTCCTTTTCTATCAATGAGCATAACTTAATTTTTTGCAAAATTTCATACTGTAATTATGTTGTAATCTGAAGGAGGTATAGTTCAGGTTCATGGAGCTGAGATTTAAATAACTAGACTGATTGTACTTTATGTACTTTATGATGAAGAGGATATTTTTAGTAGATACTTGAAGGCAACCGATTTAGACTTGTCAGATAAAAACATATACAGATCTAGAGAAATAATTTGCTTAGTTACTGCATGGTTTATTTTATGACTTAGGAAACAAAATGGGTTAAAGTAAACTATCAAAATAAAGAAAAACTATCTGAAATAAAAATGGTGTTATTATAAGCGTAAACAAGTGCTCTAGGTAAAATATTATTCGACTCTACTTATGAATGATGTGTAACAAACTCCAAACCTTTATTACTTCTGCAGTAGAATTAGAATACTAAACTGTTCTCTGAAAAAAATAATTATCAGTTGCTCTAATAATGCTAAGGCTTTTCTGGGTTTGTATGCTTGTTGGCAAAATGGGGAAACCTACTGCATAAGGTTGTTCTGAAAACCAAATTTGAATTGAAAGGATTTGAACTGATATAGCAAACATTTAGTTATATATAAAGTTAAGCAAACTGATAAGGACCCATTCAAATTCTCAAAATTATTAGAAAAATGAGAACTGCATCACAAAGATTGGAGGTACAATCTTTAGTCACATTTATGAGCCTTAAAAATCAGTAGATGCAAAACCACAAAATATTTATTACATTTAATTATGAAAGTTTAGATCAAGCAAAAAGTCTACTCTCTTCTCTACTCCTCATCCCAAAGCCCTTCAAGTCAGGACTAGATCTTTTGCTACATAGCATTAAGCAAAATAGGCATAAAACTGTTAAAATATACAAAACTCTCTTTCTACACCTTTCTAAAAAAGAGCTCATTCTTTAAATGATACCATAAATGGAGTTATATTCCCCATAAAACAATATGAAACTAAGGACTGAGTACCAGTTCAAGATATGAACATGGAGTTTTTATGTTACAAAGATATCTATAATATCACAAAGCTCCTTAATATAAAAATTAACCTAAAAGAACAAATAGTTGTAAGAACCAAGATTTACTTACGGTTTTGTTACTAAAGGGCTTTTAAAAAAAAGCCTATTAGAAAAGCAAAGATTAAAATGTTTGTTAATATCCAGTGTTTGAGACTGTTGAGAAATAGGCATTTTCATACAATACTGGCAGGATTGTACATTGGTACAAATTTTCTGGAAGGAAACTTAGAAATTTGAACGAGTGAAATATTCAAATTTAAAATGCGCTTACCCTTTAACCGAACAATTCTACTTCAAGGGATTTATCCTACAAGTATATATACACAAGTTAATTAACTCTGCTCGCCAAATTTATGCAGCAACTCTTCATTGAAGAGAAGGGAAATGTTCACTGCAGGACATTCTGCTGCTATGTATTTAGGAAGGAGCATTTACTGGTAATAGAAAGATCTAAGGAGCCACACAGACAGGGCTGAATGACATGGAGTGGAGGATAAGACTGCTGAAGGTGAGATAATATAAGAACCGAGAGGCCAAGGAACTGGAAAGATCAGTTACATAAATAATAAAAATTTTAGGAGGAAAAACATCCCAACTCTTCCTCTTGTGCCTATCAGGCTTTTAACCCCCATCACGCTTTTTTTTTTTCCCTGTTTTTTTCAGGCTCTTGCCCTGTCGCTTGGGCTAGAGTGCAGTGGCATCATCATAGCTCACTGCAACCTCAAACTCCTAGGCTTAACCAATCCTCCTGCCTCAGCCTCTCTAGTAGCTGGGACTACAGGCGCACATCACTATCCCTGGCTACTTTTTCTATTTTTTTTGTAGAGACAGGGTCTAGAGCTCTTACTCAGGCTGATCTGCTGGCCTGGAGCAATCTTCCTGCCTCTGCCTCCCAGAGCACTGGGGTGTGAGACACCATGCCAGACCTCAAACAGGCTTTTAACCCCACTATTCCAAAAAAAAAAAAAAAAAAAAATTGATTGACAAGGTCACCAACAACCACTACTTGTCACATCCAATGGTTGATAATTCCCATTGTCATCTAAAACAAACAATCTTCAGCAACACAACTGACAATTCACTCTTCTTTGAAAACTCCTAAACTTGACTTCCAGGACTTGCTCTCAGTTTTCCTTCACCTCAGAGGCTCCTTCTCCTTGGTCTCCCTCAATGGATCCTCCTCTTCTTCCTGATTGCTCTCTGGTGAGAGAGCCCAGGCTCAGTCCTCAGACTTTTATTCTAGACCTACGTGGCTCAAAAAGTTTTTGATATAGTGACAACTCCAAATTTTACATATTCTAGTTCCATCTTTTCACCTAATTCCTGATTATTATAGCCAAATGCCTATTCAATATTTGGTATCTCAATTTTTATACTTCTGAATCCCATTTCTTGACCTCCCTCCCAAACTTGCTCCTCCCACCATGTAAATAAAAGACAACTCCAATTGCTTAAAGTGATCACGTATCACACCCAATCCCTCAAAATTCCCATCAGCTTCATGTTAAAAATAAATCCATAATCTGACTACTTCTCAGCACCTTTAATGCTAGTTCATGTCACTTTCATCTCTAACTTAGACTACAAATACTTCTTCATTAGCATCTCTGCTTTTACCACTGCCTTCAAAGTCTATTTCAGCCCAGCAGATGGAATGATCCTTTAAAACGTAAGTTAGTCCATGTCATTCCTCTCCTCAAATGCCTCCAATAAACAGCTTCTCACCCCAGGTTACAATCCAATCCCCTTTCCATGGCCCACAGGCCTTCTATCTGCCACTGCCCTCTGTCTCTGTCACTGTTAAACCTCCCTGTACTCTCTAGCCTGCTAAGCTCCTTACCAGACCCCTTGATATTCTTCAAACATGCCTCAGGGCCACTGCATTTTTTATTCTCTTGGTTTAGAAAACTCCTCAGATATCCAAATGATTGCACCATGTTTCAATTAGATTTTTTTCTCAGATGTCACTTTCTCTAGCCAGCCCATAAAAAATAGTATTTTCTTAAATCCTAGTTCTCTATCCCCTAACCCTGATTAGTTTTTCTTCACAGAACTTTATTACAACCCAACATAGTTTATATCTGTTTTCCTTATTGTTAGTAATCCAACCCCTACCTGACAGTAAACTTTATTATGGTAGGTACTGTGTTGATCAGCTTTATTTATCCTTTCTGTATCCTCAACAGTTGACATTGTGTCTAGCCTATAGTAAAATAAGCATGCAACAATTTTGTCCAATGAACTAAAAAAGCTCAGAGGTGAGAAGAAGATTGAGGGTTCCAAAAATTCGAATAAACATAGAATGACTCAATCTGTGGGCATGGCATAGAATGTGTGTACATGAGTGTGTGTGTTAGGTATACCAAAGAGTGAAAAATGAAGCTTGAAAAGTAAGCTATGGCAAACATGAAGGAACTTGTAGGCCATGTTAATGAACTTTGTATTATTTTCTCAAGAGTGAGAAAGAGCCACTAAAAAGATCTTAAAGCAGGGAAAGGTAACAATAAGCTGCAACGTAAGATGAGTTTGGGGAGGCCCAAAAAATAGGGACAACAGTTGTGGAGTTCTGAGATAACTGTGGCTTTAAATTAGGGTAAAGGAAATGGGGGTGAAAGAAGGGGAGCAAACCTGAGAGATGTAGGAAATAACTGACTGATCTGGTGTTTTCTGGACCAGATTTACAGTGAGAAACTCCACACTACATAACAGAATACTGAAGAGACAGGAAAGGCGTAACTGACAATTCCAAACCCAAAAGGCCTAGAATGTCTGTTACTCCACATGATTAGAAGGTATCCGCTACTGAAATTGCCAACAAAACAAAATTATGAGCATCACTATTCTCAAAGTAAATTTTGAGACATGAAAACCACAGAAGAGTTTTACAACAAGTTTTCATGCAATACATGAATAAATTAGAAGCTGGGTGTGGTGGAGAATGCCCGCAGTCCTAGTGATCACTGGAACCTAGGAGTTTGAGACCAGCATGGGCAACATAGGAAGATCTCGCCTCTGGAGGGGGAGGGAGACAGAGAATCAGAAAGATCCTGTTGGCAGTTCACTGGAATGAAAATCCAGCTTAGACAAAACACAAATGCTACTAAGAAATACATTGTCTATTCAGTTCAAATTGTGAAACCCCTCAGTGAAATCTCATCGAGTTAGAGCAACAATTCTTTCCTGCAATTCTCAATTCAGTACAAGGGCATCATAAGTAATACATTTTAAGCTAATTGCTAGTCTCTGTATCACTTCCATTAAAACTTTTAAATGAATAGCAAGAAAAGTATGAGAACTAGCAAAATTTACTTATATGTGAGTTTTTATCCAAAGATCAAGATTGTTCAGTATTTTCAATCCAAAAATATTTGCTTTTGAAAATATTTAAGCAATGATAAACTAAAGAGCCTTATACTGGATTTTTTATATGGGTCGCATCAATTTACCTAAAAACAGTTACAATGAGTTAGCAAGGAACTATTTCCTTTTATTTTCTCCAATCTTGAATATATTCATTTTATAATAAGCAATTGGAAACAACACATATGCCTATATGATTGCAAAACAGTATTACTTAGACAAAGTCAAACAGAAACAGCAAACTTCTACAAGGCCAGTATATGCTAGCTGTCATGCTAAGTATTCTCCACATATCATCTCATTTAATCCTAACAAAACTATATGAGGGTTTAACAATGTTTTGATCTTACAGATGAAGAAATGTAGACAGTATAAAGCCACAAAGCTGGGATTCAGATCCAGGAGGACAATTTTCAAGCACTATGCATTCTGTCTCCCCCCACACATCTATTTAAGTAACCCATACATCTATTCAAAAAAACTAAAATCACTGGATACTTCACAAAATTCAGTTATTTTATGCACTTCGATGGTGGAGATGAAGCAAGATTTATTGATTTTACCCTATTACAAGATTCAATCATTTGTTTTTCAAATATTTATTATGTTATTGCTATGTGCTGGGTATTGTGCTAAGTACTAGATACACAAATGGTGAGCAAGACAAGATTATAGCTGACTGGATAAACAGAAAAGAAAGAAGATACTAACAACACATGGTTGTCCCTTGAACAATGAAGTGGTGGGGATAGGGGTAGCACCTAGGGGCACTGACTCTGTGCAATCAAAAATCTGCATATAACTTCTGACTCCCACAAAACTTAACTACTAATAGCCTACTGTTCACTGGATGCCTTACTGGGAATATCAACAGTCAAATAACACATATTTTGTATGTTATATGTATTATACATGTATTCTTACAATAAAGCTATGAAAAAGTTTATTAAGAAAATTGTAAGACAAAATGTTTTCAGTGGAGTGGATTATCATAAAGGTCTTCATATTGTAGAAGAGGAGGGGTTGGTCTTCCTGTTTCAGGGGTGGCAGAGGTGGAAACAATAGAGGACATAGGAGGGGAGGCAGGAGAGGCAGGCACACTAGGTGTAACTTTATGAAAATATACCATTTCTGTCTTTTTGGCTTTTTCATATCTCTAAAAATGTTTCTATATAGTACCAATTCTTCCACCATATGCTTTAGTTTTAGTTTCCATATCTACTCAGGGGTGGGGAACCTGCAGCCTCGGCCACATGTGGCCCTCCATATCCCCAAGTGTGGCCCCTTGACCAAATCCAAACTTCACAGAACAAATCCGTTTATTAAAAGGATCTGTTCTGTAAAATTTGGATTCAGTCAAAAGGCTGCATTCAAGGATCTAGAAGAAGTTAAAAGTAAAAAGAACCCTTCTGCTAGACTGCCGAATGTCAATTTGCTTTCTGGCACTGCTTTTTCTACATCTTCTTCCTCACCATGTGGCACTGGTTCAGAAGCACTCATCTCCATCAGGTTGTCTTCTGTTAATTCCTCTGGTGTGGTATCTATTTGTTCCTGAATTTCTCCAAGATCCACATTCTGAAATCCTCTACCTTTTTTGCAATACCCACAATCTCTTTCATGATTTCCCTGATTGGCTTTGTTGTAAATCCTGTTAAGTCATATACAACACTTGGAAAGAGTTTTCTCTGGCAGGGATTTGTTTTGGGCTTGATGGCTTTCAATGGCTTTTCTGTAACAATGATGGCATCTTGAATGGTATAATCCTTCCAGTCTTTTACACCTACTTCTATTGGGGTTTTCTTCCATACCATTGACAATCCCTTTCATAGAGTACTGTGTGTAATGAGCCTTAAAGGTCCTCATGACCCCGATCTAGAGACTGATTTAGAGATCTTGTATTCAGGGGTAAGTACACCACACTTGGACACCTTTGGTGTTAAATTCATGAGGTTCTGGGTGACCAGAAGTATTGTCCAAAATCAAAAGGGCTTCCTGTTGTCCAGGCCTTCTTGTACAAACTGAAGACCGGCAGCTGGTATTTATATTTTCCCTTCAAGGCTCAGGGGTTAGCAGTTTTACAGGTAATGGGAATCCCGATCATAAATCTGACTGCATTTGCAGTCTAACAGTAAGAGTAAGCCTATCCCTTTCTGCCTTCAATCTTGGTATTTGCTTCTCCTCCTCACAATAAATGTCCTTTGTGGCATTCCCTGCCCCAGAATAGGGCACTTTCATCTGCATTAAAAATCTGTTCAGGCAGATATCCTTTCTTCTCAATAATTTCCTTAATGGGATGGGAGGCAGGTGGGGAAAAAAAATAATAATAATTTCCTTAATGGCATTTGGGAACTTGTCTGTTGCCTCTTAGTTGGCAGAAGCTGCTTCCCCTGACCGTGACATGTTTTAAGCCAAACCCTTTCTAAAATTATCAAACCATCCTTTGCTGGCATTAAATTCTCCAGCTTTAGATCCTTCACTTTACTTTTGCTTTAAGTTGTCATATAATGATTTTGCTTTTTTCTCAAATCATATATAGTCTGTAGCTATGCCTTTTTTATAGCAATCCTGCACCTACATAACAGTTGCATCTTCATTATGAGATAAAAAGGTATTTAGCAAAAAGTACAAAGTGTTTGTGCCTGCTGGTGTAACTGTACCAATGGCTCCGCTAATTTTCTTTTTTCACAATGCGTCCTTAAACTGGATTCGTTTCTCTTGAAATTGCGGGCAACTGTAGGTGTAGACCTCTATCTACATATTAAGCAATTCAACTTTTTCTTGTAATGTCATGACTTTTTTCTGCTTCCTGGGAGCATTTCCAGCACCACTAGTGGAACTTCATATGGGTCCCATGGTGTTATTCAGGGCTTACAGTATTGTACTAAACATGAAGAAAAATATGCAAGAACTGCAAGAGATCACTTTTTGCTGTATTCAGCAATTTACTGGAGAGACAGAACTGCCCACACCGAGATGATAAAGCATTACACGATGTTTTAGGCAAATATCCCCAACACCTGTGCTCACCACAACAGCATCAGGAAGTGGTCATTAAATTATTGCAGTAGTACAGTATATACCAGTTAATTTTGTGCAGTTATTTAATACTGCATCTTTACATTTCTCTTGACTGTGAATGGTGCCATGTATGGTTTATGTTTGTGTATACAATGTTTGATAAATTTGAACTTTATATAATAGATGTGTATATATTTTACAGTAGTAAATAATAAAACAGACTAGTACCTACACATATTTTATGCATTCATGACAACTTTTTCTTAATTTTTTAAAATGTTTTTAGGCTATATGGTTTATCTGTGAGGTTTTCAAATTGTTGTAAAAAATTTTCCAATGGATTTATTGAAGAAAATCTGCCTATCAGTGGACCCCCACAGTTCAAACCTGTGTTGTCCAAGGTCAATTGTAGTGTAATATGTGCTATGATCAGGGGAACAAGTATACTTTGGAAGAACGTATGTTGTGGGTAGAAAAGGTAGATCTAAAATAGTCAACTAGGCTGCTGTGCTATTCTCATAAGAAAGGATTAAATCAAATGAAGATAATTTATATCATATTACTGAGTACATACATATTGAGCTATGAAGACTGATTTCATAACTTTCTAGCAAAACAAAAACAACCTCAAGACATAACAGGCTATAACTTGCCTAACAAATTAGGCATTCTGACCACAAAACAAACCAACAAACAAATATATATATATAAATAAATATTTAAAAAAGAAGAGAAATACAGAAAGAAAAAGAGTAAATAAATATCATGACTTTGTGGCTTAGAGCCATAGGAAAAAAAACTTTAAAAAAATTACTGCAAAATCAGGTATCAGATTTGTGGTTGATTTAGATTGTTTTAGGTACATCTGATCATTTCATAGAATTAGGCAGCCATCAGATTTAGTATCAATTAAAATGATGGTTTTTGACTCATACCAGATATTTCTATCACTAAACTGGATCACCATAATGTACTGAAACAATTTTAAGTTTAAAACTGATTTATATAGCTTACCACCATCAACAACACTAATTCTTTAAGGCTGTCAACATTTAACCTGAAGCTTGAATTTTCCAATTCAGATTGTATTTCAATACAATTAATAGTATTTAAGAAACCAGGTGAAAATGGTTTAATCATTTGAGTCTAGGAAGTTCTAATGATTCAGAAAAGCCAATGTTTTGAACTAGTTGTAATAATACATTCAACTTAATTTGGCAATGTATACTAGGTAGAAAATATGAACAGAATTAATGTGTTTATTCACATATACTTTTCCCTTTCCTTCCTTTTTTCTTGGAAAACAACTCTTCAGTAAACAGATAAAATGATTTTTAAGCTACATCAAAAGCCAGGCTTTATTTTCTATAGTAATTGTGTAAACATTACCTGTCATAATGCAATTTCAAGCAAATGTAATCACTGTATCACTAATTATACTACTAACATAACATAAATTCTTAACTTTAACACCAATTTTTTTTTTTTTACTTATTTAATAAATATTGGTGGAAAGCCTACTATGTCCCAGACTTTGTCCTAAGCAGTGAACACTACAGTAAAATATTCTGTGCCTTGAAATCTCAACGAGAAAAGGTTTCTATGCACTGAGATGGTGTGGCACAGGTGATCTGCTGTGCCAGGTCCCCATCTTGCTCATAGTTGTAAATTTTCAAAGTATATAAATCTGAGATCTATAATTTTATTGTTTAAAAATTCTACCATACATTTTATTGCGGAAACAATCTGCAAATCACAATGGGTTAACCCAATGGACATTTACTTCATGCTCAGGCTACGTGTGTCATGTGCTGGGCAGAGAATGGCTATGCTCTGTACTGCCACTCAGGGCCCCAGGCTGGCCAAGGCTCCACCATCTTGTTGCTGTACCAACTGGAACACAAGCTTCTTCAGGAACAAACGCAGGGGAAGAGAATACTGGAAGCCCTTGCAGAACTAAATGCTTTGGCCTGGAAAGAATTTCATTGAATTTACAACCACTGTTAACTGTAGAGAAATGGGAAAGAGCAATGTTTCTGTATGCCTAGGAGTAGTGAAAAATGTATGAGTGGGCATGAAAAGTCTTTATCATATTATACATACAAAGATTGAAATATAGCTTTTCCTAAATGCCAGGAAATGCTTCATGACCTTCTCAATACATAGCCCTGCACTGAAAAGCATTTTTAGGGTGAATCTCTAGACCAGGAGTCTTTAACCTGAACTACAACTCCCTTGTATCAGGGAATCCAGGGACTTAAGGCCTTAGAGGCTCATAAGTACTTTGAAATTAATGCAAACTTTGTAAATTTATTTGTTTATTATTCTGGGTAGAGAAGCAACAGTTTTTCAATAGGTTTTTTCAAAAGCCCTCCTAAAAGTGGGAATCACTGCCCTTGATCTTTCCTCATAAACATATTGTTTTTACTTGCAAATTTTTCTACTTCTGTTAATGACACTATCATCTTCTTCCCAATAACCAAGGCTTGAAACTCCAGAATCACCCTGAATTCTTTCCTCTTTGGTTCCCACATCTAATTAGATGCCAAACTGCTAAGATCTGCAGCTCTCTCCCACATCTGTATCTTTCTTCTCTCTCACCACTGCCATTATCTCTTATGTCATAACTTACCTACTATCTAAATTACACACATTATTGCCAGTAAAATAAATCCCTCTAAAGCCACAACTCTGTCCATTCTGAATCCTGTTCAAAACATTCAACTTGTACAGGAAAAAAGTTCAAACACTTTGCTCTAAATAATTTGGCCACAACCTACCTTTTCAATATTTCTCCCATTAACTCTTCATATTTCCTATAATCCAGAAGGCTAAATTAATTGTGGCTCTCTAAACATACTGTATAGTTGAACAATATCATACCTTTCCCCCATTATTTTGAAATTTAGTTCATTTCCTTCCACCTTCTTAGATAGCCTTTGAAGCAAAAACTATTTTGATACTAGCAGAACTGCTGCACCTCTTTCTGGTAAGCACTTAACATTTTTCTTTTTGTTTTACATACATAGCAACATACATATAGTCATTTCATGGTATCTGTGGAAGATTGGTTCCACAACCCCCAACAGATATGAAAATCCATGGATGCTCAAGTCCCCTATGTAAAATGGCACAGTATTTGCATATAACCCATGCACATCACCCCATATACTTTATCCACTGCCACTGGCCCCCTTCTCTCATATACAATCTCTAGATTACTTATAGTACTTAATACACTGTAATGCTTTGTAAATAGTTGTTATGCTGTACTGATTTTTTAATGTGTATTATTTGTTATTGGTTTTTTTCTTTTTCAGAATATTTTTGATTTGCAGTTGGTTGAATCCACAGCTGCAGAACCCATAGATATGAAAGGCTGACTACATATGCTTTTAATCAACCATTAATCAAGTTTTTAGGAAGAGAAACAAATTATCAAAAAAAGCTGGGTTATGGAACTGTTGTTCATGAAAATAAAAAGAGAACTCACAATTCATAACAAGGCCCATAACCCAGGTAGGAAAGAAAGCAGACAGGAAAATAATTTGCCCAAATCTTAACAGAACAGATAGGAGAAACATGGGCCACATGGCACAGGGAACGCATGGTTTCACAAATACAACAGAATTTGTAGAGGTAGCAAGGGTAGCATGCTGACCTTATATTCTACAATGATACCAACTTCAGATGAATCAAAGCACCAAATAAAACTGTAAGAATCTAGACGAAAACACAAGGGGGAAAAAATCTACTTGTTTTTAAAAGGGAAAAGCATAAAAGCCAATGGAAAAAATCATAAAGGAAAAATAGGATCAATTAAAAGTTTAAAATGTCTACATGATTAAAAATAATAGAAAAATTAAAAAATTAAAAAGCCAATTATTAACTTAGAAAATATTAGGCATATATGTACATACCTCTGATACATAGAGCTAATACAAGCCTACTAAGAAAAATGCTGATATTTAAATAGAAAATTGGACAATGGATACGAAAAAGATAATTCAGAGGCAATAAAAATGAACTTTTCAGAAGGGCAACCCTCAAGCCCTCAAGTTTCCTAAAAGTGTCCCCAATTCAACAATAAGATACCTACTTACAATTTATCAAAATAGAAAATGGGTTTTTCAAAATACAACACCTAAAGATTGACAAAAGTAAACTAAAACGAGTACTCAATATGATGTTGATGCAAGTACAAATCCATGCTTAAAAAATGTTCACATCTTTAATCCTGGTAATTTTACTTCAAGAAATTTATCTTTAAATATTCAGAAGGGCAGTCCAATACTTCCTTACAAAGATATTATCTGCAACACTATCAATAAGTGTGAAAAGTAAAAAATACCTTAAATGTCCAGCAACAAATGGTTAATAATAGCAAATCCATACCATTATGGATTGTAGATATGCAACCAGTAAAACTCACGTGTAACTATTAATGACTATTTAATGACATGGAAAGATGTTCACAGTATAGCGTTAACTAAGAAAGAAAAGATTACTCTAGTTTCTTGAACATGAAGTGGTAATATTAACACTGGTAATTAGCACTGGGTAGTAGAAGAGACTAATTTTAACTTTTTCTGTATTTTTTATGTTTTCTACAAGAAGTATTTAATATAAACTAAAAGTTATAAAAAGGACATAAATACATCTGTTAGGTTTTGCTTCAAATAGAATTAGGCAGTGATTAGACTAACAGATTAGAAGATGGAAATGTATGAATTAGGTTTCAGAGGAATGGTCACAGTGGGGTAGGAGAATTCCATACAATATGATGTAAATTGTTGATACATATAAATTATCACTAACTACATATCAATGTTTCTCAACAAGAAGTAAAGGAGCGGGACACAATGGGTAATAATCTAAAATTTAGCCAAAATCAAAAAAAATAGCCAATGGGCACCAAGAGTAAGCCTTTCTTTTTCTGTGACCAGCCACTCTTCAATCTAGAATATGAAATGCTTACTTTCATACCCAGGGGCAAGCAAAAGCATCCAATTCAGGATGAAGCGGTTGGATTACTCTAAAGACTACAGATGCCCCCAGTATAAAAGAGATTATCACAGAACTACTATCAAGAGGATCCCTGGCACTGGCAATTTTAAGTACCAGAAAGGCAGTCTTACTAGATGACACTGAACAAGATGCATAAAGTGTCCATGACACAGCACTCAAGTTATACTTTGATGGTTTCTTTTTAAGTGAAAAGGTTTACTCACTTTTTTTTCATTTGTTAGCATAAATATCACTTTGTATAAAAGTCCAAATCAAATATTATTTTTCTCCTGGCTAAGTCTGCAGAGAATTTAACTGTTACATAGCCAGAAATGGCCAATTACGGAGACCTCAAGTATAATAAAGTTTCTGTTTTGCTTAAATTTCTGTTTATCTTGCTACCATCATCATAAATGATAATAATGTTCAGTTTAATTTCAACAAATTCCTTGATATAGCATTCATGTTATAATAAACATTCAATAAAACAAACAGGATTAAGAAATTACTACAAGGTTAAATCACTATGTAGAACCTGTACCTGAAAATATTTTTATCTTATGATTTGTAATTCTAAGTTTTATTTCTTCAGAGTAAGTAATTTCAAGGAGCACAATTTAAAATTGTTACCTGTTTAGTAGTATCCTAAAAATACATCTACAGGAGATAGATTTATCATTAAAAGTATTATTTTCCTTCATATTCAAAGATCAACAATTTTTAAAACAAAATGATTCTTAGAGATTATTTACTCCAACTCTCTTATTTTGTAAATGAGGAAATAGATATAGAGAAGTTAGAACTAACTTTCTGAAAGACATATAGGTAGTTACCAACACAGCTTCTAATTCAATGCTCTTTCCCAGGTTAATACCTTTTAGAGATAGTTTACAGAACGGTTAGAATAATCTCGTAAGTCAGTAAGAGTTTTAATTATTACACACTGATCTATTTCCTGTACTAGGTAAACTCATTTGCTTAGAATAATATGAGCTAAATATTTTTGGATATACTTAGCAATAAAAGAGTAATGTTAAATAACTTTTTCTGATCATGAGACTAACAGCCTTGTATGCTTACAAGACCATTTTATATACAGCTTTTTAAATACCACACAATTATTAAGGAAAAGGAAGAAAATTACATGGTTTGATAGTGGGCAAATACAGATTTTAGTTTATATTTAATCTACTTGTTTATGTTCTTTATAAGATCCAGCAACAAAATTTACATGAAATTCTTTTCTTCAAAGTAATTAATTTTGTAAAGTTAATGGAAAGTGTTTGTGATTTGTAGGTTTATTTGTAGAATAGACTGTCAGGGTAATAAAGAAGAGACTATCTGGGAAGTAAAAAACAACAGATGCTCTACTCATTTATGTAAATGCCAATACATTTTCATTGGACATGATACTAACAGTATCCCTAGTTTTTTCAATAGCAATTTAGGTTTACATTTCCATATATATTTATATAGACTAATATAAAAAAAAATTTCAAAAAATGACTCAGAAAACCAATAATTTATTTTTCATTTCCTATTAAAAAGATAATAGTCTGGTAAAAGTTCAATCACTGTTTCTAAAGTTATTAAAGGGTTACATAACAATAAGGAGCAACCCAAGGCAGAAGAGAGAGAGGGAGAAAGAACAGAAGGGAGGAAGAAGGATGAGAACACAAAGGTTCTGGATAATTTCTTATGTGATGTCATCCTTCAAAATTACTTTTAATGTTTTATCTAAGATCCCTAAATATGAACTTTATACTCATTACTTGCTTACAACGAGAAATTCCTGCTGCAAAAATATTTTAAAAGCTTTTTTCACCCTCCTGATGGTGATTCAAAAAGTGAATACCACTTTTGCAAAGTAGGTCATCAGCTGAGTTTGCTCCTCCCCCACACTTCCTTCACAAAAATAAACAAGCTTTCCCAGTTAATAAGAATTCTAGAAGAAGATGTTGGGAAGACCCTTTCAGACATTGGCCTAGGCAAAGAATTTTTGAAGAAGACCCCCAAAGCAATCACAGCAGCAACAAAAATAAATAAATGGTATCTGATCAAATTAAAAAGCTTTTGCACAGCCAAGGAAACTATCATTAGAGCGAATACACAGCCTACAGAATGGGAGAAAATATTTGCTCTCTACATATCCGATAAAGGGCTGATAACAAGAATCTGTCTAGAACTTTAAAAAAATCAACAACAAAAAAAATCAAACAACCTCATCAACAAATGAGAAAAGGAAATTAACAGAAACTTTTCAAAAGAAGACAGAATAATGGCCAGCAAACATATAAAAAAATGCTCAATATCTCTAATCATTAGAGAAACGCAAATCAAAACCACAAGGAGATATAACCTAACCCCAGTGAGATTGGCCTCTATCAAAAAAATCCCAAAACAACAAATGCTGGCGAGGATGTGGAGAGACAGGAACACTCTTACACACTGCTGGTGGAGCTGCAAATTAGTGCAACCTCTGTGGAAAAGGATGTGGAGATACCTCAAAGAGCTAAAAATAGAAATACCATTTGACCCAGCAAAAGCACTATTAGGCATCTACCCCAAAGAGCAAAAGTCATTCTGTAATAAAGACATCTGCACCCGAATGTTTATGGCAGCACAATTCACTATTGTAAGGATGTGGAAACAACCCAAGTGCCCGTCGATTCATGAGTGGATTAAAATTTGGTATATGTATACAATGGAATATTACTCAATTATAAGAAATGACAGTGACCTAGCATCTCTTATATTTTCCTGGATAGAGCTTGATTGAGCCCATTATCTGAAATGAAGTATCACAAGATCAGAAGAATAGGCTCCACATGTACTCACCATCAAATTGGCACCGACTGATCTACACTATGGTGCTCACACGGTAGAAATATTCTCTAGGGATTAGGGGGTTGGGGGGGAGGGGCGGTAAACTCAAAACTAATGGACACGGTGAGCATTGTAGAGGGGAACGGCACACCTCTAATCTTGGCTTGGGTGAGGCAAAGACATAAAATGTAACCAAAATGTTTGTACTCTCATAATATCTTGAAATTAAAATAAAAAATAAAAAGCTTTCCCAGTTAAGTATCTGAGAAATGTTCTATGTTTGTCTATTATACTACATTTAACAAGTTATAAATTATTTTTATATTTTATGGTCAAATAAAATTTCTAACAAATAACATTCTTTATTAACATAAACATTACAATAATTTAAAATTAAACTGAAAAAAGTGGAGTGAGGCCCAAATCTAAGATTTAGAAATTATTACTTACTGCAGGTACCAATAATTTCTTCACTTCTTCAACTGCTCTCTTCAGTTTGATTTCTGCTCTGTTCTGAGCATCTTCCACAGTGATCAGTACATGTAAATCTTCATTTAAATGCTCCCAATTGGGCTTGCCTCTATTTTGCTCCTCCTAAAAAATTTACAAAGAACACTATTACAAATTTTTCTCTTTAAAGAGAGAGTGTATCTTTCATAATATTAACCTGTTACCAATTATTTCAGCTATGTTTGCATTATTTTGCTACGATGACATTAAAGACCTTTCGAGTTATTTTCCTGGCCAAGAAGGAAAAAAAAAAAAAAAAAGTTTGAGTGTGTCAAAAGATAGTTAGTTCAACAAATATATGCTACACACCTACTATGTACCAGGCAGGCATGGAGCCAGATGCTAAAGATACAGTGGTAAGCATGACAATCACAATCTCTGGAGTGTTCCTATGTACTAAGAAACTTATATATGATATCATCCTTAAATTATCATGGAAAAAACATTGAGAAGCATGTTATTATTTGTATATTTTGTTTATGAGTAAACAGAAGGTCATCAAGGTTAAGCTAGCCACTTCTCTAGGTCACACAGCTAAAAAGCTATCAATTTAGGAGCTGAATCAAATTTTTCATTTTCAAGTTCAGTGATTTTTCCATTTCATTACAACTGTTTTAAATAATAGTAGCTGTATTCAACATTAAAGTATTTTGTAAAAAGACATTATGTAAGAGAAGTGCTACTTGTTTTAAGTAAAATATTTCATTATAACCACAAGCAATAAATGTAAGAATAGTTTTAACTATATTTCTATCAGACCTTACTTAAAAAAATAAATTATAACGCCACTCTTTATATCAAGTCATAAATACTAGTTTCATAGAGAATACCGAAGTTTCATTTTCTTGATGTCTTCTAATCACCTAGTAAAAACTATCCCCACATTGAAAACCTTGTCAAGCTACCAGGACATTCAGAAGTAGAGTTAGCCTTCTACAATTTCTCCTTCACCTATGATATAATAATTTCATAATTTCAGAGTTGCTTCTTGTTTTATGTTTTAGAGATAATACATATTTATAAATAATTTATAATACAATTTTAAATTATTTTTATATAAAATAATATATATTTATAAGTAAATAATATATAAATGATATATGCAAATGCAGCTGACTCATAGCAATGTACCATAGATAAACAATAAACAGTATCTGCTGTTGGACTTTTATCTTAAAAGTCACTATCTACCTAATTGTGACATTCCAATAAAAGAAAATAAAGCTGGTATAATAAAACAGTTTTCTACTACAATTTACATGTTTTGAGCTCAGCCAATAAGCATAAAAATAAATTGTAACAGTAAAGTAAATACTTCTGCCTTATATACAGTTAATATCTTTAGAATCAAAATGCATTCACATGCTGTAAGGGGATATGAAAGAAATCAAACAAAGCACACAGCCTTATGTTAGGCTATCTATTGTGTTTCCAAAGAGTGAACTCAGCATCAGCAGTGTCTCACAAGGGTACCATGGGATGTCTGAAATTCCAACGGAAACATAGCAAAAATCAGTATCTGCCAGATACTGTGTAAACTACTAGCTCAAATATGACTGTTTCAACCTTAGATCACACCACATTCCTTCTGATAATGTCATATCTTTACAAAGTTAGGTTTTCAGTGGTTGCTGTAATAAGAAGTACATCCATGCAAAAATCAATGCAAAACAAGAAAAGAAGGTGGTGGTGCACAACTTGATTCCAAGATCTGAGAATCTGAACAGCACCCAAGAAAACACAAATGTCGTTAATAAATAATGTGGTTATTTAGAAATAAAAATAAAATTTGTTTCAATTTATGTTTTGATACAATACTGAACTAATTAAGTTGTTTAGAAATAAATATTTAATAAATGGAACTATGTGATATTTCTTTTAGCCTAGTGTATACTATAAAAAACTGAGAAATTAAGGAGTCAATGAATCAAGAAACTGGGAACCTTGGGGGTATCCATATGGCAAAGAATATAAAATTTGTATAAATACTTCTACTGGTGGAAAGAAAAATCAGTTTTTAAATCCAGATTTTAATTTTTATGTTGAAAAATGTTAACAATTATTTTCCCACCAAAATCTGTATTTTTGTCTTTTCTCAGTAGAGAGATCTACAAAAGTTACTGGTATTATCTGGTGGACCTGAAAGTGTACCTATTTGTCTAAATCCATATATGTAAAGGGACTTCCGCTTCCAGCCAAGATGAAGGAACAAGAAGCAGATTCACCCTCCCCTCTGAAACAATCAAGAAACAGGCAAAACATATGAAACAACAGTTTCAAGTCATTGGACATCAGATAAAAATAATGATGGCAAAAAAAATGAGGTGAGCCTACCACTGTCCCAGCTTATTGGCTTGAGAGTCTGCAGATGGACTCCCAGAGTTGAGAGCACCGGGCAAGAGTTCTCCCTGAGTAAGGAGACTAGGCAAGAGTCTGAGGAAACTAAAGCAGCCAGAGTTCACAGGTAAGAGTCCTGGAGAGAACTGCACACAAAGAATTCTGGAGAACTGCTCAGCTGAATACTTGAGTGCATGAATGGGAAGAAATTCCAGAGGCCAGGGAAGGAAAAACCCCAAAGGATTTTGGGGTCAAAGTGCGTGGTTCTCACACAGAGACAGAGTGAAAGACTGTGATTCACCAACAGTGACTGAAGTACACAAAGGGTTTTAGTAGTGGGAAATAATTAAATCTAGTTTGAGCATTGTTCCAGTACAGCCTAAACAAACTTTAAAAGCAAGACATAAAAGCATCAAATTACTTCCAACTAATTTAACTGTATCCCAGAACAAAACTCAAGGATATTTATAGGAACACAAAAATATCCACCCAACAAGGTAAAATTTACACTACCTGGTATATACAATTAGAAATTACCAGACGTGCAAAGAAGCAAGAAAATACGACATATATGAGATGGAGAAAACAAACAAACAAACAATAAATCAAAACCAATCTAGAAGTGACACAAATGTTAAAATCAGTAGACAGAGACATTAAAAGCTATTTGTATGTGTTTGTGTGTGTGTCAGATACTAAGCATACAGTTAATAATACAAGGAGAACTGAGGAACATCTATTAATACTAAGTATTTCAGGAAAGCTTAATAGTAAAAACTAAAATCATGACTAGCCACAGAAACTTTTATATATGGTAAAGACAAAAGCCAGAGGATTTAAAAAGGAGATACTATGTGCACGATAGGAACAATAAAGGCGAAATATAATTTGCCATTTGCTTTACTAAATAAATTTTGAGTTGTAAAACACTTTGGCAAATGTATACTCTTAATTCAACAACTTAAATGACAGTTAAAAAGTCAAAAATATGAGAAAGTTACACCTATCCTAATGCATGCTTTAAAAAAACTGTTTTTATTTACAGTTTCAGAAACAGTTAAAACAACAAAAACTTTAAAAGATGGTGACATTAACGGAATCATGTACTTTTTCACTCCCTCCTAAAATTCTTCTAAAATACTGTATAGAGTTTAAAATGTATAAACTCATATGAAAGAAAATGGAAAATAAAAAAAAAAAAGTCTAGAAAGCAGATGGCTAACTTGAACAGACTTAGCATACTCCAGCTGAGGGAACCTGATTTCAGTGCAAACTCCCACCCAAAAAGCTGAGGAAACTAGCTGTAGTTGAAATGAGGGTGAGGGTGGGGCTGAGACTGGAGGACTAAATGAATTCTCATGGAGAAGCAGTTCAATCCCCACATTCCTTATCCACAAATAGCTAGCTATCTAGGACTCCCTAGTTCCCAGCAGTAGACTAGAAATTGATTCCTTAAGCAAGTAAAACCCTTCCTAGAACTACATAAGGGAAAGCTGCTAACACACACTGAAGGCTTAGCTGTCCAGCCATCTGCCTCACTCCACAGCTAGAGCGAAGGCAGCTAGGCCCACACACTCTGGGGAGTCTGGCCAGCCCAAAAAACAAACACCTTGAACAAATACAACTGCTGAGTAGCGAGATGAAAACTTTCCACACACAGTTAAGAGCTACATCCCTGAAACAAGTAAAGAATGCTATTAAATATTTTTTAAAATTCAAAACATAAAAAGCAACTTCTGAAACTATTTCTATGATAGTAGAAATAAAAAACTTGATAGAATTGCAGGGCGTGGTGGCTCTTGCCTGTAATCCTAGCACTTTGGGAAGCTGAGGTGGGAGGACTGTTTGAGGACAGGAGTTTGAGACCAGCCTGAGCAAGAGCAACACTGTCTCTACAGAAAATAGAAAAATTAGCTGGGAGTGGTTGCACACGTCTGTAGTACTAGCTACTGGGGAGACTGAAGTAGGAGGATCATTTGAGCCCAGGAGTTGGCGGCTGCAGTGAGCTATGACGACACCACTGCACCCTAGCCTGGGTGACAGACCAAGACTTTGTCTCAGGAAAAGAAAAAGAAAAAAAAAACTTGATATAAGCGTTGGAAGATAAAAATTTAGGAATTCTCCCTCTAAGTATCAGAAAAGAGAAGTAGAAAATGGTAGATAATCATATAAAACTAGTTCAAGAGGTTCAGAAACTGAATGACAAATGTCTCACCAATACAAAGAAAAAGCAAGCAGAGGAATAAAAATCATCAACGTTATAAATACTTTTTAAACAAAATGGAAGGATATGAGCTTCCAGATTAGATTAAAAGGACCCACTGAGTTCTCACCACAATGAATAAATGAAAAAAAAAAAGGTGAAAACAACTATTAATAGAAGCAATGTAAGCCCATGATATAGCAATAGACAGTAAATGCCAAAAGCATCTCTTTTGAAGACTAGGAAGTGAGTGGTGATAGTGGTTAGACAGCAGAGAAGGGGAGAAGAGAGACCCCAGTTTTCCCATCACGCCTTATAAAATCTTTAATTTATGTACATCTCAAACTTCATGCCAAAAAAAGGTTTTAAGATCATTCTACCCAGAAGCCACATTTATCATATTGTAGTCCACTCTATTAAAAGCTCAAGAAGAGTTAAGGTTAAGTGAATTCCTTCAACAGTGAGTTTGGACCCTAGTAATTATTTAATACATATATAATTTCTCCCTCTGATCTCATTCTGTTTCTTAAACATATTATATAAAGGCATTCTGAGATAGGAGAATACTATAACGAAGGCAATAAAACATGTCCATGAGGATTCTTTTTAATCATAAATTAAGCAAATAAATAAGAAATGTATACAATTATAGGATGTTTACTTCTGAGCTCAAAATAGCCACAGTAAGAATCCACTCCCTCAAATTTTTCACTTCAATAAATCAGGACAAAAAAAGGTTGAAAATGAAGCAGAGGAGATGACAAAATAGGCATTAACCAAAATTGTGTACCTATCAGAACTGCAGTCTATGAAGCATTAGTTTCTTTTTATAGTTACATTTCAAATAATATTTCAGGGGTAAACAGCTGAGATACAGATGTGGGAAAAAACAGCTCATTAATGCTAATTATTATAATGTCTGCTATATAGTCACCTAAGCAGTATCATTTCACAATATGTGCCACTAAATCTTTGTCAATACATAAAAACATGGTTGTTTTGGTTTTTTCTTTCTTTTTTTTTTGCATCAACACACTCTCAAATTTACATTTTCCAGCACAGTACTGCCCAACCTCCAAAACCAACTGCCAACTTGACAGATCTGTACTTCAGTCTCTAAAGCAATCTCAACATGTTCCAACTGGAACTCAAATCTTTCTTCTCCAAGCCTGTCCACAGTTGTGTCTCAGCTATTACTGATCCTGAGTTTTAAAAATCTCTAAAATGCAGTCACAGCTTACTTGTGCCTTGATAGACTGGCTGCTGTACATTCACCCATTCGTTTCAATCCATACTAACTTTAAGTGCCATTCTTATTCACTTTTCCATAATAGGATCACATTTATTCCATGTTGTAAATGAATTAGTTCATTCCCCAACCATGGATTTTGATACCCACAACTTTATGCAAGTTAACACCTATGTCCAGAATGCCTCTTCTTTGCCCTTCTTTCATATTTACTTTTATTCCTCTTTTGCTATATCACACAGTAACTTCTAGTTATCTGAGTATTGTCCTGTTCTAGCTATCAGAAGTTTGCTTCCACCTGAAGACGAGAATCTCACTGATTTTTATACTCTTGAGGCCGTAAACAAGCATTTACTGAATTGAATAACTGAACTTTTATTATTGAAGAGCATTAAAATCAAGTATCGAACTGTGCATTAATATGCTGTAGCCTTTCCAAAGTGCTCTGCTGCACTAATGGATTATTATGTCTCTGTCCACATAATCCTCCATATTTTTCCCTTGTTCATGTATCTTGGTTTCTGGGTATACTTCTTTTTGACTTCCTTAGAAGCCAGGAATATTTGGCCATCTTCACTCCTACCTTTTCTTCTTGTTCTCTTACTTCTCTTCTAGTCAATTCTCCCACATTTCTACAATAATGATCATGAGGTCTGATTTTCATATCCCACCCAAGACAGTGATTTTCTTTTACTTAAAAACCTCAATGCTATCTTGTTTCAATGTATCAGAAGAACAGGGGACAATAAGGGTCAAAAATCTTCTTAAAACTTTAAGACTAACATTCTATCTCAATATAATAAAGTGACAGCAAAACCAAATTACATATAAATAAGTACTATTACATGTAAATGTGTTCAAAGCTCAAAACTACTGATCTTCAATGTTTTGATTTAAGATAAGGTGAAATGACAAGAGAGGAATGAAGGAAATGGAAAATAGCTTCATTTATACCGTAAATTAAAGTTTAGTAGCATATTAAAAGAACTTTATAATCCATTTATAGAGCACATACACACAATTATTAATACTAAGGATACTTTATGGTCTATATTCTTTTTTTAAGTATTATGGGTACATAATAGTTGCATATTTTCACAGGGTGCATGTGATGTTTTGATACAAGCATACAATGTGAGTTAAGCAAATGAGGGTAACTGGGGTATCCATCGGCTCAGGCATTTATCATTTCTTTGTGTTAGGAATATTCCAGTGCTACTCTTTTAGTTATTTTAAAGTATGCCCTAACTTATTATTGATTATAGTCACTTTGTTGTGCTATCAAATATTGTTCATTTTAATTATATTTTGGGGTGCAAAATATGGCCTATATTCTTGACAAGTACACCCAGAGAAATAAATTTCAAATAACTCTTAACCTCAGGTGATAACAAACTTAAAAATGAAAAGGATGATGATGATAGCAACTAAGTTTTTATTAAACACTTACTGCTTGCCAAGCACAATGCTAAGTAGTGTAACTGTACCCTCTCATCCAATCTTTCTAAGTAAGCTATATGGGTATGGGGCTTTTATTCTTACCAACATGTTAACGAGGAGGCTGAGGTAGACATGGCTTGCCCATGGCAGACAGAAAGTCTTGTACTGCCAAGCTATGGTACCCAGGCAGAGCAACTCTGGAGCTTCTACTCTCAACAACTAATTCTTAGCACAATATGTCATCTACATGAGATGCCCTAAAATTAAGCAAATTGCACTAAAATATCATCAAAAGACAGAGTTGTTGAATCTTTAGAATTCTTTATATCTTACCATTTTACCTTTAAATATTTTTGTGTGGATTTCTAAGTAGGTCTTGTCCTCACAGAATTTTATAGCTAGTAGGGATTTTGGATGCAGATAAAGAAACAGATTACCGAGATTATTTGGTAGATTTAGCTTTGTATTTTGGCATTAGTCCTATCTCCCAAATCCATGCGAAGTGCTCTTTCTCCATAAATAAATTCCTGAATAAGTCACAAGAACCTTATCAACAATTGGGTTTAGAAAAGCACCTGGTAAACAGATTTTTTGGACTTACAAAAATGCTTTTTCCCTAAATGAGAGAATCGCCTATCAAATTTCAATGATGAAAATATACAAAAAGGATAAACCTGTAGCCATCTAACTTACATAAAATTCCTCCAGTATTTAAAGTTTCCAATAGGAGAGGTTCTTAAAACTAAAATTTGGTCTTATTACACAATGCATATTTCCAATATTATTATTAAGTCAGGGCTAATTAACACCATTCTCTGTAAGTTCTAATCATTTTTTTTCAATAAAATAACATCCATTTCATTTCTGAAGCTGCTGTACACGGTGATGTAAAAATATCAAGTAAAAAATTCTCAACATTTGAGAAACTACTTTTGTTTTTGATTTAAAAAAAAGCCTGATGAGTCATTGTCCTATGAAGTTTAAAATTACACTCTAATTACTGTATCTGTTTGAACAACAAAGTAATTCTATAACATGAAGCATTAGAACGCACTGATTGTCCCAACCCCTGCTGATAGACTCTTTTAATTATGCATTTGTAGTCAGACAAATGAGCACAAGATTTTTGCTCCTACTGTGCTCTTAATGTGAAAGTTCATATGCCAATATCTCTTAGGAAGGAATTCAGTGTTATATATGGAAGCAACTGAAAGTTCCAATAACATGCTTATTATGAATATGTACATTTTAAGCCAAGTATTAAAGCTTAGATTTATAACCATCTCCAGCTATACATATAATCTTAAATTAGTTTAAGAGATGTTCATTAAGACACTGAGCATAAAGCAGATTTCACATAATCAAATCCCTCACAGACTTCAGTCATAAGAATGAACCTCAAAAACTTTTAACTTGAGCTTGAGTTCAATAACAATCAAGTTTTCAAAGAAATTATTTTTTAATAATATATGAATATTAGGATAGTTTTATATTCATTTTGTTGAAATCATTATCTAGGAAAGTCTCTACTAGGCAGCAGGCATTCAACAAATGCTTATTAAAGTAAGCACAATGAAATGATTTTCTAAAGTCAAAGAATTTATTGTTTTATGCCAAACAATTTCCAGATTAAAAACAACAGTATGGTAACATCTATCTCTTACAGACACATACTTAAAGACTGCCAGGTACAAACTCCTTTCAGTTTTCATGTATTGATTCCACTCATTTAACTAATTACTGTTATGTCTAAAGTTATCGAATCCTAGTCCTAGTCAAATAATACTGGTCTGTTCCAATGATGACCAAAATAAGTATGACTTCTCTAGATCTGAGCTACTTATAGTACGTAGAAACAATTTTGAACAAAACTATTTGGAAAGCTGAACATATCTTGATGATATCATAGTTAAGGCCGAGAAGACTGAATTAAATATGTCCCGAGTTTCTCCATAAAAAAACAAAAATGATCAAGTGACTTTTATTTCCCAAAAATTTAAAGATCAATAGCTGCCTAATGTTTTAACAAACATAGTAAGGACTGATGGGAAATCCTTTTAGAAACTTTGGGCTGAGTTTCTTTTGGTAACGACCACCCATATAAAAGTACTTAGTGCCCAAAGAAGCACGAAATATTTCCTCGTAGCACTAATAGAATTGTTTCACTAATTCATATGTGAAATTTTGAATACTAGGTCTTATTCTCTCCATCATCTAGCAGACACAAGATTATTACAAGCAAAGAAAGGCCAGACGCAGTGGTTCACACCTGTAATCCTAGCACTTTAAGAGGCCAAGGGGGTGGGGGGGACGCTTGAGCCCTGAAGTTTGAGAACAGCCTGGGCAATAGCGAGACCATATTTCTACAAATAATAGATAACTCAGCTGGGCGCAGTGGCTAGCATCTGTAATAGAAGCACTTTGAGAAGCTGAGGTGGGAGGATCACTAAAGCCCGGAAGTTCAAGGTTACAGTGAGCTATGATCGTGTCACTGGTACTATGTTCCCTGCAACAGAGCGAGACCCTGTCTCCAAAACAAACAAACAAAAAGCAAACAACCATTTGTTTTTAGAATGGGGTGTTTTAAAACATTAAATTGGAATATTAACACTAATAGTACACCAAGGAAAGAAGATTGAAAAGAAAACAAAAAATCCTAACATTTCTACCCATTTTCCTTCCCAAATCATCAAAATCTCAATTTCAAAAGTCACCTTTTAATGAAATTTACACCCAGATCCTCCTAGACACGATATTTCCTATATACTCTCATTGTATTATTTTTCTTTTGACATAATCAGTACTATGTATATTACCTAAAAAGCTCCAAAAGTGTGGAATCAGACTCATCTCCATATCCCTTAGCACTGACCTTAAAAAGTGCCCCATAGATTCAATATTTGCTTGAGCACAGCAAGAGATCCAAAACTAAAGTCAGAGCTGTTAACATTATTCACAAAAACAACACATACAGGAGTTTATACTTAGCACTTTATAAAATAACCCAAATCAACAATCTTAGAGGTAGGTATTTATTATAATCATCTATTTCTCATCTAAAAGTGAGACAAACTAATAATGGACAGAAATCTGACTCAATGGACTCATTTAAACTGACTTCAGATGACACACTTCCACCTTTGAAGACATTACAACTATTGAGAAGACAAAAAACGTTCAATGTAATATTTAAAAGCCAAAATAATCAATATTGCAATTATATCACTGAAAAAAATAAGAAACAAGATAATTATTTTGAAAAATCCATATATCCTGACTGTCTCAAGTGAAGGTTATCAACAGGTTTATGTAATGACGGTTTTAAGGAGACAGTTAAGAGAGTGGCAGCACATGGTTCACTGCACAAAAGCCACATTTTCCTGAGGGAATTCTATTTAACACAGTAAATCCTACAGAAATTCAAAACAAAACAATTATTTGTTTTAGAATACGATTTTTAAATATGAATTTCGAATATTCATTCACTGATATTCTAAAGAATTACGATACTACACTGACTAGCCACTTATTAGTTGTTTACTTTTGAACAAAATGTTTGAACTTTTCTGTACTTTGATTTCCTCATCTATAAAACAGTGGTAAGTACAGTACTTACACCACAGAACTATAATGAGTTTTAAATGTGTTACTGTTGGATAGCACAAAGAAGAGTACCCAGCATCTCATGAGAGCTATGTAACTGATGTTACCATGATATTACTATAGTTTGGAGATGATGAAATCTAAAATCAAAGAGTGACAGACTTACTGTAGGAAATGACATAAACAGGAATACAGAGAAGGGATGACTGAACAACAAATAAATTGACATGACTGGGGTTTATAATTCAGAGAAATAAAATTGTGAATGTATTTTGGGAATGAAAAATACTAGCTTAAGATAATGTATTTTTTAATTAACCTAGTCAATAAAAATATATTAAACATATTACATAAAAACATGAAATTATTTTTAAATACAATTTTTAGGAACAAGTTTAATGGAGATACACTTGTAGTCTTTGTGATTTTAGACTAGAGGAGAGCTTGAGCTCAGCTGATCCAGGCACTCAGCTGCCCTCCATGAAGGGTTAGGATTTGAAATGACACACAAAGGAGGATCACTACAGTTTCCAGGAAAGAGGAAGAGACTATGGCCACAACAGGTTCACTAGCTCCACACAAAAATGGATTATGAGTAGGAAAGGGAATTAATAACAAAAGGAATGAGGGCCAGGCGCGGTGGCTCACGCCTGTAATCCTAGCACTCTGGGAGGCCGAGGCGGGAGGATCACTCGAGGTCAGGAGCTCTACACCAGCCTGAGCAGGAGCAAGACCTCCGTCTCTACTAAAAATAGTAAGAAATTAGCTGGACAACTAAATATACATAGAAAAAATTAGCTGGGCATGGTGGCACATGCCTGTAGTCCCAGCTACTCGGGAGACTGAGGCAGAAGGATTGTTTAAGCCCAGGAGTTTGCAGTTGCTGTGAGCTAGGCTGACACCACAGCAGTCTAACCTGGGCAACAAAGCCAGACTCTGTCTCCAAAAAAAAAAAAAAAAACAACAAACACCCCAGGAATGAGTTCAAATATTAATTCTCCCATAATGATTTCCTGAGTTATCTACCCTATCAGAAGTTATTACCCACCCTCACCACCCCGCTTTGCTTCTAGATAATTTTATGACTCTAAAATCATACTAAGTATCATACTCTATTCTTCCATTATACTTAACAGTAAGCATCTAGAAAGCAAAGATGGTTCCTTTTCATTTTCTGTATTAACCACAAGGCATTTAAAAATGCCTAAATAAAAGTTTGATACACAGCTAATACCTTTATAGTTCTCTTCTGCCCTGCATACATCTGAACTTGTAGTTCTTTCATGATATGTTCGTCAGTTTTTTAAATAATATTCATTTAATTGTCTTACTTTATATGTATATATAATGGCTCTACGTTCTATAAATGAAATAATGTCACATACATATGTGCTACTACTTTCTCAACATATATGCATACTATTAATACCGTAATTTACACAATACAAATTCACTTAAAAAGCATTACTGAATCCATAGCACTTGTTTTGTCATTATGCATTTATTCAACACATGCTAACTACTGTCCTTGTATTAATATACTAGAAACCACTTCCTTAAAATATCCAGCAAAATGTTATGCATAAAGTATTTAAGAAACATGTTATTAAATTACTATATTATAAACTGATAATAGCAAGTAACATAAAATATAGTGGTTATATATGATTACTAAGCTCCTAAGCCATATGGTGCTTTCTTGTGGATTCTACATGTGTACTTTTCTATGTGAGTTAGGAAAAATAATCAAATATGGGAAAAATTCAAGATTTCTTTTAAAACCTCAATCAGGCCATACCAAAAAAGAATATTTTACCTGCCTCTCTGAAATTAAAACACACACACAGAAGATGAACCACAGTCCAACCACAAGCACAGTAAGAATTATCCTGAAGGATTCACATAGTCTGCCTTACTTCCTCAAACAAAAGATCATAACCTAATATTATATATTAGAATTTCCAAAGTGTAAGAAAGCAACAGCATGTACCTCATTACGTTATAAAAGGTGTTTCTTTCTTGGGGACAATAAGACAGAAAATAAAGAGCAGCTCCATTATTTGTAGTTGTTACTTTGCAATGTCCTGTTAATACCACTGTGGATACTTACAGCATTCATATGGCCTAAATATTAACTGACAACTCCCTTCATGTAATCTTGAGCCTACTGGTGGTAAACAGTATCAAAAACACAATTGTGCAGAATAACAACTTTAGTTTATAATTGAACACTGAGGAAAATATATCAATGAGTATATGGTAAAGCTATGTTGGCATAACTGAACTGTGAGATACTTGCTAAGGAAATAGGCACATAATTGATAACTTTTCTATCCCATGGAGCTCAGCACAGTGCTAAGCACTTCTCAAGTATTCACATTTGCTGACTGATAACGAGAATGTTTACTTTAAAGCTTACTCGAAATCCTAAATTATCATTTGCTCACTGTAGACTAGACAGAAAATAAAAAGAACTGGTTAAGTAGAAAGTAAACACACAAGAGGGTCTCTTCCCACATTCCCTACCCCCAAAAAGTGGACAAGGGTGCATAATATAGTGGGGAGACAACGGACTCAAATGCCAGCCTTATTTCAGTACCCCGTAACCCTGAACAACTAACTCATGTATTATTTATTTAATAAATATTAACTGCATTTCTACTACACTTAAGTACTTTGGTAGCAAACAAGGTTTATGACAGGTAACTGGACAGACATGCAAGCACTCGAGGAGCTTACAGGATAGTAACTGTTCACTTGCAATTGGGGAGTGCCACCAGATTTCACTGTGCTATACAGAAATACATACCAGGGCTAAGGTTATATAATAAAATAGCTATATTTTAAAATCTTATTTCCTTATTTGTAAAGGTTACAGAGTTGCAAAGGATTAAAGGATAGTGAAGACAGTGTCTAGCTTACAATACCTAATGCTTGTACTGTGTAACCCCTCCTATTCCTGCCCCCTTTGTATGTCTTCCTTGAAAGATGTCTTTCCACCTAATTAGGAATTTCCCTCAACTCCACTGCAGGACTTGCTGGCTGTCATTATGTTAATGTAACCAGGAATCAAGAATGTCCCAGTTCCTCAATTAGGAAGCCTTAAAATCAAAGCCACAGTAAAAAATAAGTTAGGAATTAATCAATGATTCCTCTGCATTAAAAAATATAGGTGCCCACCCCAAATTACTTGGGATGTAATGATTCTTTCCTTGGTGATGACTTTCAACCTTTGAAAGTTTTACAATTACAATTAGAATCCAAGTAAATTGAACCCATGGTTAATAGTCTACATGTTTATCTAAAACATCTGTTGTATTTAGGATTTGGCATATTTAAGTATATTAAAGATTATCCTTCTGATTTCAATTGAAAAATATATAGGTAGGTACCCACAACACATCCCAATGATTATCACAGGCATGGGTCCCAAACCACCACATTTTAAAAAGCTCTACAGAGGTTTCAGAGGTTTTTCTCTCCTACAGCCAGATACTAGTATGTATAATTACTATGTATAAATACTGGTAGCATGTATAATTACTGTGAATTACCTCTATACTTCATGGCTAATAATTTAGATTACATAATGTCTAGTGATGATCAAAAATATTAATAGTGATTAGTCCAAATGTTTACTGTATTATGAACACAGTTCTTTCTTTTCCTAATAATTCCAAAGTGTTAACATATTATTTCATACACCTATACTTCTCAGCAGATAAAAAGCAAGGATAATTTTACTTAATTAGAAAAACTAGGTGACTCTAGGTTCTGTAAGTATACATTTCTCCTACACTTACACCACCTCTATCATCTCACAATTATCATCACAATGATAATAATCCCAGACTTTTCTTCTCATCTTTTATTAAAATTTGGTACAAAATATAAAAAGTGATGTCTATATTATAATCCTTCACCATAATTTGATTAGCAAAACATAATCATAAAAAGTGATATGTTAATGCAGCACTGTATATTAAGTAATGTAATTTTCCCTTTCTCTTGAAGATACTGAATTATTGTCACCTCCTTTGGTACTTCTAAAATATAACCTATCCAGAGTAAGAATGATATGTACATCCAAAGACATTAATAAAAATTAATAAAGCATTAAAAAAAATCATTTTCCAATGATGATGGTTAGCACAACTTGAATAGATTTCAACATGGTCTGGATACAAGTATGTGTGAACACAGGTAACAGCACTGCTGTAAAGCCTTGTATATAACGGGCAGCAAGCTAAAATAGGGTAATTTGTAGAATACTCTCTTACCACTTTTATTTTTGTCATTCTATGGAGTTTTTAACAGGTAAAAATAGTGTATGAATGTCTTCCTTCATAAATTACAATTATGTAAACAACATTTATAATTTCTGACAACACTATTTTTTTTAAAAATTCCTGAACTATTTGCTAATTGAAACCTAACTTGTTACACTCAGAACTTTTCACCATTACAAAATGCCACTTTGTACATATTCCATAAATTACGCAATAACTGATCCTTGTTAAATGTTAATCATTTTATGATTTAATATATTATAATTATCTAAGAATTAAACTACATCAACCAAAAAAAGAGTACTCTCTCAGCAGAAAAAAATAAAAGTTCACAGAATCCATGTTTTGTTTTCTTCATTAGAAATCATTTCAAGTATGCTCATGTTTCAGAGATACGGAACTAAATTGAGATTCTTAAATTCCTCTCCCTTTTATCAACTGATATCCATTTAATTATATAACCAAAAAGTTGTTTGCTCCACAGTCTTGATAAATAAAATATGTTTCACTGGTGAAGGAAATATTTTCAATGACCAAGGAAAGGGTATTATTACTTGCCTACTTGTGATTAAACACATATCTTTCCTAAGACTGTAAGAAAAGTCCACTCTTCTAGAGTCTCTCTGCTCCTCTTCTTCTTAATTAAGGAACAGATCTAAATATGCTATTTACCACCTGACATATGAATGCAATGTAAAATATTCTCTGAAGTATAAAACAAACTTTATAACTACCATATGAAATCCTTGTAAAGCTTATAAAGTAAGCTATCATTAATAATTACTGTGGTTAACTTTGAGACCAAAGGTCATTTTAAATAATTTAATTTTCATTTCATAGTATTACAGGCTACTTAATACTTAAGGTTAGGATTCCTGCCTAGCACTTCTTGAAATATCCTTCAGGATCAGATGTTTATTTAGTGAAATAAAAAGAATCTGGTTGGGAAAAAGGAGAGAAAATACAATGTTTAACAAACAACTCTACACTGAGTTCAGCTCTCTTAAATTTTATGAATAAAGAAGAACATGTACCAACAGATCCTCCTTACACTGAACAGAAAGCCCAATGACTACTTTTGGCATTATGCTATTCTAAAAAGAAAGTATAATAATAAATAAATTCATACAGCCATAAAATATACATTTTGGGAGAACTGGAAAGGGCAGAGTTGTTATACGCCTTCCTAGGCTTACCTCAGAGGTATTCTTGTCAAAATACAAAACAGACATTCCACGGAAAACGGTAATTTATAAATTGAATTAGCTTGATTTTCTTTGAAAACCATGTTGAAAGAGCAGTTAACGCAATCTATTACACAACAAATGAAACCTCAGAGTCTGTAGCTCATAAATTGGAAACAATTTTATCTACATGTGCAAAATTTGACCTTAATGTTAGCAGCTAATAAAACCTAAATCTATTATCTCTTGCTAATCAATGATACATCTTTTAATATCAATAACCAAAATAAAGGCTTCTTCACAATAAGGTACAAAATACTCTCTTCCTTAAAATGTTCATCTGGTTTATAATCATTTTGAAAATTACATGCAGGAAACAGGGATGACTATTTTAGAAATGAGTCTGTGGCTTCCCTCAAATATACCCACCACTGGGAAAAAAACATGACCAACAAAAGTTATTTCTATTTAAAATATATTTCTAACTTTGTTTACCTGAGCCTTTTCTAGTTAAAATCTGTAACAGTACATCTTGACTACAAAAAGGAAGGGTCAGGCACTGTATCTTATGTTTGACTGGATATATACTTAGCACACAGCCCACCACACAGGAAATTTTTTAAATGTCTGTTAAATAAAGGAATCAAGAAATGAATTAAAAATATTTTGAGATGATGTGACTTATTTTTCCTGGAAAACCATGAACACTAAAAGGAGTCTGTACACTAAACACATAAAATTGGTGCCAGGGAGGGAAACAAAGAACAAATAGAGCAAGGCAGGTAAGCCCACCTATCAAAACATAAACTACATGTAAGCCAAAAGGTATCAGGTGACACCTGATTTATTTTTTTATTTTTTTGAGACTGAGCCTTGCTCTGTCGCCCTGGCTGGAATGCAGTAGCGCCATCATAGCTCACTGCAACCTGAAACTCCTGGGCTCAAATGATATTCCTGCCTTAGCCTTCTAAGCAGCTGGAACTATGGTGCGTGCCACCACACTTGGCTAATTTTTCTTTTGGTAGAGATGGGGTCTTGCTCTTGCTCAGGCAGGTCTTGAACTCCAGAGCTCAAGTGATTCCCCCATCTCCACCTCTCAGAGTGCCAGGATTACAGGCATGAGCCACCATGTCCAGACCCCTGATTGATCTTAAGCTTCTAGAAAGAGCTGTGTATCATCTAATGACACCTAAATTTATATCCCTTGCTCCTCAACACAATAAAAGGAGCTACTATGGAGGAAGAAAAGTTAGTTATCTGGTATGATGGCTTTGTGATATGTCAATTTAGCTAAGCTGAAATATAGCTACCATGATTTCATTTCTAGTATGTTTCAGTTAGAAGTCTTTTAAAAGAGGGCTTAGGCCCTCTCTAGGCTCAGATTTTCCAAACATCAACTGGGTTTACAACTACTCTCCCTTCCCTCTGGATCTTCTTTCCTGACTCCCTGCTTTGTAGACTCCGGACTAGACAGCACGAACAACTGTGTATGCCAATTCCTCACCAGAAATTCGTATGTGTATATGTCCTACTGTTTCTCTGGTTGAACCCTGATGCACTTTTCTTTAAAGTTTCACTTTCATAAAAATTCTAAAATAAAACTTAAAGCATCCCATTAGCCATTAACATCATAATTACAGCCCATGACATGAACCTAAGAAGCTAACCCCAACCAATATGTGTTTCAAAGTAGTCATAACATGTTTAGGAGTATTTTTAAGCTAAAACAGTAAAAATCTGTTCTAGAATGTCAAATACTTTGGCCTAAATCCACAGTGCTAAGAAAGCAAGTAGTATTCATTTCAGTGTGAAAAAACACTTTCTTTAATAAACATGTGAGATTAATCTAAAAACATGATGTTAAGACAGGAAAAATAAAGTCTTCCTTCAAATCTAAAAGTAAGTCATTTAAGATGAATTTTTAAAACTCTATACCTTTTCTAAAGAATGTCTTCATATTTTTGAGTTGCAAGCAACAGATATACTGAGTGGAATATATATGTGTGGTGTTGTATATGCATGTATATGCACGTGTACTTTTGACTTTCTACAAATAGTCTGCACTACTAAGGAAAGACATTAATAAAGGATGCATGGAAAGATACTAATCTTACTTTACCTTAACATCACAGAATACAACTGCATTTAGTTTGTTGTTATTCCACCATAAGCACTGTCTTCGAAAATAATTCCCTACATAAATAATCAGATTATATCACAATAAGGTGACATTTTTGAGAGAGAGAGAGAAAAGCAGAAAGCTTTGGTTACTTAGCAACTGTCAATTGCTGGACTTATTTTGTACTTTTACATAGAAAACAGCAGCTTATTATTTAAAGTGCCTCTTAAAAGTTTAATAATAAAATCTCTTCAAAATTCACTTCATATATGGAATGATCTATCAGCATATTACCATGTGATAAGATTCCCTGTTCAAACTGTTTTATGTATACCAAACATAATGTTTTTTAACACTGAACAAAAAATATGTAGAATTAAAAACTGTGTTTTGGAACATTAAGAGTTTTGAAGATTGAGTAGATGCTGAATCAAGTGTATTTGATCAAATTTATTCATTTTCAATGGTGTATAATATTCCATTACATGAAGAGACCAAAATTTATATAACTACCCCTCCACTTATGGCCACTTAAATTGATTTTGATTTTGTATTACTATAAACAATGCCACAGTGAACATCCTCATACTCATCTTCCCAAACACATGTGCAAGAGTTTCTTAAGGAACTGACACATAATGGAATTTACACAGACCGAACAGTCTAAAAAAATACACTATTATAATAGCAGACATTGTCAAATTGTTTTCCAACATGGCTGTACACTGACCTCACTGTATGGGATTCATATTTCTCCTAGATGTAGGTCATATTTTTAATTCTGACAACTCAGTGGACATCAAACAGTACATTACTCTTGTGAAATAAAAATGTGCATTCCCCTGAATTTAATAAGGTAAAGCATATTTTCAAATGTTCATTGTTCATTCAGCTTTCCTGTTCTGTAAACTGTCTGGTTCAGAAATAATTTGCCCATTTTTTAATTGGATTTGTGATCTTTTAAAATTGTTTTTGAATGAATTCTTAATATATTCTGAATACACATACTTTGTTAGGTATGTTGCAAATATATTCCAACTCTGTGGCTTGTCTTTTAAAGGTTTATGGTGTCTTCTGTATAACAAGACTTTTTTTTTTTTTAATTTCAATGTAGTTACATCTGTCAATCTTCCTTTATGGGTTTTTGTAGTCAGTAATCCTGCTTTACCCTGAAGTCACAAATATATCGCCTACATGTTTTTCTAATGGTTGAGTTCTTTGCTCTTCATTTTTAAGGTGTTTAACCCATCAAAAATTTATTTTTATAAGTGTAAACCCAACTATCCAAACATCATTTGTTGAACCGTCATGTCTCCCACTTCTGTAAATTTCTCTGCATCTACCCCTTCTTTCCACAGTATACACATACATATCCTATTGAAATAACTCTTAAAGTAATTCTACTGGTCTACCTGCTATACCTCAGTAACCAAAACAATTATGAAAATGATACAAATTAAATGCTCTCAAAGCATTCCCCCGTTTTTGTTTTACTTTTCTTTTAAAATTGTCCCAAATACCAAGGAGCAATTTTAGTATCTTAGAAACTTTGAAATCAATTCATTTAGTTCCACCAAAAAAATATTTTAGAATTTATTAATTTAATTAATTATAAAGACTGAGAAAAAGATCTTTAAAATAAACACTTTGAGTTCTATCAGTTCAAATTTATAGCTCTAAAGTTGTTCATTGCATTTTCCATGATTTTAAAAGTATCCACAATATTTCTCATTTAGCCCTCGATTCCATTTACTTACAGTATATCACCTAGTCTAAGACATTTCTTTAAAAATATTTTAAGATTTTTGAAACCTGACATGTTACTAATGCCAAAAGCTAGGCAGCAACAGGACACAGCTGTCCCTGCCTAACCACTGTTGAGAGAGACAGTCTGCCATAAGCCCTCAGCATCCCTGCATGTTCTCACTGAGTATGCCAGGGTGCAAAGTTTATCCATCTCTTCAAACTGAGCAGTTTCTGTAGTCACACAGGCAACTAAGCAGGCCAAGGAAACCACGAGAGAGGGGACTGTCTTGTCTGCTGCTTGCTCACAAAACCTGCTGGGACGTTGGCCCTGGGCTCCTCTTTTGAACTGCAGCCCACTAAGCGCAGGTATCCTGGCTCACCCTGTGCACACGAGGGCTCAGGGCATCAGTGCAAATAAGTCAAAACTCTGCTACTGTCCTTGTTGTAAATAATAAAATGTGGCTTCTGGTTCAGGAGTTTTGGGTGCCAGCATCCAAGAAACTGTGAAGGCAGCTACATTGTTAGCTTCCAAGTAAGATAAAAATTTCAGATCCTTCACAGTTCTTGACAACAATGTATATTAAAATTTCCAATGGCTTGGGAAAAAAATTATAGGGGGGAATAATGGATTACTCTTTTAAAAAATGCTACATCATCAACATTCCTGATAGTGAAGATTGCTATATGGCATGAAAAACATGACTTAGTAAAAACCGATACAGAACTCTGTGAGAAAGTCTTACAATTTCACTTATATTTTACATTTAATGTATATCACAGAATATAATGAAAAGATAGGACTAAATCTAGAAAAATATATTTCATATGTACATAAAATTTCTACATGAACTGCAAAAGCTTTATGTAACTTTAACTGGTTGCTATTTTTTCTCAGTACGTAAGATAATGGAGCTATAATTAATGACATCAAATTCAGTTCTACTTTTTTCTTAATCAGTTTTATAAAGTTTATGTATCTTTGTGAATTTTCAAAGAAACATGCTTTTATTTTAGTTAATCTTAAATACAGTAGTTCCTCCCTTATCCACAAGGAATACGAGCCAAGACTCCCAGTGTATGCCTGAAACCTCAAATAACACCAAACCCTATATATACTATGTTTATTCCTACATGCCTATGATACAGTTTAACTTATGAATTAGACACATTAAGAGATTCACAAAAATAATATTAAAATCGAATAATGATGACAATATACTGTAATAAAAGTTCTGTGAATGTGGTCTCTATCTTGTACTGTTCTGTGGGTAACTGAAACCATGGAAAGCAAAACCGTGGATAAGGGGGGACTACTGTATAATATTCAGTACAATTTCTGTTTACTAAATTTTGCTCATTCTTTACTGCTATTCCTTTGCTTTTGATCTACTCTACTGCTCTTTCTAGATTAACATGTACATCTTTTATGGCCAACCCTTAGTTTTTTTTAATTTCCAGCTCATTTCCAGTGTGATTAAAGAACATGCTATGAATAATTTCAGACTCCCGAAATTTCCTGAGACTTTCTTTACAGACCAGCACATGGTCAATTTGGCAAAATGTTCCATGTATACTTTAAAAGAATGCAAATTATGTCACTGTTGAGTGCAATGTACCTTTTTTGATAATTAGGTCAAATCTGCTCATTGTATCGTTCAGATCATCTATATTCTTCCTGAATTTTTGTCTGCTTGCTCTATCTAGCTGTTAGGAATTATGTTAAAAGTCTAATAGCGTAAATTTGTGAATTTCTAGTTTTAGTTCTGGTAATTTTTGCTTTATATATATCTATTTTTGCTTTATACATTTTTAAGCTATATTATTTGATATATACAAATTCAGGATCATGAAGTCTTCTTGCTGGAGTGACCTTTTTATATGCCTTAGAATTTTTTATATAAATAGTCAGGAAGTCTGGAAATAGTTTTACTTCTTCCTTTACATTCTACATGTTTTAAAATTTCTTTTCCTTGCCTTACTGCAGTTGTTAGGACCTTCAGTACAAACTGGAATAGAAATGGTGAAATCAAACATCCTTGGCTTGTGATCTTACGAAGAAAGTATTGAGTAATTTACTGCTGATTTTGTTACTATGTTTTTTTCATAGATGGACTTTATCAAATTGAAGAAGTTTCCTTTTAAGTTTGCTGGGAATTTTTATCATGAATGTCTACTGAATTTTGTCAAATACATTTTTAAAGCATCTATAGACATAATCATACAGATTTTTTCCTACTATTATGATGAACTACACTGATTAATTTTCAGATGCTAAACAAACATATCTTGCATTTTCAAGATATGACTCATTTGGCAATGATGTATCCTATTTATCACTGAATTCAATTTGCTAAAAACTTGTTGAAGATTTTTACATCTATGGTCTGTGAAGAAAATCGATCCTTTGTTTTGGTGATATCTTTGGTATCAATGGTAACAATGGTAATTATCTACCTGTGATAATAAGTTAAGGATTCTCATATTTTTAATGAAAGATTTTACATAGAACTCACGCTATTTCTTTCTTAAACTTTGATAAAATTAACTAGTGTGGCCATCTAGGCTTGACTTTTTCTGTGTGAAGAAATTTTTAATTACAAATTCAGCCCCTTTAATCCATAGAGGGATAGTAAGGTTTTCTGTTACATCTTGGTAATAATTTGGGTTTTTCAAAGAATTTATTCTTTTCATCTAAGTTGTCTAATGTATTGGCTTAAAGTTGCTGATAATATTCCCTTAACAACTGTTTAATGTCCACAGATCTAGACTGACATTCCCTATTTTGTTACAGATACTGGTAATTAGTGTCGTCTTCTTGTTCTGGATCAGTCTAATTAGAATTTTATCTATTTTATTGATCTTTTTCAAAGAACTCTTTTTAGTTTCATTAATTTTCTATATCTAACTTCTAGTTCAATGATTTGTTATTTTTATCATTTCCCATCTTTTTTGTTACCTTGGGTTTAATTTGCTGGATTTTTTAAAACTTTTAATTAGGCAGGATATTAGATATCTAGGGTTTTTTTTTAATATAAAAACTCATAAATTCCCTCTAAACACTGCTTTAGATTTATCTCACAAATTTTGGTATCACGTATTTGCATTATCATTCAGTTCAAAATATTTTCAAACTTCTCTTTCGACATCTCTTGACCAATGGATTATAGAAAACTGTGTTGTTTAATTTCGAAATATCTGAAATTTAATTCCAGTGTTGTCAAAGCTCATACTCTATATAATTTTAATCCTTCTCAGCTTATGGCCTACTATATGTTCTATCCTGGTGAATGTACCATGTACACTTGAAAATAATGTGAATTCTCCAGTTGTAAGGTGCAATGTTTTATAATCAATAAGGTCAAGATGCTTGATAATAAAGTTTAGATCCACTGAGTTGCTGATTATTTTTGTTGCAGTAAGTACTGAAAGAAATGTGTTAAAACCTCAATCTGATGTGGAACTGTCTATTTCTGCCTTTAGTCAACTGTTCTTTCATGTATTAAGTCATTCTGCAGTAAGTAAACACACATGTTATCATTGTTATGTCCTGAACTAACTTTTATCATTATGAAAACACCTACTCTTTAGCTGATAGAAAATTTTTTCTCTTGCAGTCTATTTTACCTGATGTTGACATAGTTATTCCAGCCTTCTGCTTACTGTTTTCTTGACATATCTTTCCCATCTATTTATTTTCAACTTACCTGTGTCTTTCTAATATTCTCCATAGACAGTATACAGCTCGGCTTGTGTTTAAAAAAAATACTTATTCTGAAAATTTCTGCCTTTTAATTGAAGTGCTTTTTCCATTGCTATTTAACGCAATTTTTGATATGATCAGGTACATATCTACCATTTTCACAACTGGCTTTCTACTTGTAGCCTCTGCTTTTTGTGCCTTAGCTTCTATACTTAAAAAAAATTTATATATACACTATTTCAATATATCTTGTAATTCCATTTTAGTCTTTAAGTTATCCTTTGTGACTCTTTATCTATACCTCTTTGCATTTTCTCAGTGTTTGCTCTGAGGGTTACAATATAAATCTTTAACTTTTCCAGGTCTACTTAGATGAATATTTTACCATGTCACATGATATGTAAAAACTTTGTAACCATATAGGTCCATGTTTATATATATATATAAGTTAAAAACTCCACAGGACAATGCTATTTTTCCCTCTTCATTGAGTAGTCATATGTATTACAAAGAAATTAAGAGGGTGGGGAAAGAAAAAGTTTTTTTCCTCTTTACCCTGGTATTTACCATCATCATTTCTAAGTAACCAACTTTCCATCGTTCTCATTTCTCTTTAACCTGAAAAATTCCCTTTAGCTTTCCTGGTGTGCAGATCTACTGGCAATTATAATAATTCTCTCTGTTATCTTCTATTTCAGAATGGCTTTATTTCACCTTCATTTTGAATATATTTTCAATGGTTATAGAATTCAGAGTTTTTTACTTTTACCTTTTAAAACATATTTTATTCTGGCCTCTTTTCCTCATAAGAAGTGAGCCACTAATTGTACCATTGTTCCTCTATATATAATGCCTTTTCTTCACTTGCTGCTTTCAAGATTAATTCTTTAATCTTTGGCTTTCAACAGTTTTACTCTGATGTACCTCAGTATGGCCCTCATGTTCATTCTGTTTGGTGTTTTTTGAGCATCATGAATTTGTATATTTTTGTCTTTCTTTACATTTGTGTGATTCTTCTCAGCCATTATTTCTTCACACATTTTTTTTGTCTTGTTCACCCTCTTCTCTTTTTCTGAGATTTCAATTATACACATTAGAGCATCTGACATGGTATTCTTTTTCTCAATGTTTTTCCTCTCTTTGTTACAATGGAAAATTTCTGTTGCTCTATCTTCAAATTCATATATTCCTCCTCAGCAGTTAAGTCCATCAGGTGAATTTCAAATATTTTATTTTTCAGTTTTAAATTTTCCATTTGGTTCATTTTATTGCTTCTATTTCTTTTTCTCCGCAAGGATTGTTTACCTTTTAGTATTTTGTCTTTATGAGAATCATCATAACAGCTGCTAAAAAAACCTGTCCCTTAGTTCCAAACAGTGAAGGTTGTTATCAGTTGATTTTCTTTTGAGAATGTGATTCATTTTTAGGATTTAATTTTGAACTGTATACTGATTCTAGATTATTTTTCTTGTGAGAGTTTTATTTTGTTTTAGGTTCTGGTTTTGGTTTTGTTTTGCTTTCTCATAAGCAATTATGATTCAATTGAGAACTGCAAACTTTGTTTCTTGGGTTCCAGTTCTCATCTCCGTTCACGTCTTTAGCTGAGATCTTCAAATCCATTCTACACATGTGCAATCCAGCAGATTGGCTAGAATTTGGGGATTCCCTCACTCTTTCCCTTCCCTTTGTCTTTCTCCATCAGTAGGAATTCTTCCAGGTTGGAATTAGTACCCCCCTACTGTGCCTTGCAGCAGGCCAAAAGCCAGGCAAACAAACATTTACTGTATTAACTTCACTCCTCCCAGGACTAAATCCATTCCAGACTCTGTGTTCACTCTCCAGTTCCTTGAGGTCACTGTTTTTCATAGTGTATATTTAAGAGTTGCTTACTGCAGGGAAGTCAGTCTGACAGAAATCCACTCACTCATTACCACTTGCAGGTAGGAGTGGGGAGTGGGAGGATGAAGTTAGGTGGGTGGGTAAGCATAATCTTAAAACACAACATGGAAAGAACTATAATTATGTATGAAAATAGTAAAGTAATTCAACAGTAGATATAAAAAATTCTAATGATTAATCAAATACATAAGACTCTAAACATAAGACAAGGGTAATATTAATTAAAGATTCCTGAGTGTCTACAGTGTGCCAGGTACTGTATTATAAAGATTACTGAGATAAAGTTATTACTCTTAAAGAACTCTGTAATCAACTACAGAAATATACTAACTGCTTGAATGGAGATGTGGATATGTTATGGGCTCAATGCAGTAGGAGCCCATATTTGTCTGAAAAATGTTGCCTAAGACTTATAAAATAATATGAAAAATCTAAATTAAATCCAGAGACTAGATTAGGCACATGGGAAATTTTGCAAAGATCACAGATCATGTGATGTAAAAGGGCATTCTTCCTCATTTGAACAATAAAACTTCTTGTGGCTATATATGCTCTGCACAAAGTACAGGGATTTTTCTTAATGATGTAACTCCCATACACTCAGATTTTACTGACTGATCTCTCAGTTATGTATTTTTAAAAGAACGCTTTTATAAAATAAGTGCATTAATTATACAACAGATCAACAACTGAAATATCAATGTAACTGGGAAAATCTCACAAGAATAACTGAAACTTCTCTCATAACTTTATCTCAATTAAATGTATTAAAACACAAAACATTTTTCCCTAAAATATTAGAGAACAGTTTTCAGAAGGCCAAGAAAAATTAGTGGTTTTTAAATGATGTTTAATGGTACGCTTGGATTCAGAGGTAAACTTTTTTAAAAAGAGGACTTCAACTAGTCTGAAATACTCTGGCTATAAAACTTCCAAATGACATTGAAGAATATTAAGAATATAAAATCTCTCTTAAATTAATAACCCTTTGTGTGAGGCAGTAAGAAATAAACAAAATATTTAAAGTCTGTGAAAGTATAAAGGGCACATCTTACAGCAAACAGTTTTTTAGCTTCAAAGGGTTTACCAAAAACAAAGCTTCCAACAGAGAGCTGGAAAAAATAAAGTTAATTTTTCTTCACCTCATGTCTTCCCAACAGATAAATAAGGGCATTATAACTGCTTAATGCAAGTTTTAATTGAGTGCTGTCACTGGTGGGAAGAAAAGTGTGGAACCACTACTTTCCATATCAAACAAAGCAGGTAATTAACAGCCATTCTGGCACAATCCCTTATCACCAAAATACACAATGGATGCAAACTTCTCTCAAAGCCAATGCTAGGTTACAACAAAGCTGAGCTGGTGGTGTTTCAGGGTCACATTCACTTCTTTATTACACAAGCATAAATTTACTGCTCAGTCAGACACCTATAATTAAACACAAGAAGACTATAATGCTAATATTCAGGCTCACTTGCAAGTAAAGGGGTTCCCCCTCCTTCCCATAAAGATGATTGCCTTTCATTTTAGAGTTTCAAGTAGCTACAGTTCACTTAGTTTTGATTACATAGCAATTAGATATGCAAATGCACAAGCTCTGGAAAAATACTTTTTCAAACATCAGATTGTAGGCAATCAGGCCCATTCTATTCTCTTGTATATACAAGCAGTTCATTAAACCACCATTGTCTAAAAAATATCTCTGCCTCAAATGCTTTGGTCTGGGTGGAGTTTTTTTTTTTTTTTTTTTTAAATGTTAAAAACATTCAAACCACATCCAGGGATGAAATCTGTCTCAGTTCCCTAAAGCGCACATCCAAGCCAGTGTTACTGGGGAATACAGTAAGTGACCAAAGGACACGCCTTAATTCACATTATCTACTAAGGGCTGGACACTTTCAAGACTCACCTCAAATCTTGTTTAAAATTTCTTTTAATATACAATTTAAAACTCTATTAAATGACATCGATTATTAACAAAATAAACAGAAAATATTACCAAGTTTTACTAAATATTCCAACCATTTGACTGAGAAAATATTTTCATCTTACTTTATGGGTTTATGTTATAAATAATAAGCAGGTATTATCGTGGAGAATCACACATACTTTGGAGGCGGGGGACACTTGTACTTCATGAAAGACCAAAGATTGTCAGTTATGTGTGCGGGTGTGACTTGAAAAACTAATATGGCCACCAATATTCTTTGCAAAATGTGCTTACATATTGTCACCAGCTTGATAATTAATTTTATTTTTAGGTTTTAAATTTCAACTTTGCTACTTAACCTCAACTCCTACTCAACTAACTTATAAAGTACTTGTTAGTTTTCTTTTCCTCTTTCTCCTTTTTATAATTTAATATTCAGCTGTTTATATCTAAGTAAATTAAGTGTTTCTTCTGAATTATTATATTATTAAGTGATGTTTCTATACTTCAGAAAATAAGAAATGTGCTGACTAAAATTCTATAGTAAGAAGAACATAATTTTTTAAATAGATACCAATTATGTCCACACTTCATTGAGGAAATCACAAATACAAATTACTGCTCTTGGAGAATACAGCTTGGGTAAGGAAACAAGAGGAAACAATATAATTAATATAAATATTACATGGTATATTTAGTGAACAAGTGCTTTGGAAATTCAGCAAAAGGAGATTGGCAGAGGCTGAAGTACTCTGATAGAGTTGAAATAAAAAGAATCTGGAAGATTCCTAGTCTACATCACCCTCTCCTACCTCAACAACTTCAACAGCCTACTAATGAGTCTCCTTCCTTCAATTCTCACCCAACTCCCTACCCCTTTATGATCCATTCTCTAACTGCTACAAGAGGGCTCTTTTTAAAAAGAAGTATCATGCCACTCATTTGCTTAAAACCCTCAACTGACTGTCTAGAGGTATTCCAATGAAATTCAAACACTTTACCATGCTTACAGGGAAGCATGTGGACAGAAACTATCTTATAAACTCCCTCTCTTCCCATACTTTTCCACCCACACTGACCTTACTATTCCTTGGATAGTTCAATGTCACTCACAACTGAGTGTCTTTGCACTTGCTCTACCTTCACCCAGAAACATTCAGCCTTCAGGTCTTCCCAAGCCAAAGCCCTGTCATCTGAATCTCAGTTTAAATGGCACAAAGTCCTTCTTTGGCAACCCTTGTTAAAAGTATTCCTCCCAGACCACGCCTATGTTATCTGATATTATTCCTTTCATGGCACTTGTCCTTATCTGAAATTGTTCTGTTCATTTTCTTGATTATTTTCTATCTTCCTCGCTAAGTTATGCTCCATGAGAGCAAGAAGCTCCCAGTTCTGTCTGGCCCAGTGTAGGACATCACAAGTTACTTACTAAATTTTGAAAGGTAGAAGAAAGAATACTCAAGGTGGAGAAAAAAACATGACAGAGGAATAAGAATAAAGAATAGTCTCATTGTAGAAGGTGAGTTGACAACACAGAAGAGAACATTGTACAAGGGAGACAATGGACTTCATTGAATTATTTGCTAAATATTTACTGTTAATTGAAACATACATACATTGTTGGTGATGCTAATGAAATAAGCTTACGTGTTTTGAGCATGTATTTCATAAAGCCTAGCACTTAATGTCACAATGTGTCCTGATCTTCCTTGTCAGTTTGATAAAGTGTTTTCTTTTTCATATAATCCTATCAAAGGAGGGTTCCTCAAAAGTTATGAGTCAAGTGATAGTCTTCGTATCTTTATTGCCAATAAAGCTTGCTTAATGTGTCTACATTAGGTTTGGCTTATCACTGGCCTATATATTGCAAATTGGTCCAAAATAAGTCATATATATATATATATATATATATAGGTAAATATGAATAAAGTTTAAGAGCCCAATTATCACAATTCCTAGATTATTTTTAGCACCACTTACAAGTTTAAAAAGTTTTTCAGCAAAAGAAAACATACTAAAACCAGTGACTCTCCAAATGAATGCAGGTTGAGCATCCCTAATCTGAAAAACTGAAATGCTCTTAAACATGAGGACTTTTTGAACACTGACATGATGCCACAAATGGAAAATTCCACATCGGACACCTTTGCTTTCTGAAGGTTCAACATACACTTTGCTTCATGCCCAAAATTAATACTGTATAAAATTACATTCACACTATACGTATAAGGGGTATGTGAAACATTAATGAATGGATCTATCCCCAATATAGCTCATTATATATATGAGAATATATATGCAAATATTCTGAATTTAAAAAAAGCCAAAATCTGAAACACTTCTGGGTCACAAGCATTTTGGATACGAGATACTTAAACTGTATAACTATATGCTGTATCAATGACAATGGGAGAAAAGAGATAGATAGAGACATATACACACACACACACACACACACACACACACACCCTCCCCACAAAAAACAAACAAAAACCCCCCAAAAGACCCCTTAAAATATGGTTTAAATTCTAATAGAAGATAAATGTATAAACCTGCCAAATATCCAGCATCAGTTTTTAGGCATTTTTAATAATAAAAAAAAATATTTTCCCAAAACAACTAGTCCTAATATTCTTCAAAACAATCAATGGGAGGAAAAAACAAACGCTGGGGAATTACTCCAAATTAAAGGGGAGAGAAGGGAAAGAGGGAGTTAGAGACAGGAAGAGAAGAGGAAGGGATGGAGTGAAGGAGAGTGGAGGGGATGAGAAACAAAGGGCCAAGGCAGGAAGCACCAAATGCAGTGAAATGCTACACTGGTGAATGAGGTGAGAGGTGTGTGGGAGTCCTTTGTACTTTTGCAATTCTTCTTCAAATTTAAAATTATTTCAAAATATAAAGTTAAAAACACGAATTATTTGTCCCCAAACTTTTATTTCTCCAAATTTTCTGTCTAAAATTCTTCTGCCTAAGCCAGCATGGTCCAATAAAGCTTTAACAGTGGGAATGGTCTGTATCTGTGCTGTACAAAAGGGTAGCCACTAACCATAAGTCACTATTGAGGACTTCAATGTAACTACATGATTAACTGATTTTTTTCTTTTATTGAGTTTCATTTAAATAGCCATATATGACTAGTGGCTACCTGGTATGGTCTATGTCTCCCAAAATTCAGATGCTGGAAACTTAATTCCCAAAGCAACAGTGTTAAGACTTGGGGCCTTTTGGGAAAGAGAAGGCAAAGAGTAGAAGAGAAGACTGGGAAGGCAGTAAGACATGAGAACACGTAGGGCCTTTAGCCACAGTAAAGATCTGATTCTAACTTAACACATGAAAATACAAAGGATTATTTTTAAAATTCACTCTGGTTGCTGAGAGGAAGAATGAAAATAAGGAAATCATAACACTACTGAGAAAAGGCATAATGTAGTAGTTAAACATATACTCAAGCCAGCCTGGGTTTATACCCTGGCTAAGCAACTCACTAGCCAGAGAAGGTACTTTACCTCCTTATATCTCCATTTCCTCATCTATAAAATTAGCACAACATAGTAGCTACATCATAGGGCTGTCTGAGAATTAAATGGGTTAATTCACATGGAATGATGATAGCAGTGCCAAAATCACAGCTCAGTGCAGCCCCTAACAATAAAAACATCAACCTTTCGTTGTTGCCATCACCACCACCATTATCCAACCAAGTAAAGATATCAAGTAGGAAGTCTGAAATTCAGGGGTGAGATCAAGTCAGGAGATATAAATTCTAAAATCAACAAAGGGATGAAGGCTGGGAGAATAAATGTAACACAGAAAGAGATTTTAACCTATCAGAAATGATAGGCAGTATCTTAATTACAAATGAATGTCAACTCACAAATGTAAAGGGAATGATAGGAAAATAACGAATAGTGAAAACTGACTTGGGCAAGAGTTGTTACCAACGCTAAATCCATTGGGCAAAGGTTTGTTGGGAAAAGGGTATTTACAAAGTTTTTCTCCTTGGATTAGTTGTGAATTTAAGGAAAAAAGTTCCCTTTACAATGAAAATATATGGCTGATATGTATTGACTGATCAATACATAACTTTGTTTTATGTTGTTTTGGTTTAACGACATCTAATTTAATATATACTGGTGATTCATAAACATTGACCAGTCAACAGCACTCTAACTCATAGCTGAAATAAGCTTCTTTAATACATGTATTTTACCTGTAAGGCATATCACAGCCTTCTTGCTCTTAGGAATCCTAGACAGCACCTCAGTAGCTGGGGGACATTTTAAACAGCAAAATCACCAATAAAAAGCACAAAAATACAAAAAACATGGCATTAAACAATGAAAAGAACACTTATTTACAGTACAAGAGCTGAAGCGAAAAGTGTGTTGTCTTGGTCTATCTCAGCTGGAAACAAGACCATTTGGGTAACTCAAAATTTTTTTGTCACAGTGCACATGTCCATGACGACTGTGAAAGTGTCAGGAGTACTGATTTTGGGGTTACAAATAAGTTTTGGCAAATAGGTAAATTTCTGAACACAAAATCAACCGCGTATGTATTTGTGTACAAAATGTTAGTAGCTCAGTATCCTCAGGAGATTGTTTCCAGGATCCCCCTTGGATACCAAAATCCATGTATGCTCAAGTCCCTGATATAAAATGGCACAGTATTTGCATATAATCTTCTCACATCCTCCCATATACTTTAAGTCATCTCTCGATTACTTATACTTAATACTACGTAAATGCTACATGTAGCACTGTATTTTGGTATTTTTCATTTTTATTATTCATTATTCTTGTATTACTATTTTTTTTTTTTTTTTTACTATTTTTTCCCCCTGCCAAATATTTCTGATTTGCAGTTGGTTGAATTGGAGGATGTGGAACCTGCAGTACAGAGGGATGACAGTATATGGTCAACCTGGGCTAACGGTAGACATGAATTCATTGTACTACTTTTTCAACTATTCTGTAAGTATAGTATTTTTTCAAAATGAGAAAAGAAAACATGAAGTGGGAGTTTGGGGATGGTAGCAACAATACGCAATATAAAAGTGAACATTAACATCCAAATAGATACATATGTCAAAAGATTTAACCTCCTTAGCCAAAAGTATGCAAATTAACAGTATATTTCTGTCCTCCTAAAAAAGTGGTATTCTCAATTTTAGAGAAGATTCACTATATACACAAACATTTTTATTTCCTACTAACGGGGCTTAAAATTTCAAACGGTGGCATTAAAAGGCAATTTTGATAATGTACTTTCAACTAATCAATTCAAATTCTATAAAGTTAATAATGTACAGATGTTCTTTACAGCCTTTTCATAGTGAAAACAATGATTTTAAAAACTTTAATATGCCTCAAAACACACATGTATAATTAAATACTATTTATAGCCATTAAAAAGTGTTACAGAGGAGTTTTTATGGGCGTAGATATTATAAAATATTCTTAAGCAAAATATATCAGATCACAAATACATATGTCTCAAAACACCTAAACACATAAACAATTATGGGGTAGATTATGTTTTTTTTTAAAAAAAATAAATACCAGTATTGTCCAGTTTTTTCCTATACTAAACATGAAATGTTTTTGTAATTGAGAAATAAATACATTTTTATTTTATAAAAGATGAGCTCAAGCACTTGTTTTTACTACTTGTGACTCCTTTTAAGTCCTGACTTCCTTTTAAATCTTAACCATTTTAAACAATTTGCTGCTGTAACATTTGATCATATTATACATCTTCAAGTGCCTAAATAAACTTCTGATTATGCATTTGTTCCTTATTAAACAATCTCATACATTTAATGAACACAAGTTACTACGCAGAGATTAATCTTATCTATTTATAGTTACAACGGTGAAATTATGCAAAACTTTCTTCACATTAGATTCTTAAAAACATTATTTTCTATGTAAAGTGATTAGTCCTCTATATTTAGAGTACCTTATAAGCATTTTAATTTCACAAAAACATATAGACCTTTTAAAAACATTCCCCACTATCTGATATAATTTCTATTACTCCTTTTTTAAGAATTAAAAATGTAACAATTTACAAAATAAAGAGTAATTTCAATAATCTGAGATTCACAGTTTTAATTTTATTTTACTATTAACACAGTCCACAGGCTGTGATATCATCCTGGTCCTATAAGAGCTGTGACTTAGGAAAAACAAAACAAAACCAAAAAAATCCTAAAATCTGTCTTTAAAATCAAAATAAACATTTTAAAATCAAAAGAATAACAAAATAATAAGTCTTTCATAACTGAAGGACTAAATAGAAAAATAAAACTAGTAGGATAGAATATTATGGTTCACTAGGCTTATGAAACTGTCTAATTGTTGCATGACTGGAAAAACATTTTCCAACTGAAGTTCTTCCCTAACAGATTTTGAAAAAGAAAATCAATTGAGGCAGCATGATGACCTACATGTAAGGAACATTCCACTACTAGTTCTGTCAACAGAGAGCTGAATCCTATGAAAAGAAAATTTGTTACATACAACACAGCTACAAGGTGCTCAAATATTCCTTAACTAAACTGACTGCAATCCAATCAAGACTTAATTTTAAAAGGCTCATTAAGAACATCTAGTGATAAAATGGTCTCCCCCTCCCTTTTTACTGAAACTCATGTCTCATTTCATTAGACAAGGACAATTAACTCATCCTAGAGTTACATCCATGGCTGAGCAATTAGCTTAAGTTTTACAGGTTACTTAAGTGTTACTTTACTAATAGAAACAAAGGTTTATTCTCTTTGGGTCCATCTTTTTATCCCTCAAAAAGTGTGTCACAAATTTTAATAATGGCAAATTTTAATTTCAATCTTCCCAACCTTTCTTAACAATTAATGTGTGAAAAGCAGTGACTCCTCTCTGTAAAAGTGTACTGAGATACTGTCCAATCTGAAATAAACATTTAATTTTTATTGCACTGCTTTATACTCCTCTGTCTTAAAATAAAGCTAAGCTATTTGAATCCATAATGAACATGTAACCAGAACTAAAAAATAATCCAGTCAATATTCTAAAATGGATTTTATTTTAAAAACACAGAGCAGAAAAAATGAGGGGCTGAGAAGTAAGAACAAAAGTAGAGGAGGAGGGACACCACAGAACTAGTTTACAGTTTTGAACTGGTATTTAAACAGGTGTGCTGAAGTGCAGCCTGTAAGTACACAAATCAAGCATCCTTAGAAACTTTTAGAGCATTCTGACTGGATAATTTTATGTCTGTTGATATAAAAAAAATTTTAACAGGATGAAATTTATGTCTTTTAAAAATTCCATGTCTCTAATAACTAATTTCATTATATTTTACAAAAAGACTGCCTACAATGGATTGGATTTTTTTTAGCAGTCTTTTACCATAGATCATTTGAAAAGCACTGAGAGCAAGGCAGGTCTTCCTTTATTTTTAAAAGCAAACCAATCAACCCCTTTTTTTTTGTTTTTTGTTTTTTTTTTTGAGACAGAGTCTTGCTCAGTTGCTAGGGCTAGAGTGCCATGGCACCAGCCTAGCTCACAGCAACCTCAAACTCCTAGGCTCAAGTCATCCTCCTGACTCAGCCTCCTGAGTAGCTGGGACTATAGGCACGTGCCACAACGCCTGGCTAATTTTTCTATTTTTAGTAGAGATAGGTCTCGCTCTTATTTAGGCTGGTCTCGAACTCCTGAGCTCAAGCAATCCTCCTACATACAGGAAGCTGGGACTACAGGCCCATGCCATGACACCCGGCTAATTTTTTTTTTTTTTTCCTGTTTTTAGTTGACTAGCCAATTTTTTCTGTTTTTAGTACAGGGGTCTCGCTCTTGCTCAGGCTGGCAATCAACCACTTTTGAAGTTGGATTCAACACCATGTCCCTTGACATTTAATTAAAAAAAAAACAACAACAAAAAAAAAACAGAACTAAAGATACGAGGTAATTACTTTTTAGCTAGAGTTGGACACTTTTAAGACATAAACACTGTCAACAAATATGTCAAAGGATCTAAGGTTAAGAGATTATTTTTGAATTCAAACTAGAATTAAGATTACAGGATTGAAGTTTCAAAGACAGATTTTATCTTGACACAAGGAACAACTTTATAAGCAGATTTGTCTGAGACTTGATCATTTGTTTGCAGCCTTTGGTCACTTCCTGCTTCTACCCATTTCTTCCTCTACTGTCAAGTTATCTTTTTAAAACATTTAACATTTCATAACTTCTCATCTTAAAAATCTAAGAGTGCCAATGTATTTCTTTCCAAATGAAAAAAATCCTTTGATATACCATTCAAGATCTGTTATCCTCAGACCTCAGCCGTGTCTCCAAAACCAACTCTCCATTGTATCCTATACCCTCTACTGCCACATCAAGCATCCACATAGCAACACACACTGGTTGATCCTATTTCTCATGTCTAGAACACCACGCTACTCATTTGCCTGGTAAACTCCTACTCCCGTGAATTCTCTCCAGCTTCTTAAAGCCTTCAACCTCCAAAAAAACCTAATATTTCTTGACTTCCTGTAGCACAACGTATAATCTCTGTTGCAGTATTAGTTCTCTGCCAAAACATGTCTCCCAGGGTTATTCCTTGAGGGCAAAAATCACAGGCATTCAAAAAAATAACTGCAGCCTCAGAAGTTAGGAGGTAATGAAAATTGGGTAACAACCATTTTGTAGTACTAGAAAGTGAAATATAACACAATTAAATATCACAAGGATGGACGGTTAGATTCCATGGCTTACTACAGTTCTTTCTAAACCAGCTTATACAACAGTATAAATTTCAATCTCATTGTCACTCTTCTAAAGCAATTCATCTGTTTTCATAAATTCTACTATTCAATCAGGTTCACAAAAGTTTATAAGTATGCAATCTGTAAAAGAATTTTAAGAGAGAATCTTTAATAGTTCCTACTCTCTAATCCATCTTATCAAAAGGTATCAATAAGGGAAGTAAAGGGAGAGGGGGAGATATACTTTGATGGGTGAGTTATGAATATAAAATTCAGAGAAAAAAACATTCCTCACTGGGTACAACCTTTCTCAACTAAGGATTCCACCTGATAATCAAATCTTTATGTCCACCCCAAGACATAAATTATATATAAAATTCACTTCTCTCCTACGTAACTATGAGGATACTCTCGATAAGCCACCTTAGGTAAAATGAGATAATTTCTATGTTCTGTGGTTGAGATGAGGAACCCTAATGGAGAAAAGCTCAGAAGTTAATAGAAAAATCACAGCCCATTTCCTCTTAAAAACATTTTAAATAGTAATTCATTTCTTAGGCCCATCCAGAACTTATTACAATTATGATGCACCTTAAGACCAGTTATAATAGTACCACTTCAACTAAGCCTAACCATGGTTTATAGACTGCTTCAATCGGAAAATAAGAAACACACTACAAATAAATGACTACTTGGGAAACTGAAGATGATTACACTGCTCATAATAGTAATGACTTTTATATACAGACATCCCCAATATATGTTATACAAATGGCATAGTTTAAAAGTGCCTTTAACAGATGCTCAATCTCCTGCATAACATACAAAAGTTTAACTCTGCAGTGAAGCTGTGAGGAAATTAGTACTCTCATACAGTGCTGAGGGTAATGCAAAGAACAAATCCCAGAGAGAGGAATTTACCACTAACTAGCAAAATCACATGCTGGCGTACACCTTCTACAATTCTACCCCAAAGATAAACTAGCAACTACACAAACTGATATATATAAAAGCTTTTCAATACAGAAACTATTTCTATTTGTAACAGCAAAAGACTAGAAGCAATCTAAATGTTCACTAATGGGGACTGTTTGAATAATTTACAGTATAGCCACACAATGGAATGTGATGAAGTTATTAAAAGGAATAAAGACTGTTCTCTCTATACTCCCATTAAGTGATCTCAATGACATACTGTTAAGTAAAAAAGCAAGGCAAAGAAAATTGTTAAATATGTAACAATCTTCTTATGAAAGGAGTGAGAAATTACACATATCCACATGCATAATTGTTATACCTATGTGTTTTTTTAAAAAAGATAAAAATAAACCAAAAACTAAAAATAAAAAAACATATTCAAATAGCCAGAGAGGGACTAGGTAAATAGGCCAAGGATAAAAGCCAGACGTTGTCATTTTGTAGATCTGACTTTTGGAGCCATGTAAATATTTTAAAGTATAAAACAGAGAAATATTTTAAGTAATTCTAAAACTAGAAAAGCAAGCACAAAAAGTGAACTTAACTGTGGATCTTTATGATAGCATAACTATTACACACTAAAAAAATTAGTGTTTTAAATGATAGTAATTTGTATCTCTAGTGGAATACGCCTTAAAAACTGTAAGAATGCAGTAAAATTATTTTTGCTAACTATATTGCTGTTAATGTTTGTATTGTTATTCTAAGACTGTTTTGTATATTTCAGAATAAAGCAAACAAATCATTATTTTGTGTCATTAAGAACCACAATTTTCAGTAGGAAAGAAAGAAGATACAGATACAAGATAAGTTAATTAAATAAAAACATTATATTCCTGAATATAATGAGAATGAACGTGTGAAAATGCATCTATATTCACGACCTGAAAAGGTCTACAAATAATGAGCATTACTAGAGCCCAGAGTGCAGTCTCTCTTACTATTTCCCACTAAAAGTAACCAGGGTTCCTTAAAAAATTGGCTGATTCCAAATCTGGGGAGGAAATCTTACAAAGGTGAATGTGAACTATCATATCACATCAGAAAGCAAAGTTACTGTCCCTAACCACTAGGATTGTGTCAAAAGGTTTTGGAAGTCAACTTGTAGAGCCCTTGCACACTCAGCAGAACAAATTGTGCACCAGTTAAAAACAGTAACTACAATAAACTGAAACATATCAAAACTGTTTAAATGCATTCATAACTGATACTAAAAAGAAAAGAAAAAAATCACTTTTTACCCTTTGGAGGATTCCTGGGAATCAATTCATTACTTAAAAACCAGTGACTAAAGAATTGAACATTTATTCAGCCTTTGTTGTAAAACATATTTAATATTAATAAAGAAATAGAAGATAGCTGTTTTACAACACCTATTAAGATAAAGGACATAGAAAACAATGATTGCTAAAATCAGAGAGAGGAAATCAGACTTTACACAGTACCATCACAACATTAATTATGACATTTTTTCAAAAGGAAGAACAGAAAATGAAGAAGACAGGGTGGGAGATCTGAATCTGATTAAACCTTTGTCACTATCAATTTACAAGAAATACAGGGAACAGAGACAAACGTTCACCACCACCATGAAAATGCAATGAAAAAAAATCCATGGGAATTCATCGAAAAGACAAACCACATAGTCCCTTTGTAAACAAATCGCCAAGAGGGTTGGGGGCAGTGAGAGAGTGGCTTAACAGATGTATCAATCACAATGTAGATGACCTTCATTTTTATACTCAAACTTTTTAAAAAGCACATGTTTGAGCCAAGAGGGAAACTATAATATGAACACCAACTGTCTATTTCATATAAAGAATTTTTTGAAGATAAAAAAATACTGTATCATTAAAAAGTCCTTCTATTTTAGAGCTATCTAATGAAATATTTACAGTTGAAATTATGTCTGACTTTGCTCCTCAAATCATCTGACAGGCAGAAGTGAGGAGGGAAGATAATGGGGAATGAAAAGATCACTCCTGAAAGGAGATAGGCAATGCTGATGCCCAGTAATGGATAAATGACAGTAAAGGACACTACTTGTCTTTCTATTGTTTCAAATTTTCCATGATGAAAATTAAAAAAATAAATAAATAAATTATAACCATGCTAAAGCTTGCCGGAGATCTAAGTATTCAGTTAAGATCGATCAAACAGGCTGTTTGGAACCATACTTATACTTGGTGTTATGCCGCTGGCCCTCAAGGCCATTTTGATATGCCACCTATGAAACTGAATTGCTTTGATCTCAGTGAAAGTGTCTAGACAGCAGAACTAATTTCACAAAAAAAATCATACAAACAAAAAAACCCCCCAAAAAACCTTCTAAGTCCCTCCTCTCCCAAAAAGGAAATTTATTTTTGCATATCGCCATCAACACTGCCTTGAAATTTCCTTTAAGTACGTTTTCCTATCACCTAGCACAAAGTCTTTGACATAAAGCTCAATTAATTGGTGAAGTGACATAAGACAGGACACAGAGCTGCAGGAGAAAACGCAGACTATAAGGCAGCATGTATAAGATGATCCACTCTCTATACCACATGGTACACATGCATGGAAAACAATCTACAAGACCAAAGCTGTCAGTAAGGACAGTCTCTAGAGTGACTGAATTTCAGGAGCCTTTTCTCCAGACCATCTGGTACTTTTTAACTTTTCTAAAAATATCACATATTTAATTAAAATATATTTTAAGCATAAGAAATAAAGTAATAGGACTAAGAAATCTTTGCTACAAGAGATACTTAAGAAAAATTTGTAATTTAGATGAAAAGTGGCATGCAAAAAATGTTATGAAATGCTCTACTCAAACAAGTTCCTCCAAACAAAATTCAAGAATTTCACCTATGTTTGCAATTATACAATATGCCTCTGTAATAACATTTCATAAGTCATGTTCCACAAAACATTGCTGTTCCTCAAGGAGTTATAGGGACATTTCTAAAACAGTAAAGACTATAGCCAAATATATTTGAGAAACAAATATTAAGTTAAAAGCTTTATTAACTGATTGATTTTAAATTCAAAACCCACATTCTGACGAGAGATTTGCACAGTTGAATTTGACTATCTAGTGAGATATGTAAGTGTCTATGTAGTAAACTGGTAAGACAGAAATAAGGAACTGGGTGAGTGATTTTACCTCACTGAGCTGTCAGAAGAGTATAACTATCTTCCAAAGTTGTCACATGGTCTGAATAAGATATTGGACAGACAGTGAAAGTGGTTGATACCATTCAGCCATGATATCCCTAGAATGGCTAGAATAAAGTGCACATCCCTTCATTTTAAGCAAAGAGCTCTAAGTGCAGTTGCCAAGTCTTTACAAATTTCCAAGAGACACAACATTTGACTGACCTGGCTTTGATAAACTACAGACATTTCACACATCAACATGTTGAGGGGTGGTGGGAGAGGAATAGGAGAAGGTGAGAAGCAGGAACATACAAGCATGGCTACTTAGTCCTCTCCTGTTTATGATGGGAGATCTCAAAAAAGAGCTAAAAATTGTAGACTGACAAGATAAATCCATAAATGGTGTCCCCTACAAAGACCATTCACACACATCCCCCCCGCAAAAGAACTACACTTACCATTTAACTTTCACTCCACAATTTATCAAATACCTAATTATGCACAAAACACTGCTCTGCTTTAATGACTTACATGTTTTCATTTGCTTTGTTTCTGAAGGTGGACCATTCCTTCCAGCATGCATACAATTTGCCCACAGCCCTCCACGTGGTCTCTGCAACTCTCTGCTGCCTCAATTGAAAAACATAATTACTTTCTTTTCCTAAAATTACTTCTGTAACATCCATAATCTGCTCAAGCATATAGTTTTCTATTAGAAAACATGGGAGTAAATAAATCCTTTAGAGGAAGGATTCTCAAATATCAGTTGGTCTTTGTTCCCTGGCACACAGCTCCAAAATAAATACAGGTATACCCCATTTTATTGCACTTTGCTTTACTATGCTTAGTAGATACTGCATTTTTTATAAATTGAAGGTCTGTCCAACTCTGCATCCAGCAAGTCTACTGGCACCATTTTTTCTACAGCATGTCCTCTATTAGTGTCTCAGCACATCACATTTTGGTACTTCTCACAATATTTCAAACTTTCTCATTACATCTGTTATGGTGATCTGTGATCATTGACCTTTGAGATTACTGTAGTCATTGTTTTGGGGCACACCAAAATGTGCCCATGTAAGACAACAAACTTAACTGATAAATGTTGCAGTGGTCGGACTCCTCCACTAACTAGCAATTGCCCCATCTCTCTCCCTCTCCTCAGGCTTCCCTATTCCCTGAGACACAAAAATATTGAAATGAAGCTACCTAATATTCCTACAACAGCCTCTAAGTTTCAAGTGAAAGGAAGAGTCACATGTCTCTCATGTGACGAAAGAAAAGACAAGACAAGAAAGACAGACAAGAGAGGGAAGGAAGGAAGAAAGGAAGGGAGGGAATAATAATAAAAAAGAATCCTACTACATCTACACGATCTGTGTCTGTACCCTGTAAATGGAATAATAAAGCCTGGATGACAGCACATCTATTTACAGCATGGTTTACTGAGTATTTAAAGCCCACTGTAGAGATCTACTATTCAGAAAAAAAAAGATTCCTTTCAAAAGATTACTGCTCATGAACAAGGCACCCAGTATCTCTGAAGGAGATAAATGCTGTTCTCATGCCTGCTAACAACATTCACTCTGCAGCCCCTGGATCAAGAAGTAATTTTGACTTTCAAATCTTATTATTTAAGAAATACATTTCTTAAGGCTACAGTAGCCATAGATAGCGATTCCTTTCACAGATCAGGGAAAAGTGAACTGAAATCTTCTAGCTAGGAATCACCATCTAGATACCATGAAGAACATTCGTGATTCATGGGAAGAGGTCAAAATATCAACATTTACAGGAGTTTGGAAGAAGTTTCATTCCAACCCTCATGGATGACATGGAACAAATCTTCAGCAGAGGAAGCAACTACAGAAGTGGAAGAAACAGCAAGAGAACTAGAATTAGAGGTACAGCCTAAAGATGTGACTGCACTGCTGCAATCACATAAAACTTGAATGGATGAGCAAAGAAAGTGGTTTCTTGAGATAGAATCTATTTCTGGTAAAGATGCTGTGAATATTGATGAAATAACAAAGAAGGAATTAGAATATTAAATAAATATAGACAATAAAGCAACAACAAGGTTTGAGAGGATTGACTCCAATTTTCAAAGTTCTACTGGCAATAAAATGTTACCAAACACCACCACATGCTACAGAGAAATCTTCTGTGAGAGTTCATCACATCAATGTGGCAAACTTCATTGTTGTCTTATTGTAAATTGCCACAACCACCCCAACCTTCATCAGTCACCACCCTGATCAGTCAGCAGCCATCACTGAGGCAAGACCCTTCATTGGCAAAAAGCTTGTAACTGGCTGAAGCCTCAGACAATCGTCAGTATTTTTTAGCAATGAAGTATTTTTAAATTAAGCTATATACATTTTCTTTAAGACATAATGCTATTGCACACACACACACACACACACACACGTAATAGACTATAGTGGTCTGGAACCTGTTTGTGTCTTTTTGCATACTAATCAGATGAATAATGGCTGGGGCTCTCGGATAGTCTCAGGATGGGGGCTGGTTGCGAGGGGAACCAACCAAGTAATTAGAGGGTTAAGACTTTCAGCCCCATCCCCCAACCTCTAGGGAGGGAAGAGGAGCTGAAGGTTGAGGTGATCACCAATGGCCAGTGATATAAGGAATCATACCTACATAATGAACCTCCATAAAAAAACAAAAAGACTAGGTTTGGAGAGACTCCAAATAGCTGAACTAGTGGAGGTACCTGGGGGATGTCGCACTAGAGAAGGCATGGAAGCTGTGCCCATTCCCACGTGTCTTGCCCTATCCATCTTTTTCATCTGGCTGTTCATCTACATCCTTTGTAATACCCTTTTTAGTAAATGGGGAAATGTAAGTAAAGTCTTTCTCTGAGTTCTGCGAGCCACTCTAGCAAATCAACTGAGCATAAGGAGGGGCTCATGGAAAAACAGGTTTATAGCTGGTTGGTCAGAGGCATAGGTCACAACTGGGGCTTGCGACTGCCACCTGAAGTGGGGGCAGTCTTGTGGGACTAAGCCCTCAACCTGTCGGGTCTGACACTATCTTGAAGCAGACAGTGTCAGAATTGAATTGAATTAGAGGATCTCTAGTTGGTGTGTCCTGGAGAATTATTTGTTTGGTGTGTAAGAAATCCTATATATCTAGTATCAGAAGTATTGAGTGGTGTATGAGAGTAGGAAAAACACTTTGGTTTTCTTTTCCAGCCTTAACAGAGAGACAGAACAAAACTTCAAACATATTATCACGAAGGGAAAAAATAAAAAGCTAAAGCTTACAGAAATTTTATGAAATATATTCATATCAGCTTTGTAGTCAAAGTTTATATTATTCAATATTCATGTTGTTCTAGTATTTCTGAAGTTGTTATCACTCTTAGAAATGGTTTATGCATTAGAAGGTAGTGGTCCACAAGAATAGAACACAGGCTTTAGGTTCAAAATTTGACTGCTACTCTTTGACATGTGACCTTTAGCAAATTACTCAATCTCCCTTGTCCTCAATTTCTTCATCTATCAAATGGGAATAGCAAGATTTGGATTAACTAAAACAAATGATGCAAAGTACATACTCTATAAATCAAAAGAACAATCCATAAAATAAAACCAATTTTCACTTGCAAGGCTCTAACAATGCCCTTTACCACATACTCAATTTCAGAGAGAGGGTACAGTCAGCTAGCTACAGATCAGCACTGCCATATGCTGACTGATACAGACACAAAGTTCCTAATAGCTTTAAGCCCTGATCACAGCTTCCTATAAAGTCTGACTGCAGTTCCTGCTCTTAGGTTCCAGGATATTACCTGGTACCATTCCACTGGCTATTCAGAAACAAAATACTGTTGAACCCATCAACAATGCTGAAATAATATCAAAACAAGAGAATGAAAATTAAATCACTTGCTTAAAACCAGCAGCTTGGAATGATACATTACTACCTATTTTCCCAAGAACATTAAAAGCACATAGGGCTTATAATTTTCTCTATTTGCCATCCCTTTTTTGGGTGTACAGGGGAAGGTGCATCTAAGGCTTTCATTTATTACCTGAACTAAGCGGTCGTTACTTTCACAGATTTCTTCTAGTGCCTACACACTGTCCTAGATACTCACCAAACACCAAGGAAATACTCCATAAAATAGACACCGTCTGCTCTCACAGTTTACCAGTCTAGTAAAGGATTCAGGCCAGCAGATTGTTAAAAGCAAATTAGGCAATTAGTAAATTGCAATCTATTCTCTAGCTTTCTTAGTTTTTAACATATATTGACAACTTTGCAGAAAAGCTTAGAGCTAAATGGTTTTTTCTTTGTAACTCCTAAAAAACACCTCAATCAGCCTTACTACTTACATTAAGACTTCTTTTTGTCTTCAAAAAGAACATGTTTGTCATGTTCTTTACCAAAATAAAAGCAAAGCAACAAATGATAATACTTTCCATTTTGAGTTTACCTTTATTATAAATACTTTTAAGAGTGCAACAGTATAACTATGGTATAAACGAACATGATTTTATTAACAATTTATTATGCAGATTTAAACTAAGACACTCCTGGTGCTATAAATCTACACATACATATTCAAAGGTCACAAGACAACGAGAAATTATTACCATTTACATGGCAGAAAAAAACTGTAGTGTTCCCTCATGATATCATATAATTCTAAAAATAAGATATACTATCTAACATATAGTGTTAAGACAAAATTTATTAAGAATCATTAACATTAAATGATCATATGTGTCCAACACTGTTCTAAGCGATTTACAACTCATTTAATCCTTACAACCACTGTAAGAGAGAAGTGACATTACTACTCCCATTTTATAGGACACATAGCAATTACCGAATTTGTCCTAGGTCACAAAGACGTTAAGTGGCAGAACCAAGATTCAAACCTAACCACTCTGATTGCAGAGCTCACTCTCTTAACCATACTGTTATTTTGCCAAAGATGACAGAAAATGTTCTTTAATCATGATGTCTAACTACAAAGTTCCAAGCTCTAATCCCTCTTTATCTGTTTGGAAGAGTGAGCAAAGTCCATAGAAGGTCATTACCACAGAATTCATGGAAACTCTGGAGAGGGGGCAAAAAAAAAAAAAAAAGCTTTGTTAACTGACCTTAACTGATGGATATACACTATTCTTTTGGTGAAGACTTATGTGTCCTTCACTTGTCAAGATTTCATTCATTGCCCTGAGGCAATTACACCAGTGTTACTTAATGCCAATGTAATCGTAAGTACAAACAGTGGAACCAAAACTTCATGGCAATACTCATTTGAAAAGATTATCACTCAGCTGACTGAGAATATGAGTAAGTTTTATTAAGATTCTAATAAAAAATGTTTTAATACATCTAAAAATGTTCAAGGAAAACTCACATACTCCCATGAAAATATCTTTAAACTCAGCTGACAAGAACAGATTATAACAAGAATTAAAGATACTCAGTATTGAGATTTTTTTCCCCCAAAGTTCTTATCGCTACTAAATCATCTGTGGGGAGCAAAAATAATTTATATCTAGTCAGCTTATGGGAGAGCTGGAATGAAGTTAGGTGAAAAGATCATAAAACACGCATATCAAAATGAAGTCAGGATACCTTGTGGGTTTGGTGTCCATTTCACAAGCTCCACAAAGCGATTCAATACACATGCTCTAATACAAGCTAACCACAGGTCTATTACTTGACAGCCCCTTCAAGTCAGTGTATTTTTTAAAAAAGCAAAAATCACCCTTCCTACCAATAATTTTAACCTTTGACAATAAAAATCTACTTTTACAGTCATTTTTTTATATAGATAGAAATTCAAAAGTATCCTGCCTCACACCACTTGACCTTTTTTTTTTTTTTTTTAAAGGAAACTTAGGCAAATAAAATCTTTTTAACAATATTTAAAGCAGATAGTTGGGTAAAATAAGAAATGGCAGAAGTTGGAGCGGGGGAGCCATATAAAGTAAAATGTCTAAAAAAATTTAATCAATACAAAATGTCAATGAAACCCAAAATGTGCCTCATATGGCCAGTGAAAAGCCTTTGTTTTAATAGATTTCTGTCTTCTAACTCTCCCAATGATTTAATATACATCTAAAGTTATTCATTTGATTGTTCTCATTTAAATCTCATCAAAAGAAATACTTTAGGTCTTTCAAGCTTTGAGTTACATATTTTTATATATTTAACATTTTGGTCTGACAAATTTCCAAACAGTAAGCTTCTCAAGTGTAAATACCAAAAGTAAGTTCACATGATGGACTAACTTATATTTTAGTTCACTAGGTGAAAAATGAAGGGAAAATCACTTTCAGACATGGAATAAAATACAGTGTTTCATGCACAGAAAATCTGGACATTTTATTATTAGGATGCAAAAGTGTAAGTTAGTTATTCACATAAAGACTTGCCCCATTTCCAAGGACTTACCTTCTTTTTATCCCTCATTGAACCTTTGCCTCGGACCATTATTTTACATCCTGTCTCTGCTTCAAGTTGTTTGGCTGTAAGTCCTCTAGGTCCAAGGATTCTCCCAACAAAATTAAACTGGAAAAAAAAAAAAAGTCACCACATATTATTCACTTGCTGGAATTTACACTTTTTAAAATTATTATGAAGCATAGATATACTCAAGTTAAAATAAAATCTACAGCCCTTATGAAATGCTTGCCAAGTTTGGGATATAACTACAATAGCTCATTGTTTAGCACAAAATTTTCATATGTATTAATATAAACTATCAATTAGGAACAACAGTATCCAACTAAAACATACATTATACATTGCCAACCAATGTATAATCTAAAACAGAGTTTAAGTTTGGCAAAAATATTAGATACCATCCAAGAAAGCAAATCCCTTTCACAAAATTCCCAACTGTCCCTTCATAACGATGATATTAAAGGAATTATTAGTGATTGCCCTTTTTACCAAAATCTTTGGGAAAAATTCCTATTTACCTAAAAGGAAATGTTGTACTTTCTCCAAAGCAACTGTAGAGAGAGAACTGTGTAACTTACAATTATAGGCTGGCTGTTAGAACACTGATGATCAAATATGGACTGCAATCTATGCTAAATATGTAAGTCTTAAGAACATATAATGTTCACCACATTCCTTGCAAAATTTTATGTCTGCATTTTCCTTTTTCCATTTCTGTCTGTAACTTAAACTACTGTCTTTGCAAAAAGCCTAAACTCTTTCCACGAATAGGACAGTGATATAAATAATTGTATAAATAAAAAAATTATCATCCCTCAAAAGAAACTTACAGTATTCATATATACATTTTTTTAAAAGGTCATTGGGAATAACAGATTGAATACTGAAAAGTAAATTTTCATCATTTGCATGTCATGTGCATAAAAGAAAAAAAAAAAAAAACGAGTGTTTTCCATCAGTTCCACAAAAACCCATGGGTGGTTTTCATTGATTTATTCAATCAAATAGCTACTGATTCTTATGCATATAGCTTCTTACTTTTTTCTTGCATGTATTCTACTGTTAGCATATCATTACACAAAAGTAACAAGCCAGAAAATCCACCCTGTCAGGGCTCAAGAAGCTGGGTACTTCTTCCACCTTCTGCATTCCAATGGCTCTTACCGTGCACCTCAGAAAGCTGCTCATCAGCAGCTTTGTGTTTCTTAAAGGAGTGGTGGTAGTATGCCCGAAGAAAGCCTCCTTCTCCAAGGAGATTTTCATGTAACTTCTTTCACCCCAAGTTGAAATCCACAGACTTTGATTTATAAGCACTTGATCTAGACTTACAAGATCCCACATTCTGAAATTGCCCGTATCATCTCCTTATATTCAAATAAAGCCACTTATCCTTGTCTACTTTCTCAACATATAGCACTTTATCTATCTCTTTACCAGACCTAAACCCCCATGGTCATCCATTTTAAGAAGGCATTTACTTCCAACCTTCAACCCTGTAAACTTCTCACAACTCCAATCTAAATAAACTCAGGTAGTATACTATGGATAAGTGCTTAAATTCTGAAAGCACACAGATTCCAGCTGTCATCCAAACTTGAATACAAAATAGTAATTAGGAATTTGAAAGTCATATCAAATAAGCCTCAATTACATAATAGAGATAATAGTATCTGGTAGAGCTAATAGTGAAGATGGTGTGTGCACAGATGTGTGTGTAGCACAATACACATACAAAGTCCAGTACAAGGTCTGCCACATAGTAGACAATTAATAGCCTACCAAGCCCACTAAAATTCTCTTTGGGAAATCTCAGGGCCTTACTCTTATGAAATAATTCGGCTTAGAATGTCATATAAGGAGGAGATGTGATCAATAGCAAATTTGCCCTACAAAACTCCAGAGACTTAACACTCAAACACTTGAGTTCTGCAGCGAACAAGAAAGAAAGGTGAAAATAATATATAAAACAATTGGCCATTGCTGCCTACAGAACACCAAAAGCCAGGCAACTAACTTGCAGGTAATACCAGAGTTTATTTCTCTAGAAAAACTGAAATGTCCCAGACAAAAGACTTCCATGTTCCAGCATACGACTCTCATCTCAAAGTTTGGCACTTCAGGTGATCATCTCAAATGGAGGCCATTGGTGGACAAGCTCCTAATGCAAATTTTCAGTGCTTCATTCCAAATCAAGGTTTACCAAAGACTTTAGCAAGAGCTCTAACACAAAAGAGACTGTCTCGCTTCTTTATGTTGTACTAAGGACTGATCCTTGAGACAAATAACTGTGATGGATAAAGAAGATCAAAATAATCTTCAGCAGAGAGTGTAAACTATATTCTACAATAGTTATACACATTTGTATCCCCAATAGAAGAGTATACATTTATATAAGAATTTGTTTTGAACCACTTCCTCTCCAATACTCCTTACTGTCAGTGTTTATTATCTGAGCCATTCTGGTATGTTTATGAAATATTTCAATTAGCACTCCTCTGATTACTATCATAATGAAATTGAGCATTTTTGCATGTTTATTGTCCATTCCAACGTACTTTTTTTGAAGTACATTTGAAGTTTCCTGTTTTTCTACTGTGTTATTTTTTTTATATTGATTTCTACTTTGTGGTTACATGAGTAGCACGGTATCTTTTCCCATCCTGTGGCTTGCCTTCTCCCTCTTTAATGGTGTCTTATGATGATTGGAAGTTTTCAACTTTACTGGAGTTCAAGTTATTAATCTTCTCTTTATGGTGAGTGTTTTATGTGTCCTGTTTAAAATAAGCCTTTCCCTATCTCAGGGACATCAAGATATCCTCTTGTGTTATCTTTTAGAAGCTTTACTGTTATCTCTTTCACATTTATGTCTAAAATGTACCAGGAATTGATGTCTGTATAAAATAACTTTTTTTCCTCTCACATGAATATCCAAATATTCTAGCTTATTTTATTGAAAAGACCATCCTTTTCTGATTGCTTCGCAGTCTCAACATTACCATAAATAAACATTTATGTGAACAGTTGTCCCTTGGTCTCTGTGAGCATTTGTTCCAGGACCCCCACAAATAGTAAAATTTGTGGATGCTCAAGTCCCTGATATAAAATGGTGTAGTATTTGCATATAACCCATGCATATCCTTCCATATACTTTATATCATCTTTAGATTGTTTATAATACCTAACATAAACTCTATGTAAATCATTCTTACTGTATTGTTTTTAGGGACTAATGACAAGAAAAAGTGTCCCTACATGTTTAGTACGCATGCAGTCACCCAAAATATTTTCGATTCACAGTTGGCTGAATCCACAGATGTGGAACCTAAGGATATGAAGGGCTATTTCTGGGATCTCTAGTCAATTCCATTTATCTATTTATCGTTTCTTTAGTACCACACTGTAATAAATCTTGACATGTAGTAAAACAAGTTCTTCCACCTTGCTCTTCCAGAGTGTCTTAGCTACTCCTGGCCCTTTGCATTTCCATATATTTTAAAATAAGTCAATTTCTAAAATAATACCTGCAAGAATTTTCACTGGAATCACATTATAATAGAGTCTTCAAAATCATGAACAGTAAAATTTCTCCATTTGATCAAGTCATCTTTCATGTTTCAAGAATGTAAAGCTTTTTTTGATTGTGTCTTTATTTGGTTTTGTTGTTGTTGTTATATTTAATCCTAGAAATCTGCAGGGCTTTTTCTGCTATTATACATCGTATTTTTAATTTTTCATTTTCTGTTTCTGGTATATGAACATAAAATTGGCTTTTCTATATCAACCTTCTAACCAGCAACCTTGTTCCTTCATTATTGATTCTCAAAAATTTTCTGTAGGTTCTTTTGGATCCTTTATATAAACAATCATATCACTTGCAAATGATGACAGTTCTACTTTTTTCTTTCCAACCATTTTTATTTTTTTTCCTGCTATCTTTACAGCACTGGCCAGCACACCTTAAGTTCACAGTCAAATAAAACTGTACCAGACTTGTTCCAGATTTCAACAATTCACCATAAGTTTGAAGTAATCTGTAGACTTTTTATAGATATACTTTACCACATTTAGAAAATTCCATTCTTTTCCTTAGTTTGCTAAGAGTATCTTTTTTTTTTTTTTCCTAAATGACAACGGGGTGTCTAAACTTATTTTTTCACCGTCTATTTAAACAACCACAATACTTCTCCTTAATTCTGTTATTGCAGTGGATTACAAATGAATTGTCAAATGTTAAAACAACTCTACTTTCCTAAAATAAACTCAATTTGATCATGATATTCTTTTTAAGAAGGCTGAGTTCAGTTTCCTAGCATTTTGGTAATTTTACAACAACAACAAAACTTAGGTTCATGAATGGAATTGACCTTTAATTTTTCTTTCTCATAATATGCTTCTTATGTTTTAGACACCAAGGTTATCCTGGCCTTCAAAGGTGCTGGGATATGTTCCTTTTTTTCCTACTCTCTGGATGAGCTCAAGAAAGACAGGTATTATTTCTTCCTTAAATACTGACTAGATTTCAGTAGTGAAGCTACCTGGGCCTAGGGTTTTCTCTGTGGAAGGTTTTTAATTATAGATTCAGTTTCTTTAATTTAGATTTTCTATTCCTTCATGTCAATTTTTAAAACAGTGTTTATGTCATATCGTCTAAATTTTTTAATTTATTGATTTGAAGTTTATGTCTAATTTTCTTTTTTAATACCTGTAATTTTTTTCTTTTTTTTTTGAGACAAAGTCTCTGCCTCCCCTGCTAGAGTGCAGTGGCATCATCACAGCTCACTGCAACCTCAAACTCCTGGGCTCAAGTGATCCTCCTGCCTCAGCCTCCCTAGTGGGACTACAGGTATGCACCACTGCAACCTCAAACTCCTGGGCTGAAGCGATCCTCCTGCCTCAGCCTCCCTAGTGGGACTACAGGTATGCACCCCAAGCCCAGCCAATTTTTCTATTTTTTATACAGATCAGGTGGGTATTGTTCTTGCTCAGGCTGGTCTCAAACTCCTGAGCTCAAGGGATCCTCCTGCCTCAGCCTCCCAGAGTTCTATGATTACAGGTGTGAAACACCATTCCCAGCCTGCTTTTGCTTTCGTTGACTGGAGTAGACTGATTTCAAAAATGGCCACAGTTTTCTTCCCTCATTGTATCCATTCCATTTGCAATGTAAATTTGCACCTCCTCCCACCTCTTGAATCTGAGCCAGCACTGTGACTTGCTTTGCCCAATACAATGTGGTGAAAAGAATGATATGCCTAAGGGTCAATTTTATGTTGTTCTACTCTCTCAGAACCCTATTACTCCCATATAAACAAGCTTGGACTAACCTATTGGGGAATGCAAGACATATGACCCAGTCACCATCAATACCCAGAGCCAGACAACTCCCAAAGTAGACTTGCCTGGCTGACTGCTGACCCACAGCAGATGCAGACCAGAAGACCTGCTCTTCTGAACCCAATCACAGAGGAAGGAGCCCAATAGTTTTATGCTTTTGAGGCTATTTATTATGATGCACCAATAGCCAGCTGATATACTGAGTCTCTCTGTTTAGCGTTTTTCTTTTAATTGATTTCTACTCTGATTATTTCCTTCCTTCTTTTTTGGGGTTTAATCTGCTCTTTTTCCAATGTTTTGAAATGGATACTTTGCTTATTACACCCTTTCTTGTTTAATAAAGTACACATTAAAGCTTTATGTATACCTCCAAGGTCACTTTAGCTGTATCCCACAAATTCTGAAAGGTGGTATTTTCATAATGATTCAGTTCCAAATAAGTTGACATCTACTGAATACTTAAATTTTTTACATTTCAAACAGGTAAGAATTTCCTAATTATCTTTAGTTTTGATTTCTAGCTTCCTACATTGTAATCAGACAACATATCATGTATAGTCCTTAAATATTTGTTTAGACTTCCTTTTCGGCACAGAATATGGCCAATTTTTGTAAATAACCCATGGGTGCTTGAAAGAATACAGCCTACTGTGATTAAGGTTTGTCTTTTTCTCCTTTTACTTCTATTTTTGACCCTTAAACAACACGTTTGAAATGTGTGGGTCCACCTATATGTGGATTTTTTTCAGTAGAAGTCACACCAAGTGTGCCTGCCTCTCCTGCCTCCTCTTCCACCTCCTCTCTTTCACCTTTGCCACCCCTGAGACAAGAAGATCAACCCCTTCTCTTCCTCTTCAGCCTACTCAACATGAAGATGATTAATGATTCATTTCTACACTTAATGAAAATTAAATATATTTTCTCTTCCTTATGATTTTCTTAGTAACATTTTCTTTTCTATAGTTTATTTATAAGAATACAGTATATAATACATATACAAAATATGTATTAATCAACTGTTATCGGTAAGACTTCTGGGGGTCAACAGTAAGCTATTGGTACTTAAGTTTGGGGGGAGTTAAAAGTTACACGTGGATTTTCAACTGTGGGGGCAGGGGAGGTTGTAGTCAGTGGCCCTAACCCCCACATTGTTCAAGGGTCAACTGTGTACCTTTCTGTTATTATGAAGTGGCTCTCTTTATCTCTTGTTAAACCTTTTGATACTAAGCCTCTACTGATATTAATAGAGATATAAATTTTTAATTTTTCATAATGTATCTTTCTTAATCCTATTACTTTCAATCTTTTGTTATATTTTAAATGAGACCCTGGTAAACGCATCTAAATGAGTTGTTTTTTCATTCAATACATGAATCTTTAAGTTTTACCTGGAACATTTAGCCCATTTACTTGAGTTTCTATCTACCTTTATATCTACTTTGTATCTACACGGTTTATATCTACCTTCTAAGTGCTAAGTGCTTTCTACGTGTCCTACTTCTTTTGGATTCCTTTTTCTATTCCTTCTTGCCTCCTTTTCTCATGTACGTGGTGGTGAGGTGGGCGGGTAGCGAGGTGTTGCATATGAGCATGTTTTCTCCTTTCCTTTCTCCTTTCTATTAGCTTGGAAGTGACATGCTTGTTCACCACAGAGGTTACACCATGCTTCTTCACTGACTTAACCAACATTGACATTCCTTTGTACTTTTACTCCTTTTCCATATAATACAGGGGCCCCAGAATGTTTAACAGCCTTTATTCTCAATCCAGTTTATATACCATTGGTTATTTTTCAAATTCTATTTATATTTTAAACTCAATAGGATGTCGTTATCATTACTTTGTACAGATAATATGGATTTAGATTTACAAACATAGTTACCATTTTTGCTACTCTTTATTCCTTTCTGTATCTTCAACTTTCCAACTAGAGTCATTTTTCTCATACCTGAAAAACACCCTTTAGTATTTCCTTTAGTAAAGGTCTTCTAGTGATGAAATCTCTGTTTTTTCTTATCTGAAAATGAAAATGTCTTATTTTTGATGAACTCCTTAAGGATTCTTTCACTGTCTTCTAGATTCCACTGCTACTTTTGAGAAGTAAGCTATGAGTCTTCCTATTGCTCCTTTGACTGTGATCTTTTCTCTTTTCTGCCTGCTTTTAATATTTCCCCTTAATCATCAGTTTTCAGAAGCTTTACTACCATGTGCCTACATGTAGTTTTCTTTGTATTTGTCATGCTTACGGGCCAGTTTCATAAATCTATGACTTATTTTGGTGTTAAAGTTCTCAACCACATGTTCTTCAAACTCTGCTTCTGTCCCCTTCTATTTCTCCTCTTCTTCTAACACTACAATGATATACATTAAACTTTCTCACTGTATTCCTTTTATAATATGTTTCACACTCCCTCCTATTTTTTCCATTCCTCTATATGTTCATGCTGAGTATTTTCTTGTGAGCTATCTTCCAGTTCACTAATTCTCTTTTCAAATGCTTCTAATCTTCTGTTAAACCCACCTGTTTAGTTAATAGCAGGTAAGGGATTTTTCAGTTTCATTTTTCTTTTATAGCTTTCATGTCTCTTCTTTGTCTTCTGTCTCCTTGCACACAGTAGCTCTTAAAATGTTTCGATCTTGTAATTCTAATACCTAGAGTCTCTGTGAGTTTGTTTCTATTGTTTTGTTGTTTCTCTGTATTTTTGTTAATGTCATCTTGCCTCCTTGTGTGCTTGGTTGTTTTCTACTGTGTGCCAGAAAATGTACTCACTAAATAGCTTACAGAAAATAATATAAGGCCAAAGATAATGTTATCTTCCTCCAGAGAAGATATATACCAGCTTCTGCCAGGCACCTACTACTACTGATAACCTGAGATCATCTCAGCACAATTTCCCTTATTGAGACAGACAATTTTAAGTTCAGGTATAGTCTCTATGAGGACCTGGGACCTTTTGGTTCATTCTTACTTCTAGAGTACATGCCCATCAGTGTCTCTACCCCAAAAACATTAGACAAAAGGGTTGGGGGAGTCCACATAAACAAACTGTAGACTCCAATCCCTATCCCCCAATGCTCAGCCTCTTTCTTAGCTGCCCTCTTCAGATTCTGCAAACAAACCCAAAGAGAAAAGTGATCCCAAAAGTCAGGCTTATATCCTTGATCATCTGACCTCTGGAGTATCCTGAAGTAGTAATTTCTTCACAATTTGGCTAGGTCTGATATATTCAAGCAGGTTTTTTTTTTTTTTTTTTTTTCCTATTGTATCCTGATTTACTAGAATTACTCAGCTGGTCTGAATCACCTTGTCAGTCCCTAAGAAACACAAGTCCACTAGCACTTTTTCAGAGGCTGCCTTTTGATCTTAATAGATCCAGAACTGATACAACTTAAGGCAGTACAGGGTAGTAATATACCTGCATGAGGGTCTGAAAAAAAGAAAAAAATCAGAGAAGATCTATCGACATGCCTAGCCCTATGTTCATGTGTAAGCCGCTTTTCTATAACTTCATAACTTAACCTGTTCATATGGTCAAAGACTACATTAAACTTCACTCTCCCTTCCCCATAAACAACCTGGACAGAAACAATCTCCACATCCCATCACTCACCCTTTTTGTTTAGGTTTTGTATTTTTCAGTAAAATGGGGAACAGCCTTTCATTTTCAAATTTGATTCAACAAAACATTTATTCAAGTCTTGTTCTTTGTTAAGGAATGAAATAAATGGAGGAATTAAAAAAGGAAAGAAAGAAACTCTCCCTGCTCTCAAAAAGTCTGTGAAAGTGCCTTCGCAATATTTGTTACCTTGACTATTTCCTAAAATAAGCAGCCTTGCCAGCTACTCTTCAGTAATAGTTGTCCTCCATATAGATCTTTTCCCAAATCAACCCATATACTAGATATGCATTATATATTTCAAATACGGCCCAAAAAATCTGGAAAAATGCATTATGGATGAGATACTTTAGCACTTCAAATAACTAACATGTAATTGGTTTTGACCTATATCTTTGTCAAATCAGTTGGCCTACACTTCATGGCCACTTAGAGAACCCCCTTTGGAACATCCTATCCATTTCACATATTAACCCTCCTTGGGTGGAATCACAGCATCAAGATTACACAAAAAAAGGCTTCTATCACAGCTGATTAATCTTCACAATAATTATTTACTAAATTTAAAAAATCTTTTTAAAACACTTAAAACCAAAACATTAAATCTGTGACACAAAGTTTTCCTAACCTTAAACATGAACAAATTGCTATCCCAAGAACTGAACAGCAGCTCAAGTCTGTTAAAGTGCATGCCATTGGGATTTTAATACAATTGGAACTGTCAAGGTCATCGTTATCAAAATGTTGTGAGTAGAGAATGAAAAAAAAACTAATCATAGCAGCTGCTTTGTCTACTGCAACCAATTTCTAAGTTAATATCGTTTGCCTTGCATTAAAATTCATTCTGTGTTGATTTATCATGCCAGTTTCTGCAGCTTCATTCAATTAAAACAATGTCACAACACTTTCAAAGAAAATCATTTCAAACAGCCTGAGCTCAGTGCAACTTTAAAGGCCAAAAGAATGGAAAGAAAAAGAAAAAAAAGATATCATTAACCCCACTGTTTAAGTACAGACCTTCTCCGTGGCTCACCAATTATATTTCTGCCAAGTGGCATGTTAATTTTTAAAGAAGAGGTTTAACAACAATCATGTCTAATGCTGTTTATTGCTACTCACATCATTTTAAATAGAAATGATAGATTTCTCCCAATGATAAAATGTAAAGTATTATGAAAATCCTTTCCATTAACCTTTTAAGAATTCTACAATTAAAGATAAAACCTACTGTGACCCACTATAAAAACAGCTAATAAAAAATGGATTTCCAAAACCATCTCAGTGAAACACTTCTAACAATTGATACAGAGTAATCTCTGCTTAAATTTTTGGGAAAAAAAACTCAAAAACTCAAGAACTTATACCTTATAAATTGTCCATTATATCACATAAGGAACATAGTAGGTATGAAACACACACAAAATTGTTCTTGTATATATATTGGTTAACGAAGTCTTTCACTTAGCAGAAGACAAAAAAATGGAGCATCCCTAATCTACTCACCACTAGCGAGCCTATTTTACACAGATATTCTAAGATGAGACCATTTTGCACAAAAACTGTTTGTAATTAAAAATACCAGAATGGACCAGGCATGCTGGATAACGCCTAACAGTCTGGAAGGCCCAGGCAGGCATGAGGACTGCTTGAGGCCAAGAGTTTGAGACCAGCGTGGGTAAGAGCAAGACCCTGTCTCTACAAAAAATAGAAAAAAAAAAAACAGCCAGGCTTAGCAGCACACGCCTGTAGTCCCAGCTACTCAGGAGGCTGAGGCAGGATAATCGCTTGAGCCTAGGAGTTTGAGGTTGCAGTGAGCTACAATAACACCACTGCACTCTACCCAGGGCAACAGAGCAAGGCCGTCTCTCAAAAAAACAAACAAACAAAACCCCAGAATGAATGCAGATGCTCCCTGATTTACAATGAGGTTAAGTTCCAATAAACTCACTGTAAGTTAAAAATATCCTAAGTTGAAAGCACATTTTGAATTTACAGTATTTTCAATCACAATGGATTTATCCAGACATGGCCCCCTTATAAGTCAAAGAGCATAATGAATGCCTATTGATTTAGCACCACCATAAAAATATCATAAGTCAAACCATTGTAAATTGGGGACCCTCTATGTATCAAAACATGTGTTGGGGGTAAACAAATTGTCTTATACTTTTTCTACCTTTTTATTAATTCGTACAACTAATAAGTGGCCAAATATCTCTCCTGCAGAAACAGTTAATTTATGCTACATAATTATTATTATAGGAATCATTTGGCAAAACCTTTCACATATTAGGCCTTTATAAAAAATGGTTTGTGGCACATTTATGTACAAGTGCTATCTAAGAAAAGGCTTCTCACAAGGCTGTGTACAAAAAGGCACTGACATCAACAGCTAAGGGAAAAAAATCAGTAAACAGTAACAACCAAAATTTGAAATCTGTGGTATGTGAATTTGGATATCCTAAATTATGGAAAATCATTCTCTGTATAGATATATAGATATAACAGGACAACATGCTGAAACCACTCAAAAAAAACTCAGGTAAATAAGATAGATGATTATCATTCCAGATGCTAAGTAACAAATAAACAAAAAATTTAACCAATTAAAAATATTAAGGCAATTAAAGTCAGTAAGATTTTTATGACAAAAGCAGACAATATTTGTTAGAGTGTAAGACAGTATTTGTGAGTAACACCGTATACACAGGGCCTTTTAAAAGATCCCAAACTACTTTTCTAGTCTATTCTTGCTACTACCTCTGTGTTCTAGCCAGATTATCGATTTACTTTTCTCTAAAAAAAGCAGGTACTTTTAATTTTTCTTCCCTGTGTACACCTTTCTTTCTACTTCCTTCCCCTCTACCATGCCAAACTACTCCTCATCCCACAATATTGAGCTCAAGTGTTTTTTCTATTTCCTTGTGTGTTCTTTGATACCTACAGTGAGCTGCTTCCCTGGTCCGAAGTGAGAATCTCAGCAAAGCACTGTGTACCCACCCACCAGTTACACTCTTATCACATGGTATGCAATGATCTATACATCTCTTGGGGGTCATGCCTTGAAGTCAGGAATCAACTCCTAATTTTGTTTTGTTGTTTTATCCACAGTGCCTCACACAATGTATAGCACAAGGAAGAAATTAATATTTGTACAGTGAAATTATATATAGTGATTTCTCATTATCATAGTAAAAATTTCCTGAGATTAAAAAAAAAAAAAATTGAACGGGAGACTGCCTGAAAACACTGGGTGCTACAGACTTAAACAGAAGGAAGTAATACAGATTAGAGCAGAAATAAATAAAATAGAGACTAGAAATACATAGAAAAGATCAACAAAACTAAGAGTTGGTTTTCTGACTAGACTAACAAAGAGGAAGAGAACGAGAACTCTAATAAATAAAATAATCAATGAGGAGATTTTACAACCAATAATGCAGAAATGATCGTAAGATGATAAAAACTACTATAAATAATGATATACCAAGAAATTGGACAAACTAGAAAAAATGGTTAAATTCCTAAAAACATACAAATACAACCTACCAATACTGAATCATGAAAAAAGAGAAAATCTAAATAGACCAATGACCAGAAAGGAGAGTGAATTATTATCACAAACCTCCCAATAAAGAAAAGTCCAGTACCAGATGGCTTAACAGGTAAATTCCCCCCAAACATTTAAAGAATTAACACCAATCCTTCTTAAACTTTCCCAAAAAATTGAACAGGAGAGAACACTTTCAAATTCATTTTATGAAATCAGCATTACTCTCATACCAAAGCCAGATAAGAGCACAAAAAGATGAGAAAATTATAGGCCAATATCCTTCATGAACACAGATGCAACAATCCTCAGCAAAGTACTGGCAAACTGAATTGAAAGCACATTAAAAGCATCATACACACATCATCATCAAGTGAGATTTTTCCCTGGATGTAAAGATGGTTCAACATATGCAAATCAATATATTGTGATACACTAAATTAACAGAATGAAGGATAAAAATCATATGATCATCTCAACAGATGCAGAAAAAGCATGTGACAAAATTTAATATTCTTTCATCATAAAAACTCTCAACAAATTAGGTATAGAAGGAATATGCCTCAACATAAAAAAGGCCAGGTATGACAAGGCCACCACTAACATCATAACTCAACAGTGAAAAGGTGAAAGTCTTTCCTCTAAGAACTGGAGGAAGACATGGATGCCCATCCTCACCACTTCTATTCAACACAGTAATCAAAGTTCTAGACCAAGTAATTAGGCCAAGAAAAAGAAAGAAAAGACACCCAAATCAGAAAGAAAGAAGTAAAGTCGTCTCTGTTTGCAGATGGCACAATCTCATATGTAGAAAACCCTAAGGACTCCACCAAAAAACTGTTAGAATAAACAAATTCGGCAAAGTTCCAGGATACAAAATCAACATATAAAAATCAGTTCTATCTATACATTAACAATAAACTATCCAAAAAAGAAACTAAGATGCAATCCCATTTACGACATCAAAAAGAACAATATATTAAATATTTGAAAATAAATTTAAGCAAGGAGCTGAAATATCTGTACACTGAAAACTATAAAACACTGATCAAAGAAATTGAATACAGAAATAAAGAAAGATATCCCACGTTCACGGATTGGAAGCATATTCTTAAAATGTCCAAACTACCCAAAGCAATCTACAGATTCAATGCAATCTCTATCAAAATTTCAATGGCATTTTTCATAGAATTTTTTTTTAAATCTTAAAATTCATATGGAATCACAAAAGACATCAAATAGCCAAAACAACCTTGAGAAAGAACGAAGCTGAAGGCATCACACTTCCTGATTTCAAGCTATATTCCAAAGCTACAGTAATCAAAACAACATGGTACCAGCATAAAAACAGACGCACAGACCAATGAAACGGAAGTCCAGAAATAAATCTACACATATTTAGTCAACTAATCTTTGACAAGGGCACCAAGCATACACAATGGGGAAAGGACAGTCTTGTCATTAACTGATTCTGGAAAACAGTCTTTATTCAAATTGTCTTTCTCTCTTTTCTGATGTTACAGTATATCTGTGATTGAAACATGTTAATAAAGTAGTATCACATAAAAGTTTTCACTCATATAATCTATGGTCTACACATTTCATCTCCTAGACTCCTCTTCAGGGTTTGAAGTGATACCCTGAAGAGGAGGTCTAGTAGAGGAAATGTGTAGTTCTGATCACAGATTAGGCTTTTGAAGCTGACATCTTAAGTTTTGCTACATAAATACTGTCAGCCCCACAAAACTGTTAAAAAAATACTAATTCAGCTCTTACAGTGAACTTTTTTTGGCATAAATTTTAGTCATATTTGAGCTACTGTTCAATGTTCTACATTATTATGAACTCAGCTTACAGTGGCTTTTAATTATTATATCCTATTAATACAGTAAGTTTACCATCTCTTACTCTTGGTTCCCCTATAATATCATATTATAAAACCTTTTACTCTTTCTGTATTCTCTATTTTCAATGAATGGCACCACCCACAAGGCTCTCCCTTATTCCTAGCCTCCACATGTAAAAGATGAAGAAATCTTAAGAGTTCCACCAGTTAATCTGTTTCCTTCTCTTCATTTCAACTGCCATTCCCTGAAGGTCCACATTATTCCATACCTGGATTATGGTTATAATGGTACTATGAGATTATGGGATGGGTACTAAAGGATTATGGGATGATTCCTGTGTCCTTTTGCCTAGCATAGGCCACAAACAAACATTTCTAGTATAAAAGAATGATACTAAAATTTTGCTATTTTATATTCAAGATGTCCTTTTTAGTTTTCACATTCCAATTACTTTTCAAGTGTTTGTTTTAATCTGTCCTTGACATGGCAAATTTATACTGTTTATATATAACCTTACAAGTAAAAAGACAAGAAACTAATCAAAACAATCACTGTTCTATAATCCCAAACAATATATCAAAAATTTTCAGCTCAATTATTTACCGAATAATCAAAAAATTATCATATCGATATGAAATAAGGAGATGGTCAAGTTCATGACAGGTTGCTTACTTACTGACATTGATTTTGGACTTGGGAAAAGCAGTTTTCTATGGTAGTCAAAACTTGATTTCAGGAAATATCCAATTAATTTATGAACTACTTTGTTCTAAATGGCTGGGTTTATTAAGACATAAAATATGTTTTCTCAATGAAATGATTAACTGAATTTATTTCCAAGGATAGTAGTTTAAAAGTTCAATTTCAATGTCTCTGAGGTAAAGTCAAGGTAGGTTTTCTCAAAAACTATGGCAGCTTTCTGCTCAAACTGAAATCAACAGAAGGCATAAATGATTTCGTTCACTTACAAAATACATTTAGGTCACCTATTTATAAATAGGCACTGAGATGGGTGGTAGAGCTCAAGTGCTATAACCTTTGAACCTTTGAAACACCTAGATTCACTTACCAATTTGGGGGGAAAAGGGTTAGGATTATGATGGTTCTATTATTAAGTGCTTCACTCAGCTCCAGGAAACACTGCTCTCTCCAGTTGGGCTGACAATAGATCAGCATCTCAAGTTTTCCTTTAATATTTACCAGTAACAGCTCAATGTTTCCAGAATATGGATAGCACTAAGAAGCAGGTTTCTCCCCAATTTTTGTATTATATTCCTTTGGTTACTTCGGCGACAATCTTAGAAATATGGAGGTGGGATACCTGAGATTGGTCCTTTGTAGCAATAATTTAACAAAGGAGATCCTAACAAACTCTTTTTAGATAAAATTAATCTAATTTAATCTATCTCAACTGAGCCTAGGAGAAACATTTGCTTACCAGAAATAATTCTTCCCTAGGAACTAACTCCATCTTTTCATTTGTTCTTCTAAACAGTACTTCCTTTTAAATATTAAAATGTTACTTACAACACAAGATATTGCCCGCATTTTAAAAACTGAGAAGGCTTATTAAAGAAATTGCTAAACTTTGGAAAAATCAGAGCTAAACAAAATCTATTACTTTCAGACTGTCTTCAAACTCTTTTTGGAATAGTATCTACTAACATTTTAAGAAATTTAGTATATTCCCAAAACATAAAGAACCTATTAAATATATGGTATACATCAGGCCCTCAATATACCCTCACAGAGTGAAATAAAAAGAAAACTTCAAAACAAAAACATCATGAAATTGGCCTTCGTTAAATTGAATTGGTAGAATGTCTAAGTCAAGGATAACAGTTTCCCTTTCTAAAATTTAAAGACGTGGTCTATATTATCAAATCATCCTGCTAAATTAAAATTCCAACAAGTTAATATGTAACCTGAACCACTTCACAACTACATTCAATAAAAATATATACTGACCTTATTAGAAAACTATCTTTAGTTTCCTGCACAAACTATCAAAGAGAGGTGTGCAGATCTTACTTTAAAAATGTTATATTTTCACTTATAATTAAGGTCATATTTAGGCAAAATTCAAGAGTTAAGTTAGGCACTGAAAAAGGAGACTTTGCAGATCATTAAATTTTGATTTAACATCCATTTGTTATTTAGAAGAATAAAAATGAAAGTAGTTTATATCAAGACTGTTAATCCTTCAACACAGTTAAGAGAGCCGCAACAGGCAAAGGAACAAAGACCTAATAATGAAAGATAAGTAACTGCATTGACCCTTCTCTCTTCTCATAATCCCTCCAAAACAAACACCTGCTCAACAGCCAATCTGCAGATGACAATCTTGAGAAACAGAAGAAAATACCAAACAACCCTATAGTAACTCAGAAGCTATCACTAGCCAAATTTTTTCTGTAAACCCAGAAAATTAAACAGAAATGGAACTTACAACTCATCAACCACCATAAATATAGCTTATGACTATAAGACTATAAAGAATATTATGAATAACTGGTTGCCAAGCTAGAATCCTACAAGCTGGAAAAAAAAATATTTAAAAAGACACTTACACATCTCACAAACTCTGACAATACGTGTCATCATGATGGCCTAGAGACCCAAGAGATGTTTTTCACGGCCATTATTCAAAATTAAAACCTATTTTAAAAACATCAGAAAATCAGTTACACTCACAGAAAATCCTTGGAAAAAGTCTCACTACAATTAAATCATCAAGTCATGTCCCAAGTCAACAGTTTAACAATCTGATCTGATCATGTACATACAGCACAATTAATACCCTATACAGCAATACCTTGCCAATATTTGTCACTTATTTACTACGCTGGCAGGTCCCAAGAAAACAATAACAACTCAAAATTGATAACAAGGCAAATTTGGTGACAAAATTATTGCTGACTCACTGGAAACATGACATTTTTTACTTACATAAATCAGAGTTAACTCTATCCATGCATCATTTGTAAGAACCAGCATATTCAAAAAAGTCCTTAATAACTTAACCAACCAAATTACCAGTTTGATGGTCTAAACATAACTTTAATCTTCTTTCACGACTGCCCTTCTATGAATGTATGATAGTCTTAAATGATTTAATACACTGCGTTTAATCTTTCATACAAGACTGTGAGCTCCTTCAAGAATGAGATGTTTTTTCTTATTCATGATCACACAAACCATATTGAGTGTCTGCTCTATCAAGTGCCATGCATTTGTTATCTCTACTTCTCCAAACAATCCTGTAAGATAGATCTTATGACTTTATAAGCAAAGAATCAGATTCTAAAAAGAAATCCTATGCTCAAAGTCAATGTGATAATCGCAACTATTAATATTTTTCAGCAAATATTTATTCCAGTCCCCCCCTCACTGTGGACAGAGTGACTTGATATGGCTAATACAGGGTTTCTCAACCTCAGCACTACTGACATTTTGGGCTGGTAATTCTTTGTTGTAGGGGGCTGTCCTGTGCATTGTAGGATGTTTAGCAGAATCCCTGGCCTCTACTCACTAGATGCTAGTAGTAACCCCTCCCAACTTTAGTCAACTAAAAATATCTCCAGATACTCAATGTCCACAGAGGCCTTGCACATGCTGATGCAATTTAGCTTGGCTCTGGCATTCCAGTGATCAGCCATGATTAACAGCATGCCCTGAGCAGCCACTGCCTGATTTAGCCTGGGACCTAGCAGGAACATAAACAGAGAAGATCTAAACCTACCCCCACATAGTGTAGATCAGCCCAGGCCCAGCCTCAACCAGCGTAAGTTCAGGCAATATACAGACCCACAAGTATGAAAATAAATGCTTATTATTTTAAACCACTAAGTTTTACAGTGTTTTATTATGGAGCATTATTGTGGCAATTGTTGACAAATACAGCCACTAAAAGGGTAAACCAGGATTCAAAATCGAGGCCTGACTCAAAAATCCCACTAAATTGACTATATCTAAGAGTTTTTCAATTGGATTAATATTCCCACCCAGGATATGCTTGGTACACAGTAAAGATTAAATAAAAGTCTACTTTAGTAATAAATATAAATATAAATGTTGTAAAAAATTTTTAATACCTTTACAATGGGCTACTTAATAATAAATAGCTTCTCATCCTCACATCAAGCCTATGGTTCAAAAACATTGTGAAGGGCATCATACAGCACTACCTCATTTCTTAGACACTGAATTCTAAGGCCTTCTTCTTTTATCAGTTTCAGAACTCTACATAGGCAAGTCCAAAATACTATCTCCAACTTAACACTGACTACGATAAGTAACTTGCTATGTGCAAATGCAAAAGACAACAGGTTTAAAGAAAAAAAAAGTTTCACAATATTTGAAAGTATGGGTTTCATACAAATATGCACAATAAATATTTATTACACAACTACCATTTGCCACACACTATTCTAAGCACTGAAAAAAAACAGATAAAAAATTTCTGCCCTCATGGAGCTTACATTCTTATAACCCACAGCATAAAGGCATTTTCCAAGTGCTCTATACATATTAACTCATTTAGTCTTCATAATCCTTGTGAGAGACTTGGTATCTCCATTACAGAAATGAGAAAACCGAGGATCAGGAATGAAAAGTAATTTGCCCAAGGTCACAAAACAAGTGGCAGAACTAGCCAAAAGTCTAGGTCTGAATTCATACTTCCGACCACTGTGCGCTACACTGCCTCTCTGCTAACTCTTCAATCTCACATCTTCCCACACTTCCCAAGCATACTAAAGCCTGAGCCACTGCACTTGCTGTTCGCTCTGCCTGAGATGTTTCTCCCACAGATAGTTTTCCTGCCTTCCTACTCATCATTCTGTTCCTTTCTCTCCATTCCCATCATCTTATAAGAGATTCCTTCCCTGCTTACCCTTAAAAATGAACACTTCCCACCACACACAATCACCATTCATCTGTTTACCTTACTTTATGTTTCTCCATAGCACTGACTACACCTAAGTTTGTGTTCATTTGCTATTTGTCTGTCTCTGCTACTGAAATACCCACTTCATTAGAGAGCAGAGACACTGTTTAGTTCATGATTTACCTTCCTCCTGAAACAATGCCTAGCAAAATGACCATGTATGAGATCATCTAACTGTTAGCCTGGCTTATTCTAGCCAAAAAAAACAAAAAACAAATTTACAGTAGTGATTTTCAAACTTTATAATGCATTAGAATCATCTCATAAGGTTTGTAAAAAGAGCAGATTGCTAGGCCTTCCACCCAGAGTTTCTAATTCAACTAGTCTGGTATGGAGCTTGAACATTTACAAGTTCCCAGAAGGTATAGATACTATGGTCCAGGGATCATGCTTTGAGAATCACTGATCTAGACAATGTTACGCTCCAACACATCTGCCAGAAACCACAGCTTCAAAGCAATGAGTCACAACTGGCAGAAGGAAGAAGGGAATATAGTGAAAAAGTGCCCTCTAGACTCAAGCCCTGACTTAGAAGACTGTATGGAACATGTCTTTCAAATAACACAGAATAAATATCCCTTCCCTGGATAGGATATTGAGAGAAGGAGGGAGGGAGGGGAAGGGAGAGAGGGAGAGACTGAACCAGACTGATCAAGGTTATATTCTCTGTTAAGGTCTTATGATCTTACGTGTTCTATGTTAATGATTATTGCTGAAACTTTATCCTTTAGGATTTAAACAAGCAGAGGATAAAGTTGATATCCTTTAGGGGATACTAAAACACCAAGCAGTAGCAGACAACTGGGACAGGTGACCAAATCACAATTTCCCATTTCTAGGAATAAGCCCTATACCCAGGGTGGGCCCACAGTGGTCATATCTAGGTTAAGTAACCTCACTTCCCCTACTCATGGCAGATTGGCCCAAAACACACTCTCTCGTCCAAGAATCTGAAATTTGAAGATAAAGTCTGGGAGACAATGATGCCCAGTTACGTGCAAGGCTCTTGACATAGAAGGTCCACAAACCCCTACTGCTGAAGTTCTCAGAGACGCCCAGGTCCCTGGCTTTACTTCAAAGTTTTGCTCTCCATCTATTCTTTTAATTCTTCGTATTACACAATAATCTTCCAATGAACTTTGCTTTTGCATACATTATCCAGAACTATTGGTATATTTGCTACCAAAAATACTTATAAAAATAGAGGAAATGTATAGGCTTTAAAGAAAATTGTATTAGAAATGCAAATTGTGGGCCGGGCGCGGTGGCTCACGCCTGTAATCCTAGCACTCTGGGAGGCCGAGGTGGGCGGATCCTTTGAGCTCAGGAGTTCGAGACCAGCCTGAGCAAGAGCGAGACCCCATCTCTACTAAAAATAGAAAGAAATTAAATGGACAGCTAAAAATATATATAGAAAAAATTAGCCGGGCATGGTGGTGCATGCCTGTAGTCCCAGCTACTCGGGAGGCTGAGACAGGAGGATCGCTTGAGCTCAGGAGTTTGAGGTTGCTGTGAGCTAGGCTGACGCCACGGCACTCACTCTAGCCTGGGCAACAGAGTGAGACTCTGTCTCAAAAAAAAAAAAAAAAAAAAAAAAAAAAAAAAAAAGAAATGCAAATTGTGAAATACCAAAGCTTTGTTCCATTAATTAATCTTAAGACATTCATTTCCCATTTGCAGACTAGTATTCTGCCAATATAACCAATGAATCTTAGAGACAAATCACATTTTTGACACCATAATACTAACTCTCCTTTGCTTTAAGAAAAGTCCTCTGAAACCTAACAAAAAGCCACCATTTTTCCTTTATTTATTTAATGGCCTATTGTGTGCCAATACTATGGGAGATACAGTGAATAACAATGGCAAGGTTCTTGTTTTATGTACCTTATATTCTGCTAGGGGAAGATGAAAAATAAACAAATATCACCAGAAAAATACCAGATAAGTACTAGTGCAGAGAAAATACGAGACTTAACGTGAAACATTGAGTAGCCAGCTAGCTTTTAAATAAGGTCAAGGGAGGCCTCTCTGAAGTGATATTTAAGCTAAATTCTTAATGACAAGAAGAAGCCAGCCAGTAGAGATAAGAGTACAACTAACATAAAGGCCCTAGGGCTGGGAATAGACTTGATTCATTCTAAAAGCCAAAAGAAGGCCAACGTGGCTACAGTGTCCAAAGAAGAGGGAAAATTATTTAAGATGAGGTCAGAGAAATAGAATGGACCATATCATATAGGGGTTTGGAACAAAACGCAAAGAATCTGGATTTATTTAGAAATTAACTGATACAGGACAGGATGGCTATTTGCAACAAGATGCTTACAGAGAACAGTTGAGCAATGGACTAAGATGGGAAAAAATTCAGATCACAAACAGTAGTTTTGATAAAAATTATAGAGCTAAAAGGAACATAGTCCAACATCCTCATTTTACAAAAAGGATGATGTGGCCCAAGCTGTGGCTTCTCTGAGGTCAGATTAAAGATGAGCAGAGAGTTGTAGTGAGTACTCTTTGATACTCAGGCCAAAGTGCTTTCCATAGTTCCTGGCCTCATTGTGAAATCCAAAATAGTCTATACCATGCATTTCCAAAATGACACAGCAGCAATCAAATGAAAACATTTAGAAAGAAATTTTTTCAATTATACATGCCCAATTATTTACATCTCCAGTTCCTCACATGAACTTTTAAAAAAGTGGCTGACAATGCTTAAGTATTTACCACCAAATATATCTCTTCCCAAAATACGTGAAGCAGAAGAAAATTGAATAAAACAACAAAATATACTTACATCTGGGTATTCTTTTACAGGCACATAAAGTTTCTCTTGTAACTGAACAATAGGTCCCACAGCATCAGGCAACTCTGCACTCCTTTTCTCTGTACTGCCATTTAATGTGTCATTGTACATGTCTTTCCGTACTCTGCTAATTTCTGTTAAAAGTAAAAATTTTAAATGTGTTAGACAAACCAAAATATTCTTGCTAGTCCAAGGGGGAAAAAGAGGGCAGGGAAGGATTTCACTGATCAAGTGTTAAAACTCAAGTAAGGAGCTACTGATCTATGTATGCTGTCATTCTCTAGATTAAGCCCATGTTAATAAGGACTATAGCTTTAATTAATTTCTATCACAGATCAAATTTATACCAATCAAATAACATATCTTATCAAAACTAACTTCAGAATCTGAGCTCTTAACCAACATGCTATTGACTTGTTACTTTACCTAATTTTTCCATGACTAAATGAGGCCAGTCATTCCAAATGATAGCTTCAAACAGCTATCACAAGAATATCTATGAGACAAAACTAGTACCAAAGCCTCTTTTATGTTTCAGAACTAATCTGTCTGAACAAGATTTAAACTGACCACTTTGTTATATTTTTTGGATACCTTTGGAATATTCAAACAGAGATGTCCAATAGACAACAGATTGTAAGTTCAGCAGAAGTCTGAGTTTGATACACAAATTTCTTAGTTAAAGCTATGAGAAGAGATGTCTTAGAGAAGGTAAAGGGAGAAAGAAGAACCGAATGAACCTTAGGAAAAGCAACATTCACGGAGTGAGGAAAAAAAGATCCAAACCAAGAAGAAACGGAGTTAGACAGAGAAACAGGGAAGAGAGGTGTCATAGAAGCTAAGAAATGATAGATTCAAGGACAGGGTGATCAACAGTGTCTAATACTAGAAAAGTATAGTAAAGTAAACAGCAAAAAATGGTACCTTGAATTTGGCCACTAAGCCACTGGCAATCATAGGCATTTCAAGGGAAAGACAGTAATGAAGATAAAACTACACTGAGTTAATGAATGAAAGATAAAAAAGGAAAGTAGAAATCCCTAAAGTCAATGAGCTTTTAATAGAAAAAAAACAATATTACAGTTCTTGGGTATAAATATACTCCTTTTTTGAAAAAGCAGGAGAATTCTATTTTAACGACTCAAGTCCTATAAAGAAAATTCTTTCAAGAATTATTTATTAAGCTTCTATACACTAGAAGATATAGGCTCATGTCCACTGGAGCCTACTGTCTGATAAGTGATTGCCATTGTTAAGGTTAGCTGAATACCTATGTAACTATTTCTCCATCCTACAGATTGTGTCCTCCTTGGGGAGAAGGCTTGCATCCATTAGTATTTAAAAATAAAGTGTTTTTTAAAAATATATTTTGTACATGAAATTTCAATATATTGATATTAAGAACTATCAAATATAAATGTACTCTTTAATTTTCCTAACTAGTTATTTAAATCAATTTTGGTTAAACAAAATCCAACACAGCAAAAAGGCATGATCAAAGGTGTTCTTTCCCAGTTATAAAATCTTAATCAGTTAAAAAAAATGCATTATAATACATTTTCTGCTTCAGTGATAGCAATAGTCGCCATATTACAGATGTTATCTCTTAAATAACAATACTTGTCTAAGCTTACCAAAAACTTATCTCTCAAAAGCAAATGAAATCAACAAAAATCAAGAGATTACTTTGGATTTGACTACATCATTAAGGTAAGACTTCACTCTTAAGTTTTTTTATGCTTTTATTAATAATTTTATAATGAAATCTTTCCTAATAATGTCCAGTATCAAATTAGTGCTTATCTTAAATTGCCATATGACAGCAATTCTCAAATCAATGATCAATAATTTAAATACAAATGATTATTTACATAGATATAGCAAGTAATTAAGCAAAGGGTATTAGAAAAAGTTAATCTAATTTATATTACACATGTATCATTTAGTCCAGGTCTCGGGACTAAAAAGCACTTTCAGTATTAATTTATCATTTTAATGTTTTCTTCAGAAACTGCGCAGTTCTTACTATGAAATTAGCATAGCACCAATATAAAGACGTGATAGTAGCATAAAAGAAAACCACAGATAAAATTTGTTTATAAATATAGGTGCAAACATCTGAAATAAATAGAATCTACCAGTATATTAAAAGAAAAATGCACTAAGACCAAGCATAATTTGTATCAATGAGTGCAACAATAGTTCAATATTGAAAAATCTATTATTGTAAGTAATCACAGCAATATAATGGATCAAGGAGGGGAATAGTTCACCTTGTTCAAGGTAAGTTTATTAAACTTAGAAAACCAAAAGAATCTGTTATAAGTTATCAGAAGATTCAGATGACTAGATTAAAAAATATATAAATATATAAAACCAACAGCCTTCATATTACAGATATCCAGATGATAAAATACATCTACCACTTAAGCTTTATTTCTATAAATATTTATCTGATTCTTTGACTAATAACTCAAAGTTCCATGAGACTCTGTTATCCACTGTGTCCCCAAGTCCTAGAATAATGGCTGGAACACAGTGGGTCAATAAATACTTGATGGGTTGGGTAGATGGGAAGGTAAATGACATAGGAATGAGCTAGGTTCTTTAATGAGCATTAAAATCAAACAAGTCTTGGTAAGTTCAGTTATCAAAGAACTTACTATTATAGGAAAGATAGGTAAGAAATCTTTCTACCATGATTTTTTTCAGTCTCTAAGATATAATCCTGAATTTCCTAACAAATTATGTGCAAGACTGTATTGATGGAAATGAAAAGACGACTACGGCATAGTTCAGGTCCTCAAGGACTTTACCACCTTCATCAGTGATAAGTCTCACCAGCTGCATACTATCTTTATCAACAGGAAAAAAGTAGGAAATTATCAGTACTTTCTAATGTATTATTTACAACATTCAAGTTAGAACAAGTTCTAATTCCAGTTCTAACAGTAACTCTTTGTGATTTAGACAAGTCTTTTTCTTCTCTGTGCCTGTGCCTCATATAATTATAGAAGTTGCTTACTGAATGACTCAGTGGAATCCATTGGTTTGCAATCTTAGTATATGCAAGAACCCCATTTATTATTTTCTCCCATAACCCCATGTTTTAAAAAGTTACGTCTCCAAAACTTCATTCCATAAGTCCTGGCAATCAGAACTTCTGTTAATGTTATCCTAGCAAGCTGGTAATTATAGCCGAACTATTTCAGAAATATGCAATGGGTATGGGTTTGGGGAATGCTATAGTCCTTTCATTGTAAGTGGTGGATTCACAGGTGTTCCTTCATGAAACAAAGGAATGCTTCATAACTAGTATGCTGTATATATTGTTTCCTTATATCAAACATTACATTATAATGCTCAAATGTCCTCCCACCTCCACCCTACTTTCATCAACCTGCAGCAGTGGTTCAGAGAACTAAAAGTTCTATTTGTTTAATTAGAAGTATAAAAATTCTCCCAATAATATCCACCAATTCGGGCAGGTATCTTTTATTTAAATAGCCCCAATAACAAGACAATTTGTTTTAGACATCTCTGAAGATCTTCAATGTTACAAGTTTATTTTACTGAACCAAAATCTGCTCTCCTAAAATTTCATCCACTGGCCCCCACTCAGCAGCTCCACAAATCCTGGACAAGTTCTATAATATCTAAGTTTCCTCTTCTCTAAACTATATGAAATGGTTTTATACCCTCCCCCTTGTTTAGATATACTCCAACACGTCTGAGTCCCCTTTTAAAGTGTAAAATCCCATACTATACACAACATTCCATAATCATCAATTGGGTAATGCAGACTGAGGCTGTCAACTTCTAGCCCTGAACCCTCCACTTGCATCCTTAGCAAGCACATTACAACACTGCTGACATTTTGACGGTGGTGCCAAGTCTCGACTATTCCATACTTCCACAACTGTTTGTTTAGACACCAACAAACGATTTAAATTTTTTTATTCCTGGTTATTTTTTTACTACACATATCTCTTCAGACTGATCGGCTGACATTCTTTAGTGATGACTAGTCTCTGAGTCAAGAATCCAACAGAGTGCAATTTCACAGAATACACATTTCTCTAGCCTGGATACCAAAATACAGGCACACGTTATGGACTACTTGATGAAATCTCAAGCTACACTAGGACCAGAATCTCCCTCTGGATCTACCAGTTTAAACAGGAAATAATATGTTTTAGAATCTACAGGTTGTGCTGTCAAGTTTAGAACATAAATTTTTCAGCTTTGGGAACTACTTGCCTTGACAGCATTTAGATTCCTCCCATTTTCCATATTTCTTGAATTTACATTTTTTTTCAAATAGTATGCTGAAAACTATTTTTGTTTAAGCCTGAAAACTTGTTTCAGTTATATTACTTACTGTCTCCTAACATTTCTCTGCTTCAATTATCTTGGTATTTTCTTCTTCTCCAAACTAAGGCTCAATTGTCATTCAGTTCTGTTCCTAAGTCACTGCACAGTTCTGTCTTATGCAATCTGGTAATATTGCATCACCTACCTTAAGCCTTTTCCCTCCCCCTTAATTCATCCAACTACAGTTTACACTAAAAAGTTTTAAAATCATCTCTTACATTTTATAAGCCTCAGTTCATTTTTGCCTTTGGCTTTTCCATTACCACTATTCTTTTACTATTGTATTTTAATTATTATAGGTGCAGCCCACCCTCTGCTACCTTACAATTTTGCAAATATCCTTTTAAGAAATGAAATTACTCAGTTAACAAATGAACCACTCCGTGGAAAACTAGAACATTACAATTAAGAATAACATGAAGAAATATTAGAGAATAGAAAAATGCAGGCTGAGAAATCTAAATTACGGAATTAAACAGTTATCTCCAAAAATATGTAGATAAATAGATAGCTATGGCTGTGTATAAATCCAATACTGTGATGTTAGAAAACTAGGTAAAGAAAAAAATATAGCTTTATTTTATTTTCTGGCTTAGAATTTTTCAAAAAAGGTAAACCAAGAAAATGAAAATTAGGAAATGAAATATGAAAAATATTTACTAGCTCAATCACAGACAACAAAAGTATTGACTTACAAATAAAATACAAAAACAAAATGCATAAAAATTATTTTCAGGATTTGTAACAACACAAAAGATTTTTTAAAAACACTGAAAATTTTCTTATACAAACCATGTCTTACACTCAGTGTTGTGGGAGCTGATTCCAATTGTTCAACCAGCTATGCTGATGTTATAGATACATATTTTTAATTGGGTAACTATCTGCTTTTTATTTGTGCAGTATATTTAAATCCAAACAATTTTACCTTATCACTGTAATACAGCTGGAGCTAAAACACAGAAAGGAATGAAAAGGCTACACAGTATCGTTGACCATAACTGCCTTATTTTTTAAATTTAGCATTTTCCATCAATTCATTCAGTAAACTAAGATCCAATTATATATAAACATATATCTACTTTGATACACATCACATAAACTTTATAAGTCAAGTTAAAATGAGTTTTCATCAGAAGTTTAAATGGGCTCCAAAATTTCCTCATTATCTACAATCTTGACTTCTTGCTGGGCATTAAAGTAGCACATTAACACAAAGAACAACGTAAGATTTCGGTTATTTTAGTTCTTAATTAACAAATTACTAGTTTTCATGTATAAAATACTCATTAAATCTGAAAACAATAACATTAGGAGTCTATTTATAACTAAAGCACAACTGCCACTTCATAAAGAGGTGGCTGTTATGTACCCTTATGTACTTAGGGTTAACAAAAATCTCTTCAGTAAAAAATAAACCTTTAATTCAGGGTTTACTAAATACAGGGAAAATTTTAAAGTTATTCTGAGTAGAGAAAACCCATGAAATATAACTTCACTGTGCTTTTTTTAAGAAGCCACATTCACAAGATACAGAAAGCAAACAAATTAAAAAGCGAGTTCCTAGAGATTATATACTATTTAGTGAAATATATTCTGCTTATTCTAATAACTAAATAAATTAAATCTGATTTAATTTCAAAGCAACTGCTTTCAAACCGGCAAGAAAAAAAAGCAAGCTATCATTAATTCTCTAGATAGAACCTTATTTGGGGGGTTAAACTGTACTCTGTACTTCAGAATTGCAAGTAATTTTTAAAAATCACAAAATTAAATTCAACATCATAACCCTCCTTTATGTTGCCAAAGTTAACAATTGTGCAAAACTGCTGGTAAATGTCACATACAGAAATGTGAAACAGCAAAGACCTTATAACAACGTTCATTCTATATTCTCGACTGTTCTCAGCAGCAGTTCTGTATTATGGAGGGTGTTTAACAGTAAACTGCACATTCTTGGAAAGGCTCTTTCACAGGATACAGAAAAGAACATCCATTATATGATCTCCAATTTATACTTAAATATATGTGTTTTTTTTTTTTTTTTTTTGTTGAGACAGAGTCTCACTTTGTTGCCCAGGCTAGAGTGAGTGCCGTGGCGTCAGCCTAGCTCACAGCAACCTCAAACTCCTCGGCTTAAGCGATCCTACTGCCTCAGCCTCCCGAGTAGCTGGGACTACAGGCATGCGCCACTATGCCCGGCTAATTTTTTCTATATAGATTTTTAGTTGTCCATATAATGTCTTTCTATTTTTAGTAGAGACGGGGTCTCGCTCAGGCTGGTCTCGAACTCCTGACCTTGAGCGATCCACCCGCCTCGGCCTCCCAGAGTGCTAGGATTACAGGCGTGAGCCACCGCGCCCGGCCTAAATATATGTGTTTTTTGATAGATACAAGGAAGTCAAAAAACATGTAACAACTATTAGCAGTAATCACCTCTGGGAGATGGATTTACAGGGACTATTCAGCTTTCACATTACTTTATGATTTTTTTTTTTTTTCACAATAATCACTTCTCAGAAAATAATAAAGATATTCTTATTAGGAGGTTAGAAATCACTATATGCCAAAATGCTGCATGCATTGGATTCCCTATATAAAAATAATATAATTAAGGATAAAGTCAAGTCATTGACTCCCAATTCTAAAAATAAACCACAAAGACCTATCTAATTATTTTTACATGAATCAATTAAATCTTGACCACAATCTGAAGGAGGATATATTACAACACCCTTTTACATCCCCTTCCCAAAAAGAAAAAAGGAAACAAATTAATACTCAGCAATTAAAGAATTGGTCCAAGGTCACAGCTAGTCCAACAAGCTTTACTTAAGAGTTTCACAGAGGATTTCCTGGAATAAGCAGCTTTTAAAATTCATTTTAAGAAATGGTAATTAGAAAATGGAAATAAGAAAATGAAATAAACCAACTTTTGATTTATTTCTGGCCGTACTATAAGTGTAGACAAACATGGTCACTGTTTTAACAGTGAGTACAGAAAAGTCTGTGCAGCCCTTCTCTTTCACTCCATTTTAACAAAACACAACTTTGTCAATGAACTCCAGGACTAGGTTACTAAAATGACATCTTGAATGAATACATGGATACTGCTGGAATACACAGAAGGTAAAGCAGGCTATTAGGAAGAACAGAAGCGAAGCAGTATTTTTTAAAGAGTAAACACCAATTATTTAATGGGATACTATATGTCAAAAATGGGGTACCTTTCTCATTTAAACTGAATTTTGTTTCAACTTAACAAAAAAAGAAGTTAGTTACTTTTAAACCTGGTTGGTTTTACACATTAAATACCAAATATCGTTTAATAAAAAATGTTGCCTTCTGGTCATTTAGTTTCTTATAACACTCAGGGGAAACCAGTCTGTACCTCTACATAACAGCCACTGTATTAAAATCTGAAGGTGAACTAGTTAAGAAACATTTGTCAATGAACAACAGAAGATGTTGCAACAGTAACCCAGTAGATATCATCAGAATGCAGGTAAAAAGTAATACCTGAGAATCTAGCAATTATTATTAACAACTTTTTCCCAATCCTTTTAACATTTCTAAAAGAATAAAAATTAACTCACAGCACTGGAACTGTGTACCCAAGATAACAGGAATAGTAGAGAGATTTTTCACAGTGTACTCTTAGGAGCCTTTTAATTTTTAATTATCTTACACTCATTTCTTAGAAGTTCTGACATGTGATATGAATAATGATAATAATGGATTATCACCCATGAGACCCGACTGATATAAATATTAATAGTTAAATAAATACAAGGGGGCAAGGGACAGATCTTTCTTATAGAATTCCAATTAGTAACAGTTATTGCAGGCAAAAATCATTCAATGGATGGTAAAATTAGTGAGCAAAAATATGAGATATAGGATATCTGTACAGTTTCAGAGTCTTTCCCCCATAAGACATGTATTAATTGCTCAGGAAAAAGAGAAACTGCACAGTGGAGAATCTGGCAGACATCACCTTAACCAAGTGATCAAAGTTAATATCACCAGTATTAACATACACCCCACAGCATGATGCACTGAGAAGGGGACAACAGTATTTGTGTGTGGTTTTCTTGCCAACAATGCATCTAATCTAGAGAAAACAATCTAATATAGAGAAAACAGCAGAAAAATCCAAATTAAAGAACATTTCACAAAATAACTAGTACTCTAAAGAAGTGTCAAGATCATGAAAGAATGCGAAACAGTCACAGACTGGAGGAAACTAAAAGAGAATCACTACTAAATGTAATGTGGAATCCTGCATTGGATTCTGGACCAGAAAAAGTACAAGTAGGAAAACTCGTAAAAATTTGAATAAGATTTACAGATTAGTGAATAGTACTATATCAATGTTAATTTCCTGGCTTCCATAATTGTATTATGAGTATGTTATTAACACCATGTTGTTTTTAACATCAACCTCTGTATTATTTTTCTACTTTTCTATAAGCCTAAATTTATTTGAAAATAAGGAATTAAAATTTAAAAGTATTTGCTTTAGCCTTGGGAGTTATTTATTCAAATGGGGGCATGGGAAAATAGCTGTGGTAAAGAATGAAAGCCATGAATAAAGAAAAAGAAAATACTTGCTTACAAATAAAACTGAGGAAATCAAAATCATTCAAAATAATCCCTTCTACAGTTTAAATAACAAAGTTAAAATTTTATTTATACATATTTGCTTTCTAAAATAAGCAATCATTACTAATCACCTAAAATTTACAAGCTTTTATTGTTAAATATAAGTGCCTTATAAATCAGTTACTGTTCTCCAAAATAAAAAATACATACAAAGATCTAATGTTAACTTCAACTAGAGATGACTTTCTTTGCAAAATGTTTCATAAATTTTATCAATAAATTTTGATTAGATTTTCTTTAATAGATACTGCTTAAAAAAACACATGCACTTTAAACCTGTCTTAAGGAAGGTGGAGAAAGCGCAACAATGACCTTTCTTTAGAAAGTGAATCTTTCATAACAACTGGATGTGATAAAGAAAAAAGTGGGACTTTCAGTTTACACAACCTGGATTTTACTCCTGCTTCCCTACATACCATTTAGCTGTGTAGCTTTGAATTTAACTTTCTGGGTCTCAGTTTTCTCATCTGTGAAGTGAGCAAGTTAGATCAGATCACATCTAGGGCTCTATTTGCTCTAAAATGCTATGAATTAAGTCTGTGTGTCTCCCTTTCTCTTTATGGAGAACTCCATTTTGTGCTCCTTCTGTATTGTTATCCCAGAGGCAAGGGCTGTATACACGCAAGGACTGAGAATTGCAGACAAGTCAATCCTACTCCTGTCAGAATTACACATACATTCCAAAATGTCTTAAACTACTGGGCACGAGAATTTACTTTAAATGACATCCTTGTGAAGCACCACCAAATCCTCATGTAACCAGGCTCCTACACATTTATTACTGGGGAAGTGGGGAGAGGTCTGTCCCTATGCATTTTACCTTTTTAAAGCTCCAAATCCCTCAGGGCTTTTAAAGGAATTTGGTAAATCAGAGTAAAAATCAAACAGATCTCCCAAAAATTTTGAAGGAGTTATGTCTGAATAGGGGAAGGGATGAATTGCTTTTCCTTGGTAATAGTTTCTTTGATTTTTAATTATCCTTTTCAATTGTATTCCAAATTCTACCTAAGTTCAATAAAGGAAAAACCTGAGATCTGTAATTATGCACCACAAGTTTATCCAAGCGTCATCTTACTTCCATAAACAAAAGCAAATACATGTCAAATGACATCCACAGATGTTACAACAGCCCATATATAAGAGAAATCTCTCATACTATGAAACAGCTAAAAAGAGGGTTTTTTAAAGCTCTAGTAAACAATCAAGTATATACAATATTCCAAAAGGACCTTTGGAAGCATCAAGCATCAAGATTGAATTTGAAAGGAAAATAAAACTTCAGCAAAAATATCTTGTTTGTATTAGAGTAACCAACATATTATGCAGTGCCTTCAAATGTCAAAGTAATTGGTACTGAAAACATTATTTTAATATGTAAGCAATATGATCTCCTTTAATTAAACCACAGTTGGTTTGCTTTACAAAGAAGTAGATTCAGAAAATTTAAGTAATGTTATGCTACTGGCATATCTACATTGTTACTGCCTCTTAAAGTATACATTCTATTAATACTATCACATAACATCATCCTTGGAAAGAAGCTTAGTGAGTTTTTAAAATGCAAAAGGTAACACTGTTTGAGACCATAAAAGTTTAATTTATTAGAATGGTAGCTAAATACTATCATTTAAAAAATTTACTAAAACAATCCAACAACGCTAGTAAGAACATTACACACCAACCCTCTATCCTGAACTACAAACACCTATATCCAACTGCTTTCTCAATGCATCTACTTGACACATTCAAAACCAAAATCTGAATCTTTCCCCAAAACTTTCCCCAAAACTCCTGATCTCAGAAAATGGCAAGTCAAATCTCACACTTCATATCTTACCCACTAGCAAATACTGTACACTCTACTTTCAGAATATATCCCCAATTTCATTTTTTACCACCTTAATCCCTATACCACAGTTGTAGCCCCAATCATTTCTCACCTAATCTTTACCTAACTGGTCTCCCTACTTCCACCACTGCCCTGTCAGTCTGTTTTCTATTATATAGAGTTAGCCTGCTAAAATCCAAGTGACATGTCACTCCTCTCTGCTCAACACTCTCTGATGGAGTTGTTCTCAAACTCTTTGGTCTCAGGACTTCACTCTTAAAAAAATTACTTTGGAAAGTCCAAAGTGCTTCTCTTCATGAGAGCTTTATCTATCAATACTTAACACACTAGAAATTAAAACTAAAAAAAGTTTAAATTATTTCTGATTCATTTAAAAATAATAGTAAACTCATTACATGTTAAAAAACCCACACTTTATGGAAAATAATATACTTTCCAATAAAACAAAATAAATTAGTGAAAAAGTCATTGTTTTATATTTTTGCAGACCTTTTTAACGTCTGCCTTAATGGAGACAGCTAGATTCTCTTATCTTCTGCGATCAATCTGTTGTAGTAGGCCGGGCGCGGTGGCTCACGCCTGTAATCCTAGCACTCTGGGAGGCCGAGGTGGGCGGATCGTTTGAGCTCAGGAGTTCGAGACCAGCCTGAGCAAGAGCGAGACCCCATCTCTACTAAAAATAGAAAGAAATTATACGGACAGCTAAAAATATATATAGAAAAAAATTAGCCGGGCATGGTGGCACATGCCTGTAGTCCCAGCTACTCGGGAGGCTGAGACAGGAGGATTGCTTGAGCTCAGGAGTTTGAGGTTGCTGTGAGCTAGGCTGATGCCACGGCACTCACTCTAGCCTGGGCAACAGAGTGAGACTCTGTCTCAAAAAAAAAAAAAAAAAAAAAATCTGTTGTAGTATCACACAGCACATGAAGATAGTTTTGACTTCACAGATTCCCTAAAAGGATGCCCAGAACCACTGCTTTAATGATTTCCCACCTCAGTTGGTATCACAGCCCAGGTCCTCACAAAGATCTGCAAGAACCTACAACATCCACATGGGCTCCTTTTACCCGCACTCCTCTTACTCTTCAGAACTACTCTCCTAACCCATGATCCAAGCCCAACTCGGCAACAGCCAACACAAGAATTGCTGGTGCCACCCTCAAGGTTTTGCACTGACTCTTCTCTTCCCTTGGAAAGCTGTACCCCAGAGAGCAATATGACTCACACCAGCACCTCCTTCAAATCTCTGCTTCAATTTCAATTTCTCAAAGAAGCCAAACCCTCATCTCCCTATTTAAAACTGCAACTTGCCCCAACCCATCAGCACACCAGATCCCTTTCATCCTGTCCAATATATTTCCAGAACTCACACTGCCTAATATACTATATATTCTACTTATTTACTGCCTACTTCCCGCTTCCCACATTAGACTATAAACTCTGGGGAGGCAGATAGCTTCGTTTTTGCATTTTGCTATATTCCTAACATGCAGATCCTTAAAAAAAAAGAAAGAAAGAAAAAAAGAAAGAGAACACCTTTTGAACAAACCTTATTAGGACTATTATCACAAAAACATGCAAAGTTACAAAACATTCTTATAAATTCACTCAAGCTTCAATAGGATATCTACTAGCTTAGTTCTCTTCCCTTTAAAGTAACAAATGCACACTGCTCTTCTCAAAATGGCTTGCTCTCTTATTCTGGACTTGTGAGGTTTTAGAATACACTGTTAATAACATGTTCATTACATCAATGCTAAATTCCTCTAGTGTCTGGTAGATAGGATGAGAAAATAATATGCACAGGCATCTAAATACATGATTGGTCTGAGCTTTAAAAACCCATAAGGAGGAGGCTGCCCCTGCCAGGACTGCACAAAAGGGATTGTAATGATTCGTTTCTCTTTGGCTTTTTCATAACCCCTATATTTATAGACCACACAGTCCTGATTAAACCTCTATTCAAAGTATATTTAGTAAAAATGTTCAGAATATAAATTTTTTATATTTCCTAAATGTACAAACTGGCCTGAATAAAGTATAATCTGAGTTTAAAAAAAAAAAGTCTTAATAATCAATGGTACAATATACTAGTTTTTCACGTAAGCATTAAACAAAAATATATCGTATATGTACTATGTACCAGGCACTGGGCAAGGTCCTAGGAATATGGCAGTGTGCAAATATAGTCATGGTCTCCATTCTATCACAAACTAAGTAAGCAAAAATAATAGTCAAAGCAGAGTACCCAAGTATGGCCTCTTTTTAAAAAGCACTTCTCAACATATTATTATTTCATAATACAAAGTAATAATAACTTTACCTTCTATTGAATTTCTATTCCTCAAAATCATCCTACAGCATAATCTAGGGAAGTTAAGCAAATACTACCAATATTATATTGGATTCTGTGATCATGTGGTCTACATGGTTAGGAGACAGACATTTTTAGAATTAATTATCCAGAGAAAACTAAGTTCTCAGATGAGAAACCAGAACTTAGATTCGAAAAGAGCTCCTGCTTCCTCTGGACTTCACATTTGTGCTTGAGATTGGGCTTCCAAAAGTAGACTTGTATGACAAAGCCCCAGGGAAAGCAAGCCAACCAGACACTGTACCAGGAGGCCTCTCTATAGAAGGATGTATTAATAGTTTAAAATGACTTCTCCTTGTAAACAGATTATCTAGCTGCTTAGTCTCTACTTTCTCCATTATCCAAATCTTTCCTAGAGATGGATTTACACACGTCACAGCAGGGTGTTACTGGCAATGAAACAGTGGATGTAATGGCAGCACACAATTACAGAAGGGGATAGATATTTCTCAAATACAGAATTTAGAGTAATGAGGTTTAATTTCTTTCCATACATAGAGTCTCTCTAAGAAGTCTGCCTTGAAGGTCAATACTTTATTATTACAGTATGGTCAGAAGATTTCCTCAGAAGTAATATTTTCATCTTCATTTTATAGTTAGGAAACGGAGATTTGGGGATTAAGTACTTTCACCAAAGATCATGTAATTTGTAAGTGAAAAAGTCAGGATTCAAATCTAGGTCTAATTCCAAAGCTGTTATTCTTTTACTCATACCATATGGCCTCTCCAGCATTATTCCCTAAAATTAAATTTGGTTGTTACTAAAGTAAGTGGACCATGACAATGGGAAAAGCAGCGACGATATACCGTAAGAGCCAGATAGAGAAGAGGAAAACGATAAGGAAAAGAGTAGAATCCGGAACTATAAGTAAAGAAGAGGAGAGGGGAAAAAGTAGAGACATAATAGTAATAAATGAAAGAAAAAAAGAATGGTATATCCAAATTAAAACTGGAATAAAAGTCAGCTGAGAGACAATCACTTAAGCTCTGCATATCCTTCAACAAGTTATTTAAGCTTTTCACAGTCTGTGGTTACTCATCTATAAGGACATCTAAGATTATTCTAGAGCTAAACTTCTGAGTTTGGTAGAATTAATTCTTTCACTTGAACAACAAATATTTGTAGAATGCCTGCACAAAATAGGTGCTCAAAAATCTGGTATTATTGACTGAACATTTCCTGTCTTTCTGTGGGATCAGGCACTGTGCTGGGGACACAATGGTAAGCAATATGGTCCTTGCCATCACAATTCTAGTAGAAAGAACCCGCTTCCATGTAAATAGATTAGCAGGCTAGAAATGATTGATGAGGCCTAGTGTCTTACAAGTACTTAAGTTGAAACATGAAGACTAAGCAATTTTTTAAAAAAAGAGTCTGCCAGAGTTCTTGGTTTCCACAGGAAAAACCAAGTTTCAGGAAATTGTATTCTAGACACTTAAACCCTGACTTTAATTATTATGAAGGAAAGGAGAATGAAAGGGGAAAAAATGTGGACACATATTTATCACCCTGATCACACATAACTATGCTGACTAATCTGATACATGAAAAAAAGCTTAGAAGATATGCTTCTGTCTCAAGGATTTTTTCGGAACCTTATTTTTTGACTCCTAATCCCCTCTCTGTACTGGATCGATATTTTAAGTAATGGCAATGATTACTCAGGCAAGTAGTTCTGTTTTTCTTGCTCGACATACTTCTTCCTTTATTCAAAAACTTCTCAAAGACAAAGGTCAATGAACATTAGCCATGCTAAGGCTTAGACATACAAGTTACTGTTCAAATTCGGTTATCTGTTCCTTGAAATCAGTATGTATTTTTTTCCTAATGAAAAGTTCATAATGAGCAGAATTTCTATGAACAAGGATGTGTCTTCACCAAGATACTTGGTAGGAACAAGTGTGAAATTACTGATAGAAACTGAAATTTTAGAAAAAAAAAAAAGTATTTCAAACAGCATTCCGCTACCATCACACTAAAACTGAAAAATGCATAAAATCCAGTCATTAGAGGTGAATTTCTCCCTAATAGCAATTTAAAACCAAACACTCCTAGGAAGACAAAGTACAGCAAGCTCTACCATCTTTAGGTGGATAATTTCATAGGCAAAAGAAGGATAAGAAGTACACTAGAACCCCTCAGTACACCGTTTTTTTTAAAGCAGGGGAAGTGGTAGGCAGTACAATCTCTCAAAACCATGCCAATTCACAGGTGTCTGGAACATCAGTAGTAACCATCAGTCCAGGGGCATCAGTGTATCAAAATATACCAAAAAATACACTTTAGCCCAGCAACAGACCGAGACTGTGAACCCACTTTAAGAATGTCAGTACTAAATGAAATAAGTGTTAAAAGAGAATAATATAATTCCTCCTTTCAAATATGTTATACTATCTTCTCTCCTGAAAAGAGTGACACTTTCAAGTCTTGCAAGCTATTTACATCAATCGACTTCCTCAGGGCTACAATTAAAACAGCTAAGGATAATTTAATGTAATGCACATATGACAGAGGACAAAGGTAAGATAAAACACCTGTTTCCAAGTCTTTGTCCACAATTAAACTATCAGTTCAAATGTTAGGTAAAATTTTATTTTTTAAAAAATATACAAAATAGCTGATTACATGATTGTAAATAATAATCTGTGATAAAAAATGGAGAAATAAACTGCCAAAAGCACAGTCTTTTTAAAAAAAATCTATTGTAATGTTTCAGTCTGCCTCCATTTCTTCATCTATAAAAGTTATTCCCAGTTCACAGGATTACCATAAATATTAAATGAGATGTTACGTACCATGGCTGATACATACAAACATGAATATACAGCTATGCAAAACAGCAAAATGATGTTTTGGTCAATAATAAACTGCATAAGAACAGTGGTCCCATAAGATTATAATGAAGCTGAAAAATTCCAATTGCCTAGTGACATCTTAGCTGTCCTAAAGATGTAAGACAATGCATTACTCACATATGTGTCTGCATATAAACAAACACACCAGACTGCTGGTCATATAAAACTATAGCATGTACAATTATGTACAGTACACAATACTTGATAAACAACTATGTCACTGGTTTATGTATTTACTGTATGTACCATACTTTCCATTGTTATTTTAGAGTATACTCCTACTTATTTAAAAACAAAAAAAGAGTTAACTGTAAAAAAGCCTCAGGCAAGCAGGTCCTTAAGGAGATATTCCAGAAAAAGTCATTGTGATCAGAGGAGGTGACAGTGCCATGTGTGCTATTGTCCCTGAAGACCTTTCAAGTGAAGACAAGAGGTGGAAGACAGTGATACTGATGATCCTGACCCTGTGTGGGCCTAGGCCAACGCATATGTTTATGTCTTAGTTTTTAACAAAAAAACTGAAAAAGTAAAAAATAAAAATAGAAAAAGGCTTATAGACTAAAGATATGAAGAAAGAAAAGATTTTTGTATAGCTGTATAATGTGATCAAAAAGTTCTAAAAACTTAAGTTTATAAAGTAAAAACATTACAGTAAGGTTAATTTATTATTGAATAAAGAAATTTTTTTTTCTAAATTTAGTGTAGCCACTTAGCCACTTACAATGTTCATAAAGTCTACAGTAATGCCTAGACCTTCACTTACCACTTACTCACTGACTCACCCAGAGCAACTTGAAGTCTTGAAAGCTTCACTCATTGTAAGCACCCTATACAGGTGTACCATTTACCTTTTATATATATTTTTACTGTACTTTTTCTATGTTTAGATACACAAATACTTAACCATTGTGTTGCAACTGCCTACAGTAAGTACGGCTAACATGTTACATAGGTTTGTAGCCTAGGAGCAAGAGGCTACATATACCACAGAGCCTAGGTGTGTGGTGGGGCTATACCATGTAGATTTGTTCAAGTACACTCTACAATGTTTGCAAGACATTGAAATTTCCTAAGGATGCATTTCTCAGAACATACCCCTGTGGTTAAGTGATGCATGGCTCTGCGTGTGTGTATGTGTTATCTCCAAAATAATAATAGTATTGGTCATCAATATTGTCACTAGAAATGATGTAAAATTATATATTTTGGAAATATCCTATTCTCATAGATCTGAAAGACAGTATCGAATCTGATAAATATTTATCTGAAATCCAAAAATGGTCTTTTCCCAGACTCTATTAGCATAAAAGATACGTAGAAAAGACACCTAACAAATGCTGTTTGCAAATAACTTCTCACATGCAGATTTGTTACAAACAGGAAAGGGAAAGTAGAATGTAACAGACACAGCTTAACTTTTCCAATTCATTTACACTAAGATTGTCCTCAAATATTCAACCATATAATCCATAAAATGTTACAAACTACTCAAATACAAAGCCCACAGGACATGCAGCTTATTAAAATAACCCTCAAATACCTGGGGCAAAAGGTCTCTAGCACTTTTCCCACAACACACACTTTTTAAAAGGTCAGAGCTTTTTGTTTCAGGATCTGACCTTTTTTAGTTTAACCATGTTTCTGGAGTTTAAAATTATTTTAATCTCAAGTGAATCATTTGGGGAAAGGAGAATTAGAGGGTCATTCTAGCTTGTAATGTATATTTGCGTAACTTTATAATGTACAGTTGCATAATCTTGTAATGTATATTTGCAAAACAAGAACTCAAAACACTATAACAGTTATCTAAACAAAAACAAAACAAAACTGAAAAGCATCACATCTTACACTGTCAATTTGAAATTGTAATATTTCTTTGCTTACCTTCCTTACCTTACAGCATCCTGACAATTCTGTATCTGGAGTTAATTTAGTGATGTGACTGTTCAAACACATGATTCTAAAATCCTTTCACATTAACTCAAAATCTCAGATACTTCAGGTGTTTCAGACTCTGGCATAAATAATCTCGAACTAAACTGTGGCTACATTTATGACAATAATAGTGCTTTGGGTATATATTTAAGCGTATAACAACAACAAAAAAAAAACTTTTTTAAAAAGTAAACTACCACCAGTATCTACGGGAGCTGAATTTCAGCTTATAAACAGCTAATTATACTTAGCCAATTATACTTTGGTAATCCATACACTAAATTCAGAGCCTGCTTCATAAAAACAGTAAAATTTTAATAAGTACTATATTTATACACACATAATATGTACACCATTAAAATTACATACATATATTATAAATTACATACATATATGTGTAATACCTTTTTCTAGGTTATCTCACATGTTTAACTGCAAAAATTCTAGTTTTTGTCTCAAAGTAAAAATAAACTTTCCACATACTGATCTCTTGGATCAGGAGCATTAGAATTAAAATAATTATACTGTATTTCTCTCACAAACGCTTACCATAAAGATTATAAAATCTTTAGGCTCTATTTCTGAATTCTAAACTTGCCACAGCTTTCTTAAGCCAAGTCAAGTGACCAAGCATCTATATCACTGATAAGAGATTAAAGGAGTTGATTTATTTTAAACTTTGCTCCCCATGCAAATCTCAGATGGCTAACCATTCAAATGTACCTTCAACATTATGTGCTAAGCTCTCTTCTCCTAGTATGGATGTAACATAATTAGTCTTTGAAAGGTCTAACAAAGTAATTTAGATGAAACTACTTTCAATGACAAAGATACAATTACTGGTTCTTATTTAAAGAAAAAAGTGAATACTCCTATTTCTTCTGCGTTGTCGTATCTTTAGTCTTATGTTTACCACCTCAATAAATTGTCGCCTGAATAGAGAATTTATAAAACTTTTTTCTTCTATTCTGGCTTTCTCAATCATCAAATATTAAGTTCCCGTATTTGCTTTAAAACTAAACCCTTCTATAACTCTACACTTAAAGACAATGGATATTTACCACAGCTACACCTTTATTATATATAATGTACTGTGCTGCCCAGAAAATACAATCAATCAGATCAGGGTTGTATATCGAAGCAAAATCTAATAACCTTCTAGAAATAATCCTTCTTTCCCTTTAAAACCCAGTACTTCAAATAATTATAAGAAATGTTACTTTCAAACTTTATATGAGAACTTTTACATTTCAAACATTTACTTTCCTTGGATAGGTCTCACTTTCCAATAGTCACAAATAATTCTCCACTTGGACATAGCTCTCTGTTAACAAATATGTGTATCATAGGAGGGAAGGGGCATCTCAAAATGCATGCTACCATACATCTAGATTCAGAGGTAAACACTCCAAATACTGTTATTTCTTAAAAAATGGCAAGCACTAGTCATTTAGAGTTAAAAAAAATGACAACATCCAGATTTCCCAAAATAGAAATTCTACCATTCTGTGCTTAAATTTTATAATATAAACTGTTTTAATACAATAAGAAACAGTAAAGACTGATAGTTTATATGGCAAAGATTCTATCAACTGAATGTTACTTACAAACCCAGAGTATTTTGCATCCTTCAAGATCGCCGTTCCTCATATACATGGCAGAAACATGAAATACATGGCATATGATTAGAAATGTAGTAAATGGATTTCAATTCATTAGGCATATCATGTGCTGAAATATAAAAATGCAGTATTTTAAATACTTAGAAAATACAAAAATGTGTGTCCTAAGGGCTGCAATGTATAAAGCTTAAGCAGTTTTAAACTATCTCTAGCTCTTTTAACACTCAAGTGTCATTCATCTGAACCAAGCAGGCCAAGCAAAATATCCTATGATTCCCATGTTCTCCTCAATGTCGAAATGGGTGGATAAATTTAAAGCCTGTTCTCTCAAGAGTTGCTTTATAGGCAATTTTCTCCCAGTATCAAGGTCTGCAATTTCCATTTGGCTGCCAGTTTGCGATTAAATTCATCACCTTTATTATAAAAATGTGCTTTACTCCATGGCCTGCTGCACAAGAACTGTAAGGAAAACATTTTTCACTGCTAACGGCAAAATCATTCTAAGGCACCCACCACATTCATTCAGACATTAGCTTCTTCAACCTGATGTAGTAGCCTACCACTTACAGGAAAAACCTGTAACCACTGTGTAATCTAGAGAAAGGAGATTCTATAGAAATGCCATACTTTAAGTTTGTTGTGCAAAATACAACTAGACTCCTAATTTATAGATGAAATGTTATTGTGAATGAATTAACCACAAGATAAAAAGTTGTTATATCTCTAATCCATCCAAATTGCAACAAAAAATCATTTAAGGTGCACTTTAAGTATTCATTTTTTTCTATTATTTAAAAATTCATGGTTTATTTTGTAGTTTAGCTTTCATCATCTGGGCAAATAGCCAATGGTCAAATATGTATGTTTACATAACACTTCTATTAATATCTGAGTCTACCTTTCTTAATATGTCATAATATAGAGGGGGAAAAAGTCAGAAAAGAAATAAGTACTTCCCAAATAATGACATTAAAGCTAGTTATCATTCTATATTTAGAAAAACAATATTACTCATTTGTGAAATTTAGATTTTTTTCTAAGATTATATATATAATTTACATTTAATTTTTAACAAACTTGGCCAGTAAGCCAAACATGCAGAAATCTCTTATTTTCAAGTAAATTTGATATTATTTATTTTAACATTTACTGGATATATGTTAAAAACAGAAAACTAAATTTGACATTAAGTTAAGCCTGTAAAAAGAGGAATTATCAGATTACAGATAGTAATACGTGAACCTAGAAGAAATTTTCATCTTCCTGCTAGGAAATGATGTGGTCCCTTCCATCCTAATCTGGGCATGCCTCTGTTATAGCAGTTAAAGCATTGCAGCTTCTTTGTTTCATTTTTCTCCATACCACCGTATGGCTCCTTGAGGACCGGACTATGTCTTATTCAACTTTGTAACACCAGCACCCAGCAAAGTGCTGGATTTAAAAGAAAGTTTGTTGAAACCTAAATTATAGCAGAAGCCAACATCAGTTTTACTAATACCACACAGGTCACAACCCATAAAATCAATATTGTCAGTTACAACCAGCATTTTTAAAAATGAAATAAAACAGGAAAGTACTAGGTTGCATCATAGGTAGTACAGATAAGTATTATTACATGAGACTTTCATTTCAGTTGTTGAATTATATAAACATACATATGTACATATTTTAGTTCATAAAATATTTCTCTATATGCAGCATTTAAAAAATGTAAGACATGCTATATTTTCTGGTTCATATTTATACTATTCTTCTGATTCATATTTATACTGTCAAGATATATGTACTCACCATTAATAACAAAAACACTAACAATCAAAGAGACTCAATTCATGAAATCATTTGAGGATCCTCTGAAATTATCACCACTTGCTCCAATACTTGCATTCTTTCCCCCTTCCCAGGCTCCACAAACTAATAATTTAAATTCAAAGGCAGTCAACTTGAGACACATCTGTAGTTACCATGTAATATAAACAGCAATGTCACTAATATATCCTACGATGTCCAATTAATACATTTAATAACAAAATGAAATGAAAATCAAGTTTCATTTGAATGAAAATGTGAAAAATAAGACTCTCATGCCCCTTACCACCATGTAAATAAAATAACTCAATTTTCCTATAACTGAAAAACAGATCTAGGATTTTCCAACTCAGATCTTACTTTCATCTTCCTTAATTACTATCATTCTCTTATGGGATCCACTTATCTCTCTACTCACTTCCTCTTTTCATATTTTTCTTTATTCAATACCTAAAAAAAGAACAACTTAAAATTAGACACCTCTCCTCAACTAATTACCCTTCGAAATTTAGGTAAGTCTATCCTAGGCTATAAACTAAAACATGTACAAGACATCAACACAAACATGTCTAAACATTAGTCTAGCAATTCTCATCTTAGACTTTTATCACATTATTCCAAGGCAAATGACCTAGATCTAAAGAAAGCAGAGGAAATGAAGAGCGTACTCTAACAAAGATTTTAAATTATTTATATTGAGTAAAACATGGACAGTGAAAACCTTTAGACAAATAAACAATGAATTGTACCTAGGCCTAGATTCAGCCTCTGGAAAATGCTAATGGAAACTACCATGAACCTGGGAGAGGCTTTTGTTTCTGGTTTAACATCAGTTTAATGATAATATGACTCTGTGCCTTAGATGCTTAATTTTATTCTTATTTGCAGGAAAAGTTAAAAATAACCTGGGAAGATATTTCAAGCAACGAAATAGAATTTAAAATAACTAAGACTACTCATATTGGAAGGTAGCCACATTACACAAATTATCAGTCATGACATCACTCTCCTTAGAGGGGATCAGGCCCAAAGGTACTCTTACTCGCTAATAATGTAATTTAGATATATTTCTGTCCCAAGAGCCAGATGTCCTACCATTCCTGAAACCGGCACTTTCTAATCTACAAAATTTCTTCATACATATCCTTTGTAAAGATACTTCATTTACATATATAACAAAGGATGGGACAATGATATCTAAAATCCATGCCAGCTTTAAAATCTCCAAATCACAGGGTTTTTCTTCGAATGAGGACAAAATTTTTTTTTTTAACAAAAAGCCTTTGGGCCTTCCAAGTGAAATGTTATTCTACCACCCACCCTTATTCTTCCCTTTTTTATTAATAAAGTCTGCTGCAAACTATAAAATTCATCAAAATTTCATTTTATGATACAACTGAATAACAATAGACGAGTAAAGAGATAATATCTTATATTAATAGATTAAAATCTAAGTTCACAGAGAAAATTCAACCAGTTACTGACAGATCTCACAAAACTACTGCATCGTTGCATTTTAACGTTTATTTAAATGATCTAACAGAGATATTTTTCTTTTCAAAATTTAGTAATTCCTCTTCATGTCACAATTCAGTAGTTTCCACATTTAAAATTTTAGACTTAAACCAGACATGTGTTAGAACATGAGCATACTTCTCTGTGTATAGCTATTTTAAAGCAAGTTTCAGTTTAATGTTTAAGTTGGCAGGCAATGTTTTTGTATTTAGATTATTTATTTTAAAAAACAGCACATCTAAAGTTTTAAGTAGGCAATAAATACACCTGAATTAAATAAAAGACATTACGGAAACCATTGACTTAACTGTTATTTAATTAAAACCGGAATGGACACTTTTTCTTGCTACCTTTCAGCTGAAACTTGAAGCCCCAGCTAAATGGAATAAATATAACTACTTTTTTTCAAAGGGTACTTTGATCTGACTTAAACCAGCATTCTCATTCAAAAATAAGTTATGATTCCCAATGGATTATTATTTAAGGCAAGGCGAGGTGGCTCACGCCTGTAGGAGGCAGGAGAATTGCTTGAGCTCAGGAGTTCCAGCAAGAACGAGACCCTATCTCTACAAAAAAATAGAAAAATTATCCAGGCATGGTGGCACGTGCCTGTAATCCGAGCTACTCGGGAGGCTGAGGCAGAAGGATCATCTGAGCCCAGAGTTTGAGGTTGCAGTGAACTGTGATGACACCACTGCACTCTAGCCAGGGTGACAGAGTCTCAAAAAAAAAAAAAAAAAAAAAAAATTATTATTTAAATATGCCTCCTTTCCAGGATCCACAGGTCTTTACAATCTTCTAAAATTTCCCACTATGTATTCTCAGAACTACATCCAAGAAGAAAAGAAAAAAGGCATTCCTTTACCAAATAATTTCAGAAAATGCTCAGTTAAACCCAGTAGTTACTCTTCTTTACCACAGATCATGGACACTTAATAGGTCAATATATGCTGAATTCACAAAAGGAGTATACAGCACTTCTTGGTCTACAGAACCCTTCTATTCTCAGATTATCCAGGGAGGCCAGTATTCCATGGAATACACTTTCAAACACTTCCCTGAAGTCTCCCTCAGTTCAGATTTAAATTAGCAGACCTTCCTTCTCTCCCTTCCAACCTAAGATTGCAGTCTTTCAAGCCATTACAACAAAAGCAAAGGGGGAGAATGGAGAAAAGGCGGCATACTGGCAAAAACCATGCCATACCATATACACCAGAATATACTAGCAACTCATCTTTAGAGCTTAGACCCATCAGCTCTAGAAGTCACACTCGCTGATCCAGATGTACCTCTTTCTCCCTGCACCCAATATACAGAAAAGAACTGAAACAAATGGCTTCATATTAGTTAAGCAAAATTCAAATGTACTATGAAACAAAAGAATAAAACACTTCAAATAAAATTTAGGCAATTAGATACAAAGAAAACAAAGGTAAGAGAAAAACATCAGCAAGCATAACAATCTATCACATTAACATATCACACTATAATTTAACACCCATATAAGGCTAGAGGTAACAAAATCCGGACTAAAAACAGATATATGAAAGCAGATAAAAGAAAAAAAAAAACCCAAAACACTAAGAGTAAGGCACAAAATGAAAAGCCTTAAATGGGTCTCTCTCATCATCAACAGGACAGAGTCTAAACTACAGGCATTTAAACCTTTCTCCAGTAGAAATACTTTTAGTTCCCTACTCAAAATGTTCTCACATTCAAGAATACTGTTCTGTTTCCTGTGTCTATAATACCACTCCCTTATCTTTTCTCCACTTAAATCTATCTGTCCTTCAAGGGCCAGGTGAAATTTTACCTATTCAACCTGAAACATTCTATAGCCTCCCCATCCTAAAGCAACCTCTTCAGCAACAATCTTTAGTCCTTTTGGTATATTTATACTACTTCATATTACTTTTATTTTCATATTATCTTTCCAATTACACAGATAACCTGAAGACAAGGAATGAATCTGAAGCTGTGGTATATCCCTCATAACATCTCACACATGGTACGCAGCCAAATATTTGTGAATAGAATGAAAAATTTCAATTAAGTATGTGTAATCATTAAAAACTAGTATGTGAAATACACAACTGTGACATTGTTTGAAAACTACATGTTGCATCATAATAATCACTTTCTATTGCAGTGCAGCATAAAATGCTGATTTCAGATTAACTGCATTGCAAAAGTAGGAGTTTGGTATTTGTAGTACCCAGTTACAATAGTTAGCAAGCTAAGGTTTTTTAAAAAGTGAGTAATGAACTTCTGAAACCATCTGATGTTATCATTACACACACCTCCTGAAAGCAAAGTGGCATATCCAATAAATTATAATACACCTCAATAACATGAAAAAAGCTATCACAAAAATTATTTTTGCAAGGAATATGAAATGGCAAGGGAAAATACTTATGATATAATTAATTTTTTTTTTAAAAAAAGCATAATCTCAATGTTGTTATATTCATAAATGGGGAGGGAGTGAAGACTAGAAGGAAATTCACCAAAACACTAAGCGTGATTATCAGTCAATTATGGGTACTTTCACCTTTTTTTTTTTTTTTTTCCCAAGACAAGGTCTCACTCTGTTGCCCCAGCTAGAGTGCAGTGGTGTCATCATATCTCACTGTAACCTCGAACTCCAGGTCTCAAGAGACAGACCCTTTCGCCTCAGCCTCTCAAAGTTCTAAGATTACAGGTGTGAGCCACCACACCTGGCCTACTTTTCAACTGATACATTTTCCCCCCATAAAATAAAGAATATTCTTTATAATAAGAAAAAATGTGTCCAGTGCAATATAACATAGTTTTTAATGATTACTGAGAGAAAGAAATTCAAGCTTCTCATAAACTCTCAAACGACTGTAAGAAACAATCTTAAAAACATATACACAAAATTGGTCATCTCCTGAAAAGTAATAATTCCTATTAAAGTTCAAAGATAATGTCCTATGATATCTCTGTGCCCTCACCACCAGCTCTCCCAGAATTAAAAGAGGCTATAAACCATGCTACTGCCAAAGATGAATTGAAAATGTTTGGATCTTCAATTCTCAGCATTTAGAAATAACAGAAAAGAGAATAAGAGTTTAGGGGGAATGCAAGTAAAATGCAAGTTATTATCAGTTCTACAAAAAACTCTTCCTCCCTGTTCTCTACATAGAACAAAAAAGATACATCTCTCGTATGTAAAGTTCAGTTTCAAGTAATTGAAGGAAAAAAGGTATTTTACAATTGCTTTAGCAGTTTAAAAAAGCTCAATATAACTGGAAAAACATAATTTAAATACGTGAATTATCAACAAAAACGCATACTTCCAAACCACATGTAAGAAAGAACTTAAATGAACAATACCTTCAACTGCAAGGCATATTTAAAAGCAAAACATATAATATTTACCTAAGTAAAAAAACTGACAAGGAATGCTATAATGCTATAAACTATAATAAAAAATGAGATAAGATTATCTTTTTACTGATAATTTTTATTACTACAATAAAATTATGATGCCCAAAAGAACTTTCTCTTCATATAATAGTAAACTATGACACATTTTTTTCTGACTTACATGAGCAAACAGAAATCAATTACCTGGTTAAAGACTTCAGAATTACAAAGACAGTATACAAATGATACCTCTCAACATATGTAACTTAGTCCCCCACCAAAATAACAACTCTTCAAACAACTAAGCTGTAAAGGCAGAAACTATTTCAGAAAATTTCTGCACTCAATCCAATGTCTTAATCCAATTATATTTAATATAGTCAACATACCAACAGATGGTTTTTTAAAAAGTTCTTTAAGAAATTATCATAACTATTCACATACCACCCGAAATATTAAATTCAATAACTGCTATTTGTCATATTCCTGAGCAACTCTTTCCTTACAATTTAAAGGAGAATATTTTTCTATTCTGGCAAAAAATGTTATTTCTCAATACGTTTTAATCACTAAATGATCTCTTTTGTGTACTAATATCCCCATCTGCTGGAACAAAAGTTTCTTACTATTAAAAGATCTTAATGACAAAAAGTTTGCAGTAGAGATTTTGCAACTACTTAGAAATACAATGCTGATGTTTAATTTTTACCTAGAAATTTCTCTATCTCACAGGACTTTAAAACCTTCAAGAGCTATACATTCTTTTGCCAATATTATTCAAAAGATTTCACTAAATTAAAACATTTTGTCTGTTATTTTCCTCTTCTTTTCGGACCTTTCATGCTCAAGATACAAAACAGTTGTCTAAACAAAATCATCCCTTTTAAGTTAGCTATCTTTCGAGATCATACTTCCATAAAACATATGCATACATACACATACACATCCCTGTTTTAAAAATATATGTATATTTTCCTCAAATTTCTCCAGAGCAAAAGATAAAAGCCAATAGAACCAGAGAGTACAACAACAAAAGAATTTAGCCAGTCAGTCACAACATCAAAAAATCAAAACCAAGATTTGGTAAAAATAAAAACTTAGTATACACAAAATTAGACCCAAAATGAATGAAGAAAACTGTAATCAATTAAAACAATGGGTCAATGGCTTTACCTGTTAATTTGCAACGTGTCTAAAATGACTAAAAAAATTTTCAATATATTCAGTAGTTTTACTGTTACTAGTAGTATTTTTTGAAGGTGTTGTCTTTATGTTGCAGGATAAAGCAAATAGGTAATTATGTCACTGTCAAAAACCACCTTAGTCTGGTGTTGGCAGGGGAAAAAGATATGACTGTAACATTAATGTTAAAATTGAATTGAACATACAAATATGAACTAATGAATATTAAAATCAATATTGTCTACCTCTGTCCATAGAAAATGTCCTGGAAGTAATCTCATCCTAACAGCAGTGAACACATTTAGCACCAAAATTCAAGTCTCTAATACCATTCCCACTGAAAAGAACCTTGGAGAAATGGCCAAATCTAGCTGTGGGGTAGAGAAGGCATAAGCGGAGGTAGGGGCATCTCACTGCCCCAGAAAGCAAGGAAGAGTTCAAAAGATAGGGGAGCCAGTTTAATCATCACTGGCCAAAGTCGTGACAATTTGAACATCAAAATTAATTACAGTTGACTTAAATACACAAAGTCTATGAAATCCATGATCCCATAATGAAAAAAAAAAAAAAGACAAAAAATTCACTGGTCCCCATTTGGAGCAGCTAGAATACCAACACTTTACTTTGGGAACCAACTGATACTAAGAATAAGCATCTATTTGGCTTTCCCATTAGCAACTTACTTCAAATAGAAGTATAGTTCTTGATGGTGAGAGAAAGCTCTACCTTTCAAAGAATGCCAAATAATAACTAAAAAAAGAATGGTGGAATTAAAAAATCATCATGTTGCATGTCCTAATGAAACTCATTCAGTCAAGGATAAGCAACTGGTTAAAACCATTGTGTGAATGGTTGGTGAGGCAACCTTATGTACAGTGTCTGTTTAACTTCTGGTACCAGGAGAAAAAAAAACTTTACAGTAGAAGGATCCATCTACTACCACTCTAATCCAGGTATCAATCTTAGCTTCACTAATGGTGAAACCAGTTACTGTACCTCCCAATATGATACTACATAAAACACACAGCAGCACCTACGACCGATGTACTCTAGCCAAAGATGCTATACTTGGACCTATTATATCTTTAGATCTAACTTCCAACGTACTAGATACAAAGGGTATAAAGGAACAAGCACAAGGAAGTCAAACCAGTGTCATAATAAAAGAGATGGTTCTAGATTTAAAAAAACTAAAGTCGTAACAACCAGATTCAATGAGTGATACTGAGTAAGATTCTGGTTTGGACAATCCAGCTATATAGAATATTTCAGAGTCAACTACAGAAATCTAATATGGACTGGTTATTATGAGTAGGACTAACCCACTTTGTTCAGTGTGATGTCACAATGTAGGAAAAATATTAATTTTAAAGAGATACACACATGTTTAGGGATGGAATATCAAGATATCTCTAATGTACTTAAACAAAAATAAATATAATTAAATAAAAGCAAGTAAAATGGACAAGGACTGCAGTAAAGTTCTCAGAAAGTCTGCATTGTACATGCATGGTAAACCATTCAGATTTAACAGATCAGTGAGATTGGGACAAAATTTTCTCCAAGTCAGACTAATTCAAGAATTCCTAAGATTCTCACAAACCAAGATTTTCTTCAATTCTCTTTATGAAAGCTCAATTCTAAGTAAACAAAAATTGGAGTGACAGCTAAACAAATGAGCCCTCACATGTTCTAATACTTCAGGATGAATACACTAACTTGCAAGTAAAGAAAAAGAAAAATCTGTGTATGTTTGTTACTAGTTAAAACACACTAAGAAAAAAAAACCTCTAAAAAAAAAAAACCTCCTGAAATACAGAAAACTCAAAATATAAATTTTATTAATGTTATTTTGAGAAAAATATAACTATTCACAAAAATTTTCCTAAAGGGTAACCATATAAAATAGCTTAACTCTTCACACTCCATCAAACATGTACTTCCTTAAAATCCATGTATCCTACACACTCTTGTTAGTTTACTCATTTAGAGTTCATTATGATAGCCTTTCATGATTCCCTACAACCTTCAGAATAAAATTCAAACTATGTATTTTGGCCATCAAGGCCTACCACAATCTAGCCCTAACATGGTCTCTCTCCAGTTTTCTCTTAATTCCTGCTACTCTCCATGCATTTGCCATTCCAAGCAACTTAATCTGTATGATTTCCTGAACAGGTCTTTCAGTCTTCCGTCACCTTGGTGCTGGCAATGCTGTACTTTGCCCTCCCTTGGAACGTCCTCCACTTTCCCAGTCACCTCATTAAATCCTACCAACTATCAATACCAACTCAGGTTCCACTTCTCAAAAAAACCCTTACTAGATAGTTCAGCTCAAAGTGACTTTTCTTCTGAACTACCAGAGTGCTAGTAGTGAGTGAGTTTCAGGCACATAAAAACTAGCAACATCCACATGGATAAATTACTTTCTCCCTTTTTCATTTCTCATTATCTATAAGCTGCTTTGCTTATCTGATTGTTCATCCTATCACAAACAACCTGAAAATGACAGAAATTAAATGATGATGCTATTTTACAGTATGAGTTCTTTTGCATACAACACCCATCAGTCTCAGAATACATGGATTTGAAGTTGGTAGGGCAGCTGATAATTCCACTTGCAGATGAAGAAGCTGAGGTTCAAAAAGGTTAGAGATCTTGTCCAAGATCACCAAAGTAATTAGTTAACTGCAGAGTCTCGATTAGATCTGAGCTCTGCAGTCAAAAGAACTCTTCCCACTTCACCACATGGTCTCATTAGCATATGCTGACACACTCATTTTCATCTTTACACTGGCTCACGCATGTGCATGCACACACATGCAAAGTTAACACTTGAATACCTGTCATGACAACAGGGATATCACCCAAGCATGGTGGTAGCAGCAAGAATAGAAAATTAGATACACAATTTCAGAGTAATTTTTATTTGTCCTGAGTTTAAAAATTGTATTTTTTCTTAAAAAAAAATTATTCACCTGCCATGTAACAACTACATCAGAGGAATATAGCAAAGAACTGTGGCTTATGTTTAATTCCTTTGAATATACATGAAATGAGCAATCATCCTCCAGATGCTGGCACCAGGAATGTGCTGTAGTAGTTACCTAGTGCAGCACCATTTCCACCAATTCATAAGCATCTACCTCTAGCTGTCACTCTGACTGTCACTCTTTGGCTGTCTACCTGATAAATCATTGGGCTATTCACCCCATGCTCATCTAAAACTGATACACGCGTACATTTCTGACTTCAATGACTTACCAATATTACAATTTTATATTAAATCTTCCAATCAGAAATGTTTCCTTTTGAAGAGTAAAAATAATGACAGCAATAATAACAGCAACAACACTATTAAATACACACCGGATTTATTTGTGCCACATCATTTAAAGAACTGAGGCTCTACCCTTTGGTTACCAAGAAATAAGCGAATGAGTTGAAATCCTCTAAAAACGTCTGTACTTTCTCACTTTTAGCTTCTTAATTATCACAAAATTTTTATCATTAAAAGATACCTCTCAACTCTCAGGTCCCCTGCAGCTCTAAAACAATCCTCTGATACTATTTTAATTTTCCCTACCAATGCAAGACATCCACATCCAAGAAGAAATATTCATTTCTTCATTTTTCTTACACATTTCTTCAAATACTGTTTGTAAGACAATTTTGAGACTCCATCCCAGGAAATTATGACATTGAGAGTTTATGAAAAAAGCCTTCAAATTTAAAAACTGCAAGTTTTTCTATGCATTTTCCAAGTTCTACTCTTAAAATGTAACAAAGATGTAACATATATTTTTTGCTGCTTGGTTTTTTCTAAGTATTTCAAACAATAAAATTAGCTTTAAAGCCAAGGGCTCCCCAATAATTTGCTACTGACCAGGTGATCACGCCCTGTCTTTATAATGACCCGTCCTACACTCAAAAGCAAAAGCAGGGTGCTTATTTCAGACCCGCTACCTTTTCAATCCTGGGACCAACTAGACATTTAATTATTTAGAAAACCATTCTCATCTGGAACCTCACCAGCACCCACTCTCAAAGATTTCAAGGCCAACTCACATCTACTATCTCCCTTTACAGACATAAATGTCTACACACACCCCCACACCCACTCACATGCCCTTTCCTTATTTTGTGGCCATAACATGGAACCACTTTATGGATTTAACTGCACTTTGAGGCTTTTTTCTAACACTTGAAAATCTTTGAAAGGATCCATGACAACCCAACCTGACAAATTCTGCTTACCATAAATAATGTGATAGAAATGTTACAGTGAATTGATTCATTTCACCAGCCTCAAAATTTAGTTCTATAAAACATATAGCTTACAATCAATAATACACAAAGCAACATTATGATAATAAACAAATTTTTTTTATTTTGTTAGGATTGCTGGGTTTTCACAGTAGAGTTTTTGCTTCAAGAAATTGAAGAAATGACAAAACATTAAGTATAGTCATTTGCTTGCTAACTACAGAAATTCTGGATAAATCACTTATCTTCTGCAATCTAATTTTTTAAAAATTCATCACAGATTTTCAAACATTGTTACTGCAGAGTAATAGATTCCTTTTAGAAATAGAAGAGTTACGTTTCAGTTAACTGAAAATTTCAACTTATTAGTCTTCTCAGTAATGGCACTGTTTCAAATTAGCTTAAAGATACATCTGTGTTTAAAAATTGCTATGTGTGTTAAATGACAACCTGCCACATACAATTATATTCAGCTTTCTTCTTAACTAAAACCATTCAGATAGTCCTTGTTTATTCTGAACACACCAAAGCAGCACTTAGGGACAGGGAATCTTTCCTATTGTACTTTATTATATAGAATACAAAACCTATATACGTTGACTTTTATAAGTAATTGGGGAAAAAGTTTACCTATACAATTCCAAAAGGGCCAAAACTTTCAAGAGCTGAGGTGAGTACTGGTAGATTGTCTTTGCTTATGGATTGATACACTTTGGTATAAGGACGGGCTAGAAATCATATTGCTTAAGTAAAACAATTTTATCTTTCTAATTCTCATTCATACCAATGACATTAAAGTGAAATTAAGATTAAGCACCTGGAGAGCAAGTACTACAAATAATATTTCTTAAATGTCATTTTTAAGAAAAAAATATACATACCTTTTTCTATAAGCATCTAAAACTATCACCATTATACAACTGCTTAATTTTTTAAAGGTTTGAGACAATGTTTGTGTCACCTCTATATTTTCATTTAAAAAATTCATGTGCACATCTCCTATTTTAGAGAAACTAGAAATCAAACCAAAATATACTTCAACAAACACCTGAGAGTATATATGCCAGGCTCTGAGGTGGGCACCTTCAAGGAACTAATTCCAACAAGGTAAACAAACACAAAACAGATAATAATATTACAATGTTAACTATGATAATAACTACATAGAAAGTAGTATCTAACACAGACTGGGGTACTTAAGAACAAATTTCTTAACAGTCACACTAACATACCAAACTGTTTTTTTTCTTTTCTATTAAGTGAAAATAAAACTGTAAAAATCTCACTTGGACATCAAATAATTTAGCTATTTTGGGCCCCAAAACTGAAATGCTAATTTTTATAAGTGGTGTAAGTATTCCCTAAAATTTCTCATTAGGGGAAAAAATAGATTATTGCACTTCAAATTAACACTGAACTGTCTTAATGTGAAATAAAGCAGGGGTCGGAGAAAATAATAAAGTGCTGTCAATCACGTAAATAAAAAACCGGTATATAACTCTAATTCTGGTCTGCTAACATGGGCCCACTACCTACCTTCCATCCTTTAGCCTTAAAATAGAACTTTAGATATTTTCATAACAATTGACATATGAAAAGCAGAAAGTTGCTCAGTGGGCTGTCTTTAATTTATCAACAAATAAAGCTCAACAATGTCACAGCATTTTTCATCTCCAACAGAGAAGAGCAAGTTTTGCTTACAACTGCACCATCAAACAAATATATTAGCTACACAGAATTTCTCAAATAAATTAAAGTGTAGTTCCAGTAAGTTTTAAAAAAAGCTGTCCCTACGATCACATTAGTATAATTAATTACCTTAATACCAAAACAAAACAAAAAAAGAAAAGTCCTCACATGTCTAAGTGAGGTCTCAAAAAAGGAGCATCTGAATTATGTTTCAGTGAAGGCCAGGTAAAAGGGGGGGATTATTACTTCACTTCTTTGGAAAAATGACTAATTTTAATCAGCTCAAGCACCGTAACAGTGACCAGTAAGGCAATACAAACAGAAATATAAAGTGCACAAAGCATTTAAGAAGTCAAATTACCTTGTTTTAACTTGATATTCTCAAAGTCATTTAAGAAAAGGTGTCCATAACAAATATGCTAGTGAATGTAATTAGCAAAGAGACACTTTATTAACATTAATTGCTGTAGCCTCAAGAATACAACTTTTATTATAAAACATGTAAACTAGAGAAAGTTTACAAAGGAATCATCACCTTCCAACTACAGGGGAGTTAAGCTTTAAAAGTAGAGAATGACTGCTGAAAAAATAATCCACATACGACACAAATATCATTTCCATTATTGGCATATATAGCTGGTGACACCTCCTGGATAAGGGAAAAACGTAATGGAAATGACTGATTATAAATATCAGCTTCCTTCTTATTACAACTAATTCAAAGAGCTTGTGTACAAAAACAAAATCTTAGCTCCTGAAGAACAAATTCATTATTTCACCTTATGTAAAATCTGTTTGTCACAGATATTGATTGCTGTCAATGGTTGCTTCTTCAAACAAATAGAAAACATAAAATTGTAAGAAACCTATATAGCAAGAGTCCCCTCATGACCAACAGCCATATAATTTTTTAGCCAAAGCTTTTGCAAATGAACAAAGTTTCTCGAAAAAAAAAAAATTAAATGTCGGAGAACTAAAGGTATGATACATTCAATAATGAATGCATAATAAATAGCAATAAACATTAACATGGAAAAATGTTGACTAGTAAAGCAAGTTTTAACTTAAAATATTTTTGCTAACATTCTTATGGAAGAGGCAGCAGGCAAAGTGACAAACTAAGTTGAGGTCAAAAGAAAATTTATTATAAAAACAAAAAGCCATCAGAAAATGGAAATGTATTTTTCAAATCAGTAATGCAGCATCTAATCTGCTCACTTTTTCTGTGTCACACACTAATTTTTCTGATATCAATAATGAAAAGACTTAGACCGTCCTTCCTCACAAACTATATGCTTTTATTTTTGGATCAGCAGCTTTAAGCAACACCCCCCAAAAAACAAAAACACAAAATCTTATTTTAAAATACCTAGTTTTCCACCTCCCCCTCATTTGGGATTTTTAAGTCAAAATAATTTTATTCTTCACCTTCTCAATTCTAAATTCAAAATTTTATAAAAGCGTAATTTGCACTTAACTATTGTTACTAGGTTTCATTTTCATGACAAAGGAAAGTCTTTCTTTAAAAAAATCTCTGTGTTCTAACTGCTCTTTCCGAAGGATGGTCTCAGGGTTCACTTGAAAACTTCTCTCAGAGCAGTTTAAGACCTAGGCTTTATCTGTAATCCTATAATCATCTCTATCTTCAATAAAAGATTCCAAAGTAAAGTTACGTCCTTTATATGACTGGCCCAACCCAGAATTTATTCAGGACTTTAAAAAGCAACCACGTTCAAGATACTTACAGGGAAAGAATGACAACCCTCTGCCTCCCCAGCCCTGCCCAAACAAAAACAGACAGTAAAACAAAAAGATTGTCCATAGTCAAGATCTAGACTAAAAGTTAACTTGGTAAGCAATTAAAATGCTCATTCTAAAGCATTCAAGTTTTACTCAACTACGAAAACCTCTCATACTTAATTACCAAATTTGTAAGTAGTCAAAAATTCTCAAACTGACAAATTTGTAAAGCTTATTATTTGAAAAACATTTTAAAATAAAACTGCTGAAGTCTCATTCAAAATTTCTAAATATCAAGAAACACATCTATTCTACAACATGCTAACTTCATTAAACTAATCATGGGGAAAAAATTTACAGTTTTTCAGCTAAGCATCATGGGCAAAGGAAAATGTAATTCCTGACCACAAACAGAAGTCACGATTAATTTGTTTCGGACAATGACAGGCCACAAAGGGGTAAGGCCAACTAGCCAAATTTCACAATTAAATCATGCAGCAAGAAAAAATGTGATGTACTTCACAAACCAATATTTTCCTTAAGTCAAATTAAGTTTGTAATAAGGCTAACAATTACAGGAAGCAGCTTAATCCACACTAAGGAATAGTCCTTTTTCCTGAATGTTTGCACTGGTCTGGATAAAAAACAAACAAACTTCCTTGTCATTATGCTGCCCATTTTTAAACCATTAGCTACCATACAAAAGCAATCTCTACGCTAGGGAGTTGAAAACACTAAAACTGAAGATAGACTAGAAATGGAGTAAACCATCTTAAAAGGGAAAACAAATCTTACGCAGAAGGTATCATTCTAAATAAACTATTGGTCTCCTACGTTTAAAACTCAAATGGTTACTATTTCCAACCAGAGAGAAATAAACCTTTGTTAGAAATAATGACATAATTGAAGTTTCTATATTTGAAAGACTAAAAATTATTAAAGCAAAAAGTTAGAAACCTGTTAACAAGGAATTCACTCTAAATTTAAAGATTTTAGGTTAACATAAAAGCACAAGTGAAAAGCCTTTTATAACTAATCATGAAACTCAATTTATTTAGGTTTTTTTAAAAGTACACATAAGGTGAAGGTATTTCCAAACTTTTTGTATTCTTCCACGCTCTTTGACTGAATTCAACATTTTAAGAATGCAATCTAATTTCAATTTAATTAACCCTAAATATTGTCCGGGCCTGTTTTCATTTTAATGTCTGTAAGAGATTTCTTCTAAACAAATGGACTTAAAGAAAAAAAAACTTTCAACAGAAATTGTTACTAACACTACTAAAACTTTAACCAAAATACGCCAAGGAGAAAATAACAGCACATTATTTTTTAAATGCGATAAAGTGCCAATATTTTTAAAGAAAGTGTTTTCTGTGTTAGCAAACACTTTTACAGACAAACAATGACAAATCAAATGATCTATAATTTAAGTTTTGACTAAATTTAATATAGGTCAGATTACTGAGTATATTACACATTTCATTCCAAACATTTCCATGGTTAAAAATAATAATAACTGGCGCCCCTTAGCGCCCATGGTTGGAAATACTCAGTTTAAGAGTTCCAGCAATTTTTTTTTTTTGACATTCCAGAAAGTTTTCTGCCTCCACAATCTTTCAAATGCCAACACAAATAAGAAAAGCAGAACCCCTTAAAGGGACAGCTCAAGTTTTCTCTAGAGCAATTTGAAATTAACAGATTTTTTTGTTCCAATAGCGGAAAATGTCCACTTTAAAATGGGTTACTGCGTTATGCTTAACATATGTAAAAAAAAAAAAAAAAAAAAACCCAACGAAAAAGCAGTAATAAATAAGTTTTTTACTTTAAAACTGTTTCTGTAACTTTTAAGACAACAAAAGCTCCTGTGATTTTTGTTTAACCATCTTTTTATCATGGAGATATTTCCGGTCTTTTGTTCTTTAGTGACATTCCAACTCCCTAAGCTTCAGACTCCTTTTCCCCGGTTCTATTTTTAAAAATCTCGAAATTCTTGTGAAAAATCTAAAATCCACCGTTCATCTCTCTAACCTATAGTTTTCAATTTCCTTCAAACAATCCTCTGGTGATACCTCTCAACAGAGTAAAGAAACTCCTTGCAACTCGATTTTCAAAATAGACGTTTTTGTTGGTCATTTTTTTCTGTAGGCGCCCACACAAACCCACAGCTACTAGAAATTAATATTCCAGGTTATTGCTACAAGAACTTCTTAAAGAAATTCCAGAGTTGGCCAACATTAATCTTCTTGTCATTCTTCGCTCCCCACAGCACTTCACCGACGAAGCTTTTTGCAAACTTTTGCTCAATTTTATTTCGCCCTCTGAATCCTCGATTCCCTTTCCTACAAGCTAAGGCGGCTGCGTCCCAGAAGCAAACCCTCCGCCCAAGTTCTTTCAAACTCGGGATTACGTTTAGATCTGTCATCGCGGTATTTCGTACTCCAACCCCCCCCCCGCCCGACACACACACACACACACACACACACACACACACAGAGAAAAGTGAAGTTAAACTCCTAACAGTTCTCGCTTCCCCAAACAAAAGGACAAAAAGTGCTTTTCGCTGTCATTTTGTCGTCACCTTCGGCTACATCAGCATTACTTTCGATCTCCTACGGAATTTCTTTCAATTAACAAGCCCCACGCTGACTTCAACTTGAGTATTTACAAGGTACACGAACTACAAAACACAAAACCCCACTAAATGCTTTCGTTTGGGAATCCCACAAAGTCCTCAGCAGAGGAGGGCTCCCAAATGGAGAGGCTTCGCAGATCCGCGCTGAGAGCGGGCTCGGAGGCCGCGCGGGGGCTGGGGACATGCGTGTCCTCTAGGCCGGCGGCGCGGCCCGGGCCCTGCTCTCAGGGAGGGCTCCGGGAGGACCACCGAGCCTGAACCGGCCCCTCTCGATTTTCGGAAACGTAACCGTGAAAACTAGCGGGGCCGGAGGGCTTGCCCTGAAGCCTTCCCCAGCGCACAAACTTGGGCGCCAGCGGCGCGGGGTCCCAGCCGAGCGGGCGGGGGGCGTCCGGCCCCTGCGGGTCCGCCCCGGCCCACCCGCCGCGAGCCGGGCCCGGCGCCTCCTTTGTGCGCCCTCCTCCCGGCCTCCCCGTCCCCCCGGGCGCGCGGTCCCGCCCGGCCGTGACCTTCCCTCCTTCCCCACCATCCCGAACCGGGAAAGGGGGCTGCCTCCGGCGGGGTTTGGGGGCTGGGGCCCGAGAGCCGGCTCACCTTCGTCCAGCAGCCGCTCGAGGTGGTTGAAGATCCCGCAGAAGTTGGGCAGGCTGCTCATGAGCTTCTTGTCGTTCATCAGCTGCATCAGGTAATCTGGGGTGGGCTTCGGTTTCTCCTTCGTTTCCATTTCCCCGACCATATTCCAGGCTCCGCAGCTCACTCCGCCCGCCGCCGCCGCCGCCGCCGCCGGAGAGGAGGGAGGGGCGGGGGCGAGCCCCGGCCGCCGGCCGCTCGGGACTCGGCGTCCCACTCCGCGACGGCTCCCGCTCCGGCTCCCGCGCCGAGCCCCGGGGCGGCCGGCACCGCGCGCTCGCCCGCCCCCCGCAGGCACTTTCAGCCCGGGCCCGACGCGCTCCCGGCGCCGCCGCTCCTCGGCCGCCGGCTCGGCGCGTCCCTCACGAGGCCGGCGGGCGGGAGGCGGGTCTCGGCGGGCCGAGTGCGGGCGCGGGCCGCTGGCGCCGGACGAGGAGGAGCCGGGGCCGCCGCTCCTTCAGATGGTCTCGCCCGCTCAGCGCCGCCGCCGCTGTGCCGCGGGCTCGGGGTCTCTCTGGGCTGGTCCCCGCCGCGGCGCCTCTGCCGCTGCCGCCGCGCTCTGACTGCGCTCCTCCTCTTCCTCCTCCTCCTTCTCCTCCTCCTCCTCCTCACTCACTTGGCGGCGGAGTTCGCCTCAGTTCAGGCGGCGCTGCCAGCGGCGGCGGCAGCAGCGGCGGCGGCGGCGGCGGCGGCGGGGGGAGGGGCGCGGCGCGGGGAGGGCCGGGGGCGGGCGGCGGGCGGGGCCGCGCAGGGCGGCCGTTAGCGGGGCCCAGCCGGCGCGCTCCCGCTGCCCGCCGCCGCCCCCCGGCCCGGGCCGCCGCTGTGCTCTCTCCCTCCTCCCTTGGGCTGGCTGGGCGGCCTGCGGGACCGGGCGGCGGGGGCGTGACGGGAGGTCGCGCTCGGCGAGCCCGGGCCTGGGCGCTGGGACGGGATGTCCACCAGTGCGGGCGAGACCCCAGGGAGGGGGTGGGTGTGGGCTGCGGAGTCGACAGACAGGGAGGGGCGGCGAGGGGTGCGGGTGGCCGTGCTTTCCACGGGGCGGGCGGGGCCGGCTGCCCCCCGCGCTCTTGCCGCCGTGGGTCGCAGGCGTGGTCCGGGTGGCGCGTTAGGCGAGAGGAATTCCAGCGGGACGCACCGCGACGGTGCTGCGCTCGCCACCGCCCGACTCCTCCGCCTCTCTTCCCGTTACTATAGTTTTTTTTTTTTTTTTTTTTTTTTTAATAAACCTCTCACCCACCCTCTCCGTCACCCCTAGAAAATAATTTTTTTTAACGTCCTGTTGCTTCACGGGGGACTTTTCGGGGTGGGCGTCACGTGACCAGACACGTAGCCGTGGGTCTGGAGAGCGCGTGCGCGCGTCGAGGCCGGTGACCACGCCCCTTCCGAGGGTCGCTCCGCCCCCGCCGGGCCCGCGAGCGCGCGGTGGGGGAGGGGGCCTGGAGCGCGCCTGCGTGGGACGGGGGCGGGGGCGGCAGCCGCCTTGGGGCTGGGCCGGGCGGTTCGGATCCGAGCCCTGGTCTGTTGCTCGCGGTGCCGGGGGCGGGGGTCTACAGGCCGTTAGCCCAGGCCGTCGGACCCGCCGCGGCGCCCATCTCCAAGCACAGCCAAGTCCTGGGTTGGCGGCGGCGCGCTGGTGGGGCGAGGGGAGCGCAGCGAAGGAGTTCGGGGCTCCAGAGCCCGGGGCTGCGGTGCTCGCCTCCGCAGGACTCTGCACGGGGCGCCTGGCCGGGCGCGCCGACTCCTGCTCGCTCCCTGAGGAGCCACGCGTGACGGTCCCTCCGTCGTCTCCGTAGTTCCCTTCGGTTTTTGTGATTTGCTGAGATGCTGGAAAGCAACACAGCAGAAAGAAACCACATATTGCCGGGCGGGTGGCCCCCGCAACTGCGCGCACACACGCGTGCGCACCCGCCGCGCGCAGGCAGCGTCCGCCGACGGCCGCGCCGGTGGCGCGCCTTCAGGGGCAGGGTGTGCTTGCTGCACCATCCCGTTATTCTGGAAGTGAATTATAGTTAGAGATGAACACGGGGTTTACTCAGCAACAGGGGGAACGGAACGTAAACGGTGTTTGGAATGTTTCGCTTTGTGGTGGCATCAGTATTCAGTGATAGAATGAGGCTGCAGTGTGAAATACAGAGCAATTACATAGTTTGGAAAGCAGAAGTCAACATGTATTTTTACAGACAAAAATAAAAATAGTAGGCAAGAGGTTTTCCCATGCAGTATGATGAATTTCAAATATTTAGATTTGTTTGGGAGAGTTTTCTGAGCTGCTGCAATGAAGTACTCTTTGATTTATAGAAGTTGTCACTAAGTCTGCATGTGCGTTTTATTGCAAATCATTTATAACATATTCAATTAATGTAGATAAAATTAATGTAAAATTGGCCGGGATGAGGATATTTGTGGCTGATATTTTCTGTTAATCATGTCTTACTGTGTTTTAAATGTGAACTTTAGTGATTTTAATTGTAAAATTTTGCTTCACACAAATTCTGAGGCGCACTTCCAAGTTTGAGTTGTATCGAAGGTACTAAAGGAATCTCAAACAAATACTCTGAGTGGCCAGTAGCTTCTGGCCTTTTCATTTAAAGAACACAGAAGTTCATTTTTTAAATTAAGTTACTTTGATAGAGGAAATGGTATTGCCTTGATAGAGAAAGTTTAAAACATCTAACTCTCAAAATATTTTAAATTCTCCAACAACTATAGCTGTTTATAGAGCCATAGAATATTCACCTACCTGTTTATGTAAAAATGAATTGTATAAATGCAGGGAATAATAAATCAAAAGCTGTTGTCTCATTCAATAATGTAAAGTAGGGTTCCTCGGTACCTAGAAAAATGCTAGTTTTAAAGTTGAATTATTCATTTGACCAGTTAGTGTAAAAGATGCACTTAATTTGTAAAAGTGTAAAAGATCCTCCTTAATTTGCTCACTTGTTTATTAAGCTCCTAGGTCCTGTGCTAAATGCTTTACTATATACCTCATTTAATCATCAACCTTGTGGCTTAGGTTATACTGTCATCCTCATTTTACATAACTGGAAACCCAAGGAGAAAGAGGTTAAATAACTCACCTAAGACTATAGCTAGTGAGTCTTGAGTCTGGGATTCAAATCCAGTTCTATTTTATTCTAAAACCCATGTTCTTTGTTTTTTTACTGACCCTATCCAATAAAACAGGTTGAACCCTATGACAATATTCCACCATTTTTGGCACGTAGAAACTACCATTTCATAAGGCTCAACCACTTATGATTTAGTTGAACCAGATTAAAGAACAATAATAGGTAATACTCATTTCCTATGTATTAAGTCCCTTATGGTTACAGCATTTGATAACAATATTAGGTAATAAAAGGTAATATTAATATATTACCTTTTCAAATATATGTAGATGACTTCTCTGCTCACAGTTCTTCAATGGTTTCCTCTCTCAGAAAGAAAAAAAAAAAAAAACTCTGAGGAGCCCACCAAGGCCCATGAGCCTAAATATGTGGCCCCTTGCACATATCTGACCTTATGTCCTTGCTCTCCGCCCCCAACTCACTTGGCTCCAACACCTTGGAATCCCTCTGGATCCTTAAACATTCCAAACATGCTTTCCTATCCCAGGACTGTGCACTTGATGTATCCTCTCCTTGGAAAGCTTTTCCGCAGGCATCTGCAAGCCCTGCTCCCACACTTCTCAGGTCTTAACAGGGAAGGCTTCCCTTGACACCCTGTGTAAAATAGTGCATGCATGTACACACACTCCTCCTCCATTCTATCTACTCACCTCCCCCTTTTAATTCTTTTCATAGCATTTATTTCCACCTGACATGTTATGATGTCTATGGGTCAATTTGTTTGCCACCTCCCACTGTACCATAAGCTCCATAAGAATAAGGACTTGACTTTCTTCTATTTGGGAATTCGCAACATCTAGAACAGCATATAGTAGGCACTTATTAAATATGTGTTCAGAAAGAAGTACTAAGTATTTGTTATTTACCAGGAACTCTACAAACCTCTTACCTACATTGTTTTCATCCTTACAGCAAACATTTTAGGTAGGCATGAATAGCCGTATTTCAGAGATGAGATGGCTGATGCTTAAGAGTGGCAAGTAGCTAGTGAAGGCAGAACTGGGTCCGTACAAGGTAATGCCTCTCATTGGAGATAACTGACCTATACCCTAGTAGCCACAGTATCCCTTGCTTTTCTCTCATATCCTGCCTCAAACATTCTAGGTGCATATTATAGCATTATTACCCAACATATGACAAATGCAGTGAGGACTACAAAAATTTGGGGGGGATACATGGCTTACCTTAAAAAATCTCCAGTTACTGTGGAAAGACTGTTTAATTACATTATTACAAAAATATCTTAATCTAGTATTCAAAATAAGTTACAACGTACACTGAATATGTATATGGATGAGCTTCCATTTGAAGATCTTCATACTTTTTTTACTGTGAAAAATTATGTTATCTAATATGTTGACACTAAAACTGGTTCCATATTCTAACATTAGCAGTTAACCATGAGTGGGAATATATTTTCTGTCTCTTAAATTTGATTGGCTATATTTGCTTACTGCTATTCTTGATGTTTAAAATACGAAATTATAGAACTCCAAACGTTTCTTTATCACCACAGTGTTTGTGCGGGAACTAAAATGTTCCCTAGACTTAAGATTCAGCATTTAATGGCTTTTTGTCCCAATGATCTTTTTAAAAATCTTAATTCTTGAGTTTTCCTAAAAAGGAATGGGACATTCTGGTATCTTTGTAAAGTATTAATAATTGTTTATTGTCTTCATAGATTTCTTGAATATCCTTTCATTTATTTATTTATTTATTTTGAGACAGAGTCTTGCTCTGTTTCCCTGGCTAGAGTGCCGTGGGGTCATCATAGCTCACAGCAACCTCAAACTCCTGGGCTCAAGCGATTCTCCTGCCTCAGCCTCCCGAGTAGCTGGGACTACAGACATGTGCCACCATGCCCAGCTAATTTTTTATATATGTTTTTTTAGTTGTCCAGCTAATTTCTTTATATATATATATATATATGTATGTATTTTTAGTACAGATGGGGGTCTCGCTCTTGCTCAGGCTGGTCTCGAACTCCTGAGCTCAAACGATCCACCCGCCTCGGCCTCCCAGAGTGCTAGGATTACAGGCGTGAGCCACCGCGCCTGGCCCTTGATTATCCTTTTAAATTGTGAAATGGCTCATCAGGTACTATTTGAAAGACTGAAAATGAAACATTTCAAGTTAGAATATCCTACTCAAATATTTCCACTACCTATAATGTGTAAATGCATGTCATTAACCCATAACTAAGGTGCTTACAGGCCGAGCTGGAAATTAATAGCATGTACAGGTACATTTGAAAAGTTAACTAGTAACTGCCAAGTAAGGGCCAAAGACAACATGCTGTAAAAATGTGAAATGAGCACTAACATTCCCTGCCTGGAAACCATAGCAAGACTTCACTGGGGCGGTGGGTTTGATATGGGGGTTGAAGAAAGAGTAGAAGAGCTGGGAGTAGGAAGACTTGGAAAGTGGAAAAGTACCAGGCAGGGTAGGAGTTTCCACGGAGAGTACCAAATGTCAAGCTACAGTGTTTGTAGATGAAGAGACTTGGGAATTTTTTTTTAATACAAGGAAATGAATCAATCGGATAGTAACATGGATTCCTTTCAGTGAAGTATATTTATATCTCTTATATCTCTTATTTGTAAAATGAAAGGCATTCCTCTTCACATCAGTTGTAATGTTAATTGTGCTGCCTTTTTAAACCACTAACATAGTTCCAGATGTAGTACTAACATTTTATTAATATCTTAACCCACCGCACAGCAGTTAAACGTTAACTGATGGTGTAAGGTTTCTACTTACTTGACCCTAAGTGAAACTTAAGAGGTAAAAACATTCTCAGCCAGGATGCAGGCCCTTCTGCTATGTAATCCAACCTTTATTCCATATTTAAACAGAAACTTCAACTAAAAAATAACTGTCTATTAATTATAGGAATATGAGTGAATTAAAATGAAATTTGTTTTGATCTACTTTCCTACTGGCTCATGGCTTTATGATTGCAAAACAATTTCAGTAGTGTTCCCCTGGATTGGGTTGATTTGTTTACTTGTTTTTTTGTTTTGTTTTGTTTTTTCCCTCAAGATCTGGATCCTTCAGGATGAATCTGTGATTAGATTTTTAACATACTAAAGAGATACTGTTTGATTCATGATCTATGAGTTAATTTTAAGTAACTAATGTAGGTAAACATTTTTACAAGCAAGGGAAATGACTACTCATGTCCCCGACATTTAATCAAATGCCATTATCCTTTACTAAAATTTAAGTTAGAGCCTAAACATATTTTTCCAGTAATTTCTGTATGTCCAGGCCTTCTGAACTGAGTTCCCCATAGGAACAGGGAGAAACTAAAAAGAAGACTGACCTGTAGAGTCCCACTGAACTGTCAGATACTTGAGTTATTGAGTACAAGATAGCTCTGAGTTAGTAATTATCCCCATTTTACAGTTGGAGAAGCCAAGGCTCAGAGGGTTCACTAACGTGATTCACTTCACACAACTACTAAATCCTGGGGACAGGATTCAAACCAGACCTTCAAAGTCCTGAGTGATTTAAGGCACACTGCTGGCCCTTACTTAAGTTAGATTTGGATATTCCAGGAGCTGTGTCTTTTAATGACTAAAATATCTAACATCTTTGAGTCTTTCTTTTTTTTCAGTATTCTAGTCGATGGTGATGTTGAATCTTTTCAAACATTTATTGAAATACTGCTAGTGGTATATAGAGAAAAGATTGCTGTGCTGGGTATAAAAAGGCCTTATTAGTTCTCTCCTAACAAGCTGTATAACAGTAACTCTGAGTGAAAGTCCATCTAAGTGATCTCAGAAGTCTTTTGAAGTTCTAAAATTCTGTGATTCTAAATAAAATGTCCCCACTGAGATCAGCAAATTGACTATGTTGTAATTTAATGTCTGTGCCTAGAAAACCCCTATACACAGATCATGTAATGGCAATAAGAAATTTATTTTAAAATCTTTAAGTATCCAATTTTGCACTCCTAGAAATAAAACATATATTTTTTAAGGATTTTTGTTTCCCTTAGACAATACAATATATTTGGCTGAAAATCTTACAGTTTTATGATTTCCAAAGGGTTAAAACCAAATTTCCTTGTTTTTTGTTAACACAACTTAATAAAGTAGAGCACTAAAAAGTTTCATCTAGAGCTCTTCATGGAGAAACTTAGTACAAGTAGAGCATAAAAATTCCTTGAAGGTAGAATTCAGGTCTTATTCCTCTTTCTGCTCTTAAAATGCTTTACAAGTAGTCCACTTTCAATAACTACTTGTTTGAATGAACCAACGGAAGAAAGAAAGAAACACGTAGGCATGCTTGGACTCTAGGGAGGGGACACAGCTCACAGCAGCATCTGAAAATCCAAAAGATCTCTTTGCCTTCAGTCATGTAGGGAAAATAGAAGGGGGAGTGGAAGTGGGGAGCTTAGTGTTTGACGCTTTGTGTTGCAGCTTTTGCAACGTTATTCAGTGATTCTCAAGAAGTATTTTGGTGTGTAAGAGACGTCTCAATCTGCAAGAAACGCCATTTGAGGCAAGGGGGCCACAGCATCCAGAGTCCCCTGAGTGCAGGAAGTGAGCACCTCTTGTTTAAGCATTAAAGGGGCTTGTGTAGCAACAATGTTTTTTTTATCAGAATCACTTTCGCTTTGTCATGTATTGGGGTATAAGATGAAAAGCAATTATTTCCAGCACTGATACTCATCCAGAACACACCAGTACAGCTTCATCAGTTTTTAAATTTTGATATATTCCCACGCCGCTCAGTGAACAGTCACAGTCTGAGCCATACCACCCAGCTTCTCTTGCAGAGCCCCTGCAGCCCCTGACCCCACAACCACGAGGGGAAGGCCTGGCACCCTGCCCCCACCAGGGCTGGCAGACACTCCAATCCTTCTGCGCCCATGCTGGACCAATTGTTACAAGCCTTTTGATTATTACCTCTGTGTCAGCCTCTTTACATATTTAGGAAATTATTTCATATCTTCATGTCCGTTGAACCTGGGTTTACTAGTCTTTACTAATTGTAATGAAATGGATACTTTGTTGTCGAAAATATGTATAGGTTCTTTGGGCTTATATCCAACTTTAGAAAGGTTTATGCAAATCATGTTTACCCAGTTAGAATGGAATACCAAAGCCTTCAGTTTTACTTTCCATCTTTCCGCAAATTATATGTTAAAAAACAGGTTGTTGCCAAAGCTGAAAAGTGATTCATCCTCTTCCTTATGATAAACTCTTTGTATTTCACACCAAAGAAGTATCTCTGTTCTGCTCTCTCCTCAGTCTTATAGAGCCATTCATGTTCCTTTGCTGAGCTGTACAAGTAATACTGATGATGCTAGCATTTACTATTTCCTAATTATTCTGTCTAAGCCAGTCTGTAAAAATGTGTTACAGTTACATTTTATAGATCTTCAAGGGCCACTGATTTGATTAACTGGCATTAATTACACTGTATTTTCCTCAATATCTATTGGTAGTGAGCATCAATTTTTGGATGGAAATATAAAATGCAGCACAGTAAAATGAGTAACACTTTTTCTTTAACAGTTCTAAAATGCACGCCCTAAATTTATAGTGTGAGCCTGGAATTAAGTAGTAGTGAGAAACTGCAAGCTGAAACTGTGATAGACAGGGGATGTGGCTTCGCCTGTGCTTGTACCATTTCTCTGTCCAGGTTAAGCTATTGAAAAAGCAGAAAGAACGTGAGCACGGAATCAAGAAAACAAACTGTTGAATTGTGAAATCATGAGAGAGAAAAAGGACGCCAATTCAAGGAGTTTAAAGAGAGTCCTGTAAACGCTCCCATCAGCTGACACGCCAGTAATAAACCACCTCCTCCCCCAGTTCCTCCCTGGGCTGCCTGGCTGTTGGCAGAGGCAGCAGGCCTGTCTCTGTGCCAGGTTCTTGACCTCTGTAGACCAATAGCCAGGCTTGACTTTCTCTCTCCCTCAGCTGACCAGGTTTCAACATTTCAGCTGGTCCCACGCCTGATTTCATGAAGGCACACTTGCACTTAATCAAACGGCCCCAGCCAGGCTCTGTCACCCTGTATCTGAGTCTAAGGCAGTAAGAGGCAGGCTCTCCCAGTGTTGGGGCCCCTCAGCAAAGAGTCCATTGGAGGAAGAAGGCCTTTCATCTCTAGGCTCGGACAACTGGTTTGGGGCCCTTTTAATAAGTACTTCCTTCTACACTGTGAAAATGTGAAATAATAATACCTTAGCCCCACAGCATAACCAGCTGCTATAGAGATGCTTCTCACAGATAATGTACATATGCACTGCCCTTAAACCCCAAGCAATGCAAGTCCTAAAACATTCCTTCTGGAAGAGTTTGTTGGTCCTCTAAAAAGGCAGCAGAGCACAAAGATCCAGAGATGCAGCTGAAGAGGCCTTGGGTTCAAATGTTGGTCTTGCCACTTACCAGAAGCTACTTAAACTCTTTATACCTCTGTTTTCTCACCTGTAAAATGGGATATGCAACATAAGGATGTGAGGATTACATACATGAGTGCCTAGCAAAATGCCTGGCACACAGTAAGCTTTCAGGAAACAGCATCACTTTCAAAATTGAAAAGAATGAGGCCTGGATAGAGTTCATATTTATCAATGCACACGTGTTTTGGTATGTGTGTAAATATTTCTACATTTAAATCTTCTCCGCAAAGCTCAAAAGTATTTAGTCATCAGTTTTCTGCTGCTTCCTATTGCACAAACCATTTCCTGTTCCCAGGACTGCTGACACTAGGAAGTAAAAGGACAAACAACCTGATGAAAAGGAGCCTCGGTCCCAGGCTGGCTGTGTTGTCAGCTGCAACGGTAATTGATCTAAAGCTGGCCGGGGGTCTCCATGCCCTCCAAGACCCAGTTTTCAGCTGCCAGACAGCAGAAGCAGCTCTGTCGTGGTGGTACAAACATGGAAAAGGAGAGGCTGCCTCCCTCCTGCCCCTGCCCTAGAAACAATTGACCTGGCAGTTGGCAGAGGGAGCTTAGAAGATCACATCTTCTGCAAGGTCTAGGAGCCAGGTGGACAGACACTGTCCTCAGAGACTCATAGGAGCTCACTATGGTGCCTACATAGATTCCGTTATGATCTTCTAGCACTGACAGTTGTGAGCTGACCCAGGGGCTAAAATCTGATGTCCAAGCAACTGTTGGGCTGCATTATGCCAGTTCAAGGACTTTCTTCAATCCCTGCCCCATGGTTGCCACGGCTGCAAGTGCAGGAGAATGAAGGAACCCTAAGGGCATCCGCCCTACCTGACCACTCAGCAAAACCATGCTTTCTTCTTGTCTCCCCTGACACTTGGTAAGCAACAGCAACAAGCTTTCATCAGACACCATGGGAAAAAATAGCTCTTCTTTTGAGGAACTTAAAATCTGAGAGTGGACAGACCAATGTACATACATTCACAAGTGGCTTTTACAAGTTGGTTTTATTAGATCCTGCGTGAAGCAACTGGACAACATTGGCTCCTCTAGGTTCTCTGGGCCTTCCCTGAAGTGAACTTCATCTCTCTGAGTGCATCCCCTGCAAGTCTCAGCTTCAGCAAGACTAGGTCCCTGGACTATGACTTCCATATCCCATCGTCTGCCACCACCTCCCGGCCACTGGGTCACACATGTAGCCTCCAGAAAATTTACCAATGGAGCCCAAACTTTCCGTCAGTGGTTTTCAAGGTATCAAAGTAGTTTTCAGCACATCATTTCAAAATGAAGGCCAGGACTTATACAATTAAGTCAAAGTAGTTGACAGGAAAAAAAGAAGCTTTCAAATAAACAGTTTTGAGACTCAGTTATGAGTCTGGCTGCACAGTGAATCACACACTCCATTGTAATACTAATCTTGAACGAAATTTACATTTGCATCATATGTTTTCTTGCTCACCAAGAGGGCGACATGTTACCAATAGATACCTGGGGATGTGATTCAGTCTGAACTATAATTGAATCCCTGGCATTATAAGGGACTTGGTAAGAGTTTTCCTCTTGAGATCTATTTTTACAAAAGTGATTTATTGTAACTCAGTATGCAGTGATTATACCCTAAGTAAGGGTAATGCTATAGACCACGGCCAGATGCTTAAACGATCTGTTTTTACAGCAGATTTCCCCAAAGCAAAATCTTCGTCACATCATTGAGCTGCCATTCACTGAGTAAGTGACACAAATATGAACTCAGCACAAAGCCTTCCCTCTTGGTGCTTAACCCCCCAGCCTCAAGTTCAGTAGCTCCTGCCTCCGTCTTCTATTCTCTCTGTTCTCATCGTGGCCTGGGAGCCTCATATCCGCCCCACAGCCTTTCCATGCAGCATCTCCAGTGGGCCATGAGTTACTCTAATCTTGAAACTTGCTGGTGTGATATGATAGCCTTCTTATTTATAATACAATGTATGCATATTGGCACCATAATACACACACCCACTAACCTTGTCCTTAATGCCTATCATTGAACTTCCCGGGTGTAAGACTTTGCTAGCATCTTAATAGAGCTCTTTTAAAAAGTAGCTAACATGTAATTTATCATTGTTATTTACCCTTCATTTGACACTGTTCAGTAGTCTCAAATTTGTCTTTACAGCATTCATTAATGATGCCATTCTACTAAAGGAAGGAAAGGGAGATTGCATGAGGAAGAAGAGAGCAAAAGGAAAAAGGTTCAAAAACGCAAACTGCCCCCTCCCCGAAATCTCCTTTGCTGAGAAGTGAACAAAAGCAGTTTTGTTTTTTAAATTCTAAACACAAAAATACCACTTCTTGCCTGCTAGCTCAATATTTAGCTCATCTCTCTCAACCCCATAGTGTTTTTGTGGCTCCAGTCCTATAGATCCTAGAGTTCATGTTGGTTCCAGGCAGCTCAAGGGGACTTAAAGATTTTTTGCCCTGTTTGAAATCATTGACAGGGTCTGGTCTGCATTGTTGAAGAAAAGATCCTGGTTTCTAAATGTTAACCATAGGAAAACATTAGAAAGCATTTCAAAATAAAAGGATCCTTGGATCTGTCATTTATTTTTAATAGGAATTGAATTAAATTACTTATCAACTTAACAAAACTAAAAAATGCTATCATTCATATATCTTTTCCTTCTTTTAGAGTCAAAAGGAGGCCCCAGGTAAGGAAGAAAATCTTCATGCTAATTAAACCTCACAGTTTGTCCTACTTGGGCCTGATCTGCACAGCAACCAGAAGCTTCCATGGCCCAGCAATTTCAAACAAATAGTTCAGGAACCTGTGTTCACCCTTGGCAGTGATGAGCCTTGGGTCATTTCAGCTGTCAAGTTTCTCTGATCCCCACATTCTTACAAGGGACCTTTGCAAAGCTTGTAGTCTCTCCTTCTTAATTTAATTTAAACTGTACTTGTGATAAAAATGTAATTACATGTCTTTCCCCCAATACTAACATGAATTTCTGTCTGACACAGATCCTCCTTGGGGCTGAGAGTTAAGCGCTGGAGGTCTCAAAAGAACTGTGTCCAGCCCCTCTGTCCGGCGGCCTCTCTGGCCAGCTGCCATCCTCCCAGCCTCCTCCCACCTGCTTCCTCCCGTCCCCAGCAACCCCCAGCACAGAGGCACCTCACTTCTCCTTTCTAGCTACTCCCACGGTTTCTCCACCTGGCTCTTCTCCCAGGGCCCACTGCAGAGCTGGACACAGCTTCCCCCATCTCTCTTCATCTCTGCTACCTCCCAACAAACACAAATTAGAAAAAGGACAAAGGAGTTTTAATTACAGAAAGGTCAAAGAGTTTTAAAAATTACTAACATGGGGAAAATTACAAGGTTGCCAGAGAATCTCAAAAAACTACCAACAATGGTTCTCTGAGCCTGGCCTCATTCATGTTTTTCAATAGAGACCTGGGTCGACCACTTTGAACATTTTCCGAACATTCTTATTAATCTTTTGTGTCATTAGAGGTCCTGCAGGCGCTTTCTCTGTTACTGGGCTGTGCCTGGCTCTTGGGGTCCAGGCCCAATCCCTGCCCCTTTAACAAAGGAGTCATTTTTCCTTTTGCCCCTCACAGGCCTCTCCCTTGGGCTTTAGGCTACTTGTTCTGACCTTCAGTTTGCCACCCTGGTCCATCAGAGAAAGCCTCTTGGCTGAGGTCTCAGGGATTGGTCCTTACTACCCCTCCTCCACAAAGACCTCCACCCTGGGCCACGGTCTGCTGTGCGCCTACTGTATACCTCTGTGCCTCTGGCACAGAGCAGGGTGCAGGCCTCTTTGTCACTGAATTAAAATTGGCGCAGTGAGGAAAAACAGCATGATGATGGAAAGCTCTGTCTCTGCTGTACGGCACAGGGCAGGCAGCTCGATCTCAGCAGTCCTCAATTTTTCTCAGCTGCAAAATGGGGATACCAATAATATCCACTTTATCATGTTATTGGGGGGATGAAGTAAGGCAATGATTATACAGCCCTTAGCATATGCCTGGAATGAATATAGCTCCAATGAATGAAGTATTCAATAAATATTGGCTATTATAATTCTTATTAACATCTAGTTACTACTTTTAGACTGCCTCCTCTTGTCATGCACAATATGAGGCATTAGGGACACAAAGTTGAGTAATTGTTTCTGCCTTCAAGAAATCTGCAGGGTGGTAAAGTGGGCAAATACTAAAAATTACAAAGCAATTAACTAAGTCTTTTAATATGCTGAGAGTCCTTTAGGAATGTTGAACAAGAAGCAACTAACTCCGCCTGAGGACAGGAATAGGGGAACATTGTGCAAAGAAGGCTCCGCAAGGAGCTGATGTGAGTGGAACAGGAAAGAACTAGAAAGGAGTGAAAGGAGGAAAGGCGTTCGACTGGGGAAGATCCAGCGGCAGTCAGCGGTGAAGCTGGTCCTGCCCCCGCTGACACTTGGTTCAACAATTGCTCTGATTTAACCAGTGGATCCAGTCTCCTTAGTGGCCATGTGGATTCAGTGGGAAAAAGCATTCTGGCGCCTGCTTCTGTAGACATCTCTCAACTTCAAAGCTCTACTTCCAGATGAGCTTTACTTTGAGATGCTGTGCTTAACCCGAGGAACATACTATTAATAATAATATGGCTGCCATTGATTGTTCTCCATGTGCCTGGTGATCCCTGGGCCTTTACAAACATCATCTCTTTCACTGTCCCCAAAAGTGACCCTGTATGGTCATCTTGACTTTTGTCAAATCCTGGCTCCAGCAATTTCTAGTTTTGCGACCTTGGGAAGTCAAATTAGTCTCACTGTACCTCGACTTTATCTTACAGCGGAGATGCTCGTCCCACCTCACAGGTAGATGACGGGGACGCTATAGAACAGTCGCTGGCACATAGTGAGAACTCAATAGTGGCTGTCATTCTGCCGCTCCAGTGCCTCTAGGTTCCCACCCATTCATGGAATAGTGCTGACTGCTGAGGCAGAGACCGATGGTGACTCACCAGAATTCACGTCATCTTCTTCCTGGGCATGTAGCTAATCTACATTCCCACCTCCCTTGAAGTTAGGTATGACCAAGTGCCTCAGTTCCAGCCAGTAGAACCATAGCTGAGGCACTGTGCGCCCATTCCAGGCCTGGCTCATGAAGTCCGGCCCCTGCCCTCCACTGTCATCATCTCATTCAGGCCAGCCGGAAGGGAGCCAGGTTGAAGATGGGGGTCCCAGAATGACTATATGGAGAAGGGTCATCCTTCTGGCCTTCCCAATGCACACTTCTGTTGCCTACATGGGAAGTGAGCTTCCATGCATTTGGCTCGCAGCTTATCAGTAGAGCTGACACACACTGAGCTCAGTAAAGGGGCAACCTTGCAGGACAATGTGGGAGATCCAGTTGTTGTCTACCAGCATATTCCACTTCCTCCTCCTCCTTTCCATAAGAAAACTTGTCTTGTTTTGTGGGAAATCTGCAGTATGAGTTGGTGTGGAAAATCTGCAGACAGTCCACGCATGGCCCAGGCTCCACATCCTTGGTCACAGTGACTGGTTCCAGGGAAGCCACCTGACCCAAGGCAGGCCAGTCAGTCATCGCTACAACTCATGCTGAAGCTTTCAGGAGAAAAGGGATCTCTCCTTTTTGGTGGGATTGCTGGCTGTACAGGATGAAGATATTTTAGGGATCCTAGTGGTCATGAGAAGAGTTTGCCAAAGAAAGATGTCAACACTGAGAAAAGCAAAAGTGATCTGCAAGAATATTTCTTTATGACATCGTTTGAACTCCTGCATCCATTAATGTTTGATTCACATTTTCCGATTACCTTGGTCAATAAATCTCCTTTTTGTTTAAGCTGATTGAAGCTAGTTTTCCCAGTACTTGGAACTGCAAATTACCAATTTACCAGCTTTGCCCATTGCCCATGGCTCCTAAGGGGCCTCTGACTCGGACACACTCCCGTCTCCCCCAACACCTGCCCTGAGAGCTGTCTTGATAATCCCATTCTCACATATTACAATTTCTTAAATAATCAGTGACAGTAACAGGCATGACTTCCAGGGAAAAAGAGTTAGTCGCACTCACATGTGGTCTTACCAATAATGCTCATTCTTAGGGAGGTAGCCTTGCTATATGGGCTAAAAAAAAAAAAACAACAACACAAGATCCTATTATAACCAACACGTTAGAACTACCCATTTTTATATATTGCACTGAACCTTTGTCTTATTAAAGATTTCTTAAAGGAAGTGATGGATTTGGAGAGTTTGGAAATTTTTGCGAATTTCCCTCACCTATTATTTCCTTGTAATAGAATTTGATTAACAATACTTCTACACGTTTTTCATTAAAGAGACATAGTTGCAACTTCAGAGGTTTGTAAAATGGGAAATAACAATATAAATTAATTTTGACCATTAGTTGGACACACTGTTCTCCCAGCCTTCACTTTAGTCTTTTGATCAAATTCAGTGTGTCCCCAAACATGTGATGGGATAGTCCTGTAAAATATGTAATCTTCTTATTTTATCTCAAACACTCTAAGGTATTGCCAGGCTTTTATTTTTGAATTTTATTTTGAATTTTACTTTGAAATTCTTGTATAAGCCAATCCCTTATCAAAATAGAGAATTTCAAAATCTGCTTAACTTGTTGCTATCATTTTCTTTCATTCTGGTGAAAACCACCCTGGCCATTTGAGGTCCAGGTTTTCCTTCCCGTATGCACTTCCAGGCTTTGAGTTCATTATTCCAGTGAAACCACACTTAGGAAAAAAGACTTTGATGGCCTCATCTCATCTCTTGAATGTTACTTTCCTCACTCCCCCTTGCCTTGCACACCCTAGCTCCTCCAAAATCAAATGCCAGGAGTCCTGACTCCCTGAAGAGAATTTAAGAATGGAGTTTTAAAACCTTTGCTCATGCTGGGGGCAGAGGAGAATTGGGAATTCTTGTTTACTGTGTACAGAAATTCTGTTGGGGATGATGAAAAGGTTCTGGAAATAGATAGTTGGTGATGCTTACACAATATTGTGCGTGTATTCAAATACCACTGAACTGTACACCTAAAAATAGTCAAATGGTCATTTTTATGTCTTTTGTCACAATAAATAAAAATCTTGCTCATGCTTCCTGTCCTGTATATTACTAAATTACTAAATATAGATGCCTCACTCATATGGATAGCAGCAACTAAGAAGAATGAAGAAGTTAGTTCCTTAAAAAAGTGCTCTATAGAACAAAGCTCACCCATCCTTTGCCAGCTCTCTTTGGAAACCGGCGCTGTTCGCGCATGCGCAAGAAGAGACCAGGCAGCGCGAGGGTGTCAACAGGAACGAGCTGAATGACCCCTTGGAGCCCACCGGGTTTGCGTTTGAGTTTCCACCACCTTTTCATCGTTTGTCCGCTGTCTTGATGCACATGCAGATTAACCCAGACCAGCGCCACACTAAATACCCTTTTTCCACTCTGGCTTGGAGGGCAGAAGGCACATCTAAATATGCATGAGGCTGTTCTCCCAGGTTTCTGGCCGCTCCCGTAGGGTGTGGAGGGATCACGTTACCGGATGCGCCTGCACTGCCCACGCGGAGACCGGCCCGGAGCACCCGCGCACTCACACTCGCGCGCGCTCACTCCCACGATCGCTCCCACGTGCGCTCACGCAGCGCGCTGCGGGCCTGACGTGAGCACTCACCAAACAGTTCCCATGCCCGGGAAGAAAGGAGAGCGGGGAGGAAGGGAGATGGAAAATCTGTTGCCAGGGAGAAATAAATGGTACAGCTCACAGCTCGACACAGAAGAAAGAACAAAGTTTCATCTTTGCTTTCTGAAGCTACAAATGTAGCCATTGTTTCGAGTCAGTCCGAAGGTGAAAGGAGACATGGCCATTGCAAAGGAAAGCAAGCTAGCTGGCTCTTCTCAGTGGTGAAAAGAATTAAGGACAGAGCTTCAATATTGGAAAAAATAATTTATTTGAAAACAAAGAACTAATCAACATATTCTTTTAAGCAGTGCTTTATACATGTTCCTTCAATATAGATTATTTGGGAATGGACCCTTAAAAGGGTGGCAGGGGTTTTTATTGTACTGCCCATAAACGGTGTCTTTTTTCCTGTCTTTTCCATGGCTTTTAGATACTGTTTTCATTAGGCTAGCTAAATTCCACTTTAAAGTGAATTCACCCTAAATGTGTTTGCATGAAATTATACCTAGTTATGGTTTAGAGTGTAAATCATCTTTAATTACAGGTAATCTTTATGGTATTTTAACAGATAGGATAATATATTAGCACACTGGAACTGAGGTGCAGACATATTAATGGCCTTAATATCACACTGCCAGAAACAGTCATCTTTGCACCCTTTAATCATCTCCCCAGCCTGCCCTTCCCTTCTGCTCTCCAGTGAGCACAGGGGGCCCCAGCAGCCGATCCTGCTGGGGAAGTGCCCTGGGAGCTCTGTCATTGTCTCTCCTATATGTGCATCAGCAAACTAGGTTGAAAGTGTACTTCATCTCTTCATATACAAAAAGATTAAGATTTGATTTGTTATTTTTTAAAATTCATTCTGGGTTCAAGAAATAGTCAGGCTGGCTCCTTTCATCCATCTTCACAGGGTGCAAAAAGTGTTGGGAACTCCTACCTCAGGCCCCACGGCCTCCCATACTGCTTCTCTAGCTCAAGGGAGGCACAGCAGAAGATAAATCTCCAACTTCTGTTAAGCACACGGGAGGCTTCCCTATACGTTTTTGTGACAAACTGAAAATCAGTTGTTGATAATATTTCTTGCACATTAGAGTAAAATGCAGAACCTACTCTCCTGTTTTCCACCCCCGCCCCCAAATCTGGTTACTTGATTCTTGGTTATTCCAAAAGTCCAGATAATAACTGACTCTAGTCTATTTATGTAACTGTTGTTATAATCTAAGCATTACATATTCTTAGCTGACAACCAGGGAGTCTTTAAATCTGTTTCATCAATAAAAACAAAGATGAAAAGTTCACACAAAAATTTTTAACAGTCTTTCATCCAATACACTGACAGGGAATTGTACTCACTCAGCATTATTTCCAAGTCATTTATTACTTACCTGTCTGAATGAATAGGTACTTGGCTAGATATAAGTTTAAAGAAGACTATATCTAGGTTTTTTTTTGTTTGTTTGTTTTGTTTTTTTTTGAGACAGAGTCTCACTCTGTTGCCCGGGCTAGAGTGAGTGCCGTGGCGTCAGCCTAGCTCACAGCAACCTCAAACTCCTGGGCTCAAGCGATCCTCCTGTCTCAGCCTCCCGAGTAGCTGGGACTACAGGCATGCGCCACCATGCCCGGCTAATTTTTTGTATATATATATTTTAGTTGTCCATATAATTTCTTTCTATTTTTAGTAGAGACGGGGTCTCACTCTTGCTCAGGCTGCTCTCGAACTCCTGACCTCGAGCGATCCACCCGCCTCGGCCTCCCAAAGTGCTAGGCTTACAGGCGTGAGCCACCGCGCCCGGCCTATATCTAGGTTTTTGAAAGAAAAATTTAGTGAAAGTGTTCAAAAATTGTCCCAGATTCCCCCTGGGGGGAAAAAATGCATTGCTTGGAAGCTATTTCAGAAAGGCATTTTGTAGAAAACTCTGGAAATCAATATGGGCATTCAGTAAACTCTGTTAAGTGAGTATTGCATGACTTTGGTCAAATAAGTTATTAATAAATGCATACATACATTTAGTCATTTTATGCATAAATAAATATATATATAAACAGAACTATTACCTCTATTGATGTGATATTGCTAAAGCTTCTCCATGTCCCACACTTCCAGCTGCTGGAGAGTCTGCTGGAGAATCTGTTGCCTGGTGTGAAGGAACCTTCCCACACCATCCCCAGCTCAGACCGAGACTCAGAAAACAGTGGAGCTGACCTTTTAATTGGCTCCATGATCTACATGGAGTAAGTTGAGGTACTCCAAGAAAGATTCCTTTTGACTAAAAATATGTTCCTCACCAATGGTCTTTACTTCTTAAAATTTCTGTTAGTTATAAGCCTTTAACAAATATGTATATTTTTTGGAAGAATGTCATTATCAATTGTTAACCCCTACCTGAATATGTTAGAATAACCTGAGTGGGAAAAAGGAAGGAGGGACTGTGTTTTAAAACACAGAATACACAAAGGGAGGAAAAGTCAAGCCCTCGCCCTAGAATGGGGTTCCCTGAAAGCCGAGATACAGCTTTGGAGGGCGTCCCCGGGATGAGCACACAAGAGAGATGGCCGGCAGGGCACAGGGGACTGAGGACAGACTCTGCACAGCACAGAAGTTTGTCCAGAAAAGTGAAACCTACACGGAAATGATTTTTTTAACCTGCAAAATTGAAAAGTATATTTTATTTATATTATCCACCTTTAACAAGGTGAGGAAATAGACATTATCATACACTGATGATACTATAAATGATAGAAGATTTTTGCAAGGCAATTTGGTAATAGATATCAAAAGATTTAGGACTGTGTGTGCCTTTGGGCTATAATTTCACTTCTGGGAATTTATTTCGTATTAGTAATCATGAATGAACAGAGATATAGCAATATTATTATTTCAAATGGAAAAAAATTAGAAGAATGAATTTTTATTTTATTATTTATCTTTATTATTTTAGTTTATTATTTTTTGCTTAGCTATAACCTTAATAATAAACATGAATTAATTCTGTGATAAGAAGTCATCAATAAAATTTGTTAAGAAAAAAATTTGTCCATAGTCAGTGAGCTCCTTTGGTATCTATTGATTGAGAGTGTCCCTTAGAGGAACTTCATGGAAACTATTGCGTGTCGCAGAAATGCTTAGGTCCAAGGACATAGGAAAAACCTGTGTGCAAATACTCTCAAGACGGTAACTCTTCTGACATCAAAACGAAACATTAAAAATTTCAGTGAAATGGTCATATTTTGAATGTTTTGAAAGTTTTAGTAAATTCAAATACATATTTCTGAAACTAGTATATAAATGATTCATCATTCACTTTTTAAAATACCACTAAATGCACACAAAATGTAGGCAACACTTAGCATTCCCACTCTCTAAATTCGGAGACCTCCTCTTTTATCTAACTTCTCTTTGTTATAGTACAGCTTCATCCATGGAGTATCATGCAAATGAAAAAACATTGCAAAACATCATCTTTTCTCAAACCAGGACCTATTCAAATTTGTATTAAAACATCAGGGAATAAATGAAAATATCTTTATGAAGTCTTAAATCAACTGAAATAATAAAAATGACAGTTTTGCATGGTCTCTTTTCTCACAAAGATTTATCTCATGACATGATCTTTGTTTCTCAAACATTTTCAAATATTTGATCCCTGAAACCTTCACCCAACTCATTACAAAGTTTAAAAATACTGCCTATTTTAGAATGTTTATACATCATTCTCAAACATGATAGGAACTGGCAGACCAGCCTCCAGCTGTTTCCATGGAGACACTGGGAGTGGCTATTACACATTGTGATATTTTTCTCCATCCTAAAACTGTTATTGCCCTAGACTGAGATGAATGTTTCACAGCTGAGTCCAAATCTGAATTGAATTTAAAAGTTTGCTGGGTAATTGCCAAATCTAAAACTACCCTGACCTGTCTTCCTCTGTTCTCTGACAGTGTGTACGCGTACAAACTTGTCTGAAAAGAATTGGTTTGTAAACAAGGGAGAAACTATCCAAGTATTCCCACAATGAAATAATCATTTTATTTTGTCCATGCCAACAAACAACCAGTCAAATCAGTGGGAAAAAACAAAAGCAACCATTTTCTTTTAAAAATTTTTGATGAGTTGACTTAATTGCATGGTTTATTTTTGTTAATCAGTGAATTATCTACATAGGTGAACTTAAATCTGAATTCTCATAACCTAAGAAAGAATTCCCATTGAGTAATGTTTTGAGTTATTATCACTTTGCTGTAATCAATATTTAATAATATTGTTAAATGCAACTAAATACTGAGTCATAAACACTTCAAGTGGGAAATCCCCATAGAATTGGTTTCAGCCGGTGGCTGTGGAAGAGCCCTGTGCGTCTGTGTTCCTTTCCCGGACCCCTACAATCTCGGCAAGTCCACCTTTAACTGTTTTGTTTGTTGGACTTCCTAAAACAACAGCAACAAAAATGCAACTTGACAACTACTGATGCAATCTCGCCTTTTACTCATTTCACCCCTGTACACTATTGCACAAAGAAATGAAAACCAGGCCCGGCACGGTGGCTCATACCTGTAATCCTAGCACTCTGGGAGGCCGAGGCGGGAGGATCACTCAAGGTTGGGAGTTCAAGACCAGCCGGAGCAAGAGCGAGACCCTGTCTCTACTAAAAATAGAAAGAAATTAGCCAAACAACTAAAACTATATACAGAAAAAATTAGCTGGGCATGGTGGCACATGCCTGTAGTCCCAGCTACTCGGGAGGCTGAGGCAGTAGGATTGCTTGAGCCCAGGAGTTTGAGGTTGCTGTGAGCTAGGCTGACGCCACAGCACTCTAGCCTGGGCAACAGAGCCAAACTCTGTCTCAAAAAAAAAAAAAAAAAAAAAAAAAAAGAAATGAAAACCAGACCAAATCATATATAGAGCCTACCAACCTTGGCTATTTGCCTTCAAGGAGTATTTATGTTTTTTAAAGAGTTGCTATAATTTAGCTTTTTTGCAGTCTTCCTTCCACCATTGAATCTCCCAGTAAACAACTGAGCAATAGTTCTTGGCTTTTCTTGATTATTAAACTGATTGATATAGGGGAGAAAATGAGAACAAAATTTACATAACCCTCAATTTTGAGCATCATTCATCTATACAATCATTCAGTTTTTCTGAACTATGTGAATGAAATTTGTTTGCATAAATGTAATTCCACCAAAGTCTTCTAATCTGTGAAATAATTACATGATCTAATTTTGGAGCTTTCCCAAAGTTAATCTCTGAATTAGTTATCTTTTGCTTTCTTTTATGTGTCATCTTGCTTTCTCACATTTCATTAGGTATCAAAACCAAGAGAGAAAAAGTACAAGCTATTTATATTTTACCAAGTTTCAAGATAATGGGAAAATATTTTATACCAGTTAGAACTACAGAACAGTTACGTGATTTCTACACCAATATTTTGGTAGGATATAAAAGAACAAATAATTATGGGCAGCTTTATCTTAAAACATAATCCTATGGAGGACAGTGATTTCACTAAACTTGATGTTCATTTTTAATTGAAATGAAACTCTATGTGTACATTTCTATGTGTGTTTGTATGTATGCACAGATGTACAATGAGGTGTGGTTAGAAGGAGCACTGGCTATTGTATCATAAGACAGGGCTTCAAGCTCTGTTCCTCCATTTGCTGACTGATAGTGGGGAAGTCACCTAACATCTCTGAACCTTAGTTTTCTCATCTAAAATCAGAACTAACGATGCGTGTTCAACATATTTTGAGGGCTTGTCATAAAAATCAACAGAGATCGTGTATGCCAAACTTTATTAATTACATGTATAGGGTCCTAATAACATGTACTGATGAATAATGTAACTATACCGATAATTCAATATGGGATATAGGGAAACTTATTCAACTTTACTGAGCCTATATTTCTTCATATATGAAATATATAACGGACTCATGGGAATAGAAGTGATATTGTAGTGTAACCTTGAGGATGGATATTGAAAGAGTGTGAAATCCGTTCCCAGGGGGAGAAACATTTCTCACACAGAGTTTAGGATGTAGAGAAGTAGAAGTCTCTTTATTTTCTCGATGAAAGAAAGAGAGAGAGAAATAGAAAAGATGGGATATGGCACGGCACTGAAGAAAAGGTAGAAGAAGGTAGTGCCAGCCCCTGAGGAAAAGCAGCTCAATGTTTAAAAAGGGTAAAAATGGCTATTTTTTTCCCGATACTTCAGCAGACTGATAACAGAAGGAGCAGCGAAGCTGTTGCAGGTATTTTTCATTTTTTTCTTTTCTCTGTGAGGTCGACTTATCGGAGTTCTTGGAATCTGGTCCTAGTGGGAACTGAGGCAGAGAGTTCACACTCCTACTGTCCATGTAGGGCTCTTTGAGGCCATGAAACAAACTCAGAGATAATGAGTAGGCCACAGGTGTTTAATTAAACAAAACCAAGGGAGTAGTTACGTTGTGAGTTTATTTCTCGTATTTTCAGTTAGATAGCTTATTTTCCTCTGTTAGATGGGTTAATAGTAAGGCCACCTTTCAGATATCTTACTACCATTTTTTTAAGTAACATAAACTCAGCTTGAAATAGGTTAAGCAAAAAAAAAAAAAAAAAAGTATTTATTGAAAGTCTCAAGGAACCATGGAAAGGGCAGGAAGCAACTGAGCCTTAAAAGCCACTGGAACCAGAAGCTTGAATGCTAACAAGACCTGCACGTTTCTCTTTTCCCTGTGTGTTGTTTTTGTTCTCTCAGAACTTCCTGCACGTGGCTGCACACACAGCTACCAGCTACTCCTGCCCTCGCACCTCTCAACTTTGCTACAAGAAAACAACGACAAAAAGAAACCTTGGCTAAAGTTGCCCACCTCCTCGCCCTAAGCCCAGGAAAGTCCCAGGAAAAGACTCTAGTTGGCTGAGCTCAGGTCAGAGGCCCTGGATGGGTGCATGTCATGGATAAGCACCATTTGAACCAGCTGGGTAGAGTGAGAGAAGCGGTTCTTCCAAAGAAGAGCCGTGGCATCTTCAGAAAAGAGTTAGGGTCCTAGGCAGTCAGAGCAATGCTCACACAAAAGAGCAGACAGTTGACCCAAACTCTGGCCTTCTTTCTGCCACTCTCTAGTGAGGGTGTCTTAGGCCAATTGATTAAGCTCTGCTGGAAAAACAAAACCTACCCCTGCCTGATATGGTGGATGCAAGGAACAAATTACAGAATAGATTTAAATGTGCCCTAAAAAGTTCAAATTATTCTAATTTAGAATCTTATGGAAGTTACAGAAGCAAGGATTAAGACCACTCTCTATTTCTGTTTTGTTGAGGAAACAGTACTGTTTCAGAGCTTTTTATATAGTTAAAATTTTATTCATCACCTGCTCAGCGGTCCCCAACCATTTTGGCACCAGGGACCAGTTTCACGGAAGACAATTTTTCTGTGGCCTGGAGGTTGGGGACTGCAATGTTAAATCATGCATGGCATTTAACTGGGGCGATCCCTGAAATTTTTTCAATTAGAAAAACGTAAATTACAAAATACATTATTTATAATGTACACATCGTCAACTATATTTTAGAATAAATATCACCTAAAGAAACCACAGAAGAATAACAACACAAATATAGATTCTTTGATACTATGCTGCTAGTTTAAATATTCTGCTTAATTCCTTTCAGATTTATTTGCAGAGTTTTCCATTCTTAAAACAATTCTCTCTGGGGTTATTCTTTTCTGCTATGGAACCTGTTGTCTGTTTGGCAATAGCTGCACCCACCGTATGAAGTCATCTGTCGCCCTGTGATGGGGGACTCATGTCCCACACTGCTCTGCCCTGGCTGCTGTGGGCACCGCCCACCTGGAATGTATCTTCGTCTTTCTCTCACTGCCCATCCAGGGCCATCGTACCCTTCAGGACCAGCTGGAACCCACTGCTGTAGGACATCGATCCCCATTGAGGAGTCCTTCTTTATTTTGTGTGACTATGTGATCTGACCATATTCCTTGGCGCTTCTCGGGCACAGCTTTGAGCGTCTTCTCAAGTTGCTACAGTGTACGTTTTGTCTCTCCAAAGGATTAAAACCTGAGTGAGTGCCAGTTTCTCTGCAGGAGGAGTGGGCAGTGACCTTCCATCCTGCCAGAAGAAAAGCATTTGGCATATTGTTGTAAAAGTAGGACACACGGCCGACAAACCTTGGCAACTTCATTACTCTTCCCCATTCCCCTCTGAGTCCCGGACCTGACTGGGAACTGGGGTCCAGGAACTGCAGTACATTTGCCCTGGCCTTTGTCTCTCTGGAGCCGGGGTGTGGGGCTGTGATGGGATGAGCACTTCCTGCCCATGGTTGCAATGGGAGAACTAGAGGATAAATGCTGAAAATAATATCCTGGGGTGAGGGCCAAGGTCATGGCCAGCAAAGGAGTCCAAAGCGTCTCATAAATTAAAGTGACTCTCGGAAAACTGGGAGCTGAGTTACGGAGCCAAAGCGAGTGGTGCTGAGCCACAGAGCCAAGAGTGACCAGAGGGAACAAGTACAACAGGCCAAGCTGCCCAAGGTCACCTAGGTGTTTCCACTGCCAGGCTGTCAGGCTGTTTGGGGAGCTGGGCTCCCTGGGGCCAGGAGACTCATAGGCAGGAGTTCATTGTTCCTGTACTAGACCAGCCCACACCTCCCCAGAGATCCCCCAAGTTAATTCTGATCTCTAATTTAAAGCTCGTCACAGATGGGCAGGAAATTCTACTCTTTAGTTATCCTAATCCCAAACAAGTCATGATACACGCAGAGCCAATTTCAGGTTTAATCATGTTACCTTTATCCAAATAGAAATCAATCCCCATTTTGGTGTAGCCCTGCGGAACATCCAGAGTGCTTTAGTGCAGAGAAAAGCCCCAACATTTAAAGTGCTAACATCATATAGTAAAAATGAATTTATGATTGCTTGCTTGCTCTATGCCCGTGTGGAGGGGGATGGATGGGAGGCTGTTTTGTGACAGTTTCCGGACTTTAATGATCCAGCACTTCCTCCTCTTCCCTCCTCTTCCTGTTGGGACATTTTCATACATGCCACAAGCCATAAGATTCCAAAGGAAATACGAGCACTTAATGATTGTCTAATCAGAGTCAGTTGCAAGGCCAGCCTTTCTGTTACAAATTCAATCACAGTATGAACTTCAGCCATATACCTGAAAAAATGAAATATTTCAAAACCCAAGTATAATTCCAATCACTCCTACAATGCCATTGATCTATAACTACATGCTTGGCTTATACAAAGGCAGAGTGATATTCATGCCTGCTACTGGGACACTAAAAACTGTTTAATTCTTTAAAAAAAATTCTGACAATCATTGAACACATAGCTATCAAAAGTTTGCATACACTAGTAATTTCAGTCCATTGGTGATTGAATTATTCTTCCTATATTATTTTGCTTTGAGATGCGACAAGTTCAGAGGGAAAAATGTCCTCCCTGTTCTCTTTTCTCCTTTCTCTGCTAGAGAAGGAGGGGGTAAGGAGAGAGAGAGAGCCCCATGCCCCTCACTGGCCTCAATTACGTCATTGGACGGAGACTCGGAGATGTCAGAAGATGAAAAAGATCCAGGCGGCCCATGAATAATCCAGAGCTCACTGCAGTTTTCATTCTCTGTGCTTTCTAATGGGAATATAAAAAAAGTTTTGGACTCTGAAGGAGAAGAAAACAAGAAAAAGTCCTTTTTTAAAAATGCCTTCTTTATTCACAATCTCACTGCCCATCAAGTAAAATTTATCACTTGTATAAAAAACTTTTATTTTCCGGTAGGAAAGTTCAAAGCTGGTTGAGAATTACATTCTCTCTTCTTTGAACCGTAGGATTTATATGTGCTATTTCTCTTAATATTAATTCCCTTTGCATCAAAATTTGAGTGTGTCACTAAAAATGGTTGAAGCACAAGATTCTCTTCTATCCAGTTACCAGAAAAAAAGGACTGACTGGCATGTGTCTCCTTTTGGGTGATAACCTGCACTCTTGAGTTAAATAACATGAAGGGGGAAGGCAACTCCTCTTCCAGGCTGTGGTTTTAGGGAGAAAATGTGAGATGATGAGGAGGTAACAGAGCACGTACGACAACAACTGAAATAAGAGGAGGTGCGTGGTACCCAGGGCCACAGCCACTGCTGGGGGGGGTGGTGACGTGATTAACAGGTAGTCCCAGAGTGCCTCTCCAGGGTCCAGTTCATGTTGTTTTGCATGAACACTCACCTTGGCATCCAGAGGTGAGGAAGACTTATTTGCCTTACGGATGACAAAGAATTTCTTGTAATTTTCTCTTGTGAGATAAAGCAGCTGCCGAAAAGCTAGGCAGTGAAGGAGATTTGTTGAAATGTTGAGAATACCATATTTGGTGATTAGAGACCCGAGTTTTAGTCCTCGTTTTGCCACTAAATAGCTGTGTGGCTTTGGACAAATCACTCCTTCTCCTTGGGTTTTATTTTCCTTATCTTTATAAGAGGTGAATTCAAGTATGTTTTCTCTAAATTCTCTTCGAGCTCCAAGATTCTGTAAATATAGCAACCAATCCCAGCAAGAATGTTGTGAAGATTGTTAAGTGAGCAATTAATCCTCAAATGTGAATTAAAGAATGGATTCCTATGGCACTCTAAGCATGACTTTAGAATCATTTTATCAAATCACCACTAGGAACATCATGAGACAGAGCGTTAACAACAAACCCCGATGAATTCCACACAGCAGGGGAAATATCCTACCATATGAACACACTAGCAACTGGAGAACTGGTTTTTATCCTTTTAGTAATAAGGAGAGGAGTAGTCTGTTGAGCACCTGCTGCGCCAGACTTTGTGGTCAACCCTTTACGTCCATTTCCTCAGTTAATCTTTGCAACAAGCCTGTGAAGTTATTAGTATACCCATTTCATAGATGAGGAAAGCAAGTCTCAATGAGAGGAAACTTACCCACATCATTCAACTCAGACTCAAAGCCACGTTGCTCTGACTGCACATTGATATTCTTGAACATTGTCCTCTTTTTCATGGGCATCGCCCAAAGTGCCTTTTTAGATATCTTTTTCTAATCAGCCCCCGACTGTGAAGTTTTAATACTATGGATGTACTGTATATCTGTTTATGTACTATATGTGTACCTGTGCTTATACATAAAAAGAATGTGATATTTTTTTCCTCCCCAAGAACCAATTTTCATCATTCTAAAGGAGGAGGGGACAATATCTTCCTGGTCAAGAATGTACTAGAATTGATTAACTTTTCTCGGTGGGCCCAGTCAGGCAGCCTGCAGTTTCAGTCCTGGCTCAGCCTCGTCGCAAATTATTTCACGTCTGTAAGCCTCTGTTTTGCTCATCTGTAAAATTGGGATAAAAATATTCCCTCCTGCCTTGGGTGGTTGTGAGGATTACATGAGGTGATGAATATTCACCGAGAGCCTGTGGAATGCAGTAGGTGATCTCTAAATGTTGGCTCATTAACGCAGAAACATCCCAGTGATGCAGCCAATCTCGAAACCTTTTGTTCCCTGGAGGTCTCCATTTTGGGTTCTTTGACTTCAAGAGAGGGGCCTTACCGTGTCTTGGGGAACAGCTACCTCTTTACGGTGAAGGTGCTTAAGAAATTACTACTCAAAAGATACAGGCTGTCCTCCTCTAGCCCAAGTCAAATCTTCCAAACACTTAGGCAGGCCCTTCAGAGCTGATTAGACTGAATTCACAGGCAGCATTTGCCTAATATAAAATATGCACAGCAACACTATCTTAATTAGATGTACATGTCTCCGAAGATATAAATAAATGCTTCCTTTTTGATACGTCTGATTTAATAGCCTAATAACAGGGGAATGTTGCTGAAATATAATTCAGGGGGTGAGGGAGAAATTAATAAACTCAAATATTTAAAGCTCAACAGCAATTAACAACCCATTTAAAGCAAATTTCTGAATTTTAATTTTATTTATCCTCATCCAACCAGGACTAAGCCTGGGGTTCCTCATTATTCACTTTCACACCCAACAGGGTGCTTTGCCCTTTGCTTGGGAGGCACCCTCAGATTCCATTACGCGGGGGCAGCAGACCGTGGCCCAGCGATGCCCGGGTGGAAATTCAAAATCCCACCTGAGTTGCCACAGGCACAATGCTTCCCGTCTCCCTGTTTACTGTTTTCGCTTCTCTCACTTCACTGGAAACTTGGATTTTAATTTCTGTGTTGCATGTTTAACTGCACACACATGGTCAAATGCAAAGCCAGGATACTTTCTTTTAGGGTCCCCAGGAATTAGAGAAGGTCCAGGTCGATGCCCTCTGGTCAGCCAGGGCACGACCCTGAGTCCCGACCCCCTTCCCGCTCACACCGAGGGGGCGTGGACGTGAGACTCCAGGCATATGTGCTTAGAAATCAGCCTAGAAAGAGAACATTCATTTCTAACAAGTATTTCTTAACATTTTAATCATTTATCAAATCATAATTTGGCAGTAAAGATCACTTTATACAAAGATATTACATGTATTTAACAAATCAATCTTCATTCATTCAATTTGTCTTTCCATTTCTCCTGGTAGCTTTGTAAGAATGCATGACTTCAGTTTTCCCAGCCCAGTTTTACTTAGCTCATGGTAAATACCTGGGAAACTGCAACTTCGTGCTCTGTCGTAGAGATTTTACCATTGAGTTAAATGTTAAATGAAGAACTCACTCACCCCTCCAGGGTGAGGAGGGGTGTGGTAGGCTGGCAGTGGGTATTTTCTCCATTTACACCTGTGTCTGATGGGGCGAGGAGGGAGCTGGGTTGGGGGAGGAGGGGCCAGGGCTTGTTAGCAAACGTGCTTTAGGGGAGGATCTCTACTAAAAGATGCTCCACCTGATCTGGAGATGCTGGAAGGACACGGGGTTGCAGAGAGTCAAAGGAGCCACAGGTATTTTCTTCAATAACAATCTCTTATGTATAAGTCTAGCAGGGAACAATTCAAAAGGAAGGGGCTGGAGGGTGAAGAGCAACACCACGTGAGATCAAAAGCCCTTCAAGGTTAGCCTGTGTGTGGAGAGGTTCACAGCAAGGAAGCCCTGGGTGTGGCCCCTGGTTGCAAGGGCTACTCCTGTTAGGAAAGTCACCATCGTGGTCCTGTCCCTCTTGTACGACTCAGCTACATCTAACAAACCCACAGACCTTCTCTGAGAACCACCCTACTCCCCCACCAGTGGGTCCCGTCAGCCACGTTTATACTACACGGCTCTGCCCATTTGCTCTTATCCTGGGGTCTCTCTCCATTAGATTCTCTCTGAGAATTTGGAGCTGCAATTTTGAGGTGCTAACTTTCTCCTGCTCACATGAACTGAGGTGAAATTGGGAAGTTGGAAATGATGTGTTCTGGGTGGCCATTGTTAGCTGTTTGACAGAAGCAAGGAAAGCTGAGCTGCAGAGAGAGGGAGAAACGTCGCCAGCGGAGAACACAGAGCTGCTCTTTGCACTCTTAAAAATTATTGAGGAATCCAAAGCCTCAGACATTTAAAAAATTTATTCATTCATTCATACATTTTAGAGACAGGGTCTCGCTATGTTGCCCAGGCTGGACTCGAACTCCTGGGCCAAAATGATCCTCCCTCCTCAGCCTCCAGAGTAGCTGGGACTACAGGTATGCTCTTGTGCTCGACCCTGAGACATTTTAAGATGCAAGAACACACAGGCAGGCATTCCATGAGTTGTCGGAACCAAGACATTACCACTTTCCAGGCAGCCTCTTTAGGGAGCCTCCAGGAGGCCACTGCCTCCTCCTGAGAGTGAGAGTGAGGAAGGTGAGTAACATCTTAGTGCTATTACGAGAGCACTTTGGCCTTGGAGATTGTCTGCAAGGGCCTTGCCCAGGGTCACTGGACCACTCCGGGGGCGCTGCTGGCATGGTGGTTCAGAACCTGAGCTCCACAGCAAGGCTGCCGGGTCAGTTCTCCAGCTTCAGCTGAAAATGAGGTGGTAACAGTGCCTTCTTCATCTGCTGGGAGGGTTAAAGAGACAAGCGCCCAGCACAGAGTAAGCAGTCAGAACATTCTCCCTAAGATACAACAGCCCCGGCTGGCAGCCTGGGAGGAGATCCCAGGTCTAGCTAGCGGCTGCACGGGAGCCTGAGGACTGTCCCCAACTCATGGTGGGACCCTTGCTGAGCTCCACGCACTGGAACTGGGGTGCACGGGTGGGGACTCTGTGGGCCTTGTTCTCAGGAGCTGCTGAAGCAACAGTCCACGAAATGAGATGCGGTCTGGTATCTTGGCAAAGATGATCATCAAAAAATATCTTTTTTATGGTATATATGACTTGTATTGCTGAGATACATCTCTCTCTGCATCAATCAATAAAAATGTGAAATTGGACCAATTTATGAATATTTCATATATATAACAATTCCAAGTTTTTAATGATCAAAAGTCCATCAATATGCCTCCAGCCCGGGAATCTCCTTTCCAGCGTCAGCCCAGCTGGAGCCCCAGAGCCTGGGGCAACTCTGCAATCCACGAGTGTCACCTTGAGCTAATTCTGGGCCAGCTCATCTGATACCTGTTTGAAACATACCTTTGCCAAGGGATAGCCCGGGTTTTTGATAGTAGCCACAGTCATAGTACTAGTCACAGCAGCGCGGGCCGTGCAAGTGTCTTCTCCATGTCCTGCAAGGCGTTTTCGCTCTAACTGCTAACCTTCACCACATTTCTGGGAGCTATGCCTTATTATTCCCATTTCATAGGTGGGGAAACTGAGGCTCTGAGAATCTCATTTACAAGCTCGGCATCCTGGTGGCTTTGGGATTAGAATCTAAGGCAGTTTGACTCCAAACCCCAGCACTGCCCTGCCTTTGGTTTCCAGATTTTTATTCTTAAGGGTGATTCTCAACAAGCAGCCATTTAGAATCTGAATGTCCTCGGTGCACCAGATGAACGGGTTACTGATGCCTTGCTGCAGTTTGTGTCACTTCTTATCACTGCAACGAACATCAAATTCTATCAAAATATGGAAAAAATCATTTTGATGTTGCATTTGCATATCCAAGGATTGGAGGATGGTTTGTATAATCAAATTATGTAGAGTTGTAAAAAGGGAGCATCATTTAAATAGCTTACAAAATTACTTTGAAGATGCACATTAAAATCTAAAGAACCCATCGCCTCCAAGATCTTTACCAAAAGTTAAATGCTAATTGATTGTGACAGCTTTGTCTTTATCACTGGCACCATTCTCCATTTCTACTCCGTCAGTACCACAGCTCAGACATCACTGTCCTCTTTGCCTCTTCTAGCCACAGTCATTCCATGCTGTAACAACAGATGGAGTTTTATGCACAACTAGCTTTGCCCCCACTCCCCATTGTTGATCAAAAGCAGCAGCCTGGAAAAAAAAAACTGGAATTTGCTGAAATTCTGATTTCTTTCAGCAGTTTTATAGATTTTATAACTTATCTTTTATTGACTATGCAAGGTCCCTGGTCTCTAGCATCTGTTTGTTGCATCTGGGCAGAAAGATAAATTCCCTTTTTTATGCCACTGAACCAAATTTAAGAGACAAACAAACAAACAGGTCTCAGTACAAGGGGACAGCAGCACACCTCTTCCCCAGGCTGGCTGTCCCTGCCCCAGTGCCTACATGGACAGAACAGGAGGAGGAGGACGTGCCTTCCCGCCGGTGGGGTTTGCCAGCTTAGGAATGAGGGTGCCTGGGACTGGCTGAGCTGGCAAAGAGGGGCCCTGGGGACTGCTGGTCATGGGCACAAGCTTTGGGGAGGCTACTTGGTGTACCTTAAAAAGAAACAAAAAACCTACATCATTTACAATTTCTCAGACAAAGAATTGTGCCTGGTCACCCAGAGACATGATTACACATCACAGGTCTTCATTATAATAATGGCCCTGGTACTCCAACTTCTTTAAAACCTCAGCTGTTCGATTCAGCCTCTTCAGCTCCATAACTGTTTATAAGATTAATAGACTCTGATGCATAATTGACTCTCCTACCAGGAGAAAAAAAAAAGAGAGTGAGTTTAATCGTAGCCCTAGCAAAAGTAACATTCCCATAATGAGACGGTGTCTGTCCACATCGATGGGGTCAAAGGTAGGGGACAATCACTAGCTCTGCCAAGTCCGGGAGAGAATGGAAGACAGATGGAGGGGCTGCAGACAGTCTTGGGAGTCCTTCCACGTAGAGGCTTTAGTGGACACGGTGAAGATTACACCTAGTGGCAGAGCTGGGTGGGATCCGATTCTGAAGCAGGGAGCAAGGAAAGCCTGAGCTGGGAAGAGGCAAGAAAGAAGGAGGGGGTCCCGGCCACACCGGAAGTGGGAGGAGAGAGAAGATGAATGCACAGAGGGGGCAGGGACAGGAGCTTGCCGTCTGGCCTTGGCTCCTGTTTCCCTTTCTGGGGTTATGGGTCACAACGCGTCACCCCTGGTCCTGTAGGACACATGAGATACGAGCTAGTCAGAGGAGTGCAGGCCAGGGTGTCACTCGGAGGTTGGAGGAAATGAAGGCGGTGGGTGGGCGTGGAGGAAGCGCCACGACACAGGGGAAGGCAGGAGCCAGGCTGGAGGCAGGGCCACTGGCCTGAGCAGGCCTGGAGAGGCGACCGCCTGGACAGGACAGGCCGAGGCTGGCCAGGGTGGGCGCCCTCACGGTTCCAGGCTTGCACCTGAGATGGCCCCTGCATGTTTAGGTGGCCACCTGTGTAGAACAGTCATTCAGTGGACCCGGTGGCTTGAATAAGGGAACAGTCCGGCCAAAAGGTGGACGGGAGGCAGCGTGCTCCGGCCAGCTCCTCGTCCGTGCTCTCCCTCCGGGCCTGCACCTCTCCTCGGGGCTCAGGTCAATATTCTGGAAAGAGATCAGGAGTCTTACTGTCTTACAGTCTTAAAGGAAAATAACAAAAATCAAAAAATAGAAGAAGCAGAAGAACAACATGATGAGAGAAGATTGAATGGAGAGAGGGCCTATTTTCTACTCCTGAATGGTAAGAGACCCACACATTAGGGCTCCCACTCTGCTGTCTGAGGGAAGAGAGTGTGGATTAATCTTGCATTGTCATCAGATTTGTGTTCCTTCCTCCTGCCTTAAATAACTGCCTCTAGCTGGACATTCGCTCGTCTGCTTCTTCTCCGGCTCCTGGAGAACCCAGCGAGGACGGCAAAGATAGATCTTGTCTCTGCCTCTTTTCCTTTCATCGGATGCCCCAGTGTGGAGAAGGCAGTCGGGCCCACGTGGATGTGGCCACGGAGGCATACCTTGGCTGGGTGTGAGCCTGGTGCCAAAAAATAAGGCCACATCGTGGACTTCTCCACTGCAGAGTTAGATGTCATCTCCGGAGACACGGAACATTTTTAAAAGTGCATTTTTACATCGTGGATTTAAAAGGCTAAGGTCTTACAGTTAGATCTGGCATAAAGACCCTTCCTGCCATGAAAACTCTACATTTAATTATTCCTATCCTTTCATTTTCCAAGGGGGCACGCGGGGGGGCGGGGGGGGAGGGGAAGAAGCAGGGTCTGACGAAACAAGTAGCAGAGACACCCAGTATCAGTTCATTGACTTCTGAGAACTATTGGTCTTTTGCAGTGAAGGAAAAAACTCAATTTCTGTATCCAGGGCCTGCTGGGTGCTCATTTGACGCAACAATGAAGTAAAAGTGCGGTGTTGGTAGACTTCAGCCTCCCAGGATCGGAATGCTGTCTACTTAGCATAGGAGTCAAACAATTCCTGGCAATAGATTGCTTTCCTCTTGCAGAGCTACTAAGTAAATAGAAAAGTAATTAACAGTGTGCTATGGCAGATGCATCAGGTGGAATTTCATTAGAGCTGGAAGAAGAGAATCAAGTAGTCATTTTGTGTCCACCGTCAGATGAATCTCTGTGCTGTCTTTCTCTAGGATGGACGCGTTATCTCTGCTTTTCTTCAAGAAGAGAAATTTCTGTTTATATCTTCACTGTGATCAAGGGAGAAAGAAAAAAAGAAAAGAAAAATCTTAAGTGCCTGAAATTGGTCCAAAAATAAAGAATTCTTCTCATTTTTCCATTTAATGATTTTGGTCCTGAAACTCAAGGATGATTATCTCTCTCTTTTGTTGTGTTTTTGTTTTTTATTTTTTCTCAACTATTAAATACCTGAATTTTGAAATATGAACTGAATGTCTCATTATTATTATTATTTCTCCTCGCTTTGAAAAATAAATGGCATTATGTCATTTATAACAGCAGGAAGAAATGGAGTTTCATAGGAAGGAAATTTATGCTCAGTTGGGAAAAGAAAAGACGTTTAAGGCATTTATTTTTAGCTGCCTTTTAAAAAATATATTTGAAAGTACTAAACTCAATTTCACATGTCCAGAATGGTATAACCTAATTTTAGCATATTAATTAACAATAAAAGTAGTGTTTTGCTCATACAAAGAAATAAAATAATTAACTTACTGAGGAAATGGGGTCATATGATTTTACTTTGAGAGGGTAATGAATGACATTGAGTGACTGTAACAAAAAGGCTTTGCAGAGCAGCTCTGGTCATGGAGCCTGTCTGGAATTCTTTGTTCAATACTTGCCTGAGGAACAGCTTTCTCCATCTCCAAATGTTACCTGCCTTGACCCACGCTAGGCTGCACACCCTTCATTGAGGCAAGCCAGTGTTCCTCCCAAAGAATGCCGGCTTCGGGGGAGGCAGGTGTCTGACACCTTTCAAGGATTTCTGGAGTATCTGCACGCTCCCTGAATCAATAAATACACGGGCTTGCTTAGGCACCAAGGTGCTTGCTACTTGCAGAAGGAATTCCAACATTCTGTATTTTACATATTTGGACCTCTGAACTTGGAATATTTTGTTACACTTCACATAGCTTCATTCCCTGGGGGGGGGGAAGAAAAACCCCGTCTTTCAAATGGTTATTATAAAGCTAAGTGCATAAATATGCATGAGAGGTCATTATTACCACAAGATGATACTTAAAAGGTTCAAGTGTCTCTTACTAAGATTTTTCAACTTGTTCAGTGACAGCAAATCAAAGTCTCCAGTTTTTGGTGGCTGAACTTTGCCTTTGATTGTTCTTCCGAAGTTTTCAAGGAAATGAAATGGTTTTTGGAGCCTCGACTGGCATTCGTTTTCTCGTTCATCTGTCCCGCAGACGTGTCACGAGCTATGCAGTTACCCGCGTCCAGGTCCAGTGGGGAGTGGCATCATGCAAGCACTGTCGCCAGGGCTCCGAAGGTTGGTCACGGAATTTCCAGATCTCAGACCTGGATCTGAGGCATAGGGAGGTTAAGCGGTTTGTCCCTCATCACCCTGTGTCAGAGAGTGAGGGCTGGAAATCGGACCGGGCGCCCCAGGCCAGGTTCTGTCCCCTGAGGCAGGGCCCCTTAGAAGGCTTGGGGACCCAAGGTATAAGGTCATCCTGGGAGCCAGGATACTGAAGAGTTGCATTTTGACCCATTTCTTACTTCTAGAACTTGGTATGTCAATGTGGAATCCTATAGAGTGTTATCAGAAACTTCGAGGCTCTTAAACATGACATTCACATTCAGAATTGACTCCACCACAGCAAGTTCCAACGGAGAAGATAAAATTTTGGCTCTAGAGTTAATTACCCGTGCAGCCCCGTTCTCCATGGAAAAGGAAAAATGGCAATGGAAAACAAAGTTGAGCCGGAAGGGGGAAAACAGGTTTACCAGCAGCCTCATTTTCCCCTCTCTGTGGGTGGAAATACCAGACGAGTAACCCTTACATTCTGACAACTTTTTTAGTCCCAAATTAACAAAGAGCAAAGAAAGCCTTTTTAACATTTTTGCTCCTAGGTTCCCAATCTCTGATTTACGGGCAGAATCTTTGCAGAGTGGAGCAGGTGGAGCTCACCCAGGCTGTGCTCTTTTCCCTGCGCAAACTCCCAGTGTGACAGACGCACCTGCGGTGTGTCACACGAGGCTTCGTCTGAATCCTGACGTGGTCTTGCTGGAGGTGTCGCAGGAACAGAGAGCCCTGCGAAAGGCAGAGCCAGGCTCTCCCGGGACCAGGCTAGCCTGACCTCGAACCCGCAGTCCATAGGCAGAGCTCTCCCACGAGGTGCCACATTTGAAATCTTCACGCAAAGCTTTCCACGGTTGGTTCTCACACCTTCCCCTTTGCTCTTCTGCCCTGTCATTTAGGCATTTAGTGGCCTCACTTGCTCTGGGGGCCAGTCTGGGTTTGGATCTATGCCCCTCCAGTCATTAGCTGTAGGAACATGAGCAAGTGACTAACTTCTCTGAGACTCAGTTTCCTCATCTGTAAACTAGGACTAAGCCTATGTACCTGCTTCCAGGATTATGAGGGTTAGATAAGGTCACACATGGCGCGTCCGGTCTCAGAAGGTGCCCACAAAGGCCCACCACCACCCTCAGCCTCCCAAAGTTCATCCCAAGGAAAGAAAACTCCTCCATGTGTTTAAACCCACTGTGGTCACAGCAGAATGTCCAGTAAGCATTTATCTCATTTGCAAATCCATTCCGTACATCCCTTTATTGTGCCAAGTTTTAAAGTACATTTTCTGTCTTTATTGTTTTCCTCCCCTGGTATTATGATTTGAGTTTCAAAAGAACGTGCCTTTTCTCTGTCAACTCCCTCATCTGTTTGGTATTTTATCCACCTTAGAAGGTCAGGAAGTTTGCTGACAGACTAGCAGAATGATCACAACTTTCCACACCCAAGCTTTTTCTTTCATTATAAATTAGTGTCTTCCCCAAACCCTAGAAGGGCAGGATCGGGAAGGATCCCTGAGCCCACAGCCGTGGGCGGACCACAGTAGGGACAGAGGTAGACCCATGGAGATGCAGCAAGGGCCACAGCTCTGCCGGACTCCGGGGTTGGAGGAGGACGGATTCCCACCACGTGCAAATGGGGATTTCCCCAGGATGGGTGACTGTGCTCCCTGTCACCCTTCTGGGAAATAATTGACCGTTCCCTGGTAACTAGCGTGTACTTTCTGTTTGTGATTCTACGTACATTTACTTTTATTGAAAATCTTTTGCTGCGGTCCAGGTGTTGACCTTACACATTTTCACAAACAACATATATGTACACACAGAGACACACCTACATATATTAGTATATATCAGATTGGGGACATACATCTATTCTCATTTTACAAATGAAGCATTTCCTCGTCTGCCCATCCTCCAGGCTACCGCTCCTTTTGAGTTGTTCCTTCCACCAACACTTGCTGAGCCCCGTGCGGTGCCGGGCTCCGGGCTACGCCCTCGCTCGTCTGCGCCTGTGCTAGTTCTTGCTTTCCCTCTTCCTTTTCGTCCCGCAGGGGCCCTTCCGGCCACCGCGCTCGGAGGTGCCCACACTGAATATAATATCCCATGACAGGATGTCTTTCCATGTGCAGACCAAAATAGCACTGGCCTTTGTGTGCCGTGTCCCTTTCTAAACTCACACTGACATCATGTCTGGTCTCACCTCTCGTCCGCTCCGGCCTCTACGACACACATTGTCAAGGACTATTATAGATCTAAGTTGACTTTTTTGGCTCCTTTATTTGCAAGCTTTGAATCCATTCATATTTTTTCTCCTCGTCACTGTTTGAACTATGTCCCTTGTGGGGAATCAAATGCAGACTGCTGTCTTGTGTTTTCAATCCATTTTCCTTTTGCTAACAAGATATTTTTTTTTTTTTTTTTTTTTTTGTTGAGACAGAGTCTCACTCTGTTGCCCAGGCTAGAGTGAGTGCCGTGGCGTCAGCTTAGCTCACAGCAACCTCAAACTCCTGAGCTCAAGCGATCCTACTGCCTCAGCCTCCCGAGTAGCTGGGACTACAGGCATGCGCCACTATGCCCGGCTAATTTTTTCTATATAGATTTTTAGGTGTCCATATAATGTCTTTCTATTTTTAGTAGAGACGGGGTCTCGCTCAGGCTGGTCTCGAACTCCTGACCTTGAGCAATCCACCCGCCTCGGCCTCCCAGAGTGCTAGGATTACAGGCGTGAGCCACCGCGCCCGGCCGCTAACAAGATATTGAAGAAACTGTACCCAGGCTTGGAAAAGGAGCTCAGTTACATTCCAGGAAAGTAACATTGTGTGGTCTTGTCTTGCAGAGTGGTCTCTCTACTTATATTAATAAAAGTTACAGCTGGATGAGACCTTGGAAACCTCCTGGTCGAATCCCTTTGTCCTACAGATCGAGCACTCCAGGCACAGAGAGGCAAGCGACTTGCCCGAGATCCTGCGGGGAGTCTGTGCCTGAGGCAGGATTCGAATTCTGGACTTGTGGCCTCAATTTAGTGGGTTTTTTTAGGTTATCTTTTCTATTAAAAATATGTATGTAAAAGAAAGAACACAAGCAACTTCTAATGCCACATGAACTCAAACGTGTTAGCAGTGTTTTATAGCACCTGGACATGCTGGTTCGTCACAGGCAGCTTGAATCTCTGATTGTTGTTATTTACTGCCTGGGGCCCCTATCAGCTCACCTTGGTTCAATTGGCCCCAAACCCAACAGAACCCCAGGTGTCCGTTCCCAGGATTTTCTAATCTCTTATAGTCACGGCACGAGCGCGTTGGACAGTCCTTGGCAGCTACCCCTGCTAATGTTGCCTGACCGACTCTGTTTGAAACCCTCTCTTGATAGGATTATGTTTTATTTTTGGACAACTCTCATTGTAGACAGTTTTCCTTCCAATCAAACAAGCTTGCCTTCCTCCTACCATCCCCATTATGCCCATCTTGCTCTGTGCCCGTCAAATGACTTGGCTTGCAGGCGAGCAGTGTGCCGGCTGGCATTGAGCAAAAGGTGTGATCTTCATGCTCAAGAGTCCCCCTGGCCCCTTCTCCTCCGCCCCTTCTCCTCCTGAGCTTCCATCTCACATTCCTGGTCCCTTGATCACCCTCATCTGGACTCCTAACTTCATTTGCACTCTTCCCTGAAACTTTGTCATTAACAACCCAGTTGGACTGATTTCTGCAGCCTTTCCTTGAAGCTTTCTTTAGGATCTTTCCTCTAGAGCTGCCCTTCAGTCTCGTGGATCTCAATTGTGCTAAGAGTGTGTCGTCCCCCAGATCAGGAGTACGTGGGGTTGAACATTCACCCCACCCTGGTTCAGGTCCTTCAGTTTGGGAATAACATCAGACTTACTGGTCTCAGTTCTGTCCCCTGGAGCAGCACTGGGTACATCTAATCCCTGCTAGTATTTTAAGAGTGTGATCCTATTCCTCTTGCATGGCTCTTCCCTCTCCTTATGCCTCTTTTAGAGGATGGATATAAATGTTTGTATCTGTAGAGATGTTGTCTGACCTGTGCATAGACAGTGGGGCATTTTCTTTCCTTTACCGGAATATTCTATTTTCATCAATGCAGACTCAGACCCACTGGTTTTGTTTAGCAGCACCGTCATAGCCTGAGCTTGTGGTCAGCCAAATCCCTCCATCCCTTCGCCTGTCATATGAATTGCTGGTCAGCCTGGGCTCTGTTATTCCCTACTCATGTCACTTATTTATTTTTGAACTCTTGTGTTAATTCACATTTTTACTTGGATTCATTATCCTAGCTGATTGCTAGAATCTTTTTGAATCCTGATTCTTTTATGTGCCTTTATGTTTCCTTCAAGCTTTTATTGTGTTCATATTTAATACACAAACATTTCGTGTGTCAGAAGCACAGATGATGGTGGTCAGTAGGGGTGCAGGAGAATTCATGATTCCGGGTCGGCTTTACCTGTACCCTGGGGCTGAGCAAATCAGCAAGTGAGTGGCGGACGCTGGGAGCCGGCTCTCTCCGCGAGGGAGAGGGAAGTTACAGGTGCAAAGCGGGAAGCCTTCTGGTGAGAGCTGGAGGCTGCACTCACGTTCTTCTTAGTGGGGATGCAGAGAGATGAACACAAAGGCAATTAGAGGCATGCATGTATACAAACGTACATCTGTTTCCTCGCTCTGTCTGCTGAGAGGGCCTGCAAGCAATGACAGCCCAGTAGCAACAAGCACATCCTGGGCCCACGTCTTAGTTTCTAAACACAATGCTCCAATGAGAGGAACCAGGCCTCCTTGGAGAAATGGCTCGTTCCAGGGCTGGCTCAGGAGAAATGCAAGATGAGCCCGCAGCACCTTAGTAGCAAATGGTGAGAAAGTGCTCAAATGACACAAGGATGGGGGCACGTCAGAGGGACACAAGAGCCAAACTGAAAAAGCTCCCAAAACCCAAAGCTGTAGAAATTTGAGCAAAAAAGTAAATGTAGTACTTTATTGTAACTTAAAGTACTAAACAAATATACATGAGTCCGTATTGACACAAATAAATGCTTGAGTAAATGACTAAATGGGAGGCAAGGAACACACATTGCAACATGGAGTGGTAGTTTCACCCACCACCCCACCCTTGGACTTACTGACTTGGGCCCAAAAAATAGAGTATGAAGGAGAGAAAGCAGCTTTGCTCTGGACAACCCCGGCCAACACTTCCTCAGCCAGGTGATCAAGATCACTGTCATCAGTGACAAATCACACAGCTACCAGATACCCTCGATATGATGTGATGAAAATGACATTTTACCTCTGTGGTCTTCCTCCCTGAACCCATTTGCAGTCTATTCACCAGAAAAACTTTAGAAAAAAACAAATTGAGGGACATTCTACAAAACGACCAGTAGTTCTCAAAATTGCCAAGGTTATCAAAAATGAGGACAGACTGAGAAATTGTCACAGAGCAGAGGGGACTAAGGCAACATGACAAGAAATGTAGTATCTTTGCAGCTATTCATATATCTAAGATTAATCTCCCCAAATGATTAAAAAATAAAAAGAAGAAAAAGGAAAATAAATAACTTTAGGGAAAAAAGTGTTCAATAGGACAAGAACAAGCATTTTGTGATATTCCACTAGTGGCCTCTTGTCAGTTGTCTGACCGACCACAGGTCTTCCTACCTGTGGGCCCGAGGCCCCCAGACGGGGCTTCCTGCAGCCACAGAAGCTGCATCTTTGCCCCTGCAGTGCGGGGCTGTGTGTGCTCCCAGAGCCTGGTGCTCCCAGAGCGTGTGCTCCCAGAGCGTGTGCTCCCAGAGCCTGGTGTTCCCAGAGCCTGGTGCTCCCAGAGCCTGGTGTTCCCAGAGCCTAGTGCTCCCAGAGCCTGGTGCTCCCAGAGCGTGTGCTCCCAGAGCCTGGTGTTCCCAGAGCCTGGTGCTCCCAGAGCCTGGTGTTCCCAGAGCCTGTTGCTCCCACAGCGTGTGCTCCCAGAGCCTGGTGCTCCCAGAGCGTGTGCTCCCAGAGCCTGTTGCTCTCAAAGCCTGTGCTTCCAGAGCCTGTGCTCCCAAGGCTGTGGTTTCTGCTGTACTTACCCAGACCAAGTCCAGCCATTATGTATGGTTTTTTCGGTGAGGAGTATCTACTTAGAAATCCACTAGTATTTAAAGCTAACCATGTCTAAATCCAAGATCCGAATTATGTTTCCCTCATGCTATCACATTTCCCCCCATCTTCAGACTCCTGCCATCCCAGTAGTCTTGACTAAAACTTCCACGTTATCTGTGAGCCTCCTCTCCTTTGTCTCCAAGATCCAGCCCATCTCTGACCTGCCAGTGAAGTTGCTTCCTGTCACCTGTTTCCATTTTCCAGTCACACAGCAGGTGGTTCCAGCCCACCTCACCTTCCCCCACCCTGCGTCTGCAGAACTTCCCTGGCTTGCAAGCCTGGGTCACCTACAACCTTGATGTTCCCAGCTCTGCGCCAGGCCCACCCTGCCTACGATGCAGACGGAGTTCAGCCCGGCCCTTCCAGCTTGCTCCCATGCTGGGACCCAGCTGCTCTCTGCACCCTGCTCACCTTGGGCAAATGTTGCAAATGTTCCCTTTGGCTTCCCTACCGGCGCCCCTCCCACACCTCTTCACACTTTTTAAAGGAGCTTTTGAATCAAATTCCCTGAAGGACTCCACGTCACCCCAGCTATTTTAGCAACTCCTTGACATTTATGAACAGCCATAAAGAATGTATTTCCTCTTCTGTTTTTATAATTCTTGTTTTCTGTGCCACATTTGAATGTAAGCTTTTCGGGTTCAGGCTCTGTGTCCTTTACCAACTTATTTATATACATAGAGTTTGGTAAAGTGTTATTTGAACAACTTTTTTTTCCATACAAGAAGCTTGATAAAGTGTTATTTGAATACAATGAGTGTCCAATGAAAGGCACCATTAGTTTTTCAGGTTGTTAGACGTGTGACCTTCATGGTGGACTGACACACAAAAGAGTTGGTGCTGCCTGCTGAGGGCTTGACACTTCTCCACAGCTTCCCCGGGACCCACCTCTCACGGGACACCTTCTGCGCCTCGGCACCCACAAGGCTCCTCAGTGCCTCGCCGGGGGTCTCACCCACCCACCCGAGACTCGCCCAAGTGCATTGGAACTACCTGTGCAAAGAGAGCCACAAGCCCCTTCTGACGGGCTTTGCTGCAGACGTGTAAGACTTAGCATCTACACTGTTCCCGTGATCCCTGAGTTCTATGACGCTACCAAGAAAGCTTTTAAGTTTCCAGAGCATGGTTTGTACCCAACCCACGCTTCAAACACCACTCCTCTGCAGGTACAAGCGTTAAGAAATAGTATCATAGTATTTTCTTCTCCTTCTTGATGATGGGCGCATTGCCACTCCTGCCAGGCTCCAGCGATCCCCAATGAATGTCTGTTTCTCTTTAATATACAGAAAGGCCGTTCTCGGAATCCAGTACTATTCCTTAGTTCCGTATTGCCGCTGCGTACCCTCTACTAACACGATTTCTCCAGATTTCTCCGGGAGTGCTCGCATGCAGAGCGGGGGCGCTTTTCAATCTCTCTTTGTGACCTGAGCCTACGATGCAGAAGGGCAGGGCTGGGCCAGAGAGAAGAAGGGGACGGAGCCATCTGCAGCCTTTACCGCGGTGCTGCCAGGGACGGCCCTGGTGTCCTCTGTGTGTGTGTGAGAGTGTGTTTGTGTGTGTGTGTTAGAGTGTGCGTTTGTACATGTATGTGTGAGTATATGTGCACGTTTATGTGTGTTTGTGTGATACTGTGTTTATGTGTGAATAGGTTTATGTGTGTGTTTATGTATGTCTTATGTGAGTATATGTGTTTGAGACTGTTGTGTTTATGTGTGTGTTTGTATGTGTATTTATGTATGTGAGTGTATGTGTGTGAATGTGTTTTGGGTGTGTGTATATTCGTGTATGTATGTTTGTGTGTGAGTGTGTATGAAAATGTGTGTGTTCATGTGTATGCATATTCATGTGTGTGCAAAAGTGTATGTGTGTATGTGTGTCTGCATATTTATGTGTGTGAAAGTGTATGTGTGTTCATGTGTGCGTATGTGCATTTATGTGGGGGTGTGTGTGTAATCCTGTGAGTGTGTATGCATGTATGTGAGTGTGTGAGGGTGCGTGCGTGTGCTGTGTGCATGCAGAGAACCAGGCCCAGCCTGCAGAACAGGAGCTGGGCGGGGCGTGCGGCGCGGCAGGAAGGCTATTCTGAGCCTCCGGGCTTCCGTTCCACTCCGGCCTCAGCAGGGGACTGGGCGCAACTCTGAGGCCTTCCAGCAATTAGGAATTTGTGATCCACATCCACGTCTGATGTGTGCTTCACAGTTCTCCCTCCTACTTCAAGCATAGTTCCTTAACCCCTCCAGGAACCTCGACTTTGTAATCTGTATAATGGTGACAGTGGCAACTGCACATGTGAATATTCAAGGCGACAGATGAAGCGCGAGGAGGGGCTTTGTGAGTGTGGAGCACCTGGATATCGTGGAGAGTTTCTCTCCCCAGGGTTCTGCGGTGTATATAATGTGCATATAATGCACAAAACTGCATAATATAGCCTGTTCCTCCTTTTCTCTGAAATTGAAGAAATGAGAGGAGAAAGGAAAGAATGGGAATTCCCAGGCTGCGTCAGGGCCACGCGCAAGCTCCCGTTTCATGGGGAGCCGACCTTTGGGCTTCCGGCCATAGTATACGGCTTTGATTGACCTCTGGATGTCTTGACTTATTGGCTTTGAATTGCTCTATTGATTTAGTAAAAGTTATTGTCATCGTCACTGTTTCAAAATAAAGCACTCAATTTTTCTCTAGTGTGGCAAACATCACCAGTAATAGATGTTTTGCTGATTCTGTTGGGTGACCAATTTCCATGGCATGATCACAGGAAATTTCTGTCACTGACACAGTCCTGCTCTCCCTGCATGGAACGAATGCCGTAGCCCGTCTGCTGGATCCTGCCCGCCTGGGCTCTTCATTACTTGGACTGACTGTCACCTTAGCCCTTCATCTGGAGAATGACATGGCCAGCCGCAGCGGGACAGGAGAGGCGGGTGGGGGTGGAGTGCAGCTGCAGCCCTGCCCCCCGACTCCTCCAGCCCGGTGACTGGCTGAGTAAGCCTCCTCCTGAAGGGCTGGCAGGATTGTCAGAAGCGGTGGAAATGAGGTCATCGCCAAGTGTGGATTCACTTCCTCTGGACGTTTGTAGCCAAGCAGGCAAAAAAAGAAAAAAAAAAAAAAGCTGCCTTCCAGCCGAAGTGTGTGTGAGTGCTCTTCCCGATCTTATTCTTGCTAACAAAGCACAGCTCGCACAGGTGTGCGCGTGTGTAAGCCAGCACTTGGGCACACATGTGTGCACGCACGTGCCCAGGACGCACGCTTCCCTCACTGCCCTCTGGTCTACACCGAATCCACTGTCCTCTCACGGTGCTGCAGTGTATGGCCACGAGGCAGAATGCCATCAGATCTGCAGGAGTTGCCAGTGTTTCGTGTTTCTGCACATGTAGCCTCAGATCTCAGGATTTTGTCCAGGGCTCCTGCGAGGGGCTGGCCGGCCAGGAGCTGCCATGCTGACTCCGCGTGTCCTTTGGGGAAACGAAAGTGGGCCTCCCGACACTCAAAAAAGGAAATGAATCTAGCTAGCTGCATTCCTTTCTTCACCCCTTCATGCGTTGTGCCACCTTTGGGGCACCGTCTAGACCCTTCTGTGTCGCTGGGAAAGGGGAGACGATTTCCCTGTGTCTGGCACGTGTTTTCTGCCAGGCAGAACCATGTCTGCAAACCACACAGGGGAAACGCACAGAGTGAGTGACCCTCCTCCTCACCCTATGGAGCGGAGCCGGCCGGTCGAAAGAGCGCACAGCATTTTCTTTGTCATGACTTTTTGAGGGCAAAATCATCTCCTGGAGACACTTTCTCAAAAGCAACGTCTCCACTCCTATAAAATGCTGACATTAATCCCATTTAAAGCCCTAGTGCCTTGGAAGAGATCATGTGCCGACATCTTGTACTTTTTTCCTTACAATTTTAGTCCTCTAAGTGTAAAGGAAGACTACTTCTCTTAATAATTAATTATGATAGCTATTTAAAGCATTTGTAGCTATAATCAGAAACCTCAGCCTTGTCACCCTTTACCAAAGAGCGCTCCATTATTATAGATTTTGATGCCCACTGGTCTGAAAGAAACTTAAAGAGAAATAATGAAGTGTTTTTCTCAGCCTTTATTTAAGCTCCATAACAATATTTTACTCTGAAAAATATTTTTCTTTAGTTTTTACGTAGAGTTGCTGATACTCCTGAGATTCCTACTCGAATCACATCACAGAGGCTGTGCACATTCTCACAGACGTGTGCGGTTTGGGAATTAAATACGAGGCTTTATCACCTAGCGTGCCACGGTGAACTCAGTGAAGATTTGGGTTTGTTTCTTGCCGCAGCTGTTCTTGCCAGGTTTCCAGCTACAGGACACAGATGAGATCGTTTGCGCCCCTTTTCCACAGCTCTCCCTCCCGCTCTGCGGTCTCGGAGCCCGGAGCTTCAGGAAGAAAAGCACAAACCCACTGTTGACGATGTTTAGAAAGAGTCAGAAATTCCAGTTTGCCACATTTTTGGCCTGTGAATGTGCCTCCCTTTCAAACAGAGGATGGTATGGGAAGGTAAAGGGAAAGAGGAGAGCCAAAATGTGTTTATTTTAATTACAAAGAGATTCTTCATTTTCCAAGGCTTTGCCATAGCGGTGAATTTAATAGTGTATAATTAATTCTAATGTACTTATGATCTGATTTGCAAAAATTCTTTCAACATAGTTATGTCTATAGGGAAAACAAAGCTCAAGCTTTCAACTCGGCCATGGGTTTCGATTGTGACGGCCCCTGGTGCCCGCTGACACAGACCTGGCAGCTGCTCTCTGTGGCTTTCCTAGGGAGGCTGAGCTGTGGAACAGAGAGGAGCCTGCGGGCATAGTGGCCCCCAGCTTCCCGGAGCCTCTTCCTGGGCTGCAGAGCTCAGAGTTCATGGCTGGACATTGGGATACAGAGGAGAAGAAGGGGAAGAGGTGTGGTGTTGGTGAATCTGTTCTGGTGCTTTCTGAGTGGTGTCCTTTCTTCCCTAAACATCTTAACAAATATCCCCTCAGTAGGTGCAGATGTGACCCCAGGACATGACCATGGATGTGGCCAGTTCCTCTGGGGCAGTCAATTGGAGACAAGGAGGGAGACCCTGCAGGAGGCCCATGGCTTAAAGGCTCTTCCTCTGCCACCTGTGGGTGGGTTCTGAGATCTCCTGTCCTGGCGGGGACGTGCATGTCTGTTCCTAAAGAAGCTGTCGTCACCTAGAACTCACTGAGAGGCCAGCTGGATACAAGGAAGGGAGGCAGGGTTGCATGAGGAAGAGACAGACAGACTTGGGTTTGGACCTCAGGTCTAATCCTCATCTGTTGTGAGGCCTTGGGAAAGAAAATTGGTTAGCCCCTGTGGCCCTGTGCTCCTAATGTACAAAATGTGTGTACTGATGTCCCCCTCTCAGGATCTGCATGAGATTGTGACAATGTTTGTAAAATGCACATCACAGTAGCTGGCACGTACAGGTGCTCAACACACAGGGATTATTATTAGGTTTGGTGGGTCCTGGGAAAGGGCCCTCACTCAGAATGACCTTCCCCACTGCCCTGAGTTGATGAAGGAAACCCCTATGCCACTCAGTCTCAGATTTTGTCATTGGAAAGCTTCTTTTAAAACACAAACCTCACTCACAAGGCTGGGGGGTGGGGGGGCCTGGTGTACGGAATTAAATTGCCCAGCTGGAAACACCTCCTGAGGCTGCCTCAGTCCCTCAGTGGGACTACAGGCTCATGCCACCAGGCCTGGCTAATTTTTTTGGTTTTTTTTGTAGAGATGGGGTCTTGGTCTTGCTCAGTCTGGTCTCGAACTCCTGGCCTCAAGCAATCCTCCTGCCTCGGTCTCCCAAAGTACTAAGATTACAGGCATGAACCACTGCACCCAGCCCCATTAAATTTCCTTTTTAGCTAAACTGAGTGTGTTTCTGGCATGTATGATGACAAGAACCCTCGTGAAGACAACCCTGCAATGGACGTTTGGCCTAAGGAAGGGGCAAGATCTGCATGTAACTCTGGCACTGGAAGAAACAAAGGCCCAGCACACAGGGGCAGGTACGTGGGGTGATTGGCTGCTCCAGGGAGTGAGAGGTTGTTTCTGGCTGGTGAGCCAGGAGTGGCCTCACGGACCTGCAGCCTTGACTGCAGCAGGCCTTGGCTGAACGGGGTGGGTAGAGCGTTCCGAAGGGAACAATGACCCCAGAGCCGGGGAGGCAGGCGCACAAAGGGGCCTGTGTGCAAAGCTGCACACTGTTTCATTCGGCCTCTTTGGGCGGGATGGTCCCATGTGGAACAATACATTGTAACTGGATCCATAGCAAATGAACTGAGTTTCAGCAACACTACTGCATTCTTGTACTAAAGACCCAGCGTGTGAAAAATAACGAATTGGAGCTACTTTCCCTCTAGTTCAGCAGTTTCATTTTTGATCCAGTTCTCACTTGCAAAACTTTTGGCAGAATAGTTCTCCGCTTTTTACGTTTCTTTCAACCCCTCTGACCTTTCTTCACATGGAAACAGGCCTTGTTATGTAGCATCTTGGTCACTTTGATTCCTGGCCCCAAACACTCACACAGAACTCGTTCTTGAAAGAAACCTTGAAGGTTTCTTTGTCAGCCCTTTCCTAAAACATTCTCAGGAGAAGCCTGAGAAGTTTAACAGAGTCTCTTTAGTTAGATTTGCTGAGGAAATGGGAAGAAGTGCCAGGATATCAATGGCAGGGCACTAACTCCAGAAGATTCATTACCCCCGGGCAGAACATTTGCATGCGCTCTTCCCCGCTGTGTCCCCTCCAGAGACTTCTCACCGCTCTGTGCTGGGCGAGCCACGAAAACAGGAGCTCGGCCCCTTAGTCCCTGCTCTATGGCAACAGCATTTGGAAACAAGGGATAATCGTGTGTGCTGATTTATTAGAGGATGTGATCCTTCAACCCGTTTACCATATCCACAGAAGTCAAGGCTCCAGGATGACCCGAAGCTCAGAGGCACGTGGGGTGCCTGGGAAGCAGATTCTGGTCATTCCATAGCACAGGACGGTTAAGAAGGCTTGTCCTCACTTCCCAAGTTCTGTGGATCGAATATGAAATGTTAGTACATACTCTGTGTTATTAGTTTCCTATGGCTGCTGTAACAAGTTGCTACAAACTTAAGAGCTCTAACCAACAACACTACAAAAATACTCTTGTAGTCCTAGAGGTCAGAACTCTAAAACAGGTTCTAAAATCAAGGTGTCATCAGGGTTGTCTTCCTTATGGAGGCTCCAGGGGAATCATTCCCTGAATTTTCCAGCTTCTAGAGGCCACTCATATTCCTTGACTGGTGGCCCCTTCTTGCATTTTCAGAATGCGTCACCCTGACTTCTGCCTCTGTTGTGCTCCTCCTTGGGACCCAACCTGCTTGCCTCGAACTTCTAAAGATCCATGCGGTTAGATGAGGCCCACCTGGATCGTGCAGGCTACTCTCCCCATCTGCAAATCCTTAACCTGATCACATCAGCAAAATCCTTCTTGCCAAGCAAGGTAACATAGTCACAGGTTCTGGGCATCAGGACACCTGGTGGGGGGGGGGGTGGTAGCATTATTCTACCACTCTTTGCAAAATAATGTTCTTTTTGGACAAATAAATTTAGGAAATGTGAAATGTTGTGTTAAATAAAAAGCAGGTTTCTTTATTGCAAGACTTTTTCAAGTCATTAATGTTAATGTGTATATATTATAAAATCCAAAAGGGAAATTTAGTATATGGTGTTTCCCAATCTTATTTGACCAAAGATACCTCCCAAGCCCCTCTCTCCCCCCATGTAAAACCAATTAACCTTTCGGAATAGATGGGAACAGTCTCAGGAAACACGTTAGCCCAACCGAGGAAGACAGGGGCTGGAGCAGCAGGTTCACGCCTGGCCAAGGTCTGGGGGTGTTGCTTAAACACAACACAGAGAGGAATCGTGGCTCCCCCATTTCGCACGTTCTCTGCCGCCACACGCCTGTTGCGTGAATGTGTAGCTGAACACTGGGGAGGAGGAATTCCTCATTTAGGATCTGAAATTTCATCTCTAAGATCTCTGACTCGGGTTTGGTTGACTGCATCTCCGCCATCAAAGGCAGACAGAGAATTCAACCCTTCACTCACTCATTCATCTAACCATTCACTTCATAAATGTTCATGAGGCAACTGCTGGGACTTCCACGTCCAACTCCAGTCCCCGTGCCCAGCCCACTCCTGCCATTGCCACCCGTAACTCCCGAGTTGAGTCACAAACAGCTGTCTCCCAAAAATATCCTAAGAAATTTCCCTCAACTATATATATTCTCCCAAAGGTCCCGAACAGGGCTATAGGCAAGAGGGCGGAGCCCAGGAAGTGGCCGTGAGTCACTAGGAGAGAGCCGCCGCGTGTTCCAGGCCTTCCCTGGGGTAGCGGGCAGGGTGGGCAGCGCCCGTGTTCATGGCTGGGTTAGTTTATGGGATTTAGCCACGTTAATGGCAGTGCTGGGAGGCAGCTCCACGGAGCCTGGCAATCGGAATGTGCCTTTAACCACCCCATTAAACTTCTCTGCGGCCCGCAGCCATCCCGCCCCTGCTCGTGTGTCTTTAACGCCCGCCCTGGCGGCCCTGCACGGGAACCGTCAAGCACTTATCAGCCCTATTTATAGCTCCAGTTAAGGATTCAGATTCGGGAGTATTCCATTAAAAGACAACATTAACGAGCCCTCAGAGAAAATCTCTCACAAAGCTTTTGAGCTCATAACCACTTGGCTGCGTTATGAGCTTCTAGCGTGTTAACATTCATAAAATCAAAATACTCCGAGTGGCTTTGCCGACTAGAAGCTTCCCTGTGTGCTGTGCTGACAGAGTCAGCTGAGCCGGGAACTGACCCCGGGCCAGTCTCAGGGCCACCTGAGCCAGTCCCCGCTCTGTCCCCAGGCCCTTTCCTCCAGGCCGGGCTCCAGTCTCCAGGCGGCTTTTTGTGCTCTTTGGGTCTGCTTCTGTGAGAACAGTCTGGAAGGTAACGACAGAGCTGCTGGCCTGGGGATCAGAGGAGCTCTGGTTACGTCCAAACCAAACCAGCGGAGCCTCTGGCCGCCTGACAGCTGGGGGGAGGGAGGCGTGTGCTGGGAGCCAAGTTCAGGTCGGAAGAAACAAATTTTTTAAAAGTTCCCTGTTGTATGGTCTTCACTGCAAAATAAGCATTTCAGGGTATTTTCGAGGCTGAAGGGTACCATTTGCTTGCATTTCATTCTTCGGTGTCTCCAGAAAAAGAAACTTGGGCGTGAAAAACTCTCCCAGGGCTGTGTTTTTCTTTCTGTCCCTCCACCTCGAGCTTTCAGCCTGCCAGCCTCCTGACATCAGCCTTATTTTCAGGGATGTTCAGACCCGAGCGTTCCAACGTGTGGCGAGGAGCCCATGGTCGTGGCTCCCTCTCTGTGGCAGTGACCACGGGCAGCCTGAGCGGAGCCACAGGGAGGCTGGAGATGAACAGGGAGGGGTCTGTGAGCCTGCCTTGGTGGCCCCCGCGGCCTGCAGAGGCTGTTGCCTCTGGTCTGCCCAGGCGGCCAAGGCTTTGTGGACCTGCCCTGGCCCCGCACCCTTGGGTTACATGGACGAGGCCACATCTGAATGTTAAGAAAATCTCCCAGAATTCCTGCTCTCCTCTCTCCTTTCTGTCCTCTGAGCTGACTTAGGGAATTCCCTCCCCCAGGGAGGAGCTCCTGCCCCACTGGCTGGGCTGGGCCGCTCTCATGGATGTACAGTTGGGGTTGAGCTTAATTTTCAAGGCAGCTGGATTCTTTCTGTACTTTGAGGCAGAAGTGGCTCTGGCTAGACGTGGCTGAGTGACACCAAGGACGAGAGGCAGCAGGGTTGTATGTGGCTCCCACTAATGGCCAAGGGCAAGTGGGGGAAGAGATGGCTCCTTGTGAGAAAGAACCTCAACAAAGCAGTGAAACAAAACACGCACACCCCCAAACACCTCAGCTATGGCAGCCGTGGAGGCGTGGTGTGCACTAGGAGAGCGCCACCTTCTTTCAAGAAATTGCTGGCACCTTCACAACCTGAATCAGCTTCTGGGCCAAGGCCACAGTCCTCCTGGTCTGCCCCCACCAGTGGCTGAGCTCAGGGGGGCTCCAAGGGCGAGGCCTGGGCTTGCCTGCCCACCCTGGGGTCCCTCTGTGGGTCTCCACGCCTGCTTAACCCCCACCCTGTCCTGCGACTGATGCACCAGCACAGCCAAGGATGGATCTGGAAATTGTAACTGACTCAAGTTATTTCCCAGCCCCAAGTGTGTTATAGATCAACTGGGCATCGCGCTCTTCATGGAACTGCAGGGGAAGGGGGCTGCAAAGACGGCAAGGCAGGAGGCAGGGAGAAGAGAAGGGCCTACAGAGGGGGAGTTCCAGGAGGAGGCTGGGCGGGATGAAGAGGCCCCAGCAACCTGCTGGGTGTGAGCTGACGCACCAAGCACAGAGGAAAACTTGCCCTTCCTTTTCCCCAAACAGATAATGTTCAAGTTGGGGTTGTGAATATGTATTGGGGTGTCCCGTTTCACAATGTGGCTTTGGGAAGTAAGTCAACACAGCGCTTGCTGAGTTTGTCTCAGGAGCTCTGCCCAGAGGAGAGAATGTGCCCTCGGGGGGGGGGGGGGGGGGGGGGTTCACTCTGGGGCTGGGCTTGGTGGCAGGCCCAGGAGACTGCACAAAGACTTTGGCCAAGGCATGGATTTATACGTAGTTATCAGATGTTTCTTTCCATGTCTGATAAATGGGAGAATAAAGAAAAGCGAATAGCTTCTTCTAAGTGGCACGCCGAGGCATTCAGTGTCCATCTGATAGCCCTATGTGCAGGTGTCACTTACTCTGTGCAACTTGTGTAGTAACAAGTTGCTATAAACAAAGTCACTTTAAAGATGTGCTATAAGAGTTGATATTTAAAGGACATATGATGACTCCTTTTTGGAAAGTAAACTTCTGAAGGAAGCATCAAAACATATTTGTTAAATGGATAATTGCTTTATCTATTTTCTGAATTTGAATTTTGGTGCAGCATATTTTTAAAAACGGCAGGTACCTGTAATTTTAGGAGAGATGGCCAATTCCAAAATATCCCAGGTACGACATCCTCCAGCTATAAATACTTTCCAAATGGCGTATTTGAGAGCACTTCCAACTTCCCCTCTAACCACCAGCTTTTCAAGCCAAGAGCAAGAACCAGCAGGGTGTCATTTAACCCTGGGAAGGGGACAGTGGCTGAGGAACAATACAGTCCAGGCTTCCCGTGGCCCAGCCTCACAGCCACCAGCCGTAGGTAGGCTCAGGAAGGTTTCCATACTCCCTGAAGCTGCGGCGGCTTGGGGTCTTAACAAGGGACTCCTCCCTCTCATTCCTTGCCATTTCTCACCCCACTTTCTAGAAGCGAGAAAGATCTGTCAGCAGATGAACATGGAGGTCACAGGCAGCTCTCCCAGATCCAAGGGATGTTTGTCCTTCCAGGTCCAGACAAAGGATGGCAGATAGATTTCCATTCTGCATCAACTCCTTTGATGGCAGGTGCTGCCTGTCTGGGGAGGATTTCAAGGTCTCCTCGGGGCTCCTGGGACCCGTCACCTCTAACTAATGAATCACGTGGCTGTGGGAGCTGAAAGGAGCCTGAGGACACGTGTGTTTTTTACCTGTCATCCTGGTCTGGACCCTCCTGCCTGCACAGTGGCCCCAACACGGCTCTTCCATTAAAGCTGGGATGTCGGGGGGCCCTGTCTGGAGCCCCGCTGTTTCCTCCGCAGTGACCCTTTGACTTTCACATCAGCCTGTGCCACAAGGGCTGAGAAACGTCACCTGGGGTCATTTCATGCTCAGATACCTTCTCTCCCTGAGTTATTCCCCCCCACCCCCCAGGGAGTGAGCACCCGTAGGGAGCCGGTGCACCCTGGGGGCTGGGAGTGTAAGGAGAGGCAGAGCTGGCTCTGATGTCCAAGGACAAGCCCAGAAAACACCTCCCCGAAATGGTTACACCCCCCCTGACCCCCGCCAGTTGGTATACTCCGTAGCAGCCCTAGGAAACGAATGCAGCCAGTTTCACTTACTCCTAACACCGATACATCATTATGATAAATATCAGAGATTATGACTGCCACGTATTGGATGTGCTAGGTATCTTAAGGGCCACAAAATAAACTATAGGCCCAAAAAAAGAACATTCATATGAGGTCCCCAGCAGGGCCTAGAACCAGGTAGGCAGACAAAGCTAAATTGCCTGGAGCTAGGCACATATGTGCACCACTGGGAAATAAACAGGCTTGCAGTGGAAATGACCAACGCGGATGGCCAGGGAAATGCCAGCAGCAATACCAGAAAAGAGAAGAGTGCACGAGGCCTGTAAATCAGCCATGTGAGCGCTCTGGAAACACAGGGAGTCTGAAATAAAAGGCAGGCTCGAGCTCCTGGTCCCAGAAGTTAAAGCAGGAAATGAAAGATTGACCACTGTGTGTTGGGCTCTCAAAGACCCGGAGAGCGGCCAGACGCCCCCAGAGGCAGCGTCGTGCAGGGCGAGGAGGACCTGAGGCAGTGTCCTCTGTCACCTCCTCTGAACCAGCTGTCAGGAGTCTGGTCTCTAGTTTAAGATAATTGAAGGAATTGATTCTTTGATAAACTATCTATTAGAGTTGTCCAAATGACAACAGCAGCAGCAAATTTGGAAACACAACAGTCCGTATCCCACAGCAACACTATGTTTGGTCACCTTGGAAACATGGCAGCCCGGAGCCATGGCTCTCCTAACTTGGGTTTGGTTGGGTTGCTAGCGCTGGGGCTGTACAATAAAGCTAAAAGGAGAGCTTGGCTGGCAGCGGAAATACGGGCAGCACACCAAGACGGGGTTCATGTGGCAAGAGTGGAGCCAGAGGCCCAGTTGGGATTGGATGGGACAGGTCCAATGAGAAGGACAAACCTAAGCCAACGTTTCAGGGTTTGTGTCCCAATTTGATAGGAGGTAAACAGCAGACTGAACACAGGTGCCAAGGAGGGTAGGGGTACCCCATTCCTAAGAAGACTGGTGATTGGAGGGTCTATACCCCCAAGAGCATAGTTTCATCATCAGTCTCAAAGGCACGGCTGTTTAAGTCTGGTATCTGGCAGTGGCCACATAGCATGATATCAAGGGAGAATCAGCCTAGAGTCTTCAAATGTATTTCACTTCTGCTCTTTCAACCCACTTCTACTCTTTTGATCCACGGTTTCAGGGCTCATTTTTGCTTTGTTTACCAATTCTTTTATTTTACTATTTTTAATTTATTAATTTCTTATTTTGTTTTCATAACTTTCTTCCCTCTGCTTTCCTGAAATTCACTTTGTTATTTTTTGACTTGAGTTAAATTTTTTTTTTCCCCCAGACAGTCTCACTCTGTCGCTCTGGTGCCCTGGTGCCCTGGTGCCCTGGACAGAGAGTGCAGTGGCGTCATCATGCCTCACTGCAACTTCAAACTCCTGGGTTCAAGTGACTCTCTTGCCTCAGCCTCCCGAGTAGCTGGGACTACAGGCATATGTCATGATGCCCATCTAATTTTTCTATTTTTAGTACAGATGGGGTCTCGCTCTTGGTCAAGCAACCTCAAACTCCTGAGCTCATGCAATGCTCCCGCCTCGGCCTCCCAGAGTGCTAGGATTACAGGCGTGAGCCACCGCACTCGACCAAGGGCTAATTTTTCTTCTCCCACGTGGAAAATCATATTACTCATGCTAATTTAGAAATGAAGATGGATAGACTGAGTTATGAGAAAATCCCTGTAAAGCAAAACTGTCCATGTGACAAAAAGGTCTTCTCATCCAAGGCGATGGTCTCCTTCAAGCCATGCCAGGTTGTCAAAATCCCTCTGCAAAACAGAGACGGAGCTGACAGGTGGGCTTATTAAAACGCCATGTCAAGTAAAATCTACAAATATATACTTAGTGGTAATTATGATTACAGAGAAACCGAACACTTAAAGTAATATGAACATATATGGTTATAGAGAATTAAAACCCGCAATGTCATAAAACCTCAGGACGCAGACGCACCGAGATAAAATGACGCTGCACAGTGCTGGGCGGTTTGCGGGGCAGGACTGGGGGGCGGGGGGAACAGCGGAGTCAGGTCTGAGGCCTTCAGCCTTGTGACGCTGGCCAAGCGATGTGAGTGGTGGAGCCTCTGTTTACTGTAAAATGGGATGACAATACCTCCTCATAGGGCCGCTGTCGTGAAATTACTCAGGCAGAGCTGGGCGCACAGTGATGAAAACGAAGGTTGAGTAGTAATGTGGTGATAGTGAGTTCAGCTGTAACAAGTGGCAGAGAGTCAATGTGGGAAATATATAAAGGGCTTTTCCAAATCTCCAAGCATGTAAAAATCCCTAAAAGACAAATGGTGAAAAGAGTTCACAGTTCACAGAAGTGGAAAGGAAAGTGAACGAATGAATTCAGTGAGTATCAGGGAAAGAAAACCTGCTCTACTCACTGGCAATGAAGTAAGTGCAAAGTAATGCAAATATCAAATACCATTACAACAACACTCTTTAAATTATTGATAATGGAGAAAAATGATAACGCCAACATGCTGGTTCCCATAGTTTACTAGGGTTATCTAGGAATTCCTGATGGTAGTATAAAATTGTTCAATTATTTTGGAAGAGAATTTGGAAATTGTTATCAAGAATCATAATATGCTGCACTTTGACCGAATAATTCTGTTCCTGAGAATGAAATAATTCAAATTAACGTAAAGCTGTACTTATCATAAGGCATATAGGTAGCATTATGAGAATAAAAATAACATCCAAAAAGATAGAAATAGCTACTTTGTCATAGAATACTAATAACATATTACATGGTGATTAAAAATGATATGGTGTAAACAAAATACAATATATTGAAATAATTGCAAATATTTAAAAAATAGTATATATATGTGGTTAAGGATGAAATGAAGCTATAGATTATTGTGCAATTTATTTTATATAGGTAAAAGAATTTAGTATAACTATAAGTATTATTTTATTAATAAGTATATTAATAAATACAAATATACATGCTGAGCTGATAGTTCTAAATGGAGTCAGGAACCAATAACAAATTATCTTAATTTCTCCATATTACCTGTTATGATCATGATTCCTTTTGTATTGACCGAGATGAGGGTATAAGAAACCCAATTCAGGTACTGAATTAAGACACAAGCTAACTCTGTCCTCTTTGGACGTTTCCTGACTCCATTTAGAACTATCAGCTCAGCATGTTTATTTGTCTCTTTAAGGAAAACCTTATTCTCTCAAGACTCATATTGATTTTTCTGATACTCTCTTTAATGTTGTTATAAGAAGTCTTAATAGTTTAATCTGCCAGATCATTCTCTATTATACTTATATATCAAAACAGCTTCAAAGTCACTGGAATTTTCAATGAGAAGGAAAAGTTAATTAGGAAACGACCAAATAACTAAAAGAATATTATACCCGATGGATCTAACCAAATAGAAATGTTCAGTCATTCATGGGATTTGTGGGTATTGAGGAATCCTCTAAGTTTTATAAATGACACAAACTCTTTCTCCAAGTCACAGATCAGACCCTACACACGCATGTGAAGAGAAGCTATTTTTGTCTCTTGGTTCTGGTTACACATCCACAGCCTGGAAGCTTTGTTCTCAGAATTCGTGCCGTCATCAAAAGGACTCAATACAAACACAGCAGCGGGCCTGCCAGTGGCTTAGCTGTGACCGCAGCTGCAAACTCCTCTGGCACGTGAAACACTCTGGGCTTTTTCGGGGTGTGGAAGGCCCGTGGGCCCCGCCTCTGGCTGCCCTTCCTCCTCCTGGAGTCCGGTCTGTCGTTCTGATCACCTCAGTTCCCCCATCTGCCCAGCCCACCTACGTCCGCCTGCTCTCTGTAGCAGTTGTGGGCCGGCGCTTTGGGCTTTCACACTTTCTGTGACACTCTTTATAGGGTCGGCTTCTTCAGAATCGAAGGCACCTGTGTGATTTCTCCCCCTAAGTGGCTGCACGGTTCTCTGGTGCGGGTGGGGACGTGTGCTTAGTTTGCAGCTGCCGGCCCACAGGCCTCAGGGGATCTCAATGGGTGGTCTATGAATTCCCTGGAATTACAGGCAAAGTTCGTGGTGCTGTTGCCTTGGACAGTGAGGCCTCCGCCTGGCTGCTCTCCCCCTAAGAAGCCCCCAGGGGTTTGAGCCCACTGAGGAGGTCTCCTTCCCAGTGTGGTGACTGGCGTCAGCTGTGGCTCATCACCTTGCAGACCCCTGGGATCCAAGGGGAAATTTGCCGGGAATTTCTGGGAAGGAGGGTTCTCATCAAGGAGGGTGGCATGTGAGAGGGAGCCCTCTTCCTCGTGGTCAGGTCACATGGTCCGCACAGTGGGGCCTGGAGCAGAGGCAGCCCTTCTGGGACCAGAGGCCACGGCTGATGGACCACAGGGCAGGGTAGGAAGCAGGAGCTCCACTGCAGTAACCAGCCCTGACTAGTTGACTTCTAGTTCCGTGATAGAGTAATCGTCCTATTTAGTAAGGCACTTTTAATTGGATTTTCTCTGTTTTTGTAGCTAATACACTGTTGATGAGTACAGCGGTTTAAAGGTTGCATTAGATGATCAAATGGATCTGAGTCCCCCAGAGGTTAAGGATCCCCGAGGACGGTGTACGGTTAGGTGATGCTTGATGGATGGAAGCACGGAGGATCCCTGGAAGTGCCTCGGAGTAATCCAGGCGCCACGGGAGCTTGCCGGGCTTTCTTGAGCCTAACGGGGGCATGTGGTTCCCACGCTCAGCTCAGTGCTGCTGGGCGCGGGAGAGAGAACCAGAGAGGGCTGGGTGTTAGACCGAGCAGGGTGCTAGGAGCACTGCACGGAGAGATGCCAGAGAGGACCCGCCGGCTGCTCGCTTTGGGCGTCTTTCGCGGTGGTGGACGTGGATAGAGGCCTCCTTGTCAAGGGCATGCAGAGCAAACAGGCTCCAACTTCCATGCCAGCTCTGACTGATTTGTAGTGTTGAGAAGGATTCCGAAGCTGGAAACTGCCATGATTGTGGATTCAGTGTCCCGTGGACACAAACGGAGGGAATCAGTGCCCTCGTGCCAGTTATTTGTCCTCCCTGTCTAGGGTCTGTCTGGTGCTTGGCTTTTTACATCAGGAAGCTCAGGGAGCCCATTCAGGGTGGCGACTAGCAAAAGTGTGTTCAGATACCTCTTGAAAAAGGCCCAACTCCCTCTGATATATTTCTCTGTTCAAAAACAGTCTTCTGAGTCTGAGGCCACCTGTCCTGCAGGAGATAGGCAGATGACAGGTGCTATTCTAGAGCCATTTCCCTTTGTCAGCTAATCAGGGGTCTGTCGGCCTCGTGAGAGTTCGGTAGATCCTCATCTGTCGTTGGAGCAGCCTCTTCCTCAGATGGTGGTGGGCAAAGTCAGACGCGTCCCCTTTTTTTGAATCCTGTAAGGAACAGCGTGACCCTCTGCTCAGGTGCTTTGCTCGTGTGACTTACGTACAGAGTCAGGGGTGCAGACTGGGGGCCATGAGACCTGGGTGTGCTCTAGGAGGGCCGAGTCCCCGCCATGCAGAAGGAAGGGACCAGAGTACACTGCCTGCTCTGATGTTCTGTGAAATCCGATCGTTCTGATTAGGGTGTGACTCCATCAGTCTTCCCGTTCAGAGGCCACTCTCTGCTCACCTCCGCACTCTGGGTAAACAGGGACACAGGGTTAAAGGTGGGCGGATGGAGAGCACAGCGTGCAAACAGCTAATGGGCCAAAGAGCTGGAGGCCCTGGGATTCAAGGGGGCGGGCGCCGCCCCGGGGAGGCTCTGTCCTCTGGGAAAAGGAGAGGAGAGGGCGCCCCAAGGTGGGGTGGAGCGGCATCCTGAGCAAGGGCCAGGGCAGGACATGCGGCTTGCTTGGGTCCAGGGGACCAAGACCCCCATTTGCCTGGTGGAGAGTGTGTGTCCCCCCTCAGCAAATGAGATGTAGGCAAGGGCATGGGGAAGGGAAAGGACACTGTGAAAATGAGATTTTAGGAAGACTCAGCTGGCTACAGTAGGCAGGTGGGGAGAGGAGGGCAGCCCCGAGACAGAGAACCACCAGGGAGGGTGTGGGGCTCAGGCTGAGGGGCCAGGGCTGCACCAGAGCCCTGCCCTCCCCCTCCCCTGCCTTTCCCTTCCCTGCCCTCCTCTTCCCTCCTCCCCTCCCCTCCTCTCCTCTTGCCTTCCCTTCCTTCCCCTCCATTCTCCTCCCTCCTCTTTCCTTGCCTTTCCCTCCTCTTCCTCCCCTCCCTGCCCTGTCCCAGGTAGGCTGGCAGGGCCAGTGGGTGTGGGCACAGGCTGGCCTCCCGTGCTCTGTGCTCGGTGGTGGCTGTGTGGTCTGAGAGCTGCTTGTTCCCTCCTGCACGGGCCCCTCTGGGAGCCGACAAACCTCCCTCCAGCAGGCGAGGCTAGGGTCACCTGACTGGCTTGCTTGAAGCAAAGCAGATGGTGCTCTGTGCTCCCCGGAGGTAACCGAAGGACATGACCTTCCTCCCGGCCTTTCTCTTGGGAGAGGAAGTCTTTGGTAGTTTGTAGCAACTGACTAAACCTTGTCATTTTGATAAGCAGGGTCCCCATTCGCCCGCCCCCGGCGTGGAGAAAGCCCCACGCTTCCTCCGATTGTTCCAGTTGATTGAATTTCAGCGTGTGAGACACGACGACCCTGTCCCCGGGAGTCTGGAAAGGAAGCGAAGGGCCGGGCTGGGCCTGGGCGGGCACAGGGGCCGCGTGCAGGCCGGGTTATTCTTGGAAGCTATTTTGGTCGGCCGGCCCAGGCCAGCTCATGTTTCTGTGCCCAGCCTGGGGCCGCGTAATGGAGGACGAGGCTTTCATTGTAATAACAGACCCAGGGCTCCCCGTAGCGACGGCTCCTTGAGGGCACTAGGACCTTGGCTCAGCGGCCCCCCAGCACCCCGAGTGCCACCGTGGAAAAGCGCCCCTTCCGGGTCCCAGCCCAGGGTGGGCGGCCTCTCCGCCGGCGCTGACAGTCGTCTGCACGTCCCCTCGCAGAGGTGACTCAGGACACTGACTCATGAGCTCATGGATGGGAGCAGGGTGGCGTCTCAGCCCGGTGGAGCTGGTGACAGAATGGCGTCTACTGCCTGTGAAGGCGACACCCTGGGCAGGGTGAGGGCTCACACCCCATCTTCCAGGTGCCCCCCAGGCCCCACTTCTTCCATTTTAATTTTTAAATGGAATAGTTTTTACTATTACAGATGTTGGTGAGTCTGCTGGAGCTGACGTAAGGAGCTACCGCAGACTGGGGGAGTTGTTCTCCCACAGTTCTGGAGGCCGGGAGTCCCGCCGAGGCTGCCCCGGCCTCCCTCCCCGGCTTCTGGGGCTCGGCTGGCAATGGCTGGTGTCCTTGTCTTGTGGAAGCATCAGCCCCGTCTCCGCCTTCCTCTCCACGTGGCGTCCCCCACGCGCCTGTCTGCCCCAAACTTCCCTTTTTATAAGGACGCCGGTCATGTTGGATCCGGGGCCGCCCGACTCCAGTGCGGCCTCATCCAATTACAGCGGCAGCAACGCTGTTTCCCGAACAGGTCACACCCTGAGGTCCTGGGGCTCAAGACTTAACAGGTGAACTTGGGGGAACACAACTCAACCCTTGGCAGATGTGGCGCATCTGGACTGTAGATATTTAGAAAATGGAGACAAGCAAAAACAAAGGAATAAAAAAGCCACGTTTCTACCACTCAGAGATCACGCTATCTATGAGCAGCTTAGAGGACATCCGCCTGGAAAACACGTCTCAAAATGAGACTGTTTGTAACCTGCTCTGCCTTTCTATTTCAGCACAATTCTCATCTAGTTCGTGGTCTGTGTCCAGGTTGTGTGTTCTTTGCAGTAGCTTCCTTCAAACCCATAACCAATCCGTGGCCATTCGTGTTAACTGGTGGTTGTGTCCCTGACGTCTCTTTAAACTGGCACTGTCTCTTTTTTGTGACATTGACTTATTTGGGGCCAGTTATGTTGTGAAATGTCCCACCTCCTGGATCTGTCTGGTTACTTCTCCGTGACGTTCTTGGGCTTGTTCCTCGGTCTTCTGCGTTGCCTGTAAACAGGCTGGTAGCCAAAGCTCTGATGGGCTTGAGTCAACACGGAAAGCTCTGCGGGCGCTTCTCAGGGAAGACAAAAGACCTGGGTGACGCGAGTCAGGGCTCTGCTGGGGCTGGGGGTGCCTGCACTGGGTGGGAAGTGGGACCAATGACCTCGACTGTCTCTTGCGACACTGAGGTTTTTCGGCTTGAAAGTTTCTGATAGTTGAGAAGGAACTTGCCCTTTCTGGTGGCAGCTGGCCCTGGGAGAGGAAGCGTGGCAGGTCTGCTGAGCTGCCTGAACCCAGCACGCTGGGGATTGCAGCAGTCCCCAGACATCCAGTTCTGAGAAGCTCTCTGCTCGGGTTCCTGGAACCGTGTCCACTCATTCGGAGTGACGGGCACGTGCCTCCCCCGCCACACTCGTGCCTCCACACAGAGCCCACGTCCCGGACCACTGGGACACAGGGTCAACTGTGTCCTCACCCTTGTGTCCCTCCAAGACTGTAGCCAGGAAGAACCATAACTTTTTTAATCCAACATTTAATAGTTTTTTTTTCCCCTCCTTTGGACAAAGAATTTACAATGAAACACAAATTGTATTTCATTGTATATTTGCTAATTTTTTGCCAAATGCTTACGGTGGGACAACCCAAACCTCTATCAAGATTTAGAAGTTCCCATCACCCATGAAGTTATCCCATAAAGTTCCCTTAGGCCCGTCCTCAGTCCATCTCTGACCACCCAGAGGGAACCACTGATTATTTTGGTAACTACAGGTTATGTTGTCTTTTCCAGAATTTATGTAAACAGAATGCACAGCACGCTCTCTCCTACTCAGTATTGTTTGGCTTCATCGTGGGACGCAGGTATCAGCAGCTCATCCGCTTTCATCCCCGAGCAGTGCTCCGCTGCGTGAGCATCTTGTGCTTTGTTTCCCGTTTTCCTATTGCTGGACACTTGGGCCCTTTCCAGTTCTGTGCTGTTATGGATGAAGCTCCTTGATCATTTTTGTACAAGTAATTATATGTGCAAATGTTTTCATGTCTCTTGGATAAATATCCAGAAGTGAAGTGAGCGGGCCGTGGTAACAGCTGTGGCATCTCTCTCGCCCATCCACAGCGAGTGAGAGTCCGGTGTGACAGGTCTCTCTTGTCCGCCTTCCCGGCCAGTGTGCAGTGTATTTCAGTGTGGTTCTGATTTGCATTTCCCTGATGATTAATGATAACAAGGACTGTTTTACATGCTTTTTGGCCATTTGTATGTATTCTTTCATGACCATAACTTTTTAAAATTGATTTTTACCTCTTCCTTAATAAGCACTATAACTGCTATTGAACTTAGTCATGTAGGTGATCAACACATGTATTGAACTTCTTGTTCATCCTTCAGTGAAGACTGCCCAGACACGCAAACAGACAGGAAGTTATCTCTGTGCAAGGAAGCAAAGTCACGCCTCTTAATCATGTCGTCCCTGAGTTCCACTCTCTGCGATGCTGGTAAGTGTTGTCATTAAGTAGTAGGCCAGGTGCTGCTGGCCCACTCTGTGTCTGTGTGTTCTCCAAGAGGGTTCTGCTGCAGCAGGGGCGGGCAGGTTGCACGTGGGGGAAAGGGCAGAAAACAATCCTTTGCCCTGAAGAGCCCACCCTGTGGAGTCTGGTGGGAGAGGGAGTGGAAGTCCAGAGACTGCAGCTGAGAGTGGGGGAGGAGAGGAAGCCTCCAGGATTGAATGGTTGCCCCCTGGAGAATCATGACACCAAAGAGCTTTCTTTAAGTTCCAGGTGTAGAGAATCTGATTATTCAAGCTCAGGATAACATTTGCTACCCACCTTCTCGGAGGCTCCTTGAGCCAGCCCAGCTGGTTTGCAAGAGAACGACTGGGAACCCCCAGGTACCCATGGGCGCTCCTGCCCCTGGTCCAGCACAGGGTGGCCCTGTGCCTCCTGTCCCTGCCCTGGAGGGACGGAGACTCAGAGTCAGTCTCCCTCTCCTTTTCTCTGCCCCGTTGTCCTCCTGCCCTAGCTGCTCCCGCATGGACGCGCCTCCCTTCACCAGACCCTGCGTTGCTGAGGACCTGACCGCTGTTTCTGTGGACTCGTAAGCTGCCCAGGAATTCCACTGGAAATCCTTGGAATAGGCTACAGGAAGGAAAAAGAGGGAAAGTAGAGAAAAACAAGCTGGGTGAGGAAAAGGGGTAGGGGGAAGTGGGAAGGACAGGGAGGGGAGGGTTTGTGGGCAGGGCCTGTGCTCCGGCCAAAACGCTGGGTGCCCCGAGGGGCTATGAGAAGGGGGACAGCGTCCTCCACCCTCTGGACAGTCCACATCCCCTCAACGCGCAGGTGTGATGTGTGTCTGGCAAAAGTAAATGATCCAGTAGGGACTTACGATCCAAGGAGATCTCTTGCAACACATCTTTGTATTACACGGTGTGGATCAAAGTTCTAAAAATGTGCTCCCTTCCCCTGAGTTGGTCTCATTTCTAAGTGGGTTGAACTACTGCCCTTATCCCTTAGAATAAGGTGTTGGCTTCCCACCTCACCCAAACTTGAAACTCTCCCTCAAAGGTAGCAGTTCCAATCTTTTAAAGTTTGTCAGAGAAAATGAGTCGAAAAACTCAAGGAAAGCAATCAGGGGGACAGAAGGCCCTCGGTGTGACAGACCGAGCCTGGGGTCTCGCCCTGCGAGGTCGCTAAGCACAGAGCCAGGGCCCCTTGGGTATCCGTGCATCGGGCCAGAGGGCATTAGAGGGGCGGAGAAGGGAAAAGTAGCTGGGACAAGAAGGTGAGTAAACAGGACAGTGGCTTCTTTGCGTGACTGCCATGGCAGGCGTCTTGCAGCGGGAGGGACTGTGAGAAAGGGTCCGCATCTGGGCCCCTTTCAGCCTCGGTGAAAGCAGCCGCTGGCAGCCGAGCCCTGGGAGCGCCGCGGGGGCTGAGGCTGGCACAGGATGCTCCGAAAGGGCCACACTGGGCTACGCGTTCCCAGGCCCGCAGACAACCTTGGGCCGAGTCCCATTTCCTCCCTGAGAAAAGCTTGAGCCCAGGGAGGGCGGCAGGAATGGCAACAGCATCTTTGTGGGACAACCTCCCACACTCACCCCCCCAGCCCCAGGGCAGCTCCCTCCCCTGCAGAGTGCCCCAGATAGGAGTTGCTCTGCTTTATTTTACTCTCTGCCCTCGAAAGGCCTGTGGAGGCAGATTGTAACACGCTACAGGGGAGAAGTAGCGTGTTATTCAGGGATCAGAATCACAGAATCTGGTATTTGGAAGGAACTTTAGAGAACAAGATCTAGCCTCATCAGTTTGTTTTATAGAGGGGGAAACCAAGGCCCAGAGAATTTAAGTTACTTGGCCAAGATCTCTCAGCTGTTTGGCGGCAGCTCCTGGTCTGAAACTCTGGTTTCCTGAAGCCTGGCTCAGTGCGGACCCCTCTCTCCACGTGGAAAGGACAAGGACACACGGGGAGAGAAACCAGGGCATGTTTCTGGCCTGAGCCCCGTGAGAAAAGTGCTGGCTGGACCAGTCCTGTGGATGCAGATGAAGGTGGGAATGGAAGGTGCCGAGGGGGACGCAGCGTGCAGAGCCTGGGGACACCCTCTGCCACCTGTGCTGTGGCCACTCCGGGGATGTTAGGCTTGTGACGGACTCTGAGGTTTGGGAGGCCGACGTCCCACCCAGTGCAGGAGACGCCCAAAAGTGTCTGACTGTTGCCATCAACCCTTCCTGCAGTGCCCAGGGAGAAGAGAAGTCTCTACTTCCTGGGCAGCAGGGCAGCTCTGAGTCACGTTTTAATGCCACACAGGACCTTGTTTGTCCACCTAAACCTGCCAGTGGGTGGCATTTTGTTCTCTGGAGCTGTGCGGGGTGAGCCTGATCCACATCCACCAACTCCCCCTGGGATGTGCTTGAGGTCGTGTGCACAGGGACAGAGTGCCGCGTGTCACTGTTTACCAGCCACATGACCTTGGGCAGATCATTTCATCTCTCTGCCTACTGGTTTCCTCATCCATAGAGCAGGGCCATGCCGCCATTGCAGGGCTATTGTGAATGTTAGCGGTAACCTCTGCCTGCCAGGGGCCTGGGGCTCCATGGTGGCCTCCAGCCACCCGGCCCATCCGCATGTCCAAGGACCTCCTTGTTCTTGGTGCCACTTTGTGGCTCCCCATCCCCACACTGGGGCAGAGGCACCATGAGCAGTAGGGACTCAAATTCAGCACACGAGCAAGCAGGAGGTCAGGAAAGATCCCAAGCCCCACACTACAGGGACCTCGGTGAGGGGCAACGACAGTGGCCAATGGAGGAGCAGCAGGACCCATCCCGGGAGCTCTGCCTGGGAGTCCCCTGCTCCCTGCCCCACCTGATGGCAACTGAGTCAGCAGGGAGCCTTTGGCCCTGGAACTGCTCATCCCCAAGAGGGAAAGGAGTGTCGGGCGTGGCCGTAGTGGGCTTCTGGTCCTGGGACTAGCGGAGGACATGTGAGCAAATCTCTCACCGTACTCCTCCAAGCCAAGGACAAATGACATTCTCAACATACTTGAATACAGCAAGTAGGATTAATTGTGTAGCTTTGAAGGGAAAATTACAACTTTCGTAAGGAGCTAAAAATAAACAAATTAAATCTCATCTGTGATTAAATCCGGGCGACCTCTCACCCTGGTTCATGTCTGTGGTTCTTGGGAAATGAGCAAGTGTTCGTCCAACCACGGGCTATCGATCGGGGACTGAGAGCTCTCTGAGAAAGACTGTCATGCGGGAACACGGGGTACACAAAAGAAAGCCAGATGTCCACGTAATGAAGGGCTGGGGGGTGTTTATGAATAAGTAGAAGGAGGCCACACATCCTTGACGGGTGAACTGAGCCAAGCTGACATTTCGCCAATAAAATGCTGAAGAAACAGGCTTCAAAGTAATAGAATCTGTGTTCACTGTGGCTAAAAATAAATGCTTCTGGTATGCCGCAGTAACACCAAAAATCACTTCACAGGTGTGTATCGTGGAAAAATATTCAGTGTCATGCCTTGGTCTCCTGAGCCATAAACACACGGGCCTCACCATCAGTGGTGTGGACTCTGGTCGGTGACATGACGTACACACAGCACTGGAAATACCCCCGTGTCACAGCAACGCAGGGTTGATCTCGGTGCTGTTCCGTCCCGGTGCTCTGCATGGCCACGGACTCTAAGGTGGGTTTGTCTGGGATTCCTGTTCACATTATTTGTTCAGTATTCCAGATGTCTTCCATTGAAAGATCAGGCATCAGGCACAGCATTAAGTGATTTTTTACAACACACCTCGTTTAACCTTCCCAGCGCCCTCCTCCCATTTTCCAGGTGGAGAAGCTGAGGCTCCGAGGATTGCACTGCAAGATCAGCATTGCCTGGAGAGCAGGTGCTGGAGCAGCGGGTTACAGCGTAGCCTTGACCTGCCCTGGGCAGATGGCTTCACCCACCCGCTCACACCCACTGTCTGGACTTCATTTCATCTTTCAGACGAGAGCCCCATCTCTTTATCTTCAAGGCCAGTCTAGAACACCCACGACACTCCTCCCCTTTTAAACTATGATCCACCAGCTACCACAAATCCCCTGCGATCTTTGTCCACTTGTTTTACACCCCTGCTGTGAACAAATGTGAGGATTCAGATTTTAACTCCTTTTTGGAAAAACAGTGCCATAGTTGATCTTCAGTGAGAATTATGCTTCTAGTCCCCCGCCTTGCGCAGCACTGTCAGTTCCCACGTGGGGATCCGCTCCGGGCGCCATGACCCCCGCAGGGGTGGGTCGGCGAGCTCCCCCACTGCCCGCCGTGCCACTGCGGAAACAGAAGCTCTGCACATGCTGACTGCTCTGTGCATCCCTGCAGGTATTTTCCAGAGCAAGGCTTTATGGAGTCAGGACTCTTCAACCCCTTTTGTGAGATGTGTGGCATTTGTTAGACATGTGGCCTTTGCTATATTAGTGGCCTGATTAACTCTTTAAGCATGTCAGGAAGACTCAACCTATTCCTTCCCAATAAAGCATTTTAATCAATTTGGTTGTTTGGGTTATATTTGTTCAGCTCTAAATGGAGGGGAAAAAAATCACTCCAGCAGGATGTAGTCTACTTCCCCCTCTGCAAAGATCTGCCACATAATATTAGATCGGGGCGAATATTGTCACCGTTCAGGAATGGTTTGCAGTTGGGTTCTCTCTACACAGCAAACATTCTTTCAACAGGGGGAATTCCTGTGAGAGCTGTAAAAATCCCACTCATACGACATATTATCCCCTCTTGAATGGAGCCTACTGAAGGGTTATTAAAAATTTACCTTTTTGTCAATAAAGTTCTTTATGGGACATTTTTCTGGCTGAATTTTAATGTAATGTTCACTGATCCAGATGTATGAAGGAGGGAGACAAAAAGGCCATTTAGAGCTCTGGTTCTAGAATGCCCTTATTATGCATTAACTGAATCAAGTGACGTGTGGGTTTTGCTGCGTGTGGACATAGTTGTAACTGTAGGTTGTTTTTCACTAACCCACAGACCCTTAAACCTGCGGCAGTGGAGAAAATGTTAATCTAGACATCGCACTGCAGTAAGGAAGAGTGTCTGGTAAGCAACGTTATACGTGGGTCATTTTAGAACAGCTGATCCCCATTCTTTGAATTCTGAATGTTCACTAAAATGCTCCCTTTCTGCATTACTGTAAATGATTCATTTTTTTTTTAAAGCTTCGAGTATAAGGATGACAATTACATTGACTATTTGGAAATGCGATATTGAGCAGAGAGACATCCAAGCCTTTGTTTTGTTTTTATCTGATGACACTTGAAGCAAAGATGATAGCTTTTTACCATTGGCGTTTCACTGATTGATTTAAACCACATTTTCCTACGATACACCTAGTATTCTTTCTCTGGACTGAGGACAATTTAGTTATCGTCCTGACGAGGGAAGGTGAAGCTCTCCTATTGTTCCTGAAGCTGCGTTAAGTTAATTTCCCTGAAGAGTCCTGTTGCTTAATGGAAAACTGCAGGAGTGGCCAGGCCCGAGAGCAGCATCGAAGGAAACCCAGCCCCAGCGTGCGGGTCACTGGCATCCCGCCAAGCCCTGCACAGGGCTGGGCATCAGCACTGGGCAGAAGCCTTGGTTCGGGATAGCGGTTCTCTAACTTCACCGTGCACCACAGTCACCTGGGGGACGTGTCCAGACACAGAGTGGTGGGCCCCACCCTGAAGTTTCCGATTCAGCCATTCCAGGGAGAACCCCAAGAACACACCTTCCTCCCAAACTCCCAGGCAGTGCTGATACTGCTGAACCAGGGACCCCAGTCTGAGAACTGCGGGTCTAGGGTATGCCGGGGGGTAACGGGTCGGGACCCTCGGGCTACTTCTGTTTGGTCTCCTTGAGAATGTGGGTTTCGATGGATGTTTGAGCCCATCTGTGCTGAGAATCCCCTACAGAGGACATCCACATGGCTGGGCAGTGTTCCGAGGTGACCCGCACGTTGGCTGCAGCCTGGCTGCCCCTCGTTTAGCGCAGGAGCGTGTGGTTCTCCGAGGATCCCAGCAAGAGGCGGCAGCCGTGGGCCAGAGCAATGTGTGGCTGCAACTCACGCGAGGACGTCTGTCTGTCTTTGAACAGATGGGCCCTGTGTTTCCAGGAGCTTTAGAGGATATTTAAGATACTCTCCTCTGACTTGGTTTTAAACACAAAAATGGATGCCTTTCCCCACGACAGCGGTGCCTTTTTGTATTTTCCAAAGTCTAAGTGTCTTCAATGACCCATACGTACATTGGACCAAAAATGTTTCTTCCCTCAAGACAGCAGTATCTTTGGCACAGGACACCGTCAGAAAGCCCAGTGTCCTCTTTCTAAGTCAGACAGGGGGGTGGAGAGGGGCCCCAAGGGGTACAGTGGTGTCCCCTACTTCTCTCTGACGCGCCGGTTTGCAGTGGGCCACCTGCTGTCTTGTGAGGGCCACTCAGTCGCGTGTTTGTGGAGGGCTGCCCACATGCAGGGCGTGCTCCACGGCCAGGGGATGTCGTGGTGAACAGAACGCGCTCCCTGCTCTCACAGAGCCACCTTCTAGCTAGGCGACACACGACACACAGGCACAAAGGCAAGCAGAGGGGCACGGAGTCAAGCACCTGTCGGTGTTTTGAGGCCAGTCGAGCCAAACCAGGGGGCAGAGAGCCAGACGCAGGGCCCAGGGGCTTTCGCAGGCAGGACACTGGGCAGAGATGGGCAGGAGGCCAGGGACGGGGAGAGCCGCAGAGGCGTCCGGGCTGAGGGAGCTGCAGGCACCACCTCTGGGTGCACAAGGCTGGGCCTGTCCCCGGAGCAGCTGCAAGGCCGCGGGGAAGGCGTGGGCTCAGAGGGAGGGACTGGGGATCCGCCTCAGCTGGGGGCGGGGAGCTCTGGGAGGGCTGAGGGCAGCATCCTGACCCCACTGTGTCTGAAAGGTCACTTGACTTCCAGGGAAGGATCCCCAAAGGGAAATGGTCATCCAGGCAAGATGGTGACCTGGGCCAGCTCGGGGAGGAGGGAGCTGGGACACAGTCACTTGCAGCCATCCCCAACCTTTCTGGCACCAGGGACTGGTTTTTGTGGAAGACAATTTTTCCACGGACTGGGGGTGGGGCCGGGGTGTCGAGGGTGGGGGTGGGGGGTGAGGAGCTCAGGCGGTGACGCGCTGTCCTTTTCCTAACAGGCCACGGACCGATACCAGGCCACGGCCCAGGGGTTGGGGACCACACGCACGCAGGACCCATGTTGAAGGTTAGGCAGGCAGGATTTGTAAGGGACTGGGTATGGCTGGGGACAATTCTGGCCTTTTGCCCTGAGTGAATTCCTGTTCACTGAGCGGGAGCACAGTGGGAAGCTCAGGGAGCGGTGGCATTGGGGGTTCCATACATCGGGGTTGACAGACCCCTTAGCTGTCCAGGTGGGAATGCCCAGTGGGCAGTGGGGAAGTTGGAGCCAGAGATTAAATCTGAGAATTGGCGGTGTATGGCTGGCACATGAAGCCACGGGTCTGGGTGGGGTCACCCAGGGCACTGATGGAGACGGGGGGAGACTGAGGCCCGAGGCCCAGGGTCCTGCAGTATTTAGAGATTAGGAAGATGAGAGGGAGCCAGCGAGGGAGATTGCGAAAGAACTGACAGTCTGGGCATCCACGAACCTCCCCAGACGATTCGGCCACTCCGTCAGGGGACTGTGTCCTCTGTCTCCTTGGGCTGTTGCTGCCAAGCAGGTACATGGTACATTTTCTCTCCTCCCCTCTGAATGGAAGCACTGCCGTTTCTAGATGGGCATTAGAACATCTGAAAATTCCCTGAAATTACTGTCAACATACTGTGTGTAATGTGCACTTATCTGGGTAGAGGATACGTAGTCTCCAACAGGTTCTAAAGGCAAGGCCACAGGAGCGTTCTCAATAATTTCTAAATAGAAGAGAAACTAAAGTAATAAATCTTTAGACTTATTAAGCAACAGGAAGAGAACAGATCCTTTCACCCAGATTTAAACTTACAGAAACTTGGCAAAGTAAAACTGAATAAAGAATCCAAGTACCTTACAAATATTCCCGCTGGGGAAGGCACGAGCTGACCCCTGAAACAGAGAAATGCAAATCAATCGCTACGCAAAGGGCAGTTCCCACCACATATCTGTCCATGTCATTAGCTTCTAAGAGGAGAACCGGGTAATTGTCAAATAACTTGGATGAAGAACCAAGCCACATCAGTTATGAGACATAAAATTGGATAAGATTAAGTGAGCAAAAATAATAGAATCATTCCTTACAGAGGAGATCAGAGAGGGGTCTTATAGACTTCATTCTAGAGCTACTGCATTCTTCTTCAATATCATCACCAGCACTTGCACTGGAGGGCAAACTATTGTCAGTTACAGTTTCTCAGAAACAAAGTCGGACTTGTGCTTTGGATTTCCATTCGGCTTGTATGCATTCACACATTTAAGACTGCAAAAGAGACAAAAATGATGGGAGATATTTTTAGAATCAGATTCAACACCAATATGTACTTTCCTGTTGGAAAGTGCTCTTGATTAAGCCAAGTATACTTGTGTTATTTTTTTCCACTGCAGGGCAGAGAGGATGCTTATAGTTCTTTTGTGTATGAAGACATCACGGTTTCAAACAGCCATGGTAGAGTGCCCGTCTCAAAATGGCCTTTCCTTTCAGAACACAGGGATACTTTATCTTTCAGGGTCCCTAACAGAGAAAAGAAATGAATCTAGTGCACAAGAGGCAACCAGAAAGTTTAACTCACTTCAGATATGTTATTTTAGAAGAAATGAGGTTGGTTGGGCTTGGGAAAACCCTTCTTTCCCAGTCTTGAAAAGAACACGGTGTGGTGTGAGCCCCCAAGCGGGACCCCCAATGGGACACCTGCGTGGACACGGTGTGGCCGGAGGGCACCGACTGCCCTGGTTACCTCTGTAGGACTCAGACACTGCTGACCGACAGGCTGCGATGCTGGGATCCTTCCCGGGCCTGAATATTTTAATAGACACGAACTGACTTGGTACGAATTGGAACTTGGTAAAAGTCAGTTTTATTTTGCTGGAAGCAAAGGTTCCTTAGATCTGGACGTGTCACCTTTTGGACAAACTTTGATCAACAGGTACATTTCTGGAAAAGGGAAGCTTTCATAGAAGGAATTGTTTAAAAACATTTGAGGTTTTCTGACTCCGTTTTAAATCTATCAGAGAGTAGACATTTATATTTAGAAAAATGTTCATGGTACTTTGGTACTGGGGTACTTTTCCAGGTATATTACTTCCTTAAAATAAGATCAGTCTTGGAGCTTCCCAACTTTTGCTTGCAAAGGCTAGTGATAAACATCTCAAAATAGCCCAAAGAAGGATGAAATGCTTTGGGTGCTGAAACAGACTGAAATTACTTCGTTTTAGTGTCTCTAAATTAGCACTCTGAGATTTCCCACAACCTACACTAAAACTTCTCTAGATGTCTCATGTAGGTAAACCCCAGAAGGACTTAAGCATTGGTTTGAGAAATCTTCCATTTTGAAAATACCTTCCAAGCACGCAGCCATGTCACAGTTTTTGAACTTCACGTTTCTCGGGTGCTGTGGCAGTGGACGCCCATATCATGGAGGAGAGTGTGCTGCGCCCACAGGGGTGACTTCCAGAGCGCCGGGGGCTGTGCAAGTCCTGGCATCTTTCTCACCTGGGCCTGTGTTGTAACCACAACCCACAGCTCTGCGGAGGGCCAGAGACATCCCCACCTCCTGCCTCTGGCCCCCGAGGGTCTCATCGGGCATGGTTAGAGCCAGGCCCTCCCCAGGGACCACACATGGCCGGAGCAGCTGCTCGCCCAGGCGATAGGCTAGCGGCTTCCACAGGAACATGCTCTCACGTGCCCGTGTACCTAGCTGGGGACCCGCCAAGCCCTTTACAAACCTGCATTCACGGGATGCTTGTAACAAACCCACAAGGTAGACATTATTGAGCCCATTTTTACATGAGAGATTTGGGTTTTAGAGAGATTATATAACTTGCCCAAGGTTACAAGACAGACACTCAGTGGTGGTCTGAAAGGACTTCAAGCCCAGATCTGCTCGGTTCCCACTTCTGTGCCATAACCACTGTGTCACCGTAGCTACCACTGCGTCATTGCAGCGACCCTGGGAAGCAGAGGCTATCCTGCAGGTGAGGAAAGTTAAGTGACTGTCTCCAGGCTGTGAAGCTCCTAACAGGCCCACTGTTCCCACCGGGTCCTCTGACTCTGCCGTCCGGGGTTCATTCGATGCCTCCCTTAACTAACTGCGACACCTGAACGGGGTCATCAAGTATAACACTCATAAGCAGACAGACAAAGAAACCAAACCCCTGTCTAATATACCAGTACTCACTATTTTCCACTTTTTCATCATTTCCTTCCTTTAGATATCTTTGAAGCGAAGTTTCAATGTATCAATGTAGCAGGGGAAAGAAGCCGCTGTCTCACTCCGAGGCCTGAACCTGCTGACATTTCCCCCTCGGCTGAGTGAATCAGAGATTATCTGGGAGGCGTGGAAGGCAGACCTGGCTACTGACAGTCAGAGAAAGCAGCTGTTCCTAATTCTATACTAGTCGAACGAGGATGTGGGCTTTGGGGTTTTGTTTTGTTTTTTAATCTCCAGAAAACATGGCATTATCTATATAGTTATTTTGGGTGTTTGCAAAATTATCTCCCTTTTACAAAGAACTCACAATCGCCATGTAGGAAGTGCCGTATTGTCTGAGGAGTTTTCAAATATATATCGCTCTGCCGGGGTAGAAACTAGTCATCCTTCATATGGTGTTTCTCTCTGAAATAAAAGTTTGGGTATCAGAAACTACATTAGGACTTTAAATTACTCTAACGCTTACGGCTTTCCTGCAGGTGGAGGTCATCACTTTACAGCCGAGGAAACCTGAGGCTCAGAGAGGTTAAATAACTCGCCCAAGGCAGCATAGCTAATAAGTGACAGAGCTGGGAAATGAAGCCTGATGTTTTGATTCCAAGCCTAATTTAGGGCTCTTGGGTAAGCAGCCGTGTCTTCCTGCTCCTATACCAGGCAGTGCTCACCACCGTGATGGGGAGGGAGAGGCCAGGCCTGCTCCGTGTGTCTGAACAGAGCCAGGTAGGAGCCATTCCAGCGCAAACCTTTGAAGGCACCAACTAGTCCTGGTCTTTCTAATTAATAATATCCTGGACTTTGGTGTCCCCTCCAATCATATCACGAAAGCCAGACATCAGCTGATGGATGCAACTGAGCATTATAATTTGGAGAAAAAACTGCCTTAATCTGTCGATGTCTATTTCTAGCAGTGTCTTCACCAACTATTACATGTGAGAGTCAATTTGTCTTACCCAATCATGCATCTCCCTTTACCCTAGAAAGTGCTTACAGAAACAAGGGGCTAGCTACTCAGAGGCTAGATTTCACATGCTGAGTCGGTAACTTGGGGAAATGAACAATGAACTGGTTTTCGAAATCGGTGTTTGCCTTTGGAAACTTGTGTCTTAGATAATTAGTGACAATAATCTCGAGGCCAACACTGAGTGCATGGAGGAACACATTTCATTTCTTCACTTTTATTCAGAAATTACACTTTGCTACAGAAATGAGATACTTTAGGCTACGCGTTCCTGGGCTGTTCGAGCATTTCTCGGGCGTGCAAAGTCAGCGCGCTCCATCTTAGTTTTCTGGGCTGAGTTTCAAATGCCCAGAGCTCCCCTTCTGACAAGCTGAAAAGCCATTGTCCAAGGCTGATTCTGTTACAGTTGGTCTTCTCTTCAGGTGCCTTTTTTCTTTTTTAGCTGAATGGAAAAGTGTGTCTTTTGTCTCTTCTTTGTCTCACTAAAATTCCAACCTACTGCCATCAAACCCCCTGAATGGTGCTAGGAACTCATCCTACTAGTGGGAGCAGGCGAAAAAGGAGAAGATTTGCCAAGGAAAATTTTTTATTTGTTTCAAGGGGTAATCATTAAGATGCATATAAGTCATTTCCAGAAATGATTAAAAGCCTCGAACACAGTGCGGGGTATTATCTTGTCCATAACGCCTCGGGTCCTGAGATGCAACGTAGTAAGATGGAGCGACAGGGATTCAAGATAGCTTTTTTTTTTTTTTTACCATGTCTGCAAAGTTACATTTCACACCCAAACCCAGACCCCAGCCTCTCCCCAGGCTTCCCCCACCTGCAGCCAAATATAAACTGAAAAACCCCTGAAACCCAGATCGCTAGTAGGCTAGAAACATTAGTCACGATTGTAGCTGATGTTATCACTGGCTGTAAAAATTTCCTGCAGTAATTGGAATATAGATTCAACAATTTTATTGAATGTCAAAGCACACAGCTGCTAGAGAGTCACTGCTGAACTGATGCTTCTCTTCTCTTCCATGAAAAACACCTATTAAGCAGTCAGCATAAACTCTTCCCTTACAACCTCTGACATCACCCTCAGGGCAGGCAGACACAGAACAGCAATTGCTGAATTGCGTATGAAAATTATAGTTTTATTGTCTATACAACTGAAGGTTTAACTCGGACTCCTGCTTCTGTCAGAGCTGGATAAAGAAGCAATTCTTCTTGTAGAACAAATAAGCACAGTACACTATTGTAATCTAAGAAACAGGCACTATTTATGTATTGGAAAGCCTCGTTCTCAATAGGGCTAACAGCCCAATGGCCCATAAGCCACTATTTTAGCAGCTGTAGAAAAGAAAGCTGTAGAAGTCACAAGGAATGAGATGCTAAAAGCAGCAGAGACAGATGATCACAACACCAAGGGAAGCCTTCCTCGCATCCAGGCTGCTCCCACCGTTAGTTTAGCAAGCACGACTCATAGGTTGGGACCATGTACTTAATGTTGATGAAGGCGTCTTCTCCTCCATAGCGCTCAAAGGCCTCCAGCGTCTCCTGGATCAAGTCACCGATGTTCTCCCTCTTCTGCTGGCTGTAGTCGATGCCGTCTCCGGAGTTAACTGGTGCATGCAAACACACAAAGAGGCCAGTTATTTCTTTGCAGTTTCCAGAAAAAGCCCTACATATCAGGCTAGGCATTTTCTCTGAATGCTTATTAGGAGACACACACACTCAACATTTCTACATGATCTTGCAGAGTTTAAATAAAGAGTGGTGATGGTGACAGCTATACAAAAACACCATGTCCCAGATTGGAGCTGATGAAAATTAATCTAAAATAAAGAAATGACAGAGTAAACAAAAGTGAGCTAGTCACAGGTAGCAGACGGCTTATAAGTCAGGGACTCTCTTTCTCCATGTGACCATTACGTACAAAGTGTTTTCTTGGGCCTTGAGTTTTCCGAAGTCACAGCATGACATACCTAGAAGGAACGGCCTATGGCCAGATCCGGTTGTTGGCCCTGTGTGAGTTAAACTGGACGTACTTGGGAATCAGAGGCGCAGCCCACCCCTGCGTCTTCACTGCTTTTGCATACCCGGTAAACTCTAGTGACCCAAGTGTTCAGTTACCTGAAATTATTTTGATCTTTCCAGATGCAGGTGGGACAGGGAGAAACCGCTTTTCCTGCCATGGCTACTCCTGAATGATCACTGAATGTCTGGATGACAGTTATTAGGGTTTCACAGGGAGTTTGTGCTGTTGCTAGTTTTGGAATCTCCAAGTACAGGGTGGAGCCACAGTGGGGTGCCTGGTGTTCCCAACTGAAGCCCAGCCCCCACCTAGAAGTGACAGCTACAGCTGCCTCTCACATACTTAGAGGGAAGGGACTCCTAGGGATGGCCTTTGAAGGCCCTGAGGACTTGCATCCAAGGTCCTCTACTCTGTGCCACAAACTCAATATCAAATCATTTAGATAAGAGATATCTGATACACCCAAATGTGAGATGTCTGAAGGAATTACCAAGGGTGTAGGAGTCTGACAAAAATGGAGCGAGCCCCTTAGCTTCAATCCAGACTATAGAAATTCCACATTTTTTTCCTCTAATGAGAGTCATTATACGCTTTCTGTTGCATTCCACTCTCAGCTTTCCAAGGGCTACAATGGCACTTAGTCTCGAAATAAGCAAGTCATTATTGTGCCTCTGCAAAGTAGCTGCATTGCCTGTCTTATCTGTGAGGGAAGGGAGGAAAGTGGGCAAGGCGCCCTGCGGGGGGCCCAGTAGGAGGAGAATGCGAGCTCGGGCCCAAAGGAGCTCAGGGCAGGGACTCCAGTGCAACTCAAAATGTGATTTCACCGGAGAAAGGATTTATTTCATTCATATTTCAAATATAGCCCCACACTGTTTATCTTGTTTGAATGTGAAAATCGTGGAAGGAAGAATGGTATTTCAAACCTATTATCCTCAGTTATTTGGGACATTTTAAAAAGATTGGGTAATGGTTCGGACCAGAATAAATATAACAATCACAACACTACACAGCATAGGTAGGCAGTCCTTTTGCTTGGTTTTTCCAGAAACTTATTAGATAAATTTCACTGTCTTCTACAATATAGAGAAAATGAATTGTCATCCTGTTTAGTTTCTTTTGGTGCGGGGGAAGGCAGGCACAAATATTACTAATTTTCAGAAAAAGAAACAGATTGTGAGTCACAACGGTTGTGAAAAAATTGTATATCATTTTTCATGACAGACGAACTTAAAATGGTTCAGAAATGGCCATTGCAATTAGGTGGTTTTTTCCTTTCTCATAGTGGATGCCTTTCTGCTATCACGTGGAAACCTAGATTTAAGTTAATTCAAAGTTTGATTTACAGAGTATTTGATCATACAAAATATCCAAATATAGAGAACATTATGTATAGAACATATTATATATATGGAGAGAAACAATATGTAGAACAAACAAGAGATAAGATTTTTGAATAAAAGTGTTCTTGCTCTATTGTCTTTGAGCAAAACAACAAAGATAAACTTTTCTTTCTTTCTTCTTCTTTTTTTTTTTTTTTTGACGCAGAGTCTCACTCTGTCACCGGGGCTAGAGTGCAGTGGTGTCAGCCTAGCTCACAGCAACCTCAAACTCCTGGGCTCAAGCGATCCTCCTGCCTCAGCTTCCCAAGCAGTTGGATCTACAGGCTTGCATCACAAGGCATGGCTAATTTTTTCTATTTTTAGTAGAGACAGGGTCTCACTCTTGCTCAGGATGGCCTCCTGACCCCAAGGGATCCTCCCTCCTCGGCCTCCCAGAGTGCTAGGATTACAGGAATCAGCCAAAGATAAACTTTTCAAAAACAGAAATGTAAACAAATACACATTTAAAGTAAACAGACTTTCTATTCTGTTTTAAGATTCGCATGTGGTCTGATAAGCAAGGGTGCGCTCAGGAACAGCCACTGGCTCCACTTCCGGGAACTTTCTGAGATGGGGAGGTCTTTGAGTTGAGTTAGAGAGGAAGAGGAGGAAGCTTGAGCTTGGGAGAAGGGGTTGTTGATATTTGTTACCTGTGCAAAGAAAAGATGTTAAGGAAGAAAGTCCAAAGGGTGGCAGGACAAAAAGCAGCGAGGAGTCAGACAAAGGGGCAGGCGGGAGAGCACAGCGTGACAAGGCATGTCCATAACAGAGAGCGTGTCTATTTGGAAGAACTTCAGCTTCCCCAGATTCCAATCAAAGCAGGTGCGGATGTCCCATCAATGTCTGGCTATCTCCGTATGTCTCTTCCCCCCAAATAACATTGCTGGTAAACTCCTCCTGGTCGAGGAAGAGGTGGCCGTAGGGAGGATGTGGAATGACCTGTGTTGGCATAGGAACGGCCGAGCCCATCCAGTAACCCCCCTGGAGGGCACATGGAAAATATAATTGGTGATGATGTTGAGCTGTGACAGCTTTGATCAAGTTCCTTATGGACAAAGATACATATATCAATCACTCATAAATGGTGCCTTTTGTTGGCATATTAGTCAAAAGGTCAAGAACTGAATAGGCCACGGGACAGACATATTTTCCTGCTGGAGGCAGAGGGGGTTTGGGAAGTCTGCACACAATGGAAAGCTTAACACACCCTTTTCCCACTGCCTTCCAGAAAGCAACAATGACAAGCAACACTGTATTTCATATTCTTACTTTTTAGAAAATATTTAACTGTAGGAGTAAGTAAACTATGTAGCTTTTTTGTTTTTCAACAGGGTATAAACCCAAATGATTAGAGAACAGAACAGAATAGAAGTTGCTTATTCAAAAAGTGAGTTGGAGTTGGAATATTTTGTGTTTGCAGAATATGTATCATTTGGGCATTAAAAAGGCCAAAAAAGGAGCACATCCCTTACTTTGCATGCTGTAATGACACTGCACAGTTTAGTGTCAAACTATGTTAAAAAGCCCGTGAGTAATGTGATCTCCCTTTCAAAACTGCTATATTGTCAGTTTCTCTGACTACCTGAAATTGAGGTGATTAGTTGGAGCTCACCATTTGAAATACATACGATGCCATTGGAAAATGTTTGTGAGAACAGGACACTTAAAAAAAAAACCCATATGGTTGTTTATGAGTGTCAATTCTCATTAGGAAGATGACGTTTCGATTTAGGAAGCTAGGAGGGTATTTTATGTCCAGCAGCTAGAAATATACATTGATGATGGACAAGATATGTTTTATTTATAACCAAACAGACAGAACTATAGCAATGGTTTAAACCAGACTTTATGCTTCTAGAAGGATAATATGCAAGCAGAGCAGAACAAGGGATTTAGTTCCTGTTCTTAGAGATTCTTACATTCAGGAGGCATGCAACTATTGCCTAAAAGTTGTTCCTGGTTAAGAATTATTTTAAGTGTATTTATTACTCTAAATGCGGAATTTTCTTTGATTATGTAAGCAATTAGTTTAAGCGTTAAAAATGTGCACACTCTTTTTCTATCTAAACCTTTTTCAACTGTCCTAACCTGGATGCCTTCTCTTTCTGGGTGCCATTTTGGTCAAACAAATGGGGTGTATATGTACATCCCGGTCTCTTGTCCAGCAATGGCATCCTCCTGGTGCATGAACTCAGACTGTGACTGTGAAGTGACTATCACACACTTTGTCACCGAGGGCCACTGGTAAGGAGAGTTACACACGACACATTTACATTTCACACAGATATCTGCCGCTCAGTGGATACGGGCCATCAGCAGACTTGGATCACGTAGGATTTTGATGAAATATTTTCTCACCATGGTTTCAATTTCTAGACTGTGTGGAAACTTCATTCCTTTTCTTTCTTTAGTTACCACTATTGCAGGAAAAAGAAACAAAAAAAACATCAAAGGCAAAGGAAGCAAAGCTAGAAAGGAAGGGCAGTTTTGGTGGCCAGAGCAAGGTCTTCCCAGTGCTGGGGTCTGCCTCTCCATGCTAAAGAACGTCCTCAGTGCTGGCCACAGCTGCCGCTATGACGGCACGATGTTCTCTCTGCAGGCCGAGCACTCTGCTAGGCACTACAGGATAATGCAGTACGAGAAAAAAAGGCTCTTGCCTTTAGGCGGAGCTTACTGTCTAGTTGAGGAAGCCCAACTAGCTTCCCTCCCTATAAAATATAATGATCGCTTGTACCCTCCATGGAAAAAGTTGTGGGCTCAAGTCCCCTATGCCTTACGGAGCCTCACCTGCTATGTGTCTCCCTTGGTGCTTTGCTCGCCACTGAGCCTTGTGTCTTGAGAGAATTCTGGTGCATTTGTTTTAGCCAGACGCTAAATTTTCTTATCTCAGAGACATGAAAAGCAGTAAGTGAATGTGTATGTGGCCACTGGGAGGCTCAAGGAGAGTTTGATTCAAATTTGAATTTTTCTCGCTCTTATGCGTTTTGGGAAAATACTCTTAAATAGGAAATGCATAGCAGTTCTTATGTGAACAGCAACACACAAAGGAGTTATATGGAAATGAAAACCTTATTCAAAGCATCAGAAAAATAAAACAAATAAATGCTTGCTCCAGATTGCTTACTCAGTGTGCCTGAAGTGTTCTGCATTTGATACCAAACAGATGAAATCATTTCTGAAACCTACCTATACTTTCTGGTAATGACTAAGAAAATAAATAGGCACGATTTCAGGAAAGAAGCACTTCTGTCAACTGTGAAAATGTCCCGGCTGAAGCAACAGTGCCTCCCTCTCCAAGGGAAGAACAGGATCACATAATGGGGAGGCAGAGCCTTTGGTCCCCAGGAGGAAAAGCACCAGCCCCAGCTCCACCTCCCATTCCTGAGATTGCTGAAGAGTTGGAGGCTTTTAGAAGTCAGTGTACCAAACATTCTTGAAGCAAATACCACTTGGGAAATGCCATTAAAAGCCACCTGAGTGAATCAGGAAATGATAAGAGATGACTCAAATGATGTTCCAGCTGTCATTACCAATCTTTCTTCACGATAAACACCAACTTTTAGAAACTTTAATTTTATGATGTAACTCACTGTGCTCAGTAACAAAAATGGTTCGTGTTACCTCTTACATACACAATAGCACTTCAATGTAGAAATTAACAAATATTTACATTTATTTGTCTGAACAAATAAATGGTGATTAACCTGACAGAACAACCTTCACCTTGGCCGCAGGCATCGCTGGACACTGACTCAGGCAGACGGATCCTCCAGCACACTTAGGAATGGCAGTCATAAGACCAAGGCTTTGAATTAAATAGCTACGAGGCATCACGGTTTGGCTACACCTCCTTTGGTCTGCTACCGTTTCGCTGGCCATTTGTGTGGAGTGTGTGTTGCACACACAGTATTTGAATGTGAGTCCAGACGGAGGCTGCTCGCAGTATCAGAGCACTCGTCAGCACGGAGTGAACTGCAGAGAGCACCTTGGCCGTGCCATTCCCCATTGGGACTAGGTGATCTCACTGAGGCAGCACTGAACAGAATTTTAAAAAACGCTGACAAGAAATCAAACAGTTTCTTACAGGACCAGAAAGGGCATGTTTTGGATTCTCAGATGCTGAACTTAACAAATTTCAAGAGCTCTAAAGTTCAAGTTAAAGGATTTTTTTACCTGTCAAGACCTGTAACTTGTGATGGCATCAGTCCCAGCTAAAGCTGCCTTCCTTCTGACTGGGTAGCAGTGACGTCATCCGCTGTGCGGAGAAAAAGTGAGCCCGGGGGGCCTGGGTTCAGGTCTTGGCAGGTATGTGCAGCTGGAACCTACTGCATGTATTATTATTATAAAATGTTTCTTGGTGAAATAACCCATCACAGATTTTCTGTTGGATGATTCTGAATGCATTTTTGTGTGTGTGTGTTCAGTGGATTTAGCAGTTAGAAGATTAAGATGACCAAAACAATCCCCTCATTGCACTTACTGGGTTTTAAGCAGAAATATCAGTTTTAGTGACATAAAACTGAAATTTAGCAAAATAAATTTATTCAAAAGATATTTGGAAAAAAAGATGTCACTAAAAATAATGCATAATGTTTATGAGTTTAGAAATGGTTGTTTTTGAGTTTTTGCTTTTTAATCTAAATTAAGAAAGGAGGAAAAAAAAAGGACACAGATATATTTTATCTTTTAAGACAGTTACAGTTTTAATACCTAGATCAAATTGTCACCATTTGTTTTGCCAGAAATATCTATTTGGAGTTAGCTTGGATTCAATTTACTTTATAGACATAGTTTTACCTGTTTTGGAATAAAGAGTTTTCTTCCATAAATTTGGACAATTATAGGAGAAACAACTATGAATTCCAGCTCAATCTTTTCTGGAGATGAGGGAATGGAGAAGAATGGAAAGAGAGGGGAAAAAAAATCTAGGAACAAATTCATTTTCTATATTGAGTAGGAGGAGAGCCTTTTGGGGAGAAGTGATGTCATCTGCTTTTAGAATCCTAAAGAAACACTGTGTTTCACCTTCTTTTTTAAGCTTTGCTGTATTATTAATACTTTGAGGGGACTGATCTTTTTTTCCCTTTAACCATACCATGTGTCACCCCACTGGGAATTCTGGGTTGTCCTTAGCCACTGCTTCCGTGGCTGACTTCATAGCCTCTTGGAACCTGAAGGTTTCTCACATACCCTCAAGTATGACCTTACAATGGGTATTTCCAAAGTCTTGGTTCATGGGTGTGTGTGAATCAAAGTTGCAATGGTTTTGCAACCCAAAACTTATAATAACCACAGCATCTGGCATGCTAGAGATGCCCAAGGGCTTAAATACTTTAATTCTTCTCAGATCTTATTGACATTAATGAAATTCACAAGATTTCTTTCCTCTGAAGATAAAAGCTTTGAAGCAAGTGCTCGAATCCCAGCTGGATGTCTCGCTCTCTTCCTCTCTTCTTGACACTGAAGCTGGGTCACTAAAGCAAGAGGCTACTAAGCCATCATATTTCCGAAAGCTCAAGAAAACGGTTTCATCTTTGGAATGAGGTCCTTGATCACATGTGAAACGGAAGATATCATGGATCTTGCCCCAATTGTCAATTCAACATCTAAATTTCCCTCAAATAGACAATGACAATTTCTAAACAATTGTCATTTTCCAACTGCAAAGTAGATTAATTACGCTATGAAATTAATAATTGGATTATATTGGTACAGAAGAAAGAATACTGGACTTCAAGGCAAATAACCTCGCATATAATTTTTCAATAATTAGTAGCTATAATGTTCAATTATTTACTAGATATTTAACTATGGGTAGATTACTTAATTTCTCTGAATCTCAGTTACTGCCTCTGTATAAAGAAAGGACTGAACTTTGGATGATCTCTGGTTCCTACTCATCCTACCATTGCTTTTAATAATATCACACCATAACTTTGGAAGGAGTGTTTGGAAATGATGGTTATTCGATGGATGCCTTGTATTTCAACTGAAAAGATGATCACAAAGCAACTATGTAATTCTTCAAAGTAAGTCACAAATCTCATAAGCATCAAAATCAGCTTTCAAATCAAGTTCTAAAAAAATCTAAAAAGACCACATGTATAATGAATTCTAGTTAAGAAAGAGAACACTGTCAAAAACTCAAATTATTTGTTGACACAGTACAAAATGTTCCATTTTGCTATTGCAATAAATCTATAGAGCTTTTGATTCTTTAGAATAAAGACCAAATGTATGGGCTGATTTTTATTTTGCATACCCAATTGACAATGATTTGGACTACAAAAAGCCAAGTAAGGGGCTTCTTTTATTAATGACTATTTTGACCTGGAAGTTATACTGAGAAAAATAGGTGGGCTCACCAATATATCCCTCTCCAGGATAACTATAACAACAGATTCTGTCATCATTGAATTAGCTGAATTCAAGCTTGTGAAGTGACAGCTTATCTCTTTTCTCATTGGCCAGCATGATTCAGTGAGCAGACGGCATCAAGAAAGGAGCAGAGAGTTCTAAGTCCAGGGTGTCTGTGTTAAATCTATTCCCTGCTGTCTTATCTCCTGATGGAGTAACAACAACAAAATGTCATTAACACGGATTAGGTCATTTAAAACCAAGAACAGCCCTATAAACTACATACTACAATTACAGCAAATTGAGGTTTTAAGAGGTAACTTAGTAAAGTGATACAAGCGATAAGTGATACTGGGATCCTGAAAAAGATAAATTGAGGTAGAATCTGCTAACGTACTAGAAGAAGGATGGTGGGAAGGTTCAGAAAGAGAGATGAGAGCGTCCCATGTCATCACACGGAGTGTATGAGGTAGCGGAACATTCACCTCTCTACGTACAGAAGTTTAGCCCTGTAGGAGAAAAATAGCAGCAGAGAGGTGCCAGGTGCCTAAATGTTGGGGAGATACTGTACTCACTACAGCCAATCAAGGGGTGCTTCCCAGGCTAGTCAATTGCTCATTGTAGCCTCGTTTTTATGGTATGGACTATTTTTCTGTCTTTACTTCATTACAAGTCCTTAAAATATTAATAACATCATTCACAGACAAATCAAGGCAGAATGATTTCAAGGACTTTTCTTTCAGTGCCACAGATACCTGGTCTATATGGGGAAATTCTAGGATTAATTTCATATTTCATCCTTCCCAACTTTATAAGCATTTGTTATGATTTATTTTTAGATCTGGTAGGTGTTACTTATACAGTCTTACAGGTGAAGAAGTTATAGGGCTTTAATGTATATGAGATAGACAATCAGCCCGAGAGCGACTGTCCAGGGATATCGTTGCTACTCAGTGAAGGGACGCCCAGTCCTGTCTGGCCAGAGGCATTGGGAGAACTGTAACAGCAGTTTTGCAGGAATAGGGTGAGAAGGTAAAAAGTAGGAATCGTGTGAGTATCCTAATGGTCTTTCTATAGCCTTAAAAAACAAACACAAAAGCTAAATTCAAGCCACAGGTGTTGGGGAAGTTTCAAGGTTCAAGGTTCCCATCCTCTGCAAAAACTAGGAGGGGTCTCTGATTTTCCTGCAGGAAATTGTGTCTTACGATTCTCAACTAGTACTTGATGGACTCTAACATTGTATGGAGGCCCTCAGATCTCCCCTGCTGGGTAAGTGCTGACTTCACCAGGCTCTGTATCTGGGCTTCAAAGATTAGATGTTGTCTTTGAATCCTTGTTGACATCATTCCTTTTGCTGTTGTGTAGGGCGTGGCGGATCCATTTAATAAACCCAGTTCTGCGGCTGCTACTCTAGTTCACCCTGGGTGAAAGCTAATAGTCTATTTGGTCTTTCCATCTTCAAACTCTCCTCTTCCTAATTTGCCCTGGAGATTCATTTTCCTAGTCACTTTCTTTTCTAATTAATAAGCACAGTTTCTGTGTTGCATGATGGGTCAAATTCAAATTCCCGGTCACCTGGGCCCTCTGCAATCTGACCTCCCCAATGAAGCCAATCTTACCTTTTCTGCTTCCCAATAAGACCTCCTGCTCCACGCAGACTGGATTGCTTACTCTCCCCAGTGCAATTTTCCTTCATGCCTTTAAAATTCCCCATAGCAATCTGCTCCCCTCTTCCTCCTGGTAAGTCCAAGCTTACCTTTGTTCAAGGCTAGTTTTAGATTGACTTCTTCTGCGAATCTGACCCCATATCATCTTTCTTCCTTTTGAATTCCTAGAGCAGTGGTCTGTAATCCCCTCCCCGCCTTACTTGCCTGCTACTCTAAAACCCTCAGCCGGGGTTTCATGTTTACTTAGCTCTTCCGTATTTTACCACCTCTTGGAGGACAGGATCATGCCAATTGCATTATAAACCCCATACGTGGACACCAAATGCAAATTGAACACTTGTAAAATGACTGAATGAAAGAATGAATCAATCGCTACGTTGTGGGTTTACCGAATCCAGATACTGATATAAGCAAATTCAGCTCTAAATAAATTGTATGAGAAATGTAGAGTCCACCACATGCCTAATTCTAATTCTTTATTTACTATTCACATATTTGTAAGCCGCTATTCCCGGAAATAGCATTTATGTGAATATGAAAAGGTCTGAGGAAGTGCATTCCAGCACATGGAGGGTCTCCATGGTCAGACAGCTTCAGCTCTTCTTCAACGTCCTCCTTGACATGACGGGCGGCTTAGCAGGATCCCCCTTAAATTTGAGACGAAAACACTTTCATTTTCCAAAGTGCAAAATCAGATTACCCCATGTACTTTATCAGCAGCCTTTGCTCCAAGATGAAGAAGATGTTGGATTTGTATAGTGCTTTCACTTAACATCTAGATTTTGTTTCATATAATCTCTTATATAGCTGCATGGTAATTTTCAACCAGCTCAAGAAACAACTAAATAAGTGATTTTGATTGGGAAGGAACCACTGATTGCTGCTTTCAGGACTGATGCAAAACTACTGGAAATAATTGTAACCACTTCTACACCAAAGCCACACTGGCAGCTGCTATCACACTTTTCCATTTCCAGGAAACATTAATGATACCAGATAAAACCCATTTTCAGCTCTGATTTTTTTTTTTCTGTAATTGAGGCACAAAAATGAAAAAAGAAATCTGAGATTTCTAACAAGTGTTATCAGCAAACCCAGTAAATTATGGGGAAATGCATTTCCCAAGTGATGTTTGTTAGAACTCGCATCTATATAATGAACTCGGAAGGCTTTCTGTGTCCATCCTGGCTCTCACCATTGTATTAATAGCAAAGTATGGTTAAATCATTTTAGATGACTGGCCTGCACGCAGGGCACAGAGCCACCAAGTAAAAGACTTTCATGGTCTTGATGTACTCTTTGTTCTATTGGGAAACATAAATAGGTAAACTCCCACATGGTGCTCACAGTGAAGGAACATCTTGCACCGCCATATCATTTCTGAAGATCAGATGCTTACCCGGTTATCTGAGATATAGCTCAGCTTGCCTAAAGTATCTACTCTTTGAAAATTCTAAAATGAATTAATGGATACAAAATTCAAATAGATTTCCAAGCCATTAGCTGGAAATTTTACAGAGTGGTAATATTTCTCATCAAATGAGCTCAATTAATACAAAAAATAATGTATCTAATGAACAAATCAAAGCAATCTGCTGTGCTGAACTGACTTAACTGCTATAAAAGTGACAGAGTTAAACCCTTCAAGCCTTTTACAACTGTCTCAGTTTAACATAACCTCAAAATATCTTTTGAAGCTCTATTATCAACTTTTATCAGCTTCTACACTGGCAAGTTATATGTGGCGAGAGACATCCACTTTGCCACCGAGTGTACAAATGCAGAAAACAGCCTGAAAATGCTTGAGCTGGACTAACAACATTTTTACCAACGTTTAGGGCTTTGCTAAAGCCAATCAAAGTTTTGGCCACACTGTTAAAAAAAAAAAAGATATTGAGAGAGAGAGAGAGAGAGAGGGAATCTAAACTGTGGAGGAGAAATTTAAATGTGGCCATTTAATTTGCCGTAGCAGCAAAGTTGTGTTTGCACAAGAATTGACACTGAAGCTCGCTGGAAATGCTGATAGGTGAAATATGCTGACTTTTGAGACTTGTGAATACAGAATGTTTATTTGCCAGTTACATTTTTATCTCTTAAAATTCCTCAGTTTAGTGCACCCGATTACTTTCCTCTGAATCAGGACTTTAAGAGCGGGTTAGTCCAGACAATGGCAGCGAGGAAATAAAACAATAGTGTCCCCAGGTGCGGAGCTGTGGGGAGGTCAGTGCACCGGCTTCTTGCTGGACACAGTGACTGAGCATCCCAGCTCCCGCCCTTGGCCTGCTGTTGATTCCCTCGGATTAAAACAGACACAATCACACCTACGTGTAGGGATAGGCACGAGGACAAAAAGGAGAGCATGCCTGTTGTGTTTTTATTAATTTAACAAGCTGTTGAAAAATTTCGACGATTATTATACTGACGTTGCTATTATGTCTATATCGTGGCTCCCAGATAACAGTAGACTGTCCACAATTTAACTCTGCTCTGGCATAGGACAGAAAGTTAGCCTTACAGAACACCATGGAGTGTTTTGTTTCTTTGTTGTTTAATAAAATGGGTTCACTCTACAGCCTCACAAAAGGAGCGACACTTTGAAAAAGCAGCTCCGTTATCCTCAGGTCCTGCAAGAGAGCAGGTACGTCATGAGCTGGATTCCCCACGAACGTGGAGCCCTCAGCTTTGGGATGTGCCTTTACTAAGCTGTAGCTCATTTTGTTGGTCTAGACTGGTACCTTGGACCTTGTTTGCATCTCTGGTTAGGACACATGGTTGCAGGACTTTATAAGCAAACAGTTTATGGCTTTAGCTTACACTTATTCCTCTGGGTGCAGTTCCATGTGTTGGTGCCTAAACGAACGGAGAGAAGACTGGTTCTTGTTCCACAAGCGGCACTCAGGCTTGGCTATCTAGGGCCAGCAGCCCGGTTTATTTCTCTTTTGCCTCCACAAAGCCCTGATTTTTCTAATTTTAGGAGCACAGTTCAGGATTGGCCAGTTCCCTAGATTGCTGGTCAACTGTGAGAGATTCAGCCCTAGTAAACCAACAGGAGGAAGTGGATTTTCTTTTGGAATGTACACTTGTGCCTCAAGCCACAGTAAGGTCATTATTTTATAGTATTCCTATGGGACTTAATATCTGCAAAATAATTTATATTTGTATTTGAGGCAGGATATCTAATTGGAGCTTAATACATGGGTTATAATTCCAATTTTGCATCAGGCAGGTAGCTGAGTTTGGTGGGGGGCTGTCCCCTTGCCTGCGGCTGACCACAGGAGAGAGCTGTGTCGGGGGCCGGGGGAAGGGTGGGGAGCAGGGAGAAGAACTGGAGCAGCTTCCTGGCCCGTCTCGTCCCTGCAGGGAAGAGCACCGGGTGGCGTCGTTGAGGGACTGGGCCTCCTGCTTTTTTACTGTTGCTAAACTCGCCACATCCACCACCTTCTCCGCATGGGTTGCCACTTCGGTCTCTGAGCCCAAAGAAACCCTCCCTCCTTTTCCAGACTCTTCAGAACCATGGCCCTAGGTCCTTCATGACAGGAGTGGACCTCAGGGCTCCTGCCCCAGGCCAGGCTTCCAAATCTGGTGTCTGTGGAGTAGTCTCAGAGCCCTGAGTGAACTGGGGCGAGTGTCCCCGCAAAGCACATGCACTGCTGCCGAGTCTGCCACCTGCCACCTTAGATGGACAATGAAAACCCCAGGAGGTTGATGGAGACCCAGATGGAGAGCTCAGCTGATTTCTTGGCCTCACCCAAGGGGCCTCCTCTCAGGGATCATCCTTCTACTGCCCAGAGCCTCCGGGCCAGTCATCCATTTAGCTCCAGCCTCTTGGAAATGTTCTGCATTGAGGAGCCGTGTGCCCTACATGCTCCCATCAACAACCCAGGCTGTTAGGCTCAAACATCGGCCATGCGACGGTGGGTCCTGGTATCTAGGCTGTCCGTTGGTATTTTTATAGACGCCTTTAGCTCACAGGTGCAGCTCTGATTGTGGGAATTTCAGGAGTCAGGGTAGTCTGGAGTCTTGCAGCTGTGCTTGAGCAGATGAGGGTAGAGCAAAGGATCAGAGTGGGAGCTGGGGTCCACCTTCGCAGGGAGGAGTCAGGTGATACACCAGTCATTAGATAAGAAGATTTCAGACAGTGAGAAGGAACAGAAATCAGGGCATGTGGTAGAGAGGGACTGGTAGGGACCACCTGCGCAGGGAGGGCAGGAAGGTCTCCCTGGGAAAATTACATTGCGGCTGAGACCTGACTGCGGAGGAGAAGTCAGCTATGCAAGAAACCAGCAGGGAAGCACAGGGCGTACAGAACAGCAGATGCAAAGGCCTTGAGGTTGGAACAAACTGTCATCAGAGACATGATTTCACCAAGTTATTGTATCCATTTTTTTCAGCATTGCTATCAACTATGCATGATTATCATTTGTACCTGCTGTGTGATAGCTGTGGAGGGGAAGGAGTGTAAATTACTCAGCTCTTCCCCTCTAGTGAGAGACATTAAGTCTACCTCCAGATCTGCACAGATTTGTTAATGATGCAATAAACATCTTTGTGCATACAGTCCTTCTCTTTAGTTGTACTGTTTGCTCACAACGATTCTCAGAAGTGAGGTTACCGCTTCGAAGAATATGAGCATTTTGTAGTTACTGGTATATACTGTCACACTGATGGTTTGGAAAGGTTATGCCAGTTTATGACGTTACCAGCGACATGTGAGCATACCTGTTTTACCACAGCATTGGGTGTTATAATTAACATGTTGTTTGCTATTTCAGTACATACAAAATGTTACTTTAAGGTTGCTTTAGTTAGCATTTTTCTAATTACTAGGAGGGTTAACATTTTCCCATGAACTGTTTCGCCGTGTGGGTTCTTTTTCCCTCATGAGAGTGAATTATTCTTATCTTTAGCCTATTTATCTATTGGGTGGCCTTTATAAAAGAAACAGTCTCATATAACCATCCTGGGAAGCTAGGAAGTGGACCGAAGTTCTCCAGAGTTAGATTTTCCAAGTGTACAGATGCTCCACATTCCTTTCTTTTTGACTGATTCCATAGCACCATTTCAGATAGCACGAAGGCATCTTAAAGAGTCACTAGCACATCTGAGGGTGCCCAAAGTGCCTCCAGGCGGCACCCTGAGCACTGAAGCCTTGGAAGGATTGTGTTAAGCAATGCAGAGGAAATTGCAGAGTCAATCAATTCTATTGAGAAATTTAATTAACTCGCCAGAAGGAGGAACCATTATAGTGAGTTAGAGTTCTAGAAAGCTTCATTTATATCCTATGAGTGCAGCCCACCACTGGCCATCCTGTGCAGGGACAAGCCCGGGTACCACTGGGCTGACATCTTATCAGCAAGCACGGGCACTATTAGGTCTACCCCTCAGGTTTATCAGGGGCCCTAAATCAAGACTTTGGGAGTTATCTTCAAATTGGATTGTCTACAGATGAGGCTACACATAAAGTCAAATTTACTTTGGTGTGTGTGTAAAAAGTGCTCATTTGTTAAATGTAAACATTCATGTTCTATTGCAATTGATTTAACTTTATGTTTGCATTTCTACATTTTTTAATATAAGAGGAGCCTCAAAAGATGAAAATGGCCTGAGATTCTCTTGACCTCTAGGAAGCCGGAGCTGAAGGTTGGGAGGCAGATGGATAAGGGATGGCTCAGGAGGGCCTGGGAGATAAACTTGGAGGATGTAGATGTAGCTGAGGCTGAGCATTTGTTCTTATTGAAGGTTAAAAGACCAGTAGCAGTGGAAACTGAAGTCTGCTATTTATCTTCAGGCTAGGGGGACGGTGCAGACAGCTGCAACATGAGCCTCCTCATAAACCGGGCCAATAACCTTAGCCGTGACCTCCGGTCCGAGGAGCGTGTCAGTGGGTGTACTGATGTTCCCTCCAAGCCCCGATCAGCACAGTTGTGTCCATTTTGTTTTTAGGTCTGGCGATGATTATACCACCCTTCTTTAGTGAATCATAGGGGGAAAAGTCCTTACATATTCTTATTTCAATTTGCCTAAGGAAACCGAGCTTTGCATCAGGGAGAAAGTTACATATTACATTGAGAGCCAATTTTAAAGTTAAAAATAAACATTACAAAAGGAGTTTGAATTTCTGGCAGGCACTGAGCTCTCACAAAGTCAGACCGATACCTGACATAGGTGGCTATTCAAAATGAAGGTAAAATCAGTACTTGAATAGATATTTCAGTACATGTAATCTTTAGTTTGGAATTACCGGGGTAATTCTTTTACTTTTTTCACTTCTTTTTATGTAGTTATAGCCTCTTAGAAAATATAATGTTGTAAATTAAGTAAAAGCAATCTGTTTACAGAAACCAGAGTGAAGCATTTAAAGTGGTTTTTCTCATATTGAAAAGCTATTATTGCCTTATCCAAAAGACCCAATACAATAAAATATGTGAAACACAGTCCCAGGCTGCACGCGTTACCAGTACTGAGTCTGTCAGGTAACTGTTTATAGCTCCCGCAAAGAACTACATAACTAGGCCCCAAACATTCCCAGTATAAGAAGCAGTCTGATGTGGATAAAACTACTCAAAGTGCTAAATTCCTTTAAGTCCTATTATAATTGTTTTTCTGCTTGAAGGAACTAAATGGAGTCAATTTGTTCTCCTATTTTCCTTAAAAAACCTGACAGGTATAAGACGGCAAATTAAAATTTGGGGAAGCAATACTTTGGGGTCTGTATTTCCTGCAGAGTGAAGTTGGAATTCTGCCAAAAGTGGATTTCCACAAATCTCCTAATGCCCCCAGGGCTGTGGCGTGAAAGGAAGGCGTTGCCCAGAAAGGCCCATGGGATGGCTGGGCCCCCATCCTGAGCTCTACGGGGTGCCGCCCCCCCCCCCCCCCCCCCCCCCCCCCCCCCCGGCTTTGCGCAGGAAGCCCTTCTGATTCGCAGGCCAGGGCTACACAGAGCCTCAGGGCATAGCACAAAGACCCTGAATTGACCCTCTGGGAAAAGGAAGGTGTCAGGCACCAGGCTAGGAGTTTTATTTATACTCCTCCATTTAATCCTTAAACAATTCTGTGAATTGGCAATGATTACTCATCCCAGATACCTATGTTACAGTGTTGTCATGAAGATTAAATAAGGTTATCTATGCAAAGCAGCTGTTATATACTGGCAAGCATGGTATCAGCATTTGCGATTATTCTAATCATTATTATAAGGTCAATGTCAGTGCCTCTCACAAGGTGCTTCTAAGAATTAAATGAACTAATTTATAGAAAGCACCTGGGTGCTAAATGAATGTTAGTTGCTTTCACTTTCTTAATAGGATCAATTCAAAGAGTTTATTGTGTGTTCAGTAATATTCCAAATCTACTCATTATGTGGATGAATAAATTGTCAGAGATGGGATTTGATCTCAGGGCTAATGAAAGCCGAAGCCTCAGCTTCCTCTCTAGGAGAGCTAGGGTCAGGATGGTCAAATGCAGTTAATACAGAAATTCCTTATGCTGACCCTGTAACCATTTTAGGTTGGGGGTGCTTCCTAACCTCTGTGGATTATTTGGTTTTAAGTATATTTCTGTCCATGTCATTCTTCTTTCTGTATCCAAGAAGAATACAAAAAGAAGGAAAACAAAAAACTTTAAGTGAAACTGAAACGCATTTAAATTTTGAAAAATGTGCATGTAGCCTACAATAATAATAAAAGCTGACATTGTTTTGTACTAAACCAGATGCCATTGCCAATATTCAACCATTTTTGACTTACAAAAATGTCAACTTCTTATGGCTTAATCTAAATTTTAATTCTTACTGTGTGCCAGGTACTAGGCTAAGCATCTAAGTACATTTAGCTTATTTAATTCTCATTGATCCCCACAACTTTATAAAGCTGGTGATGTTATTACTCACATTTTTACAACTGAGGAGCTTGTGGAACAGAAAGGTTTAGTCCAAGTACCAAACATAAAATGTAAAACACCAGATGCAAAATAACTAAATGTCTTTATGGATGTTTTGACTGAGAAATTCAGTTCTGATATGTATGAAAACAGATGAAATAAAAAATACCATTGAAAAACATTTCGTTACAATGGATATATTATCTAACTAAATGAAAACTGTTTTCCTTCTAATCCTAAAATATCTCTATCCCTATCTATCTACCTATCTATACCTATAATCTATTTACCTATAGCTTTTAAATCCATTAAAATAATTAATTACATAATAATTATAATTACAAATTATAATTTTGAGTCACTGTGATTGGTAGAATTTAAATGCAAGAATAGATATGGTTGTCAGAAAATTTACTTTAAAAGGAAATAAAAGCTTTATATATGATCCTTAAAAATATTTCTTTCCTTTCAAATTTTCTTCAATGGTTCTCTTTTCCTTGAGCTGCCATTTTACATTTTGGGAAAACTGACACATTGACAACTTGACTTTTACTGACTAAATCTTAAACGTAAATTTTGTTTTTAGTACTTTTCTTTGCTTCTCCATGAAAATAATTTGTTTACAGATACCATCCTTGCTAAGTCTCAGATTTTTCCCCTGTAATATGCTTTTTAAATGGTTTTATAAAAATGTTTCCATAGGGGATACAAAATAATAATATGATGACATAATTTGTTTTACTCCTGTGCAATTTCATACACACATACATAAAGCATTATTATAGCAGCTTAACTTTCTTATATGAGATTAAATTCTCATTAATATATTTTTAATGGTTTATGAAAAATATTTTAATACAAGGAAGTACAATTTCCTCATCTATTTTACTACAATTGTATTTTTTGTTTTAGATCATTTTCATTAAAATATCTTCTGTTTCCTAACCAAAGAAAAGTTAACTCTTTTTTTTTTCTTAAAGAAATAATTGGGTCATATTCTGTAATTGCTATTGGAGGTATCAGGCTAGAGAGTATCTTGGCAAAAATAAAATCTATGTTGGAACTGGAAAATTGGAAAGTACTAGAAGATACTGTTACTTGAATTTATGAGACAATATCAAAATGTGGTTAGTATTATTATTTTCTTTTCAGTTATCTCTCTTATATTTGTGTTGAAAAAATATGTGACTTTCTGGATTTTTATTTAGTTTTTAAAAAAGATTAAAACTCCATTAAAAAAATTTGACAACACTATAAGCCTATATTCTTTACATATCTTACTTTAACATGTACTATTTTGAGTATTTATGTTAACTTTCTCTAATGGTAACGTGGACCATCATTATATATTTTTTGTTGTTACATATCGTCTTAATCCCTCAGTTCTTTATGCAGAAGTTACACATTTTAGTTACAAATCTTTTTTATCTCATGGACCATGGGGAGGTAATAACTGAAATTTCCAAAGATTCTATATCCGCAATTCCTAATGTAACCATCCACTACAGAGCAATCTGCCTGCCACAGCTGCACTGTCTTGGTCAGACCCCGGCCTCGGCTCACTCAGAAATAAGCACAACAGGGTTAATTCCAGGTGGTGCTTTGATTTTTGCACTTTGCAAATCCCTTTTACCAGGATGGAGAGAAGGGTTGGCTTTGGGTCTCTGGATGTTCCAGACCACAGAGGTAACTCTGGTGCCCACACTCACTTGCCCTGGTGTGTACGTGCACGCGTATGGGTGCGTGCAGTGCTGCAATCCCTGGCAGCAAGGATTTAAGGCACCTCTGTTCAATCATTGGAGCTGAAATCAATAGTTCAGTATTGATTGTTGTGTATGACCTGAGTGTCATTGAAATCTCCAAAGAACAAGATGGTTCATAGGATTTTCTAGAAACTTTATCTGCTGTTAAACCTTTCATATTAAGAATAAAGGAAAGTCATGGAAAATCTTTTCTGGTGATTTAAATAATCCCTAGATACACTGGGAAGATGTCCAAATATCAGCACTATGTTTGATTTTACATTCAGGATCAATCTATGTCTGTTTCTATCTTTGAAAAACCTCCTTGCAAGGTTGTGTGATTGCGTGCTCGTGGATCAGAAGGCAACATCCATCTTCTACAACAGCAACTCACAGGGAGTGGAGAATAATCTTTTTAAAGGAATTAAGAAAAAACAGAACTTTGAATTAATCTGGTTTAGATTAATCAATATTACTAAAGAATATTAAATTTAGCCAATTCGGGAGTTTAAGTGGTTTTGAATTATGTGCTATTTAAAATAAACATTGGCCCAGTGATGGTTTCCTATAACATTTCCTCCTTCATTCTGAATTTATCGTGCTTTATTTTAGTGAAAATGTTGTTCTATGAAAAATGTTAGACATTGGATCATGCTACCAAAAGAGAGCGGACTTGCCACTTGTGGAAGTGTCAGGAGAACTGACTCGGACCAGCCCGATGCCCCAGCCCCTCAGTTGGCAAGGCTGGTCCATTTTTCCATTTCTGTTGCCACCACCACACCTAGTCCCTTACCATCGGTCTCCAGATTTGCCTTACTGTTGCAATAACCTCTCCACTGCTCTCCTGCCTTCTGACTTTCTGTCCTTTCAAATTCATCCTTTACAACTGCCTAATTAAACCTTCATTAACTCAGCTTGTGTTGCATTTACCGTTATCTGTTGGATACATTTCAGCTTCCTTGGCCAGGCATTAAGGCCTTCATGATGGCCTTCAAGCCAGCGCTTGTCCTCTAATCCTCCCTCACAGGAACATTAGCCTCCAGTTTAATCACAGTTGCTGACCCCAAACCAGAGTCAGGGACTCTCCACCTCCTCAGCTTTCCTCGTGCCATTCCTTCCTTCCTGCTGGATTTCCTTCCCCACCTCTGCTTATTAAAATCTGTGATGCTCACTTTATCTATGAAGCCTCTCCTGATCACTCAAGTCAGAAGGAAGTTTTCTTTTTTTAGGCATTTATACAGTGTTTGTGCTTCTCTGGAGGCCCTTATTACCAAGTTTTGTGAAAATATCTCATTTGTAGTTATTGTGAAAATATCTCATTTACAGGAATTAAGTTCCTTGAAGAGGAGAACCATCTTAGAATCCTCCATGGTGCATATCTGAATTCAGCAGGTGTTCAAGAAACGTTTGTTGGGAAAGTGGACGTGAAGAGGAGCAGCGTGGGGCTGGCCCCCTGCTGCACCCACCTGTCTGGATCAGTGGGGGCAGGGGGCGTGTGGGTCTAACCTGGCAAGCGGAAGGATCATCGGGAGCTGGGGCAGAAACCTGGGAGTCAAGGCCAAGGAGAACCACCTGCTGGGCAGCCAGGAAGATAAGGATTGGAGTCGAATGGTTGGGTCAGTGTCTCCCAGAAAGAAAGTCAGGAGGAGCGGGAGCAGGAGAAACTGCTTAGGAGTCCTTGATCAGGAAAGGAGAGGACCAAAGAGGCAGGTGGAGGCAGAGAGGAGGCCCTACGGATGCAGCCCCACCTGTCAGGGTGCCATCTTTTCCCCGACCTCGGACATCATGTTAAGCTCATGCATATCTGACTTCATTTAATCCAACGGCATTTATAAATGACCATGGTGTGGAAGGCACTGTGTAAAGTGCTCTCTCACTGAGTCAGGACACAGTAATAGTAACAGGCCCAACATCTGTTGAGTGTTTTCTATTGCCAGGTGCTCAACTGTGCTTAAATATACCGTTTCATCTAATCTTAGTAACAAGACTGTGAGGCGGGTGCTATGATTAGCACCCTTACTTAGACTTTGGGTGATGGAGCCTTAGAGAAGTGAAGTGGTTTGCCCCAGTTTGAATGGGTAAGCTGAGGCAGGCCCACATCTGGCTGGGGACCGGCTTGGGGTGGAGGCTCTCGTCTCTCCTGCCCACGGCAAGCCGCTCCGAGCTCTGGGGCTGCTTCTCACCCCTGGCTTAGTCCGTCGCATCGTTCGCAGGCCAAAGGGGCAACAATAGCTTTTAGGTTAGGTCCTGAAAAACATTTTTGGTCCCTTGGAAAACTCTCTTTCACCAAACAGGTTATGAACATAACCTAATCCCATTAAGAAAGTCAGTCGGCGATAGCTCTGCGTGTGCGGGCGTGCCTGTGAGTCAAGTGAATTCAGAGTTGGCACAGGTAGCCGGGACCTGTGGTACTGAGCACCCTAGAGAAGTGCTTGCTTTGGGGGGTGCACCTTGCACACATTGACTCTAACTCTTTCAACAATCCTGCACGACGGAACTTTCTCTCTTCATTTCACAGATGCAGAGACTGAGGCTGAGAAGCTGTAAAGGGTTAGTCCAAACCCACGGAGCGGAGCAGGGTCAGAGCCACGCCTGGGCGCAGGTCTGCCTGGCACTTTGCCATGCCGACGGCTGCCAGTTCCAAAATGCCAGGCACACAGAGCGGCAGCGCAGAAGGGCACTTCCTCACCATTACCAAGTTTAAAAGTCTTGTGACTGAAAGCTCAAGATAATTCTAAAGGTGAATCAGATGACAGCTCCACTTCAAACACTATTAGTGCTTGGAATTTCAAGTGCATGAGACGAAACTGCAATTAAGAAAAAAACCTGAGAATCTCAGTCGATTCTATGACTAGCCATTATCACCAGATAAGTACCTTTTTAGAAAAACAAACTAAAAAGATGATACAGAAAAAAATGTTATTTGAATAATGTCTACATTCTGTGGGGAAAAGAGAAAAGAAAGAACCTGGAGACCTAGTCTCTCAAAATCGTTCCATAATTTTTAAGAAAAGAGCAAAGCTAAAGAAATAGTTTCTTCTATGGTGTCTTCATTCTGAAAATCTTTAATAACCTCCTAGCCATACATATGTCGCCAAGGCCACCAGTCTGCGCACATCGTACGAGAGTTTCCAAGCTGGACACGCCACGCTAAGAGCCCAGTGTGTTCCGGGGTTCCTTGTTCAATTATTTTTCTATGTTAAATGAATGAAAAATAACATCATACAATCAGCGAGACAATGGCTGGTGTTCTGTTTCTAGTGTTCTTTGCTCAAACACTTCCATTTCAAGTGTCAAAAGAACACCTGTGTCAATTGTTAGGGCTCCGGGTGTTCACTTGGGGCGATTTTATAAGAGCAAGTCAGAATTTAAAAGAAGCAGGTAAGAAATGTAGGAGTTCGAAGCGCTCCCCAGAGCGGGTTCAGGTGTGGTACAGAGCCCGTGGGCTGGGAGGTAGCTGCCTCGCCAGCCAGGGCGAGACACCGCGTGCACCTCGGTGACAAACGTGTGGGGTGAAGGCCACGCCAGGGAAGGCTGAGGATCCCCTGGCTTCTGCGGTGGGGAAACTGGCTTGGCTTTGTTTGCTGGAGAGGGGTCCCTTTCCCTTTTGTAAGCAGTGGGGACCAGGTCTTTAAAATGTTGTTTAGACTTTGTGAAGAGAAAAGTGTCTTTTTTGACCTATTAAGCAACACCAAAAGCAAATGTGAACCTGGCATTTGCCCCTGATTTCTCTCTTTAGGGCTCTTGATTTTGCAGCATTATATTGCCCTGAAAAATCACTTTCATCACGACAGTGTCACCAACTGATAAACACTGCGACTTTTTTTTTTTTTTTTTTTTTTTTGAGACAGAGTCTCGTTCTGTGGCACAGGTTAGAGTGCAGTGGCCTCATTGTAGCTCACTGCCACCTCTAACTCCTGGGCTCAAATGATCCTCCTGCCTCAGCCTCTCAAGTAGCTGAGATAGGACTACAGTCATGCACCACCATACCCAACTAATTTTTTTATTTTTTGTAGAGACCAGGTGTGCTTTTGCTCAGGCTGGTCTCGAATTCCTGGCCTCAAGCAATCCTCCCGCCCCGGCCTCCCAGAGTGCTAGGATTACAGGCGTGAGCCACCAGGCATGGCCCACACAAAGACTTTTTAAAAGTTAGATGCAAACTATTTATGTTCTGTCTGCTTCTTGGGAAAAATAATCAGATGGTCTTTAAGGCAATATACATACACACACATATACATATATACACACACATAAGCATACATACATACATACACATTTACATACATATACATATACAAATACACCCACATACACAATGCACACATATAGGCACACATGCATGTCCACATGTACACACATGCACAAACATACATACACACATATGCACACAGACTTCTATAGACTTACACATCACATATACATACTCTCCACACAGTTACCTGTTGTGGAGAGTTTCCCCTCAAAAGAGCTTTTTTTTTTGGAGGAGGGACGATGTGGAATTCAGTAAGAAACATGTTTCATTACAGATGACTGAGTTTCACAGTAAGAACTAGGCGTTGCTGAATGTAGCCTGGATATACTACTTATTCAGAAGACAGTCTTTGACAATAAACCATATTCTATGGCAGAAATTATAATTGTATTACTGATTCTGAACTTAATTGCCAATTCTTGACTAAGATTTTTAGTACTTTAAAAGGAGTTTATGTTAGTAGTATAGACTTTTTTGTAAAATCAGTGTTAGAACCCAAAATTTCACCTTTGTTTCTGCCTCTCTGATATTATCTACAGAATATTGTTTTATTACTATCTATGTTATTATGGGTAGTAAACATAAATGTCCTGCTTTATGTATCAATAATAAAATGTGCATTATTTTCCTAAAAATAGCAATACATACTGATATTTCCTGACAATAAATATTTATGGACGATTCATGCCAGTTTTATCATCCATACCAGTTGTAACAGATGTGAGTTCATCATTCAGTCTGGAAGATTTTATAAAGCACTGAATAATGAACTCCCATCTATTCCAAAAGACACGGACTGTAAAATAGTACGAATTGTCAGTAAATAGTTATTCTGATAAAATATTCCATTCACCCCTCCACTTGCATAAAGATAGATCATGTTCCAAAAGATGCATAATTTTATGGATGGAAGAGTAATTTTTAAAAGTGATTTACATGACAGAACCATGTAAAACAGCCTTTTCCTTCAAATGCAGGAGTGAAGCAGACAGGAGTAACACGCTGTCATGAAGGGAGCAGGGCGGAGTCATTCGGTCCCTCCAGCAGCCTGGCCGACAGCGGGGCTCGCTGCCCAGTCGACAGTCAAACCAAACCAGCAGGCGGGGGGTGCCCCTACCACGGGCAGCGCCCTTTGCTGGGTGCGGTCATCTACCCACGACAAATGTATAACTGCACAGTGTATGCTTCGTCATGGCGCGCTGGCCCACGCATCGGTGACAGCGCCACTCCTCATTCCGGCAGGCAGGGGTGGGTCATTCCTTCCCCTTGGCGGCTGGGGCCTCCTCTCCCTGGACTTTGTGTCTTCTCCAGCTCTCTGGGCTGGGCCATCTTCCTGATTGTCCCACCAGCAACTATCTGTGTGGTGACTTTGGCTTCTCCCACCATGACGTGCAGCAGAGATTAAGGACAGGCTCTCCTGTTTGGTGTCAGGATTGTGCTAGGAGCTGAGGCTATAGCTCCACAAGAAAGATTCGGTCCCTGACCTCGAGGGCCGTCAGTCTAGCAGGGAAGAGGGACATTACGTAAATAATCAGAGTTACTGAGCTGTGGGAGCAGAGGACCTGGGCTGCCTGCGTTGGGATTCTCTGGGGACACCTGATGGAGGACGGAAGGGGCAAAGGGGTGGCAGGAAGTGTCCAGGCAAAGAGGATGGTTTGAGCAAAGGCCCTGAGGTGGGCGAGAGAGATCTGTTCAGAACCGAGATGAGCCCAGTAGAGCTGGAGGGGAGGGGCCAGGAGAGAGGTGGTTGAGGTGAGGCTGGAGCATAGGTAGGGGTCAGGTGATGTGCCCTGAGGGTCATGGGAAGGGTCGTCACCTTTATCCTAAGGGTAAATAGGAAGCCAAGGAAGTTTCACATGGACAAGTGGCACGATTAACTCCGAGTCATGGCTACTGTTTGGACAATAGTCGATGGTTGGGAAGGCCGATGGTACCGCACATCCAAGGGCAATGTGACGGTCGTGGCTTGGACTATGGGGATAGAGAAATGGCATATTCTGGAAAATAAAAAAAGATCGCTAGAGCTTGATGTTGAATTTGATTGAGAGAGAGAGGGGGATGTTTGGATTTCTAGCTCCTGCAAATGGATGGACGCAACAGCGTAGCTCTGATAGGGAACTCGGAGGGAGGACAGAGCTTTGAGGCAGAGAGAAGAGCATGAATTTGTCCTTTGGATACGTTAAGGCCGAGTCCTTGGGGAGGCATCCCAGGAGAGGCAAGTGACTCTACACATGGGGACCTCAATTATATGATGTCATCTATGTTACAATGCTGTTTTTGTTTGAGGTTTTAGAATATCTAAAATAAGATGAGATTAGTCTGTTAAATATGCTAAGACCTTCAGTGAGCAATTTTCTAATAGCTACTCACATCCCCTGGTTCCTAATGCAGGGCTCTCTCTGCCAGACCACTGTGCATAGAAGAAACGCACACCTATGAACTTTGTGGGGACGCAGGGCCGTGATTGACAGGCTGGAATGGAGAAGATGACTCCTGTTGAAAGAAGCTGACAGTCTGGGACCCAGTCCAGTCTATCAGGCTGGTTTCAACCTTCCTGAACCTTGGCTTGCTTTTATGTAGGATGGCGAGAGGGACAAGATAATCTCCTAGGTCACTTACTATTTTGTAACCCTATAATTCTTTGGAGTGGAGAAAAACATTTCACAATACATTTTATTTCAGCATGATAAGAGCTTCTTTTTTTTTTTTTTTTAATAATAATCACCAAAATGCAAACATGTTTACACATGTGCCAGGCCATTGTAGCAATGGATGCCAGACTATCCTTGTAGAAGGGCTTGATGAGTGAGCAATTTGGCACCATATGTTTGTAGAAAGAAACTGCTGCTTCCAATTGCTTTTAATGTCAAAAAGGAAGTGAAGAAAAGTACACAACTGGATGGTCTGACTCTTCTCATAGCTAAATCTGAAACTGTTAAAATGAATTTCTTTCTATAAAAAGATAACAGGAATAAATATTTTTGTAGAGGGTAATTTGGAGACACAGGAGGTAACCTTTGAGTCAAGATCTCTTGACCAAGGACTTTGTTTAGATTTTCACTTTTTGGCTCTAGGAAGACAAATTTGACCTGAGGACCCTCCTGACCACCCCCCAACTCCAGAGTCAAATGGGTGCAGGCTGTTTCTTGTCCAGGCCTGGCGTTTGCTCACATTTGCTTGCACTGGTTTCTGCACCTGGAACATCCTCCTCATCTCCAGAGGTACAAAGCCTACCCATCCTTCTCATCTCAGTTCAAATGATACCATTTTCATGATTTCCTGGATGGAAGAAAGGTCTTCTCTTCCATTCCCTCCTTGATAATTTTAACTCTACTTCTGATGATGTCATTTCCTATCATAAGTTGTGGTTATACATGTGTTATGAAGCAAAGGTTTGTGTTCCCCAAAAATCACATGTTGAAGTCCTAACCCCCAGTGTGGCTGTATTTAGAGATGGGACCTCTAAAGAAGTAATTAAGGGTGGATGAGGTCATATGGGTAGGGCCTTGATCTAATAGGATTAGTGCCCTTATGAGGAGACACTAGAGAGCTCATGCTCCCTCTCTCTCTCCCTGTGCACATGGAAAGGCCACGTAAGGACATAGCAAGAAGGTAGCCATTTGCAAGCTGGCAAAAGAGCCCTCACCAGATACTGAATTGGCTGGAACCTTGATCTTGGACTTCCAGTCCCCACAACTGTGAGATCATAAATTTCTGTTGTTTCAGCCACCCAGCCTATGGTATTTTGTTATGGCAGTAAGAGTTGACTAAGAAAACATGTGGCAGATGGTATCTTCTTTAGAGTGAAGACTTCTTGCGGCCAGCACTCATTTAATATTCACCTTTGCTCACCACACTGCCTGGCTCTATGTAGTACGGGGAGTGCACAGTAGGACCCCGTCAGCTCACAGTGCAGAGAAATCAGCGCAAAATCAAAAACTGTTAAGACTGCCAAAACAGGTGAGGTCAGCTGAGGAGCCCTGCCTGGGAACAGGCAGTGGAGGCCAACGCGAGAGAGAAAGATGGCACGAAGGAAGCAGAGCTCAGGAAATGGCAGCAGAAATACAGTTTCTGGAAGTGACAGACTCACCCCCTAACGTGAGAATCCTACATCCCACGCACACAATGGGAGCTGCCAGATGAGGGGAGGACAGGGTGGAGACTGAGCAGAAGCCGTGCAGAATGGAAGTGGGGGGAAGACTCGGGATGAAGGGCCACCTGGCCCTGCAGAGGCGGACCTCAGAGAATGGTCAATACCCGCTTCAGGGAGGTGAGGAGGTAGTTCAGAAACTTCAAGTGCAAAGGACAAATCTCATGACAGAGCAAGGGACCCTGAGGCAAAGGTGAGCAGTGCAGGCAAGGGTAGATGTACCTCCTAGACTGATTTGGTTTTGGAAAGCAAAGAAAATAATTCTTACCAGATAATTCAATAAAACAAGAATAATCTTTCTTTGTGGATTGGGCACTCTTCTCTCAAGGAAGCTCTTTCAATCAGCTGGAAAATCCAACTCTTTTGATAGTGAAGAATTGGAAATAAAAGCCAGCATATTGATATTATAAGAAAAAATATGGGAAGGAGTGGTGAAACTTACTAGAGGAAGGATATTCACACATACAGACATGAATTGCCAAGAATGATGAAACCTCTGATCAAATATGAAAACTTGATTAATGTAAACAAACAAACTGAATGAAGAAATTGCAACGCCCCCAAAGAGAGATCTCAGGGAACACAAGACCTCAGGGAACAAACAGCAAGACAACTGAGGAAATGGAAAGTTAGTTGACAGAACTCAGGAAAGAAGTAAAAGAAAAAAATCATAGAAATGAAGATCAAATTGAAAGGAGCAAAGGAATAACAGTGCTATCAAAAACTCAGTAAAGACACCGGTAATAGAAATTAGAAAAATCAAGCAAAATCAAATTGAAATAGGGAGTTTAAAATGACTGAAGATAAAATGAGAGATAGAGAAGACATGCATGATTGGAGTTCCTGAAGAGGAAAAATACACTGGAACACAACAAATATTAAAAGATTTAATTTAAGAAATTGTTCTTGTAATAAAAGAAGATTTGAACCTATATTTTAGTCAGCTGGAGGTGCTATAGCAAAGTACCTTAGACTGGGTCACTTGTAAACAATGGGAATTTACTGCTCACAGTTCTGAAGGCTGGGAAGTCCAGGATAATAAGGCACCAGCAGATTCGGCATCTAGCGAGGGCTTGTTCCTCATAGGTGGCACCTTCTATGTGTCCTCACGTGGCGCAAGAGCAAAAGGAGCTCCCTCAACCTCTTTTATAAGAGCACTAATCCCACTCATGGAGTCAGAGCCCTCAGGAACTAATCACTTCCCAAAGGTGCTACCTCTTAAAGCTTTGCATTGGAGATTGGGTTTCAACATATGAATTTTGGAAGGACACAAACATTCAGATAATAGCAACCGACGTATTGGAAGAGCAAACTATGTGTCAGAGAAAACCGACCACAATGATCAACACCAGGCAGGAATGAAAGGGTAGAAAGCTGGTCTGTACCCCATCGTCTCCATCCTGGGGATGTCCGGGGAGAAAGGAAGGAAAGGAGAAAGAAATGGCCATATCAAATCTAGGGCACACGTAATGGAGGAAAATGCCAGTTATTGGACTACACAGTGTGCTGTTTTGTGATCGAAAGCAGTATCCTCTGCACATTACCTGGAGACCTCAATGTTCAGTCGGGAACAGAGTGAGTGCATCGTAGTGCAGCAAGGAAGGACTTAGGAGCTACACTGTTTGACTTCATGGTCTCCCTGTGTCTTGCAGTTATTTGTATCCTTTGAATTATTAATAAAGAGGCAGATCTCTGATTCTTGTGAGCCTGATTTGAAAATCTGACCCTTTGTGTGATATCTCACCAAGACATATCCTATGTTACTAAGTTTTAAATATAAAGAAAAATAATTGAGCAGCCAGATAAAAAGAGTAAGTCACTTAAAAGGGGAAAAACTTCAGTTGGTCACAGAATTCTCCACAGCCACCTTCAAGGTCAGAAGACAATAGAGAAATACCTACGCAAACTAAAGGAAATAAAATATGTCAGAGATTTTAGATCTAGTAAGACTGTTCTTCAAATAAAAAATCTAAAGGCAAACAGTTTTGAAAAAATGTGACATTTGGGGAATATCATGTCTCTTCTTTATGAGAAAATGACTAGAAGACAATACTCAGGCAACCCAGAGATGACAAAAATGATCAGCGCTTGGTATTGAATACATTTAACTGAAGAACTAAGACTAAAACAACGTGGAGATTAGGGTGGCAAAACAATATAAATATTAAATGCTCTGGCAATGCAGAAATGATACAACTAATAAAAAAAAGAGGAGGAAGGGGGAAAGAAGATGGGAAGTGGAATTAATCTGCTGATAGTATCATGTGCAATAGTTGGGGGTTAAAGAACAGCATTTTAAGCAACTTTTTCAAATAACAGAAAAAATAAGTATATTTAATGGAACAAAGGTAAACATCAAGTATCTTGATTTTATTTCAACAACTTTTAGGTCAAAGAGGAAATAAAAAATTGCAGAATAAATAGAATAAATACTGCATGTCAGAAGCTATGAGACATCACTAAAATGCTCAGAGAAAAATGCATTACCTTAAATCTTTATCTAATTAAAATAAAGAATTGATAAAGGATTAAACTAACTCAAAAAGTTAGAAAAGGAGGTCGGGCGCAGTGGCTCACGCCTGTAATCCTAGCACTCTGGGAGGCCGAGGCGGGTGGATCGCTCAAGGTCAGGAGTTCGAGACCAGCCTGAGCAAGAGCGAGACCCCGTCTCTACTAAAAATAGAAAGAAATTATCTGGCCAGCTAAAATATATATAGAAAAAATTAGCCGGGCATGGTGGCGCATGCCTGTAGTCCCAGCTACTCGGGAGGCTGAGGCAGTAGGATTGCTTAAGCCCAGGAGTTTGAGGTTGCTGTGAGCTAGGCTGACGCCACAGCACTCACTCTAGCCAGGGCAACAAAGCGACACTCTGTCTCAAAAAAAAAAAAAAAAGTTAGAAAAGGAGCAACAAAATAAATAGAATTAAATCAGAAGAAATATTTAAAGGTAAAATATGAAATTATTTAGAAAACCCAAACAGCAGAACTACAAAATGAATCCAACAGATGGCTTTTGAAAGGGAAAAAAAAAAAACCCAACAAAATATATAAGCCAATCAATCAAGAAATTGATTCGTCTACTCAAAGAAAAAATAAAGAATATTCAAATAAGAAATATTAAAGGAAAGAGAAAGTAATAGAAAATGAAGTGAATTGAAAGAAACATAGAACATTAGTTTGTCCAACTCTGTGTAAATAAATTTGAAATTTGGATAAATTGAAAAAAATTTCTAGGAAAATGTAATTTGCCAAAACTGACCCCAGAAGACAGAGAAAATCTAAAAAGACTTATGTCTATGGGAGAAATATAGAAGGTTATCAAAAAACTACTCTCCACTAATCAAAAAGAAAAAATAAATCACAGGTCCAAGACATGAGGATTCAACAAATACAGTGCCTTTTCCAGAGCTTAGGGTGAAAAATGGAAAAAAAAAAAAAATTCTCTGGGAGAGGTATAATGCTGATACCAAACCACAAAAAATTGTAGAGAAAGTAAGCAATAGACCAATATCACTTAAGAATATTGAAGTATCCTTAAATAAAATATTAGCAAACTAAGTTCAGTAGCATTATAAAGGAAGGATGCTTCCTTAACCAAACTTCAGTTTATTTCAGAAATGTAAGGATGATTCATTTTTTATGAATTCTAAATAAAATTTATAATATTAAGCAGTGGTCCCCAACCTTTTTGGCACCAGGGACCAGTGTCATGGAAGACAACTTTTCCACGGACAGCGGGGGCATAGAGAGGGGATGGTTCCGGGATGATTCAGGCGCATACATGCATTGCACAAACCTCTCTGCTAGTGATAATCTGTGCTTGCAGCTGCTCCCCAGCCAGCATCACCGCCTCAGCTCCACCTCAGATCATCAGGCGTTTTCTCATAAGTGGGCAACCTGGGCCCCTCGCATGCTCGGTTTACAGTAGGGTTCTCGCTCCTATGAGAATCTAATGTCACCTCTCATCTGACAGGAGGCGGAGCTTATGCGGTGATGCGAGTGATGGCGAGTGGCTACAAACACGCTCACCTCCTGCTCTGCAGCCCACTTTCGTAACAGGTGACTGGCCGGTATCAGTCCGCGCCCGGGGTTGGGAACAGCAAATATTAAGGATATAAGTAAAAGATATTATGACCAAGGTCAGGCGCAGTGGCTCAGGCCTGTAACCTTAGCACTCTGGGAGGCCGAGGCGGGAGGATGCTTGAGCTCAGGAGTTCCAGAGTAGCCTGAGCAAGAGTGAGACTCCGTCTCTATCAAAAATAGAAAAATTAGTCTCTACTGAAAAAAAGGAAAAATCAGCCTGGCATTGTGGTGTGCACCTGTAGTTCCAGCCACTAGGGAGGCTGAGGCAGGAGGATCGCTTAAGCCCAGAAGTTTGAGGTTGCTGTGAACTATGATGACGTCGCCTCACTCTACGCAGGGTGACAGATGGAGACTCTGTCTCAATAAACAAATAAATAAAATATTATGGCCATATCCACAGATGTTGATAAAGCACTGGACAATATTCACAGCCATTACTGATAAAAACAGAATACAATGAGTGGAATACTTCCTTAATAAGTCAAAATGTGTATTTTAACTCAGTCCAAAAGCCAGCACCATGCTTAATGGAGATATACCACAAGTATTTCCACTAAAGTTCCACTGTCACCAATATCATAGTTATTATTTAACATTATACTATAGATAATAGTCAATGCCATTATACAAAAAAAGATTTGAGGTAAAAAATTGGAAAAGGGGAGGCAATATAACCACTTTGTAGAGGATTTATATTTTACACCTAGAAAACCTGAGAATTAGCTGAATAAGGAAAAGGATTCAGTAAGTGGAGTTGAAAATTAAAATACAGACTTTAGTAGTTTTACACGACCCCTAATGAAGAAAACTTTAAAATACTACTAAAGGACCCATAAGATAAGAACAAATGGAAAGACATATCATGTTCTGGGATTCCAAAAACTGAGCATCAGAAAGATGTCAATTCTACTTAATTTTTAAATTTAGAGAGATTCCAATAGAAATGCCAATAGGTTTTTAAAATTTTAACTAGACATATGATCCTAAATTTCACGTTACACTGTACAAGCAACAATTGCTAGAAACACTCTTAAAAAGATAAGCAATTGGTGCGTGGGGTGGATAAGAATTACCAGATATTAAAATGTATAGGCACAAATACAGGAATTTAATTTATATAAAGATGTCATCTCAAACCAATAGTTAAAATATGGTTTATTTAATAAATGATGACAACTGAGTAGCCACCTGGAAAATAGATTTGGATTCATACCTTATACCTTATAAGAGGATATTTCCAAATCAATTTAAATATGAAAATAAAATCATAAAAGATCTAGGCAAATCCCTTTATAAACATGAATTGGGAAGACACGTCAAACTATGACTCAAAAATCTGATACCATTTTCTTTGGGGAAGACTTAAGAGAAGTACAGTTGACCCCGGAACAACACAGGTTTGAACTGCGGGCGTCCACCTATGTGAGGGCTTTTTTCAGTATAATGGAAAAAATTTTGGTGATTTGCAACATGTTGAACAAAATACACAAATTGTGTAGCCCAGAAAAATATTGAAAAAATTAGGAAAAAGGTATGTAATGAATACATAAAATATAAGCAGATATGAGCCTATTTATGTGTTTAATTGACTGGTTTTATTAGGCTTCTGGTCAGCAATAGGTTTTTAGTAGTTAAGTTTTGGGGGAGTCAAAAATTATACTCAAATTTTGGGCTGTGCAGGGGAGTTGGTGCCCCAACCCCTGAATTGTTCAAGGGTCACCTGTAGTCACTCTCATATCGGATGTGTTTTATTTTTAGTTGGGGTAATTTTGACAGAATTTTTTCATTTTTATGCAATCAAATCTATCTTTCCTTTTTCTGGCTTCTTTCTTTGATATCATATTTGCCCATATTATATTCGGGCTTTTAAAAAAATGGTTTCACTTTATGTTTACATGTATTTGGCTAAGTCATCTGTATTTTTAAATTTTAGCAATCATTTAATAATTTTTTCCCCAGGGAGTTAACCTGTTAACCTAGCACCTCTTATGAGATCATTTTTTATTTTCTCACTGATTTGGAACTTTTACAAAATATTAAATACTTTTAATATATTCTTGGATTTATTTCTGTTACACTGATGTATCTATGCTATTATCGGGACTGCAGGGTTTTAATTACTATTGTTTTAAATGTATTTTAATATCGAGTGGAGCAAATGCCTGTTCTTTTTTCTTTGCTTAATACTTGGTTTTCACCCCATTTTTTCTGTCATATGAATATTTGAATCCCTTTTTAAAAGATCCATAAAATCTTCCCATTGGCTTCTTGACTTGGTGGGGTGGAGCATCTTAACCTTACTGAATTGTAGTCATTGAATTCTTTGCTCACAAAAAGTGGAAACTAAATTTAGATAACTGGAACATAAAGAGGACTGATTGTAAAGGTAGAAGGTAGCTTACAGAATCAAAAAACTGAAGAGCCAGGTCTCAGAAAGAAGGCAGGGATTTGGGAAGCTCCGGGGATACAGGTGGCATGAACCAGGGACTGTCTCTAGGATCTGCCATCCAGAAGGACCATCTCCAAACACTGTCCGTCCTTCAGACCCTCATCAAGCTTCAAGCCCCCTGGCAGAGCCCAGCTGGCCTAACCTGGTTCATATGCTCGCCTCTTGGCCAGCAACGGGAGGAGCTCCTAGGCCCACCCCGCAGACACTGCTTGAATTAATGGCGATGCTATTGTCTCCCAGAGAAGAACAAAGCACCCGTTACCAGATGCTGGATGGGCAAAAATGACAACAATCGCTACGTGAATTGTTCCAACCAGGTAGATATGTCTCTCCAATTATTCAAATCCTTTATATATTCCTCATATGGTTTCTTTCCTAGAGATCCTGCAGATTTCTTATTAAGTTTACCTCAAGGAGTTAGAGTTTGGGTTGATATTCTCCATGGGATCTTTTATAAACTGAAATTTCCAACTAGCTGTTGCTAGGAACTAGGAGAGATCAGTAAATATTTTAATTCATTTGACACATGAGAGGTCTGTTTTAGAAAGCTGAATGTAGTTGGAAAACTTTTAAATGGCAAAAATAGAAAAAAATCAGAAGCACACAATTTTGGTCTATCTGCCCAGGCTGGAAACACACAGGAGGTTCCTCGGTAAAGGAGAAATAACAAGTGCAAGAAGAAAGATATAGGGATCCAGGGGTTTTGAAAATTTAAAGAAAGAGAAATATGACAGCAATCCAAATCTAATTTCCTGCTTTTTAAGGAGGCGTGGATAAAAATAAAACCCTAATGAGTATTACATAAAAGTAGGCAAAACCATGACCTTGAAAGATTTAGAATGAAATTGGCAAATCTGATGTTACAGCTGATAGGACCATAAAACAATTGAAAAAAGAGGGAAGGATTTAGCTGTCAGAAAAAATATGAGCAGCAAACTGAAGTTTTAGTGTTTTCTTATGAAAGAAGCAAAGCAAATATTTCTACTACAGCATCAGGAATATAAAGTAATAAATTATATTGTGTAAATAAAAGATTTTCATTTTTGATATTTTAAACTGTAGGTTGTTTAGAAGATTATCTCCTACTATATTTCGATATTTTCAAAGTATCTATAACTCACTTTTGCTTTTCTGTTAAATTTTATTCACTTAAAATTAATATGCTGAATTTTTATATAATTCAGCTAAGTTTATTTTCTTTTAAATTACTTCAGTATTTTCCAAAGGTGTATATTGAAAATATCAACGTCTTATCTGTTATTTATAAATTTTTCTCAGAATTAAAAGTAACCCAAAAGTAAAAGTAACTGATCTGAATGTTACTTAGCCTTTTCTCTCAGATCGCGCAGTGCTGGGAAAGCAGGTGAAATATCAGAAAGTGAGCAATTGGAAGAGAAAGGCAGACACATTACTGTGAAATTCGGGAGTGTGTTGAAGTTCACTTGCTTAGCAAGCCTTTACTCACAGAGCAAATAGTTTAAATATGGCAGGGGATTTATATATGTTCTAAAAATAAACTATGATGAAACATCTTAAAATAGTTTAGAAGATCTGTACATATAAGTAGAATTGATATATAAAAATAATTACTTTCAATCTAACCTTTAAAGCAGGTCCTCTGTAATATTTCATTAATAAAATTTGAGTGATGGTAGGTACTTCAAAGGAACAAACTGTAACTTTCAAATGTCTGATGATTTAAGTTTTTCATTAATTGAATGTAGCTTTTGGTAGAATTAGCGTGAAATCTTATGGTCTCATTGGATATGTATGATCTTAAAAATATGTTGCTTAAAAAAAAATCAGGACTTAGACACAAGACACTTTTTAGTCTCATACCTTGGCTCATTTTTTGACCAAACAGCTGAATACTTGGCACTTAGTAGGCATTCAGTAGTTATGTGGTCAATAAATGAGCCAAGATCAATCATTCAGTTACTCAGAGGCTGCAATTTCTCACTGGTGGGACTGTCCTGAGAGTGAAGCTGACAGCTCATGGGAGGATGTGGCGGTTATTTGTGCTCACAGGGATGAAGCCATGTTCTCATGGCTGAAGGGTTCTGCCAACCGAGCACCACTGAGAGGTGGCCCAGTCGTCTTCAGGAAGAGCTCAGTCTACACAGCGCGGTTTGCCTGCAGTGACTTATCCCGAGTACTGTGCCGCCTCTCCAAGCAGTCCCTGCCTGGCCATTGAGTTCCCTGGGTCCCTCCTCTGTCTTTCTGCTTTCATGCCCCACCCCTTGTTTTTTGGTCAGGGCCTGGGCACGCAGCCTTACATGTCACAGACTTTTTCTATATTAAAGCTAAGCTGTCTGGGGAGGGTGTCGCTGTGAATTAGGGCAGGAAGGAGGAAGATGCTCATAAAACAGGAACAGCCAGAGAGAGGGACCTTTCCCCAAATCTTGCAGCTCCCAGGAGAAGCAGGATGTGCCACAGTGCAGAGCAGGAGTTTGATGGCTGGGATGCCAGTCCCCCTGGCTGCCAGGCCCCGGGCAAGTCATTACCCTCTCTGGCTTTCAGTTTCCTCATCTGTAAGATGGGCATCACAGTAGTTAATTCCTGGGGCTGTTTTGAAGATTGACACACGCAAAAGTCTCAGCTATGCCTTGCACAGAGAAAATGATCAGTAAATGTCAGGGAAAAAATAAGGAGAAGGAAATTAGATGAGAATGTGAGAGTGTAGAGGTTACAGAATGCTCTCAGATCCGAGATGCTGGTCCTCGCCCTGACCTCCGGCCCCAGGCCTGCACCCCTCCAGCTTGGCTCCCAGTGTACCTCCCTCCTGCCCTCTCTGACTTCCCTAAAGTTCCACTGCTGTCCTGACAACACTGACCAGGAAATTCAGATTCATAGAAAATAAATAATTTTATCTAAACCCTCTTGCTGAACAGTAAGTTGGTAAAATTCTAAATTAACTTAAAATTACCCCTCTCAAATTTCATTAAATTCCTAAACCATGGTTCGTTTCCTTTTTACAAGGTATCCTGTTTACCAGTATTATATTTGCCTATAATCTTTACATTCTAAATTGAGTTTCTGATTTCATAACATTTTTCTCTGCTCTGATAGAGTAGAACGGACACATTTCCACTTCCCATTCACAAACTTTGTAATTGATGTTTCTAGCCATCTTGATAGCATAGGTAGAAAAATTCAACAGTAACAGATAAGAATTTCTTTTTATAATGGCTTTAAATTATTTTAATCAAACACAACTAATAATTTAATTAAACACTAATGACTTTTAAGGAATTGGTCTATTACTGTTTTTTTCATGAGAAGATAATTGGAAAGTGATGACAGAATGATTTTAATGCTAAATAATTGGAGATACACCAATATCCATTTAAATTTATAGATCAAATTATTATTTGCAGAAGTGAAATGTATAGTAGTCAAAATATTATGATATTAATTTTTGATTCAGAATTGAGAAATAGTCTATTATGGTTAATGCTAAATATAAAAATTCAGGTGTTCTTTTTTTTTTAAAAACACTAAAATAAAATCCTGATGTAATATTTCACCTTAGTCATCAACATGTCAACTAGATACTTAGAAATTAACTGTGGTTTTCAGGGAAAGTAGGAAAGTTTGCACTGCTGAAAGAAATTAAGAAATTATTTTTATTTAGCTTACCTCTAGAATGGAAATATTTAGAATTTAGTAGGGGGGCAATTTGTTATAATAAAAATAATAATAGTAATGACAACAGCTAACACTGTGCTTATTATACATCAGTGACTACTCTAAATAATTCATATATATTAACTCATTTAATCCTCACAACTATCATAGAAGGTAGGAATTAATATTATACTCATTTCATTCTGTGTTTACTCACATGTCTTCAGACTATCAAAACACATACCTGCGAGCCCAAAGAGTGTCCTCCTCTACTTCACTGGGGAAGAAAGGAAGCCTGTGCATTCCTCAAGTGTGCAAGGGAAACACCTGTCACATCAGCCCCAGGCGCTGGGTCCTGTGCACAGGTGACCAACTGCCCTGGGGCCAGGACAAACCCACAAGTACCAGCTTCCTGTAAGTTATCAGGATCAGCGTCTCCATGGGTTAGGGACTCATCTCCAACAGACCCTTCCTACAGTCCATGCATTCACATACACCTGCATCCATTCATTCATTCAGCAAACATTTGTTGGGAGGTTGCTGCTTATTACACGCTGAAGACACACAGACAAGTAAGTTAGAATACTGGTTCTCAAAGCACTTTCAGTTTAAAAGTAAATCACCAATCACTAGTACATATCCCCATAAAATTGTGATTCAGAGCTTACTAGTTTATCAGATTAGATAATGTCCCTGAGCTGGGGCAGTGGCCATCACTCCTAGGTGGTTCAGGCATTTATCACCCCAGGCCTAGATACTTGCAAAAAGACTTGTTTCTTAACTCTCTGTGTCGTCCTTCTCCAGTTCTTTCTGCACACAGCTGCCAGATTGGTTTTGGCAGAGGCAGCTTCTCCCTTGTCAATTTCAGGTGTTTAAAAGCTGGCAGTAACACCCTCCCCTCCCCCTGCCATATGCCTACAGGTCATCTGCAATTTGTCCCCATCTCACTCTCATCCCCTGTTTTCCAGCTAGCAGAATCTCTGCGTTCACCTTGAATATGCTGCGCACATTGCGCCTCTGTCCCCCTGACCTCAGATGCCCTGTGGCTCCTTGTCAGGAATCTGTCTAGGCACAGCCCAGATCTTGCCTCTGGGCAGCCTTTCCTGACCACCCCTGGTGACCTGTCACCCTTGAACGACTTCAGCAGGCACCTACTCTTTGCACTGACCAAGTGCACACACGGTCCTATGCTGCTAGCTTGTTCCATGTTTATGCTTGGTCTCCAGCAGCAGAGTGACATAGCCCAGGCTGGCACAGGGCAGGTGCATGATGGGTGTCAAGCAGCCCAAGGGAAGGAAGACCGAGCGCGTCCTCCGGACAAGCCCAGACATTGAGGATGCACTGTTAGCCCGCCCAGCGCAGAAACAAGTGTTTCCTTTCACTGAAATCCTGAGGAGGAGAGTTTTCAGAGGCCCGGCCCTATTTAATCAGAACTGTAAATGATTTAACATAAAAAGCTACATTCCCTGATGACCTAAGTGTAGGAGTTGTGTTCTAGGCAATATGAGTTTGCATATTGTACAGTCTGGACCCTGAGTATAATTTGAGATGAGCCGTTTCCTTCCCTGACTCTCAACTCCCTCAACTACACAATGGGCTAAAAGCACGTCGGGGCCTGGGGAGATTAATTTGGGTTGCTCCTTTAAACAAGAAAAACACTTTGAAAATTACAAAATATTTGCATTAACAAAAAACCACAATAATGGCTGTGTTAGTATTACAAATGAAGTCACAACCTTTCTCAGTGTTTATTTTTTTTCAAGGTAATGTCAGCCTTCTTATTTATCCATGTTAGCAGTGCCCTTTATCTCAAAAATATGTAAATCCATTTAAATTAATTTCCTGTAATACACACACAAAACAATAATCATATTAGGACCATTCATAATGTACTAATAACATTAACATAATTGTGTTCAAATATAAAATTGCTAGGTAATAGGCTTTTCATAAATTGTTTCAGTGAGGATGTCATTTTTAACTTGACTATGGGTCTTTAGTTCCAGATATTGTCAGGAAAAATTGTGTGCCTGATGTGAGAAAGTTTCCCAGAGGTTTTGCCTGTGTAGGAGAGACTACCGAAAGAGCTTCTGTGACCAGAATGAGAAGGGTGTGCAATCGGAACACATTTCTGCATAGAATGGACCTTTCGCTGCAGCTTTCTCCAGAGTGGGGTCTGGTCCCTGGCACACAATGTGCTCTGTCCGTGCCGGCCAAGGAGCCCGGGACACGTAGGCAGCAGCCGCCGTGTGATCTTTCTACCTATGTACCAAGTCTGTGCGGAAACCTCTGGGAAGCTAATGTTCCTTTCTTGAGGAGTGAGGTCAGTTATCTTGTCCAAGTCTGGCTGGCTCACACACAGTTGCAGGATTCTTCCTGGGCTCTCGGACGGCAAAGGGTTCCTCCAGCGCTTGGCACGGCTGCTGTGCCAGGGCCAGGCCCGGGTCTGCGCGGCCCGGCAGGGCCTGCACAAGCACAATGCCCGGCTCCGGCAGTTAAAGTTAAAACTTGGGGTCTTGAGTCTAGTATGGAAATTTACTTATTTTTCACAATTTGGGGCAAATTTATATCTTATGCAAGCCAGTGATCCGTTTTTTTCCTGAGAAAGACATAATAGAGCTAGAGACGGTTACAGAAACATGACCTATTGGGCAAGCCTGCAAGGAAAATAAGCAAAGGGGAGCGAGTCACTGGCAGGCATACGGCGGTGTCTGCGTGACTGAGACGAGCCACAGATCATTTCCACAAACACGTGTCAATTTGTGATACATGATTAGATCTGAGAAAAAAGGGATCATGTTGAAACTGAGTGGATCAGTGATTCGCTTTGATCAGATATTCTGATCTTGATGGGTAATTATAAAGCCACCCTGAATTTACATGGAGACTTTCTTCCCACTGTGCTCCCAAATCTGTGTTACCCCACCCCGCCACCTCCCCATGACACTGTGAGGCAGGCAGAGAATGACACAATCTCTGCCTCTTAAATAAGCTAATTGCACTTGACAGTATTTTTAGCAGTTTAGAACATAAATGATGTTCCAGGGGAGAGTTAGCTTCCCTTCCTTTCTCTGAGACTCAGAACGGTACAGAAGAGCTGCGGGGAATATTAAACAACGTGTGTGATAAACGAAAGACACAGAGCGAGCGTCATTTTTCCAGCACTTTCTGTTTCGCCCCTCTCCTTTCATATACTTTAGAATTTGTCTTAGGATGCACAGAATACATTTCTATACATTTGTAGTAACTTTTTTTCACATCTTGGAAAATCGGGTATAACACTGAATACAGAAGCTACTGATAAACTCAAAGGAGGTAAATAAAGTAAGACCATTGTCCCTCAGTGTGGGGGGAGGGGTTCCAGGACCCCCTCAGATACCAAAATCCACAGGTGCTCAAGTTCCTGATAAAAAACGGTGTAGTATTTGCACATAACCTATGCAATCTCCCCGTACACTTTAGCTCGTCTCTGGAGTGCTTATAATATTTAATGCAATGTGACTATGCAAATAATCATTACACTGGATTCTTTAGGGAATGATGACAAGAAAAAAGTCTGTATATGTTCAGTACAGATACAGTTTTTTTTTCTGAATATTTTTGATCCTCTTTTGGTAGAATCCACAGATGTGGAACCTGAGGACAGGCAGGGCCGACTGTCCTGTCTAAGAGGCACAGCGCAGGGAAGTATTGAGTCAAGTCCCCCGTGGGTCTCAGGGCTTATTAATGCAGAAGCTGGGAACTCTCTTTGGACCCAATCGCTGCTGGTGATAATGGGAGGCGGGAGGTGGGAAGGAGGGCGAGGAGGGTGCAGAGAGCCTGCCTGGCACAGCGGGAGGCAGCATGGGGTACGGGGTCGGGCTCCTGGAAGACACAGGGAGGAGGAGTGAAGGAGCTCTGGGGACAGGCCGGTGACTCCTGCGGAGACAACATTTATATTGATTCAGTAGCCGTTTTCGAAGGATTGTAGCTCTGCTTGGAATGGCAAGGTCTCCTCTAGTACTGATGTTGCAAGGTTTTGCTGGCAACACTGCTGGCCCATTTCAGTGCAATATTTAGATAGGTGATTTTCCACATTTAAAAACGAAAAAAGAGGTCCCTAGATTCTAGTAGTATCTAGCTCACCCACAGCTCCCTGAGGCCCTGGGAGAAGGGTAGCTGGCCAACATGTTTGTGTCCCCACAGGGAGCAAACACGAAAGGGTAGGCAGCAGTGTCCCCAAGAAGCAGCATTTTGTAGCAAGTATTTTAAATTCAGCTGCTGGAGTGGGAGAGGAAGTTGGAGACAGGAAGCCATCTCAGAACATCGAGCATTTAAATAACGAGGGCAGGGGAGAGTCTCCTGTTTCCCAGCATCCCGGCAGCGTTCTCTCCCAGTCTCCAGCCAGCGCAGACCACGGGGTCCACTCCCCGCCTCAGAAGACATTTGCATAACACATTTACATTTGAAGGGAGCCCACAGATTGGCAACTCCTGAAGCTGCAGCTAGGCATGGTTTTCTATAATAGCAATTAGGAACAGAAATAGAATAACAATAGGTGTGGAAATACAGTTGCTGAGCTGTGGGTAGATGAGGCAGAAAAATCTCTGCGTTTTAAAGACTGAACTTTGAATAATTGCAGAGTTGGAGAGGAACTGGCCTTTGTTCTTTGTGCACTGGCTCTGAAGCCTACAAGGGACCAAACCAATGTGACCCAATGTGGGAGCCGAAGGGAGCTCCCGTAGCAGGGAAGGAAGTGGTGGGGTTGGCAAAAGACTGGCAAGACGGAGGCAGAGCCCACCCCAGGGCAGCGAGGGAGCCCGGGCCGCGCGACAGAGGAAGGGAAGGGAGTTGAGATCGCAAACAAGGGCGGGGCAGGAGTCTGATCTGGAGGCACCAGAGATAAACCCAGGGCTGGGCTTGGAGCGGTCAGATGGCTCTCGAGTGTCCCGAGGGAGCACCTCCATCAGGAATGCCCAGGCACACCCTCTGCCAGCCCTGGAACCCTGTGTCCTCAGAGGACAGGCCTGCGGCAGGGCAAGGCACCAGAGAGTGCTGGTTCTCCGTCCTCCAGCTGCACTGCCCTCCCCTCGTCCCTCACCCCTGAGAACGCAGTCGGGGGCAGGTGGATGGGAGGGCTGGTACAGTTCCAGTGACCAACCCAGCCTGGGAGGGGAGGGACAGAGGCCAGGAAAGGGCGCATAGATTAGGACAGCACAGGAAAAGTGCAGACGAGGGGTACAGCTGGGAGGGTGGATCGCAGAGAGATGGAAAGATAAGAAATTATGGTCAGAGAGGGATTCCAGAGTTTAAAATCTTAGAGGTGAGGTCCTCACAAGGTCTGGGTGGCTGAAGCGATGTCAAAATGAAGAGCAGAGCTGAACAGATCAAGGAAGTGGGAGGAGTTGTCCCTCCATGGGGATATTGGGGTCACCTGGATGATGAGGAACTGGGATGGAGAAGCAGCTCTGTGCCAGCTGCTAAGATCAGTATGGTTCAGGGGCTGAGGAGGTCAGCAGGTAACACAGGTTAGGAGGGACACAGGGTGACATAGCTAGCTGGCCTGGTTGTCAAACGAGCAAGGGGTTTGGGAAGCATGGGACTTCCAGAAGACCCCTTTTCTATCTCCCCCTGCAAAGAAACTATCGCTGTAGTCTTACTATAAAACATAATGTCCTCTCATGCTGTCGTTTAATACTGGCTGCTGTTGGGTGGGGAGTCAGTGTGGCCCATTGAGAAAGGGCTGGGGTCAGGACGCCTGAGTTCAGGTTCTGTCTCTACCTCTGCTGGTTGTTTAGGTGGCCTTATGTCAATTCCTAATCCTGTCAGTTTCAGATCCTCATTCATAAAAATGGGCCTCACCATGCTGCCCTGTGACCGTCTCTGTGGGGACCATTTACGAACTGTATAATATGATGCTACCTACAAGCTATGAGCTGTTGGTGGCGGTGTTGTTAGTTCCTAGGGGACAAGAACTATTCTGTATCACACCAAAGCAGTAGCGATTATTAAAGGCTTTTCACAAATACATTTTTAGCGTAATGATGTTGATACAGAAAGCTAGTGATTTTTCCAGGAGTGTTAATAAAAATTATTGGCAGGCAGTTCGCCAAGACCCTCTCCCAAGGTGCCATAATTATCATGAATACTGTAATGTGACAGTATTGATTTTAATGAGGATGTCACCCAAATCAAGTGGATACCCAATTATAAAAAGAACCAAAGAAATGCAAAAACTAACACGTTGAAATCTTTCTCTAAGCCAATATAGAGGAGTCTCTTGGAAGATGTACACCATAATGCAGGAAATTCTACATAGGAGCACTTACTAATAAAATACACAACATCGACAGGTTAAATTAAAGTAAATGACATGTCTAAAAGAAAATTGCTCACATTTAATAAGGTTGCTAAGGATATTGAAATATTAGAAATAGAGTCTACTTTTTTATCATGATAAAAATTGTGGAAAATAAGAACCTATATTATGCTTAATGGGTAGAAGGATTGAATTCTGTTTCAAAATTGGAACAAGACTGATTCCTCAATAGTATTAAAAACCGTAGTTAATGCAATAAGACTTGAGAAAAAATAGAGAGGTATGATAATGGGAAGAGAGAAAAGATAATTATTTGCACTTGTAACGGAAAATCAGAATATGCAGAGGAATCAGCAAAAATAATCACATTTAATAAAATGATTCAATAAAATATTAGATCTAAAATAGACACACCGAAATGAAGTATTGTCAATTATCAATAGTCACCAGTCAAGGTAAGAAAAATATAGATCCTGTCCACAATATCAACCCTTTTCAATGAGAACCCTTGATGATAAGCATATATTGTTGTTATAAAAAAACCTTTAAAAAGACAACAAAAGACTTGAATAAACTGACACCAATCAATCAGTGTATTCATAAACTTCAGTGAATACAGTATACCTGAAGGGGAAGAGAAAATACTGTCTTGAGCAAAGTAATAGATTTATGTAATCTAACTAAGAATAGGACAAAGGGAGGATTAACTCAATCAGATATTGAAAAAGAGAACAATTAAAATACTTTGGTAGTTGTAAAAAAAAAAAAAAAGAAAAACAACCTAAATCAGTGGAACTGACTAAGGTATCAGATCCAACCTGTTATGTAACTGTCACCTCTATCACTGGTGTCATCTCGAGCCTGGATGATAGGATGGTCTCCTAACTAGTCTCTCTGCTTCTGCCTTGACCTCCTTACCCATGTCCACAGCAGCCAGAGTGACCCCTTTAAAACAGATCAGATCATTTCACTCGTGTTCAGTCTTGGGTCCAGTGATTTCCAATCTGTGGGGGGCTGAATTGTGTCTTCCCAAAAGGTATGTCCCAGTCCCGATCCACATATCTGGGTGTGTGTGACCTTATTTGGAAAGAGAGTCTTTGCAGATATAGTTAAGGATCTCGATATGAGATCATCCTAGACTTAGGGTGGGCCCTAAATCCAATGACCCGTGTCCTTATAAGAGACAGACAAGGAAAAGACGCAGAGAGACACACACAAGAGAAGACCACAGGAAGATGGGTGCGGAGATTGGAGCGATGTGTCCACAAGCCAAGGAACTCCAAGCATTGCCTGCAGCCGCCAGAAGCTAAGGGAGAAAGGCATGGAATAAGTCCTCCCTCAGAGCTTCCAGAAGGAACCAACACAGCCGACACCTTCATTTTGGACTTTTGGCCTCCACAACTGTGAGCGGATAAATTCTCTGTTATTTTAAGCCAAGCTGTGGTAATCCGTTTTGGCATCCCTAGGAAACAGGTACACCTTCTCACTCAGAGCAACTGTCAGCGTCCTTGTGGATGAGCCTCTCAGGCTGCCGACCACCTCGCCTCTCGTCTCCTTCCTCTCCCTCCCTTCATTCTGCTCCCGCCGCACAGGCCTCTCTGAATGCACCAGACATGCTGCCTCCCCGGGGCCTTTGCACGTGCTTTCTGTGCTCACGTTTCCCTCACACGTCCATCATCCCTTTGGGGATGTCCTCGTCAGTAACTCCTTCTTGGCAAGGTCTTCTCTAACCACCAAATTTCAAATTGCACCTCACCCACACTGGCTGGAATTCTCTATTTTCTTTCTTTGTTTTACTTTTCTTCATAAAATTTTCACCCTCTGATAGATTATATAGTTTATTTATTGTCTCCTCTAACAAAAATCGCTCTGCTGGTGCAGATATTTCAGCTGGGCCGCTCAGCGTTGAGTCTCCAGCGCCCAGAGTACAGCCTGGCACGTGGGGAGGACTCAGCATGCATTTGTTGAATGAATCAAATAGACAGAATTATGAGTCAGAATTTAATATACAATAAAACAAGCATTACAAAACAGTAGGGGAGGATTAATTAATATATGATTTTGAGATATAGCACATTAGAGAAAAATTAATTTTAGATACACATCCTATCCTGTGTACTGAAAGCAGATTAAAGCCAAATATGTTTAAAAATTCATAGAAAAATTAGCAGAAAGGAGAATAGTACATGATTCTCTGGAAGGATAATAACTTTGAAAGAATGAAAGCAATTGGGGAAACTACAAAGCTAATAGTGATAGATTCTGCTATTTAAAAATTAAAATTTTTATACAATCAGTGCCCTCTTGCTTCCAATAAGAGTCAGGACCTGCTGTCACCGAAAATAATTCCCAGGTGGTCAGGTTGCCCTCCCGGTCCCAGGCCTGACTCTGCCATCCCGTCTGCCACTCGGCGGGAGTCTGCATCCCAGCCCCTGTCCAGACCTCCCAGGGGCCTGGAGGACCCTGTGGGGTGGTTTACAGGCAAACACCTGAGTGGTCCCCACCCATCAGCCGCCTCCTGGGCCTTCAAGGTACCTGGATTCAGGTCGCCCGCCTGGAAGCCCTTGCAATACGCTTTGACACGGAGCCTGGCCAGATTGGTCTCCAAGGCCTGGTCCCGGCCTCCTGTACCCAGACTACAGCCCCTTCCTCCTCCTTATCTGGGCCCTCCTTTCCTGAGCCTCCCAGGCTATGCCAGCGATTCTACCAGAACAGCATGGAGAGCTGCAGGAAGGTAGAATCCAGTCTTAGGAGAGGTGCTATGTTTGTTGGATGTTGCCCTGGATGGAGGTCCTTCTTGTTCCCAGGTCAATGATGGGTCTAAGTCCAGGTTAACTTACTAACTTTTCAGTCAACTTTTATGTGCTGCATAAGCCTGAATCTCACGTGCAATGGAGAACCTGCTTTAGAAAGACTGCTGTTTGTGTAATTAAGTAGTTGATTAGAAAAAGAAGGTATTAAGTTAATGGGGAGGCACCAGGAAGAGAGGGAGGCGGACCGTCACCTCTGCTGTGACTGTCCATGCCTTGAAACCTCAGTAGGTGCAGGCCAAGCCAGCCCGTGGAGCAGCTGTAACCGGTTTTCTCCCTTCACGTCCTGCTGGCCTGCAGGGTGGAGTGGGGAGGGAGGGCCAGGGCGCCTCCCGGGCAGAGTGGCAAAGTTTCTGCCCCGCTGCACGGTTCAGGGGACTGGAATGGCCTCGCTGCCGCTGCCATCGTCCCCCTTAGATCAGCTACGGGCTCCTGAGCTGACCGGAATCCCCTGGACGGTGCCCTTGAAGGGGAGCGCACGCAGCGCTGAGCCCATCCGCGCCCACTCGGAGCGAGAGAAGCCAGACTATGTGCTGACTGCACAGCTCTGCCCTGCCTGACAATGGCTTTGTCCATGACTCGCAGCAAAACAACTAACAATGGGTCCCTTTGTTGGGATGTTTTTAAGGCTGGAATTTAAAGTTCTACCTAAAGGGGGCTACACGTTGTTGCTGCTGTGCCTCTTTCCTAAGGTGAGACACAGTCTCAGAGCCTCCTTCCTATCCTCCTCCCTGCGCCGCAGCCCCTTCCTCTCTCGGGCACGTAGTTCTTGTCACTCACGAGGCTTCAGACGCTTGCAATCAACAGAAGATTCCTTCCAAAGCAGCTGCTTAAAAAATCAGTCAGTGTTAAGATAAAAAAAATATTACATGATGAGCGAGATGTTTTTCAAGAAGTTGTTGCATTTTAAGTTTACTGCCTGCGATGTTGAAAGTGCTGCTGTCCCCACCCCGAGATGGAGAGGCCACGCTGAGCCCGGGAGGAGGCAGGGGCAGGGGAAATGGCCAGCACCGCACTTCGCCCTCCCCGACACCTTTCTTTCTCTCCTGGCCTTTCCTCGCTGGCCTGAAAGCGTCCAGGGAGCTGGAGGTTCCCTGCAGCCCCCACACCGGCCACCCTGAGCCCCACTCGCAGAGCTCAGAGTGCCCCGGCTGCACGCGGCTGCGGCGGGGCTGGAGGGCCACTGCCATCCCAGGAGCAGACCCGCTCAGAGGTGTATCTGTCCCAGAAATGATTATCTAATAGTAGAATTTCAGGCCTCAGAGGGCACCTGGAGAGGGAAGATAGTTGTGTGTGATTTAATCTCTTCTAACATTACTCTGACCCTGAAAACAGGCGTTACATTTATAAATAGGGAGTGTGGCTAAGATTCCGGGCCAGGAGATGGAGAAGGACCATTCCAGGTCAGACTCGACTACCACCTTGCTGCGTGACCTGACACAACATGGGTACACTCTTCGGGCCTCAGTTTCCTCGCCTGTAAAGTAAAAGGGTTTGGATAGACAATCTCTGATTTCCCTCCTACCTCCAAAATCCTCTAAATTTTAGACAGACGTTTAGACATTTGTCCTGAAATTTTAAAAATTTCAATTTGTTCCGAAACTTCACAATGCTTTGTATTCCAACCAATTTGATTTTATTAATGGAATTATATTTCTTAGAAATATCATGAGACCTCATCTATTTTTCACATTTTTCTTATTTCTTTAGCATCTTATTTATTGTAGCTTTTGAAATCTGAATAGGCCAAATCAGTAATAGAGAAGAAACACACACACACCAATAAGTATACACACTAAACTCCTCCTGTACACACACATACACACTAACCTTTTCTCTACATACACATACACATGAACACATACACACACACTTAACCTCCCCCCCATACGCTCAGACGCACACACTATCACAGGACACAATTCTCTGTCACAATTTGCTCACTCCCAGCTTCAAAACTCACTGACCACCTCCTTCGTGACCGAGGCCGCTTTTAGTGCCTGCTCGAGATTGCAGTGTGGCAACTATACATCATATCGTTTGTTTTTTGTTCTGTGAGGGGTCAGGCCCTTTCCCAATTACACCTGCTTCTTGCCAACAGGCTAAACACGTCTACATGAATGTTTGAGGGCAGGTCCGGTGAATTGCCCCTTAGGAGATAAACTAGTTGGCAATTTGAAAGAGAGAACATCTAGGCAACAATCTCTAAGCCAAAACTTAGGAGTAGAAAGATAACGATAATAAAATCTACATGGTGGCTGATCTATGTGATGGCTCCAGCTGCACTTTGCAAATGGGTCTTCTGTGACTTCCTATTCTTTTATCATGTCATTCATTCATAAGGAATTATTTTGGTTGAATGCTTTAGATTTGGGAACACCTGATGCTTAAATGGCTATACAATCCAAGTCCTTCAGGTTTTTACTGAAAAAAAAAAGAAAAAAAAAAACTCATGAGAGAAAGACAAACAGTGGACAAAGTGTTAACAAGTTCCACTTATATTAAGTGAATTAAGAAGTTCTGGAAGTTGGTGGGGATGTAGATTGATACAGCCATCATGGAAAACAGTATGGAGGTTCCTACAGAAATTAAAATAATTAAACATAGAACTACCATATGAAATCCCTCTTCTGGGTATATATCCAAAGGAAATGAATGAAATCGGCACCTCATACAGACACCTGCACTCCCACGTCCCCTCCAGCATTATTCACCGTAGCCGTTATGGAATCCACCTAAGTATCCACCAAGAGATGAGTGGATAAAGAAAATGTGGAGTGTAGACCCGTGTACACACACACACACGCACACGCACACAGGCAGTCCCCAGACGATTTGACTCACTGCTTGCTATCTGTACTTAGGAACAGGCTCCCAAGCTCCCCATACGGACAGTTTGTAATTAAATAATTAAATAAATAATTCGGGAACTAGTTTCATTGGCGCAGCATCTTCATGCTGACGGCCGGTCTCATAGGTAGAGAAGCGACGGATAGAAACACAAGAACACGAAGAATCAGAAGATCCAGAACAATGAAAGTTTGTGGAATGAGCTGAAGCTGCCACCTCACCAAAGCAGGGTTTGCTGAGCTTGAGGAGCAGGATCCTGACACTGAGCAGTTTGCAAAGGTTTACCGTGTAGAGAGAGAACTTCAGCTGCTACACGGCCATTTACGGTGAAAAACAGAAAAAGGCTGTGCAAACAACCTAGATACCTTTTTCAAGAAACCGACTTCAGTGGGGAGGTCCCTCCTCCAGCACCAGACCCAAACCCTGGCTCCCCAGCTCCCTCTCCGGCCTCTCCAGCACGGTCCCCTTCACCTTCCATCAACGTCAGCCGCCTTCTCGCCACAAAAACGCCCCTCCCAGTGAGCAAGACACTGGTGCAACATTAGCTGGGTGCTAACCTGTAATATTCTTTTTTTTTTTTTTTTTTGAGACAGAGTCTCACTTTGTTGCCCGGGCTAGAGTGAGTGCCGTGGCGTCAGCCTAGCTCACAGCAACCTCAAACTCCTGGGCTCAAGCGATCCTACTGCCTCGGCCTCCCGAGTGGCTGGGACTACAGACATGCACCACCATGCCCGGCTAATTTTTTCTCTATATATTTTTAGTTGGCCATATAATTTCTTTCTATTTTTAGTAGAGACGGGGTCTCGCTCTTGCTCAGGCTGGTCTCGAACTCCTGACCTCGAGCGATCCATCCGCCTCGGCCTCCCAGAGTGCTAGGATTACAGGCGTGAGCCACCGCGCCCGGCCAAGTAATATTCTTTTTTGAAATTCCTCCTATCTCCTATCTAAACTTTTCGTGTGAGTTTGTTTTTTGAATTAAAAGAAAAAGCACAATAATTTCTGTAACTTATCATTATAGTACATGGGTAGTATTATTATTACAATATTACCCTGTATTGTTATTATCACATAGGAGCCGTTGTAGTGTTATTATTACTACTACCATGTAGGTGCTGTTCATCAGGGTTCTGAGTTACATCCAAGTCCGACTTAAAGATGTTCTCAGAACACGTACCATCTGTGGCCTGGGGACTGCCTGTGTCATGAAATATCATTAAGCTTTAAAAAGGAGATTTTGCCATTTGCCCAACATAGATGAGTCTGGAGGACTTTGTGCTAAGTGAAATAAGCCAGACACAGAAAGAAAAATCCTGTGTGATCCCACTTATATGTGAAACCACAAAAGGAAAGAAAAAGGTCAGATATAGGTAGAAAGAATAAAGCAGTGGTTCCCGGGGCAGGAGGAAGCGGGGAGGGAGGGGGGAGAGGCAGGTCAGAGGACGCCAGGCAGCAGAGGTGTGGGATGAACAGGTCTAGGGCTCCAAAGCGCAACGTGAGGACTATATAGTGAATAAAATTGTATTAGAGATTTTTGTTAAATAAGTAGATTTTAGCTGCTCTTTTCACAACAAAAGGAACTATGGGAGATGACAGATATGTTAATTTTCTTTACTGTAGTAACCATTTTACTATCTACACGTATCCTGTAATCTCACGTTGCAAACTTCATATATACACAATAAAATTTATTTGAAAAAAAGAAGATCTGGAAAGATGAAAAGCATGACCTTAGTTACACCAGTGACACCCCTGGAAGGTCCTTGCAGGGCCAGCGGTTCCCAGCCCCCCACCCCCACGTGCCGTGGCCAGACTATGGGGGACAGGCTGGACAGCCCTGTCACCACCCACAGCTGCCCGGCTCCAGCAGCTCCTCCTGGCCCGCCCCAGGCACACCTGCCTTGTCCTAACGCTGCACCTTTATTTCTTCATGACTGTAGACATCCTTATTTGCTGTCCCCTGTGTTATGAGAAACTAAAAGGATATTTATCTTCGCAATTACTAACAATGAAATGCTAGCACAAAAGATTTCTTCAGGGTACTTCGAAGCTTTAAAAAAATGCTAAGATACACCTTTGGGTTTCAGCAACTCATCTGGTGTGCAAAGACACCCTCTGAGTTTAATATATCTCATGAGGTCCAGACCTCTTGGAATGCCTGAAATCCACAGGCTGATGTCATTTTTTGAAAGTGTCTCCTGCCCTGTGCTGACCCCGAGCTCCAGGCTCACCCATTCAACACACCCAGTCAGGTCTGTCTCCCCCAGAGGAGCGCCCTTGCTCCTCTCCCTGGCACCCGCTCTTCTCCCACCTTCTCCAGTTCCAGGAGCATCTCCCACACCTCCCCGCCATGTCCCCAGCCTCTCACGACACTGCCTCTGGCGTTTCCTCCAAAGTGCCACTTGCTTCTGCCCAGCCTTTCCCTGGCCGCTGCCCTGCCTGAGCATGCTCGGGGCTTCTCAGGTGGGTTCTGGTTGGCACTCAGCGCTCACCTCCAGTGTCACCTCCTTAATTAGAGCTCCGCCCACACCTGGCCACTCTCTGGCCCCTTCTGTCTTGTATTCTCTTCCCAGCAGTTCCCACTCTCTGAAATTGACTGCTCATTGATTTATTTCCTCTCTGTGTGTCTCTCCTGCCACTCGACTATACTCCATGAAGGCAGGGCCTTTGTCTGCCTTGTCCAGAGATCGATGCCCTGGCGATGAATAACTGGCACCCAGCCGGCCATCAGGGCCTGCTGTGGAATAGTCGATAATGAACAGAATGTTTGCGAAGCACAGCAGGGGACTCTGCGCCCACGTGAGCAAGGCCCTCAGCATGGTGACAAGCCCTTCTTTGCGCTCTGCTGCTTGGTGGGTGAGACGGGGCACAGCCGGAGTCTCGTGGGTCACCGCGAGGAAGTGAGGAAACCCACACAGGAGCACTTTGCGGTCTGGAGAAGTAATGACAGAAAGCAACACTAACTATTATACTAAAACAGTTACGGAGGATTTACTGTGAGGAGATACTGTGCTTAGCTGCGGCTTAGGCCAGGTATATGCCTTGTTTCCTTAAATGGTCATCAGTTTCATAATGCGGTAACAATAAGAGTTGATATTATTATTAGTCCATTAAGAAGCATCCAAAGGCTAAGTAAACTACCCAAGGTCACTCAGCTAGTAAATTATGAAGGCTCCAGCTCAGTTTTTACTGCCTCCAATAGTAATAACGATGATAACGCATTTCTTATTTTTCAATGGTTACATCTCAGGTGTCTCAGATAAATATCATATATCCACATTTTATTGTATTACATACCAATAATGAGCTGCCACTTGTATTTGGCCTTCATGTCCCCTGTGGAGGCTCTAAGCACAGCGAAAGAGAATGGAGCAGCAATGGGATTATTCACACCCACCCTTCTGTTGCTGCCCCCAAGAACCATGGCCAGAGAAGCAGGAGGCTGAGGAGGACGATGACTACAAACTAACAGTGTACCCAAGGTGTTCGTTAGAAATGAGGACCCACAGGAAACACGTGTTTCTTAGGGTCCACTAAAATACCGGATCATTGTGTTTCATGACATCATGGATGTTTTCTCAGTAGTCTACAGAATATGCAACAATCTCAAAAGTACAGAGGTAAAGTTTCAGAAGTTCCCAATAAAGGCTTCATTATCCCAGTTCTTTCTCAATATGCATAATTTTAAAAGATTGCAAAATGCAACCCTGCGCAGAAGCAGAGTGTGGAGGAGCAGAATCGCTGTGCACGAGGCCCCTGAGCATTTCAGTTGCTAACTCATTTATAGCCAAGCATTGTTTCAGTCTGTCTCATTACCAGGCAATCAGTGGGCAAAAAACATCTCCTATTTTTTACTTCCTATTTTTCAATGGTTATGATGCAAATTCAATCGTACGGCACATTTTGGTGGAGCCATTAAGTGGGCACTCTGTTGTTTTGCTGTCTCTGTTCTTATTTATCAGAAATTTGTGTTGCTTCATTACCTATCATTTAATTGTACAAGATGGATAGATTCATCCTCAGTGAACAAAAATGGTGCAACTGTTGTTTCCTGCAATGGACAATGAGTTGATTAGAAAAATGTGTCTATCACCTTATGGCCGCTTGGAAGAATGCCACCAATTATTCACAAAAGTGGTGGTCCTGGAGGATCTGTTCCAGGGGCTCTGCCATTGACATTTCCTGTGCTGGGAACCGCATATGGGGAAGGAGAATGTGTCATCCGATCAGCATTTGTGCAAATACCTCGCCTCAGACCAGCCAGCTGGCGTCACTTCCCTTTTGAGAGGAACAAAAGAGGATCCATGTTGGTTTGGCACAAAAGACTCTCCAATTTAAACAACAGCGTTTTCTGATTCAAACTTCAGTTTGCACAGAAGAGCCAACCCAGAAGCCTGTCGCCACGGAGCGGGGTGCCCTATGACCTGAACAAGCCCACACTTCCCAGTCCACTTCTGCTGCCAGGAGACCACAGGAACGTCTGCTGGTTGCTAGGTCTGCAAGGCCTGGCATCCAAAGCCCTCTCCACAGCACAGGAGACCAGTTGGCCCCACAGAATTTGACAATTTGCTCAAAAACAGAAATGCAAACAAGCCATTGTGTACTCAGGAGGAGGGGAGAGCAGATTCCACTTCCGGCCGGTCAGGATCCTCCTTCTAAAGGGCTCCTGTCCATCTCCAGAAATAATCCGTGACCTTTTCAGTCCTAACCATAACTTAAGACTCGTATTGGTAATATGAGGTCACCAGCCAGCTATTTTGGCTCCAAATAAATTGAATAAATCTAACAAATGAATTTAACAATATTTAAATATTGGTTAATGGGCACTTTTTTAAAAAAAATGGACAATCTTTATATTTGGAAAATTGTTAGTGTTTTCAGATGTTTTGAAACTATTAGCCAGGCCATTTACAGGATGTTAATTGTGAGTCTGCGGGCAGCCTCCATTCTACAGGCAAAATAATATCGACCCAGAGACTTGAGGAATAAGGTAGCAAAAAGCCTTTCTTTTTTTGCACAAAGTGTATGCCCAAGAAATAATAATAACAACAAAACCAAACCCAACAGTAGATATCTTGAAATGGTGCTGAGTAAACCCAATACAATAAGCTTTTCAGTAAAGGATGGTCATCTGGCCCGTGAACCACAAGTTCTACAAACAATGGCAATGGTCACCAATGCATTCTTTGATTCTCAGTGACAGCTGAATGAAACATAAAAGGGAATAGTTTTCTTGGGGGGCACATGACTGTGATGTCTCCTCACCCCATCCAACAAGCTCTCTGCCTGGCACCGTGTGTCTCTTTCTTGCCATTATCTCTTTGCCCTTTGCAAAGCAGTGAGGAACGTTGGTGACCCTGGCTGCCACTCTGTGGGCATGGCTATAGCATTATCTTGGAGATGGCTTTGCAGCCTAGGAAAAATGGTCTTTGGCTTTACCAGTAAGTCTGTGGTGTCACTGGAAGCAGAGATGATATACTTTGTCAATACTCAAATGTGTTTCCAAACCTGTGCCAATGTTACAATGAAGTGTATTTTTTAAAGGACCCTGGTTTTAATGTGTAAAATAAACAAAAAAAAATCCACAGTGAAAAAGCAGGGAAGAATTCTTCTTGATCTGATTAAAGTTGGGCATAGGGGCTTGTGGGGGAAGGGACAAACACCTGTTTGCTCACTGATGTAACGGTGGGAAGCAGCCAGTGAGGCAGGCGGTGGAGTTGACAGCGATGTCTGCGAAGATCGTTAATTATGGATCCTGATAGAAATGACCACAGCTTTGACCTGAGGCTCACTGGAGACTTTCTGAAAGTGCTTTTTAAGTAATGCTTTGAAAATGAGAGACTGCTCATGGGACCTGATCAAATAGTTGTCAGAGGAATGCTGAATATTGTTAGAAGCATGTTCAGCTCCATGTCAACTTCTGAATTTTACAAAATATATGTGACAGGCTATCCATCACGATAATTTTGCATTTTAATTTTTAGAAGATAAAGTGCATTACAATTCTTGACATTTCTTAATGTTTATCCTATTGTTTTTAATTTTACAGGTAAGTAAACTAATACTAGAGATAAATTATAAACAAGGAGCAGAAACGGAGGACTAGATGGAAAAAAGTACACCAGGTTTAAGCTCTAATAGGGAACAGACAATATATGGAAGAACATTTTCAAGATGCAAATAAGGAGTGTTCCTCCAGGGACGTGGCTAATGGAAGATGGTACCCAAGCTGGCTGCTTGGGGGCTTTCTAGCCAGAGAAATGTGAATGGACACACATTTACCCTAGCATTTCTTTGATGCCTTATTTTCATTGAATTACTAAAATCACCTTAATTTTTAGCAATAAACAATGCTGACTATGGTGTCGGGTGAATCTTCTAGAATGAAAGCCATTTCTTGGTTCAAATGAGGATATCAGAATATTGTATTCTTAGAACATATTAACTCAGCCCTTTAGTGATTCCCCTTTGTTATACTGCATTTTAACTTGGGCCTTCGGCCATTATCAAAGCAACAAATAGTCGTTTGAAGAGGGCCATTGCATTTGCTTCACAAATATCGCTAATATCGCTGAGGACATTGCCCTTTACTGGTGGAAGCTTGCCTGAGAATTTTCATTCAGAATTTAATCTTTAGAAAAGTTTTCTAAAAGTATTCTCTTAAAGCACAGTATCCTTTCAACTTTTCTGCTTTCTCTTGAAGATGTTGTATCTGACCATTTTTGTTTGGGTTTTTTTCCTCCTTGTTTTGGCCTGTATTTTTTTCTTTGGTGCTAAGTTTCTATTTTTGACTTTGACTTTTATTGTGTATGTCTTTGCTTAAAGCTGTTTCAAATCCTTTGTGAAAAGAGGTGGAAAAATAAATATATCTAAATATTGAACAAGGGTTGAGAGAATTTTTATGTAAGTGATGGCTTCTAACTTCACTTAATCATTAAAAACACCTATTGAGCACCATCAGAGTAGGAGAAACAGGGTGTAGTCCCTGTTGTCATGACACTGCCTCTCTGGTTGGCTGAATCTTACAATTATCAGGCAAACAGCTATCTAAATATTACATATTTCAGAGAGTTGTAAATATTATGTAGAAGATAAAACAGAGCAAAGGGATAGAGTATGTAGGAAGCTGTAGGTCTGGATTACTATTTTAGGTAGGGCGGTCAAAGAAAGCCTCTATGCAGAAGTAGCATTTGAGCGTTGACCTAAACGAAATAGAGAAGGGAGCCATGTGTAGAACCAGAGCATCAGTATTCCAGGCAGGAGGAGGAGCAAGTGCAGAGGTCCTGACGCAGGAGCAAACTTGGTGTGTTTGAAGAATCGCAAAATGTCTGGTGGAACTGGAGAATACTGAGTAAGAAAGAGAGGAGATGGGGTCAAGGAGCTAGGAGAGGGTCAGATGAAGTTATGTCTAGTGTGCAATGGTGAGGACATTGACATTTATTCTAAGGGTAATGGCATGTCATTGGAGGATTTTAAGCGAGGAAATGACAAAAACATTGAATTTTTGAGAAGCATCATTCTGGCTACTGAATGGAGAATGAATTGTAGAAGCAGAGGGACTTTTTGGAAGCGGTTGCAGCCATCCAGGTGCCAGGTCCAGGTGAGGCACTGAGGGGAGACTGGATTCATCAAGGCAATGAGGTGCAGCCTGCTTTGCTACTCAGAGTCTGGATGTAGGAGGTGAAGGTGAAGGAAACTAAGACTTTGAGATAACTTTCCCCTTCTTGGTTAGTGGCCAGATGGTGTCCCGTTTAGTCAGATGGAGGGAGACAGGGTGGGAACAGAACATGCCCAGGGGCCAAGTCCAGCATTATCTTGAATACTTTCAGTTTGAAAGGGCTACTGGAAGCCTGAGTGAAGCTGCTGACAGGAAGCTGGACATACGAGTAGGAAGTTCAGAGTAGAGGGCGGGCTGTGTCGTGTGTGTGTGTGTGTGTGTGTGTGTGTGTGTTGGAGAATATGGGAGTCATCAGTGCAAAGACGGTGTTGAAGGCTGTGAGACTGAGTGAGCTAGCCAGGGAATGAACACAGATAAAGGATGGAGGAGGACTGAGGGTAGAACTCTATTGACCTATGACTCATTCTGTTTTCCCTAATAACTGATTCTGCAACTAACCATGTTAACACGTGGCTATCCAAACCTGCCAGAGAGATGCCTGGGTCTGTGTAGACTAGTTTTTCAACGAACAAAGCTATACTTAGCAAGGGTCCACCCTGATTAATAGTAAAAGTACCCTCAGTCTGATAATCTGCTAAATTATATTTAGCTTTAGGCTATCATTATAATTCAGGCACAAAATTGTTCCTTTCTGAAAAATCGAGAGCTTACAGAAATAGTTTATGGAATTGATTTAAGTTAAAAAGTGTCCCCAAAGTTGGCTTTAAAAGATAGAGCCATACTAATCTATTGTGTGCGGTATCCTCAGGTAAAGATAACTTTGACAACTCCTTGTTTTACTTAGTTTAGAAATTAATTATAAATGATGAAATTCGTGAAGTTAGTATTATTTATTGGAGAGTTTAGTCTGGGAAACAAAAACTGACTTAAAGATCAGGTTTTAAAATAACAATGGTAGAAAATGGTAGGAAGACAAGGCACAAGCCTAGGCCCCCCTCAGTAACATGGGGGGCAATCAGTTTCTTCGTCGATGGGTTACTAAAAAAGAGAAACACAACAGCGAATTTATTTTTCTCTATTGAAGATTCAGCAAATTTTTTACAGCTTTGTGATTTCTTAGTGGGGGTTAAAATCTCACTTTCCAGCACCATTATTGTTTGAAAAACACTTTGATTCTAGCACTGTTCACTTTTATTCTCCCAAAAGATTACATCAAAATGAAGAATTAGTTTGGCAACTGAATGAGTTGATACCTTTAGAGGATAGATGTATTGAGAAATGAAGCTGTATTTCATGTAGTCCTAAATTCAATACTTAAAGCTACCGCAGTCTGTTGGATTTCTGATTTCTGGGACTTGGATTCAGCCTCACAGGCCCTTGAACTGGTCAGATGGGGCCTTGTGGGAGGAAATACAGTCAGTGCTGGGCATTCCTGTCTAAAATACAGAATATAAACAAGGAGTCTCTTGTGTAAATGGAAACGCATGACAAAGGAAGGTGGCTTCTGCCTATGACAGAGGGGCTCTTAAATTATCAAGGCACTGCAGTGTATTTTCAATGTCCAAAATGTGCACATGAAGTGCACACGTTAGGTCTCCTTGGCCCAATATTACAGGAAATATAGATGATTCAAGGATAAGCTCAAATGGAAAATGTCATAAATCAGCTCTACCCAAATAGAACGCCACTGAAAAAATTAAGGAAGAGATCTAAGAAAGTTTTTCTTTTTAGAAAAAAACAAACCTACTGAAAACTATGTGAATGAATGGCATTAAATGAACTGCCCCATCTTGTTTTATAAAATGAAATGGAGAATATATTCCAGATTAGGACACTTGGTTTTGTTTAAAATATCATCACACATGGTACTAAAATCATTCATCTTTGTGAATCACTGAATGAACACACAAAAGTGGCCAAAGACATTACAGAAAAAATCTCTATGTCAAATCAAATACTACCAATGTGAGGATGCTTTGTCAGATGCGCACATGTTATTAACAGTAAATGCTTGCTCAGTCTCTGCTTACGCTGTGTGATTACATTTCACTTTTGTACGGACATCATCAATCCCGTACCCTGCTTATTTAACCCGTGTGAGATGGGCCCTATAGCTTCAGTTACTAATTCTCAGCAGCTGGGCCTTGGAGACCCAGGTGAAATCTCTTTGGGTGCTTTTAAGAAACAACAATTAGCAGTTGTTTACCTTCTAAGTTGGATATAATAGAATTTCAATCGAGTTAGTGTTTCAGGGTTTGACTCAAGTTTTCTTGGTCTCTAAGCATCTTTAGTTATTTAGGGGCTGGACAGACAGGGTCAGCACCAGAACTCAGGAAACCGCTGGGGTGTGTAGATGGCGACTGGGAACCAGAGGGAGAGCTGAGGGCGTGCTCCTCCTCCGGGCTGCCCCCAGCGTGCGCAGGTAGATTTCAACTAGTGACGCAGCCTCGGAAATGAAAAGAGCTAGTTCTCCTGACAAACAGAGCTTAAAAATGTACTTAAAAAAACCCAAGAACCCAAGAAGTTTACTGTGAGTGCAGCACACCGTTGGGTATTTCTATGCAAAACAAATACTAGTCTACATAAACATCCACACACTGGACGTGTTTTTACTGAAGACGGAACTTGGTGCCAGGCACCTGCCTGTTCCCCTTCTCCATGGAGCCTCTGTCCTCACGCTGACTGTGTGTGGCAGTGTCAGCGACAGCCAGCTGGGGAGCCTAGTGAGACGGGAGTAGCAGGAATGTTTGTTCAATAATGGGACCATAGCTTCAAAACTGGAGCGGAATGGCACCAACCAGTAACACATCACATAATTGACGGCTCCTGGACCACTCCTCGATTAGAGAGAAAAGTCACACATGGGTTAGGACTATGGCTGGTTTCCCTGGGTTAATTCATTTACTCAAACAAATATTGGCTTGTTATGAAAAAAATAATCAAAAAACATTTAATCAAGTATGCATTGTATCTGTAGTGAAAAAGACAATTGCTTTCAGACTATCAGCAAAACAATGCTCATTTCAACTGCAATTTGCAATTCATGATTGAAACCCATTTAAATGTTGGTTTAGATCTGAACTCATTTGGACACAAAAGAAACAATTCCCTGTGATATTTTGGAGACATCATCTTCTTTTCAAGTAGAGAGAAAAATAAATTTTTTGCTTGCAGCCTGAAAACATTCATTGCCATAAATGACACAACTCAGTAATCTAAGCATTCGAAAGGTGCTGTGGCTCACACCTATCTAATTTTTCCCACGGTTTCTTTATTAGCTGAATCCACTGAGGCCATAACATACTGGACGAGCCATCCTAATTTTCTCTATGTGTAAATGTTTGCTAAACTATAGGAAATTTGTTATTATCATATTACCCTTCTGTGGCTGATGCTAAAAATGCTGTCTCTCACTCTCTTTGGTCTTGTAATAGAAAAGACATTTCATATAACTGAAGAAAGATAATTGAGCCCTATAAATCAGGAGGAAAATGCTGCAATGATTACAATCTACCAATCCAATGCAGTTTCCAAAATGCATTTGAATTGCACCAAAGAACATTTGGAAAAAAAATCAATGTTGCCCTATTGGATAATTTGCATTTGTTATATGCACAACACATAGTGGTATTAATTTATAGAATAATAGTGTTGATATACTTGTTAGCAATTAGCTTTTAGTGCAATTCATCATTTATCTAAAAGGCTATAAGGAGAGAAAAAAGAGAATTTCCACCCAGCAGGTCCATAAGGCAGGAGAAAAGATCTTTGGTTGTGAATGAATCTAATTTAATTTTCTAACTTTTGATCTAATGTTTAAATTACAGTTCAATAAGTTAAAAAATTTTTTTAGAGCTTTGCTTTGGCTAACATTATTGGTTTAAAAAGAAAAACTTTTTAACTGGCATCTAACCAATTAGACAGTGATGTTACAGTTTTTGAGTCAAGTGAGCCCACTCTGACTTCTTCCCCTTCACTTGCCAGATTTACTCACAAATGGAGCTGAACGTCAGGAATTCCAGCAAGGGCTTTTTTCTATTCCTTTGTTCCCACCCTGACCCATCCTTGGGGCCTATGTGTGGTCTCTAATTCACCTGCTTTTCTCCTTTAACCTTTCACGCACCCACATCACTCTGCTTTATGGTTCCCAGCTGGTTGCCTGAGTTCAACCCCTTACCCTTTCTCTGATTCAGCGGATATCAATAGGCACCTTAAGTCAGATCACTCACCCACATTCACCCAGACCAAAGTCAGGGTGCTCCTAGCTATTTGGGGAACTGGCCCCCTCTGGGGATGACCCCCTGACTGCCCAGCCTCTCTAGCCGCTGGCCCCTCCTCTGTCCCTTATCCATGCCATGTGGGGCAGTGTCCTGGAGCCCTGGCTACATCCCCCCACGAGGGACAGGCTGAATGACCATGGATGGACTATATGTTACACACACATATCCACCCTGTTAAAAACTGAAATAATCGCAAAGTTAAAGACTTTGTTTTGTACTCTACCCTGTCATTCTTTCGGGTTGTTTTGATGTCTAAATCTAATAAAGGCTTGAGAGGAAAAAGTGAGATTTTGCTGAAAATATGTTAAGTGAACAGTTGGATATTTTACTGATTTTTTCCTCCAATAAGAGCATATCATAAATTTAAATTAAATTTTTGCAGTGTATTGGTTCAACAGTGCCTCTCACCTTTTTTCCTCTCTGAGCTACTGAAATTTGTATGGTATATAAAATCTAATCTTTCACTAGAAAACATACCTAAAAATATCAAACATCAATTTTCGATATAATTTACATTAAGAATTGAAGAAAGTGGCAGATAAATATATCAAACAGACAGACTTAAGTTGTTTTTTGAAGAGAATTGAAAACAGTATGAAAAATCCAACTTTTTTTGAGTAAAATTTCAAACAGATGTCATGAGAAATCTTTCTGGAAAATGAATACTTCCGTGATAAAGAAACAAAGAGAGAAGACTCATACTTTGAGCTACAAAGAAAACCCGCCCTCGCACCAGTCTGTCTGAGGGAAGGAACTAGCTCAAGGTCACCCCAAAGCCCGGGCCAGCAGGGTTTGGGAGTGGGACCTTGCTGGGCGCTGTGCGGCTCCCTCCCACAAGGCACCACCCATGAGGACTGCACGAAACTTTGTTAAATGAATGAACAAAGAGTTCCACGTTTAATGGCTTTTACACCGGAAGAAACCCCATCTCATACGCGCCTAAAAGCAAAACTAAAGAAAAAACCAGACAGACAGGTGTCGGGGAGTAGGAGTGTGAATCAAACTGAGGGTGCAGCCCTCAGGGGGCGGTCAGCAGCCCTGTCCCAGCCCCAGTGGGTGCCAGGAGGCCAGGGCAGGGCAGGGAGTCCTGGAGAATCATCAGGCGGCTTCCCAGGGAGGCCGGGCCCATTGCCACGTTTGATCCCGCGACCTCACCCTATACTCACGGACCCCCAAATTCAACACCAAAAGCAACATTAAATATTATAAACTTTATGGAGAGGTTCACAGGGAAAGGAGTACAGCGTTTGTATCTTAAACAGCCAAACTTTTCTTAAATCTTTAAAAAATATCTCTGCTTTTTTTCTTAAATGTTCTCTCCCCATCACAGATTCCTTATCCCTTGGGATTCTTTCTTAATGTCCCCCCACCACAATTGCCCCTTACTACATATTCCCTGCCTCCCCCGAGGCACCTGACTCCAGTACCACTCATTAGTGTCCCCCTCACCGAACGGAAGCCTGGCAAATGCACTGAATTTAGCCAAGCTGGGCCACCCACTGTCCGGAACGCACACCCCTGGCGGCAGCAGGTGCGTGTGTGCGTGGGAGTGGATTGTGCGCATGTGCAGGTGGGCGCGGGACGGGGAGGTGAGTAGCCAGCTGCTCCCGTGTCATGCAGTAACATGAAGAAGGGTTGGAGCTGTAGGGAGAGACTTTGGATTTTAGCAGGTAGAAGCAGCAGGGTGCCCAACTAGGGGTCCTTGGATGTAATTCTGACAGAGCTAATTCTTACAGACATGATTCTGGGGGGAGGTTAGGGAGCCAACTTTAAAGTATAGATCTTGGAGTCTCTTTTAAAGGTAATACTTGAAGTCAAGAGACCAGACAAGTGCCTTACGAAGATTATTTCAGTAGGCAGTAAGTATCTGGCAAATGCCAACAGAATGCGTAGAAGTACACCAGTTGGACCCTTAGAACAATGTCTCGACAAAATTTCTTCCAGTTGACGGTTAGAAACATAACCATATCTTGCATGGTACAAATATCTCAATCACTATTTTGTTTGTGACAAAAACCCAGAGAGAAGATAGTACTGGCCTAATTTTATAAATGAGACAAATACTCAAAAAGAATAAGTGCCTTGTTTAATTTGTCTAGCTGATGGATTTGGAACTAAACTTTGAAAATCTTTCCTTCAGTTTGTTTAATAAACATGTATGTGCCACATGCTAAGTGCTGACCACCAGGTCCATTGTTGGGAATACAGACAGGCACCATCTTTGCTTCTAGAAAACCCACTTCTATCATTAGAGACAGAAAAAAGAAATCAGTGAATACACACTCAGAGTGATGCTGAAGTATGGGATAGATTAACTCCCGTAGGAAGGACAAAGGAGGAGGAGTGATTTATAAACACAGAGAAGACTTTTTTGACCTTTGTATAGGAGGAAAATGTTCTGTAAAGTCTAAACATCCTATTCTATAATACCGAGAAAAATCAAGATTAATGTCAATAGAACTGAAATAAGAGTCATTCAAAGTACAAGAATCAAGACTCTGAAAGTCTTTGATGACGGCGTTGAAAGTGTTCCTTCTTTGTCTGAGGCCACCAGCAGTCAGCTGGCTAAAATGCCTAGTGTGGGACAATGGGATGAAAAGACTTTTCCAGATCTTTGATAGCAGAAAGAATCTATGTCAAATCATTTCTTTCTTCATTATGTCAGCACTTTACAAAAATTTCATCTCACTTAAACTAGATACAAATTCTGTCCTGCCTCGGTACTCAAATTCTTCTCCCCAAATATGATACTGTGATAAGTTATAGACTTAAGCAAACCAGCACCAATACTGTATTTGTCCCTATAGAAGAAGGGAGTTGTGAGTTCTGGAACTGATTGGATTTGATCATTTACTGGTGTTTATACAACTCACTTATTGAAACAAGGACTCTCCATTGCTCCCTCTTTTATTCCATTATACCACACACACAAATATTTGTTGGTTTAGGAAAATATTTCACTTAAGATATAGTACATTCTTAAATAATAGGAATATGAATTTTGATCTTAAATTACATTGTAGAGTAAAATTAATTCTGATGCTAGTTCACACCATCATTAAGCATTTTCTTTGCCAGTTAACCAAGACAGAAATACAATTTCAGTCTCACATAAAAGGCTGAAAGACCTCTTCCCCCAGCTGTGCCATCAGGCATATCTTTCAGGAGATCAACGAAAGGCCTCCAACATTTTAGCCGCAGATAAAATGTATGTATCTTGTTACAGGAATAGATAACACTTGAAAATATAAATAAAGTGCCTTCTCACTGATGTCAAACAGGACAATGGCAGTGGGTAACTACAATTTTTTCCTGATGACTTGGCTTAGAACACCGAGCAAAACATGCAGTAATGACCCATCAAGTTCAATAGCGTGAGCCATTTTCCAGCAGAATTTCTATAACGAAAGAGTTTTCGAGAGAAAATTGGTTATAAAGTGATTAATTTGTGACCTTACACTAATGTAATTTATGGCACTTCAGTTTCTTTTCATATGACCTATCTTGTGAGAACTGCAATGTGGCTCTGGAGATTGTACCTGGGATGACAAAGAGACCAATGCAACTTACTGTGTCCTAAAAAGGACATTATCACATTAATATTTTGAATAATGTTACTGATGGCCTTATATTCATTCTCAACAAAAAGTGAGCATTTTTGTTTTGCTCACACAAAAGAAAAAATGAATGGTAGCTAGATTTTCTGCCTATTTAATAACATCAAGTCAAATTAGCTACATTGGTAGAAAAGGTTTATACAGAAAATATTCACTAAGATAGAAATCCATCTATAGAAGACCATATCTATCAAGAAAATACAATCGCTGCAAATCAGGATGTATGTAGCCCTAATATAATGTTATGAAATAACCATATGATCAAAAATTGTAGTGTCAGACTAAAGAGATGGAGGATAAATCCACCCTACCCTCCCTCCAAAAAACCCACCCACCGGTCAACCAACCATACAACTGATGTGTCTGTTGGGTGGATGAAATTCATCATGCTAAATAATTAAAGGAACTGTCTACACATTATGTATCTCAAGAAGTTTTTTTATCTATAAGCCATCAACTATTCAATACCCTATTAAAGAGAGATGATGAATGCTTGGCACAGCTTTGTATATTCTCCATTTTAAATATTTCAGAATATTATGGGGGTACAAATGTTTTGGTTACATGGATTGCTTTTGTACTGCTGGAGTCAAAGTTATGAGTGTGCCCATCACACAGAGAGTGTACATTGTACCAGTTAGGTATGATTTCATCCGTTCCTTCTTCCCCCCACCACCTGCTTGATTTCCGTTGAGTTTTACTTCCATCTGTGCACATGAGTACTGATCAGTTAGTTCCAATTTAATAGTGAGTACATGTGCTGTTTGTTTTCCAGTCTTGTGATCCTTAGGAGAGTGGTCTTCAGCTCCATTCAGATTGTTGCAAAAAGTATTAATTCATTTTTTTATATCTGAGTACTATTCCATGGTATGCATATACCACATTTTATTAATCCACTCATAAATTGATGGGCACTTGGGTTGATTCCACATCTTTGTGATTGTGAATTGTTGCTGCAATAAATATTCTAGTGCAAGTGTCTTTTTGATAAAATGACTTCTTTTCCTTTGGGTAAATCCCCAATAGTAGGATTGCTAGATAAAATTGTAGGTCTCCTTTTAGTTCTTTGAGGAATCTCCATACTATTTTCCATAGAGGTTGTACTAGTTTGCAGTCCCAGCAACAGTGTATAAGTGTTCCTTTCTCTCTGCATCCATGCCAGCATCTATTGTTTTGGGACTTTTTGATAAAAGCCATTCTCACTGTGGTTAAGTGATATCTCATTGTGGTGGCTTTGCATATCCTCTATGTCTTCCTGCCACCTTCTCAGATGGTATCAATTGGTCAGGTCCCTTTACCCACCTGAGTGTGGGTGAAGACTTGGAATCTTGTATAGCATGGCCGTACTACCTGCAGATCCAAGTTAGAAGATGAGATGAGTTTCATTTGCATTTATGTAAGACTACATCTTCTTCAACCAGTCAGTAGACAAATATTTGTGGAGTGCTCAAAGAATACCTATGCTTACGAATACATAAAAGAGATTCAACTCAGTTTTTCCTGTTTCAAAGATTAATTTCCAGAAGGCAAAAGAAGCTAGAAGAGCATAAATTCAAGTGAATAAATCACAATTACAGATAAACAAAAGAGTACCCAGAAGGTGGCCAGCTTGAGATGGCACTAGAAGGAACGGAGAAGGCCTGTTGAGTATTGTTTAGAAAACATCCCTGAAGGTAAAACTATGTTTTGGTTTGAAGAAGAGTAGATGTGTTTTGGCACATGGGTGGAGAACAATCAATCTACTTTTATGGTATTCAGCCCTGATGTCTGCACTGTACTCTGTGGTAATATCCCATCTTAGTGCACACTATCCTGGAGCCACTGTTGGCCTGATACAGGCAGAATCATGAACATGTATTTTTAGATAAATAAGTGCTTGGAGATCAGTCATATAATCAGTAGTCTTTGGAAAAGCAGAAAGTTTGCAGGTTTCCCCAAAACCTCTCTCTTATAAGAAATAAATAAATAAATAAATATATATATATATATATTTTAGAGACAGAGTCTCACTCTCACCCAGGCTAGAGTGCCATGGCATCAGCCTAGCTCACAGCAACCTCAAACACCTAGGCTCAAGTGGTCCTCTTCCTCCTGCCCTCCCTTCCCCTAGTAGCTGGGACTACAGGCTGGCGCCCCCACTCCTGGCTAATTTTTTCTATTTTTAGTAGAGATGGGGTCTTGCTTTTGCTCAGGCTGGTCTTGAACTCCTGAGCTCAAGTGATCCTCCCACCTTGGCCTCCCAGAGTTCTGGGATTACAGGTGTGAACCACTGTGCCTGGCCTTATAAGAAATATTTGACGATAACAAAATACCAAACCAAACTATAAATGGGCTTGCCAAGAACCGTATTTAAAAAGGAAACTCTGTACACTTTAAAGACTCCTTGGAGGACAGCAAGGAAATTATAGAGAATTAAAAACAAATCCCTCTAATGTAGATGTTAAAACCTTATGAAATTGAGAACATTTTCCAGAGAGCAATATAAAAGAGGAAGTGGTCAAGATTTCTGATACTGCCTCAGCCTCCAGCAAGCTGTGGAATGGTAGGCACGCCATTTCCTGGTCTAGAAATGCTACCACAGAGGAGAAAGACCTTGAGGAATTTGGAAGTAGATATTTCATATTCCAAAAGTAAAAGAACACCATGCCCTTGAGATATAAATTTTCTAATCGCAAGCACCACCTCCTCTTAATCAAATGATATTTTAGTGGCTACAAAGTATCTTCATGGGAGGCAGCTATGTGCAATGGGGAAATGGAGAAATTATTTTAATTGGGCCTGTGTCTCCAGAATATTACACTGTCCTTTATTACTGGAGATGGAATATAGCCTGTGTGCATCAGGATTATCATTATAATAGAACGTGCAAAAGGGAAAATATGATAGGTGTTGGGTATACTATAGAGCAGCGGGAAGCGAGGTGCTTCCAAACTGGGGGAGCGCCTGTTCCGCCCTTACCTCCTGTCTAGGTGCAGAGGGGAGCAGTTCCAGGGACAGTCTTCCAGCCATGTCTTCCCGCCCCCTGGGGGGCCTTATACAACAGATTGTCTCCTTTCTCTTTCGTGTCTTCAGGTTCATGGAGCTTACGTTTTTTTCTTCATTTAAACATGGCCATGTATTTTTCATCTTAAAACAAACAACAAATCTCTGCCTAAACCCCAAACTCTACCAAAATTTGCTTCCCTTTCCCTCTTCACTATTGAATTTCTTAAATGAGTTGTCTACGCTTGCTCCTTTCTCAACTCTCATTTTTTTTTTTTTTTTACCCATTGTCATCTGCTTTCCCTATCTATGAAAACTGCTTGCCTCAAGACCAAGAATTGTTGCTCAGTTCGATGGACATTTTTCAGTCTGTATCTTACTTTTCCTGTAAGAACACATTCTTCTTTTGGTGCCCGCGGAAGTAAATGTTCCTGGTTTCTCTCCTGTCTTTGGCTGCGTCTCCTTGGTCTCCCTTGGGAGCTGTCTGTCCCTTACATGTGGGTGATACTCAGGACTTCACCCTAGACTGTCTTCTGTCCTCACCCCGTGTTACTGTCTTTGAATGATCTCCTCCATTGGTGACAATAGTTATCCTCTAAAACCCGAGCACTCTTACATCTTCTATTTCCTACCAGGCTTTTTTTATTGTGCTCCAGGACCAGGTGTCCAATTATTTAGGGAACATTTCCACTTGAATGTCTCCATTTGGAGAAAGCAGTGAATGAAAGTGTGATTTCCTATTTCTCTCTCTTCCTGCAAACTTGCTCCTCATCCTGGGTTTCCTCTTTTCAGAACTTTGTTTTCAGAACAGAAATCCAGAAGTCATCTTTCATTCATTTTTCTCTCTCACTCACGATTGTCTATTAAGAGAGAATTAAACTTAATTTTCTTTAAATTCCTTAAATATTTTTCAAATATTTCCATTTCTCTCCATCTCCTCTTCCTACTGCCACTTCCTACTTGGACTGCAGAATCCAGCCTCCTCCGGGGCCTCTCCGTGTCCTTACCCCTCTACTTCAACAATTTTCTACTTTAAAAATTTTCCTTTTTTTTTGTTTGAAGTCATAATGTATTTTCTCACACAATGAAAAATACATGGTAGTTATTTCTCTGGGCAAGAACCCAAAAGTCATTTAGCCTACACAAAGTAATTCAGAAAGTAACGTGTCTTGAGTTCAATGGGAAGTCATTTCTCTCTCTCGCTTTAATTAGGATCTAGGTCCACTATAGATGCCTCTTCCGGCCTTTACCCCCCTAGATTCCTTCCTCCTGTCTTTTTGATTGGCAGGGAAACCTCTTGTTCGTCAATCGGTCCATCCATCTTTTCATCCATCCAGTCCCACATCTTCAGCTTTGTCCCTAAATGACTGCACTGTCCTAACAAGGATGCGTAATGTGTAACACAAAAGGAGGCGAGAAAGACACAAAGGATGGCGGCAGGTTGCTCCCACCGTGAGTCAGTGAAGATGAACTGTAGCAAAGGATGTTCCACGGGGGATAAACCGCTGCCCGGAGTGTTATGTAGCGTCACTGCACGTCATCAGATTTAACAAGAAAATGCACTTGAAGCTCCAACTTTGATGCTGGGACCATCTCCTCCCATGAGACGCCCTTTGCTGCACTGGCAGGGACATCCCGCTGCTGTGATCCCAGAGGGACGTGGGCCTGCTGCCCGGGGCAGGGTTTCAGCTGGACGAGCAGAGTCGGTAGAGGGCCGGGGCAGGTGCGAGGGCCGGTGGCTCCCGCAGGAAGGGAGGAGGGGCTGGTGCTGGGAGTGTAAGCTGGGGGGCGCTAGTGGGGGAACGTTATCATCCTGGTCTGCTCCCAGGTCACATCTGGGCTGTTTTTCCTGCCCTGGCACCTCCGGGGAACTGCCTCTCTGCCTGTCTTCGCCTCTTCCTACTGCCTGCCCTTCCTGAGCAGGGTTCCTCCTCTTCTCTCTGGTCTGCAGGAAACAATTAATTGTCCCTAGTGTGCCTCAGGGAAGCACACAGCTCTCAAAATGTAAGTGCGTTCTGCTGGTGGTAACAATGGCAGGGACACAGGACTCCTCCCTCTGGTCCTCGCTTTCCTCTGCGCCTCATTCCCTTCCCTCCCCACCTTGCTCTTTCCTTGTCGTGGGCCCTTCCTCCTTCCACTCTTCCTTCGCTCCTCTCTCTCTCCTCTTTTCCTTCCCTTCCTACTGCACAGGTGGACGTCGTGTGGTGTTCAGGCTGGAGCTAAGAGCTGCCACACCAGGAGGACACTTAGGTCCTGGCTTGGGGCACCTTGTCGCTGCAGCTGCGGAGCCCGTGGCGCTGGCCGGGCGCAGCAGATGGCGCACCTGGGGCAGGCAGCATTCTTCGGCTCTCACACGTGATGCTGCTCTTTGGCTCTTGTGTGTTCTCAAGTCATAAATATTCCCGGAATGAATATAACCATGTTGGCCCGTCCTTAGTCACTAACCTCAGGCGACTCCCTTTTCAGGTTGGACCCTGTGGTGTGTTGATGGCCGCCCCTGTGAGCGGAGGCTGGCTTGAGAGCAGCGCTGGCAGAAATGACTCAGGGCAAATAAGTGGCCCACTTCATGTCGTCTGTTTTATTTGTTCTAAGTAATTATCTATCCACTTCAGCATATCCTGCAGATGAAACGTGTGTCAGCGCAGCATTATATGAATACCAACCTAATGCCAACTGCAGCCGAGAGAAGCCCGGACTTGTTTACCTGCAGTGACCGAGCGCCCAGCATTCCTGGGCGAGGCGGTTTACTGCGGCTGGCCTTGCAGCTGGTGTCGAGAGAGGCTCTTGCGCTTGTAAGGCCCCAGCTCGGAGAGGGCACATGCATTGCTCTCGTGGGCTACTTTGGCTGCCTGGAGCAGCAAGTTGAGAGTGATTCTGAAACTATGCAAGCTCGTAGCTGAGGGACCATGATGACAAATGGCGTCTGCCAAGGTAAAGGCAGCCACCCCGTTGGGCGTTGGTGCTGTGGAAGGGATTACTTGCCTGTTCAAGTCACACCGTGTGAAGTCACGTTTCTCTGAGGTGTGCTGGCTAAGATGAACTGGACTCCTAGTTGCCAAGACCTGCAAAGTAGCTAATAAATGTGCATGGCATTGTATGCATCAGAGCAGGGTGTGACAACACAGTGTGCCAAGTGTGCTCAGGCCAGCTCGGTGGCTCTGCTGCACGGGGCAGACTGCCATCAAGCCCTCCTTGGGACTGGCCACTGCTTTCTAAAGGGTGTGGTCAGGACACTCTGGGCAGGGTTGGGCAGTGAGTGGTTCTAGGACAGGAGACAAGTTAGTGGATGAAGGGAAGAGAGAGAGAAAGGCAGCAGGAAGAAGTCCTGGAGGACAGAGAGCTGCTGGCAGGAGAAAACCGGCCTGTGGGCCCGTGCACACCTCTTGAAGTCCGTGCCGCTCACTTGCCGGCGGCCACGTCCCACCTTGGGAGCCCCTGTCTGGGGTCTCTATTTTCTGTCTGGCTGGGAGGAGCTGTCACCTTTGCAGGGTCTTCTCAGCTGTGCCTGCATATTGCAGCATTGCTTATCTCTTCTCCTGTTCATCCCACCCTTCGTTACTCTCCCCAGACTTCTCTCACGGAGCTGCTTTTGCTGATGGGGACACCCTACCCACCTCCTCTTCTCTCCCCACATACTGCCTTTTCAGGCCTAGCTCCTCCAGCAAGTCTTTTCTGAATACTTAAGGCTCTGATAACCTTCTGCTTTTTTCCTGCAACTTAGCCTTCCATGATATATCATCCTATGTTCTTTACTGGTTTCTTCAACCACGTTTTAGAGTGTTTGAAGGCGAATACTTTGGTATTCCCAACAGCAACAAGCAGACATGTAGACTCATAGTAAGTACTCCATAAACACTTATGGCTGATAAATTGGGCCACCGCTATTCTAAGGGGCATAATTTCCTAATATAAAGGACACAGTTATTTGTGCTGCCATGGAGAGATTAAAAATTGGTTATCAAATGCTTTATCTTAAAAGAGTACAGTATAATAAAGAAGATTCATATTTGCAAAGCTCTTTAAAAACTGTAACATATGACACAGATATTACTTATGCAGACGTAAGTTCTTCTTTGGAAAGAACTTTCATGAAGGACAATCCACTACTGAAGATGGCCACTTGCCAGTGGACAAGGTTTGCAGAACTTTCTGATGCTATTATAGAGGATGCCAATAACAGTAGTATTAAATTTGCCATTTTTCTTATTTATTTCAATGCTCAGAAGCAAACTGTTCAATAGTTTCACCATCAGGTCAGAATCGAATTAGGTTCTAAATTATAGGAGCTTAGTGGGACTCTTTGGACCTGAAATTGACCTCTAATGCTTCCTGGAGAAGGTTTTGGGACTCTTACTGATACATTATGGAAGCTAAAAGAATTATGGAGTCTGTTGATCCTTATAAGAGAAAGTCAGCACTTTCCTCATTAATCTTCTGTTCCAAATTTCTTCCCGGAGGAGGTTTCTCCTAGAACTATTCAAGGGTCTCACCCAACAGCACCTGACTGCTGTGGGATTACTATTAAAAAGTTACAAAACTAATTAAAGGGAAATTATGGTACTTGACTATGAATACAGTGTTGGTGCTCAGGTATTCATTATTCAAGCTGAAGCTGAATGTCTTTGGAACCCTCACTGGGGCAAAGCCCACGGACAACTCCTTGCTAAATGTAAATGATATTCCCGCAAGCAAACTGCCAGACGCAATCTGAGTGCTCCAAGAAGCAGAAGAATCAGTGCTTTGAAAATGATTGCAAACACTTTTAAATTGAGATATGAAATTTAGCACTTCTTAGTGTGGTAAGATATTTACTATTTTTATGAACACAACATCAAGGAGATTCTATTTTCTCAGAATTAGGCATACCCTCCCTCCTTTTTTAAGTTCCGGGGAGAAAGTAAACTGTTTGGAAAACTTATTTTCGGTAGAGTTTTGGACTTTTGAATAGACATTAAATTTCAAGCCATCTACAATGAAACAACATATTTACTAGACTCATTTCGTGACCTTTAAGACTTATTTGACATGTCCAAATGTTGGCCTCTTTGCCAGAGAATTATTCCAGTTGCATTTATTTGAATTTGTAAATATTTCTTTTATTTCAGCTGAAATTTTTACTTTGGGAAATTTTATAAAAACAATCCTACGTCACTGAGGAGGCTGCTCTCACCTACTGCCCAGACCCCCCTTGAGCACGACGCTGTCTGCCAGAAGTGGGCCACGGTGGCTGGGCCCCGCCCTGCGGGACCCCCCACAGCAGACAGGAGCCGCCTTGCTCAGATTCCCCCGTCCTCGGGCAGCCTGCGGGCATCGACTGACTGACTGACGTCGGCACGAAGATGGCCCTTTGCCTCAGGAGATTGCCCGGGACCTCCCTGTGGCCGGCCAACCTCTCCTGCCCAGTCCTGTTTCTTCCACGCTCTTCCACCACCCCCAGTGTCATGAAGGTCTAACTGACAAATAAAAATTGTTTATATTTACAGTGTATGATGTGATGTTTTGATATATGTATACATTATGAAGTGATTAAATCAAGCTAACATATGCATCACTTCATAGACTTATATTTTTATGGTGAGAACATTTAAGATCTACTCTCAGCCATTTTCGAGTGGACGTTATTACTAACTAGAGTCACCGTGCTGTGCACTAGGTCTCCAGAATTTATTCCTCATGTCTAATTGAAATTTGTACCCCTTGACCAACATCTCCCCATCTCCCCCTTCTCCAAGTCCCTGGGAACCACCATGTGACCCTCTGCATCTGGGAGTTTGACTTTTTTTAGATTTCACATGTGAGACCATGCAGTGTTTGTCTTTCTGTGCCTGGCTTATTCCCTTAGCATAATGTCCTCCAGGTTCACCCATGTTGTCACAAATGACAGGATTTCCTTCTTTTTAAAGGCTGAATAGTATTCCATTGTGTGTATATACCACAATTGCTTTATCCATTCATCCACTGATGGACACTTAGGTTGATTCTGTATCCTGACTATTGTGAATAATGCTATTAATACAATGAACATGAGGGTGCAGATATCTCTTCCACATACTGATTTCATTTCTTTTGGATGTATGCCCAGTAGCAGGACTGCTGGATCATATAGTATTTCCATTTTTAACTTTTAGAGGAACCTCCATACTGTTTTCCATTGTGATTGTCCCAATTTACTTTCCCACCAACAGCGTGCAAGGGTTCCCTTTTCTCCATATTCTCACTGGTGCTTGCTATCTTTTGTCTTTTCAGTAACAGCCATCCTAACAAGTGTGAGGTGATGTCTTGTGGTTTTGATTTACATTTCTCTGATGATTAGAGATGTTGAACATTTTTTCATATATCTGTTGGTCAACTTCACATTTTCTTTTGAGAAATGTCTATTCAGGTCCTTTGCCCATTTTTTAACTGGGTTATTTGTTTTTTTGCTATTGAGTTATTGGAATTCCTTATATATTTTATACATTAATCCTTTATCAAATGTATGGTTTGCAAAGTATTTTTTCCCACTCTGTAGGTTGTGCTTTTACTCTGTTGATTGTTTTCTTTGTTGTGCATAAGCTTTTTAGTTTGATGTAATCCCATTTGTCTCCTTTTGGTTTTGTTGTCTGTGCCTTTGGAGTTATATTCAAAAAATACCTGGCTAGGTCAATGTTTCAGGTAGCTTTTCCCCTATGTTTTCTTTTTGTAGTTTTATAGTTTAAGGTCTTATGTTTAAGTCTTTAAACCATTTTGAGTTGATTTTTGTATACAGTGTGAGACAGGGTCCAATTTCATTATTCCGTGTGAGGATATCTAGTTTTCCCAACACCACTGATTGAAGAGGCTGTCTTCCCTGTGTATTTTTGGCACCATTGTTGAAGATCAATTGACTGCAAATGTGTGGATTTATTTCCAGGCTCTTTGTTCTGTTCCATTGCTCTATATATGTCTGTTTTTATGTCAGTACCATGCTGTTTTGATTATTGTATCTTTGTATTATATTTCAAAGTCAGGTAGTGTGTTGCTTCCAGTTTTGTTCTTTTTGCTTAGGATTGTTTTGGCTATTTGGGGTCTTTTGTGGTTCCATGTGAATTTTAGTATTGTTTTCTATTTCTGTGAAGAATGTCACTGGGATTTTGATAAGGTTAGCATTCTTACTCTCTTATAGGTGCTGTTTCTGTACAAGAATCTCCATCGCAGAGCCTATTTCCAGGGAACTCAACTAATACAGTCACTTCACTTCTATTTTATTCTTCATCCACTGTTTAGAGAAACAATTCAATTAGAAAGACACACTCCTTACAAAGTGTGTCCTCGCCTGTTTGCAGGCCATCTCCCTCTCCCTAACCATGTTTCCCTGGGTTCTCAGCCAACTGAAAGCCCACCACAAGCTAAAGCCAGCAAAAAGCAGTTCCTGTGCCCCCCATGCCTTTTCTGACCGCCACCTCTTTCCTGTCCCCCTTCCAAAATTAGGTACTCCCATAACCCATTATTTACGCTTCTTCTCTTATAGCATTCACTTTTTCCTTGTACTTGCAGTTGGAGTCATCTAACTCTCTTGCCAGACTGCAAGCTGCTTTGGGGAGGGATCCTCTTTTATTCTTCCTTTGACTTCCCATAGTAAACTGCCTGGAACTCAGTGGGCACTCAGCCAATGTTTTCTCCATGAAACACACTCATTTTTATTCTTTGTATTTTAATTTATTCTTAATATTATTTTATTTTACTTCTTTTTCCTTATGTATGATATACACATACTGTATCGACTAAATTTTCTAATAAAAGTTAATTGGTAATTGTTTAAAGCAAGGCTAATCTATACACTAAGTCAAATAATCTCAATAATATTACAGTTGAGTTTGCTTTTCCTTTTTTGAGCTTAATAATCATTAACTTTCTCTATTGCATTGTGATATTACTACAATTCTATGATTTTTCAAAAGTAACATTTTTAAATATCATATCAATTCTCTTAACTACTTGGGATGCATGCAGTTTGGACCTAGTAATTCTAAAATGTTCACATTTGTAAGAGTCTTCTTATTTATCTGATGTCAATAGCTGTTTCTGCAGAATCTACATTATTTCTTAGTGGTTCAAATTTCTTTTCTGGATTTTTCTTTCTAGGACAGAGTGTACAAATGCCTCAGGTCTTTTAGGATGGCTATAAAGTCTACTGCATCCTCATTATTTGCGAACTTGTATAAAAGTATTTTTCTGTGCAATGCTTTTGTTCAGGCATCTTTCTTTTAATACATGATTCCATCTCATGCACCCACCGAGCACGTCGGTGACATGGTTGATTGTGATCGACCATAGGGGCTTTCATTTCCTCAAGACATATCTGAGAATTCCAACCTGTTTCTTCTGTACTAAAATATTTTTTAGTGGGTTAGTTTTCTTGAATTTTCATTTAACACTGCATTCTACAATTAAAGTTTAAAAAAACCTTAATGGTTTATTGTCATAATTTTGTCAGTTCAACAACTTAATTTATTTAGTAAATATGTTCCAGCAGCTCCTGAATTCAGTGTCTCCTGCACTGAATCTGCACATTACCGGGTCACCAGGATGTAGCCTGTCTGTATTCTCATAGCTTCAAGCAGGTTTGACAGATCCCAGAGATGTTGATTAGAAAATACTCTTCTAACCCTTAACAGCCTAGCTGCGGAAATTCCTAGGACCGGGGATCCTCGAGTCTTCTCTCCAATGCACATCTGCACCTGGAGGGGAGGACCTGTAATAGCAACGTCCTTGCTGTCATCAGTGTGCAAATGACACTCAACTCTGGGTCGTCAGCTGGCCCCCTGAGATGGAGCTCTTCAGCCTGTCCAGTGCACACTTGCAAGGATAGGACACAGCTTTGGCGTTCTTTGGAATCTTATTTATTTGTTACATTTACTTTCTTGTTTGTTTATCTAAAGCTGCTGCTATTCTCAAATAGTTCCCTTGACTGCAAATATTTTCCTTTCTGAGTAATCAGGCTGAAGCATAAGGATTCTGGCTTCAACGCAGGACATGGAAATGGTGAAATTCATAAAGGGATGATGTCCATGTCATAAGACCACTGTGAGAGAGGATGAAGTAGGATGTGCGGGGTTACACGGAGCCTGGCTCCCAGGAGGGCTCACTCGCCTTTGCCCACGAGGAAGAGAAGTGGCGCCAACCCCTCGGCAGCGGCCAGATTCGGACTCCGAGGACGGAGTATCCGCCCGAGGATTCCTACCGGGAGGCTCTGTTTTCCTTGGAAACACGAGAACAAATAATGAGAAAAACGGCGCCTCTGAGTGAGATGTGGGGAAGAAGAGTATTTACTTTATCATGTAACATTTACTTACAAGCTAATGAAATGCTTTCTAGACGACCGAGGCAGACCGGCTATGCCTTTGTAGCATGGATTTTGTCTTCAAATTGCTTGGTTATTATTAAGACTTTTAAAGTAGTGATACGAAGACGGCAAGGCTTGCTTTGTTCCTGGACTGTGTGCTTTCCTCCTGCCTTGTCTGGCCTCTGCTGTGAGGTTGTCAGAACAATAGAGCAACGCGGTGCCAGTCCCAGCCCTGTCCCTCCCTCCCTGTGCTACCTGTCCCAAGTTGTGTGACATCTAGAAGCTTAAGTCTTCCTTTCTCAACAGGTAGGGCAACAGTGACTCTTACTTCCTAGAGATGTTATGAGGATTAAACAAAAAAATCCAGGTAAGGCCTTAGGATGGGAGCTGGCACTTGGTAAATACTCAATACATTTGAACCATTATGAGTGATAAGAATAAGATATTCCATATACTTTTGGTAATGTTTATGTGTAATCAACATTTAACTTCTATAGATATTCTCTTAAGAAATATAATTGAAGGCAATATATGCAAATATTTTTCTCTGAATCACACATGTCTGGAAGTTTCAAAACCTGATCTTTGATTTTAAGTACTGGGCTGGAATTTTGCAATTTAATTTGATTTATAATATATTATGGGAAAGTTTTCATAAACATGTCTTTTCCTGTGCTATTTCGTCTGCCTTGGAGGGAGCTGTCCAGCCTGCACTCCACTTCTGTTCTCAGGTCTGCTGTGGGGAGGGGAGGGCGTGGTGTGAGTCTACTTCTCAGCCCCACCTGCGCCAGCTTGGAAAGTCCTCTGCCAGTTGTCCCAGGATGCCCTGGCACCAGCGCTGAGCACCAGGAACCATACTCCGGGACAAATGAGGCAATGCGCACAAAAACTCACAGAAAGTGCCTGGTGAGAGTGAGAGCTATGACTATAAAGACGGAGCACTCCCTTCCCTTCCTGCCACCCCAGCCCCTGGTACTGACACCGTCTGAAGCAGGAGACACGTAATTCACTCTGCATATATTGCGAGTTCCTTCTACGTGGAGCAGGTAGCAAAGACTGCATCCTTGCCTGGAACAGAGCTCACATTCTAGTAGGGGAGAAGCTAATACGCTGACAGTAGATGAAGATTTAATTCCAAAGAGTGGTGTGTTTTGCGAAGCAACATTAAGCAAGTTAAGACAGGAAGTGTCCTGGGGAGAAGGGCATGCAGCTTTTAGTTAGGGTGATCAGGAACCACCTCTTTGGGGAAGGATGCTCCAGGCAGAGGGAGCAGAAATTGTAAAGGCCTTGAACAAGGTATTTCACTGGTGTTTCCGAGGCACAAGGAGAAGGCCAGTGTGGGTGCGTCGCAGACAGTGATGTGGAGAGCAGCAGGCAGGGCCCCGGCCACCGCAGGGGATGCGGACTTTACTCTCGGTGCGGTGAGAAGCCACTGGGAGACAGTTAAGCAAGGGAATGGCACGATGTGACTTACATATCAAAAAGATGCCTCTGGTTATGTCACAGAGAACAGATTTCCAGGCTTTAAGAGTGTAAGTGAGGAGGGGAACTAGAAGACTCCTGCAGAAGTCCGACAAGAGATAGTGGGGGCTTGGAAAGATATGTTCTGGACATAGAGAGGCGTGACCAGATTCAGGGTATGCTCTGGGGAGAGCCAGTGAGACTTGCTGATGAAGGCACTGCGTCTTATAAGGATTACCGAAGAACCAAGGATGACTTTTAGGGTTTGGGCCTGAATAATGGGTGGTATTGGGTGAGATGGAAATAACCAAGGAAGAGTGGACTTCGCAGGGAAATAAAGAGCTGAGTGTTGGAGGTTATTTTTGAGTCACCAATTGAGAAATTCAAATAGATATGCCAAGCAGGCAGTTGGATATGCAAAGTAGAAGGGTGGTTAGGGCTGGACATATAAACCTTCGTGCATGAAATGGTGTAAACTGAAGACTAGAACAGAGTTGCTGGACAGAATAGGCACCGTGGACATTTTGTGCCGCGTAAGTCTTTGCTGTGGGGTGTCCTGTGCACCGTAGGGCACTGAGCGTCCCTGGCCTCGACACGTGAATGCCAAGTGTCTCCCAAGTTGTGACAAAAGTATCCTTGGACACTGCCAAGTGACCCCTGTAGTTCTGCAGGGAGGGCTGGGTTTCCAGGGCTCACCATGTCAGCCTCCCTGCTCCACCTCCAAGCCCCATGGCTACCGGTCACAGTCCCTCATGCTTGTGCCCAGACCCCAGTCCTATCAGGACTCAAAGGAAGTTTTGATTGAAAAATTGGGAATCTTCACTTGTAAAGGCACGTTGGTGGAATGAATGCACATGTGTATTTCAAAGCTCCTCGTGGAGAGTGTAATTCTGTAGATACAGCAAGTGTAAGTGATCACTGCTTTTATATGGAGTATTGAAAGGTTTAATTAGACAATACAAGTTTAAAGCAAGCATGTTGAATATTGCAAAGTTGCAGCGCTAGTTAATGACAGCAGAACTTAAATAATAGGTGGTTTTGTTCTTGGAAGATGGTTCCCTAGGTATAAATAATTAAAATAAATTGGACAGCAAATAGGAGGAAAATATGGCCATGTTGCCAAGCATGACAGCCTTTCACATTATTATACAGTTGTGTTTCTGTGTTGTGTGTGCATGTGTGTGTGTGTGTGTGTGCGTGTGTGTATGCTACGTGCTGGGGGCTGGGGGTAGGGGATGGTGTATATTGAGGGATTGTTGAAGTAGTCACTCTCAACTGTATTTCCGTAAACCACCAAGGTCGAATTTGCCTTTTATATGTCTTTTTATATTTCTCAGCTAGCCTGGCTTTACATTAATTATAGTTTTCAAGCATTTGTAAGTATTTCTCTAAAAATCTTGCCTTGAGTTTTGTTCCTCTTAGTTTTTCTTCCCCTTCTGTCCTGATGTCAGCCTTGTGATTCGATGGTCCCCTGACTGTCTTCTACCCGATCCTCCACTGGGTTTGGTCTAAGTTCTTCCCCTCCAGCTTCCTTGATAATGTGCAAGTCCCTCGGTTTCCAGCTCTCGCCCTCTCTCCTCTGTCTGCCACTGGGGAAGAGACACTGCTTTGTGGCCCCCCTCTCAGCTCTCCACGTGGTCTCTGTGTCCCTGCTCCCATAAGGCATCCGCTTTGATGTCCCATAAGCATCTTAAACTCAACATACCTAAAACTAAAACCACCATATTTCCCTAAAAGATTCTTTGTGAGTTTAGCTTTAGGTTAATAGCATCAGTATCTACCTAGCCAAGGAGAATGGAGTCTACTAAACTGACCCTAGAAGAGACAGGAAACTGAACAATATAACAATGAATAATGTTATTAAAGCTATTAATAAATTAACTTAAATATGCCATACCAACACGGCTTTAGAAGTGAATCAACTTTCCATGGAACTGATATTTCTCTATTTAATCTTATTTAAACTCTATTAAAGAAGGAAGCCCCCAGAATTCTTTTTAATAATGATAGCATACCACTGACACCAAAACTTGATAGAATAGCTCTAAAATAGAAGATTATCTCGAATATTACAGACCTTCAAGTAATTACTAAAGGGATTCAGCAGTACACTGCAAGAAAAAAACTTACGATGACTAAGTGGTGTTTATTTCCTAAATACACAGGTGGGTCAATACAAAAGGATACATGGGTCGAATTGCTATACGCTGGCACAGGTGAAAGGCAAATCATAGGGCTTACAGAGGAGGCAGCGGAAGAGGCATTTTGACAAATATCAGTCTTCATTCCTGATGTTAGAAACCAATGGCAAGGCAAGAATTAATAGAGATTTTCTTAAGCTAGCATGAGGCTTAATGATAAAATGCTAAAACATTCCTGTTAAAGTGTGGAGCAAAGCGTGTTAACTATTGCTACAACTATTTAAAACTGTTATTGAAAAGGTAGCCAATAGTGTTAAACAAGAGAAATAATAAAAAGTATAAATACTGGAAGGAAGAGCTATTGTTACTCTTTGCAGATTTTATGATTTTTTTTTTTTTTTTTTTTTTTTTTTGAGACAGAGTCTCACTCTGTTGCCCAGTCTAGAGTGAGTGCCGTGGCGTCAGCCTAGCTCACAGCAACCTCAAACTCCTGAGCTCAAGCGATCCTCCTGTCTCAGCCTCCCGAGTAGCTGGGACTACAGGCATGCACCACCATGCCCGGCTAATTTTTTCTATATATATTTTTAGCTGTCCATATAATTTCTTTCTATTTTTAGTAGAGATGGGGTTTTGCTCTTGCTCAGGCTGGTCTCGAACTCCTGAGCTCAAATGATCCGCCCACCTCGGCCTCCCAGAGTGCTAGGATTACAGGCGTGAGCCACCGCGCCCGGCCAGATTTTATGATTAATAACCTCAAATTATAAAGAGAATTAGCAAAAAACTATTGTAAATAAGAGAATTCAGTAAGTTTACAAAATATACCTACCATAGCTGTACTATATATATACAAATATATATATATATAATTATTAGTGGGAAGAAATAGTAAAAGAAATGGAAGTAAACACACCAATTATAATAGCAAAACAAATAAAACATAACAAAAATAAATAAATAAAAGAATATAAAATATGGATGGACTTAAAAGGTGATATATAAAATTACATAAAGAAAATTTTTAAACTATACTGAGGGACTTAAAAGAAGGTTTAAAGATGCAACACTCTAAGTATGACAATTCTGCCTGAAATGTCCTGTAAATTCAATGTGACCTTTTGAGGGAAACCATAAAATCTAGTTTTCTTGTGAGAAGAAAAAAATAAGGAGAAGCAAACATGTGAGAATATACTGGAAAGTTCTGGGAAGAAAGTGAGTAGAGACTACCCCATAAGATATTAAAACTTTGCTGTCTGATACGGTAGCCACTAGCTACACTAATAGAAACTTAAGTTTAAAGTAATTAAAAACAAATAAAATAAAAAGTTCAGTTCCTCAGTCACACCAGCCACATTTCAAGGCTCAATGTATTCAACAGAACAAATGGGGAACATTTCTGCCCTTGCAGAAGGGTCTTGAACTCATTATTCACACCAATATAAATTCCAGATAGAACAAAGATTTAAACTGTAAAAACAGAACTAAGCAAAATCCCTTAATGTCCTAGAGGAAAGGATGAGTGGATTTATTTACAAACTTTCAGTGGGGGAATTTGCAATACATATAACTAACAAAGGGCTGATTTCCTTCATTTACAAAGAGCTCATACCAATGATAAGAAAAAAAACAATCAAAGCAAAACAAAAATATGTAAAGGGTATAAATAGGAACTTTATAAGAAAATAAATATAAATGGCCAATGATCACATGAAAAGATACTCAACCTCACTTATCACCGAAGAAACATCCCAAATATTTTAGTGTCTATTCCCCATAAACTAGAATATTCTCCTACACAATCATAAACACACATTGAAATCGGGCAACTAACTTTGATAGGCCACTGCCATTTAATCCTCAACTCCATTCAAATTTTGCCAGTTGTCCCAATACCATCCTTTATAGTAAAAGGATCAGTTCAGAATTATGTGCTGCATCATTTGTGATTATCTCTTTATCCTTCTATCTAAAACAAACAGTTCTTCGGGTTTTTTTTTTTTTCCCCCTTTTTCCTTTCACGCCCTGGACATCTGTAAAGATTTCAGGCCAGTTATTTTGTAGAACATCTCTCAATTTGGGTTTGTCTGATATTTCCTAATGATTAGATTCAGGTTTTGCATCTCTGGCAGGGACATCCCATTGCATTCTATCGGTGACACGGGATTTTGATTGGTCCTCTTAGTGGCTATGTTAACTTCAATCCTTTGATGAAGATTGTTAATCTCCATAGTAAAGTTATTCTTCTTCCCTTCGTAGTTAATAAGTATTTTGTTGGGAGATAATGTGAAACTATGTAAATATCTAGTTCCTCTTCAAGCTTTTATTCATTTATTTATTTGTATTAATGTGGATTTATTGATTCCTAATGTATTTAATAAGTTATAGTCCATTTGACTATAATTTATTCAGATGCTCAAATTGTCCCTGAGTTGGCAATTGGGAGCCCTTTCAAGCTGGTGTCTGTGTCCCTTGCACATGTCCCTGTTGCTCTTTAAGCATTTTCTTTCTTTTTGACGTGGCTATTCCAGGCTCGTCCTGGATGTTCCCTGCCTAGCTCTGGAATCAGCCCTTTTTCTAAGGAGCATTCGTTCCTTCTGGTGGAGAATGGTATTTAGAAAACAAAATCTAGGTACTAGACGTGCTCATTGCTTTTGGGATGCCACTTCTCCCAGGCCCTCTCAGTCCACAGAGCTATACATACACACATACATATAGTTACAACCATGTTTATTTCTGTAACTATTTTTTTATATATTGAAAATCGTGAGTTTGCACCAATATCTCTAATTCTAATTTAACACAACAGAGTAGGTTCTAATTTTCTATCTTTCCATATTTGTAACTCTCTTAGGTCCCATTATCCTTTTCATATTTACTTATTTGATCTACTTTGTATGTAACCAATTTTCCAGTACCACCATTGCCCTGTACCCTTCTCCCAGCCCCGTGTCGGTGCCCTTCTGGTCACTCTGGTGCTCTGATCCCACTTGTGGGGCCATGGCACTGCTTCCCCGCCAAGCAGACGTCCTCCTCACCGACACCCGTCTCTGTGCCACCCTGGCTCTCCCCACGGCAGGTGGACGGCTGCGCTCAGCCCCACTCGGTGGCTCTGGGCTGAATGACTGAGGAAGAGGAAGAGCACTGCATTATGTTACCTTCCCTCGTCCCTTGTCACCTGCTTGCTTATTTCCTAGTTACAAACCCAGCTTGGGGGGACCGCAAGACCGAGAGGAGCAACCATTTCAACGGCTTACATGTGGTCACTCTTTAGAGGGAGAAGGGACTAGAAAATCATCTTTTATTGTGGTGAGATATACAGTATTAAGTAAGATGTTTTCATGGGTCATTTTATTATGTGCAATGGATTTAAATACTGAGAATCACAGGAAATTTGTTCTTGTCCAAACACTTTTGTAAAAAGTCCCATGTAAGCCTAGATATCACATGATGAAAAAACTCAATCTCATATGGTAAGGGTCTAAATTCTCATGAAAAGGCTACCTGGGTACATAAGCTTTATGTTTCCATGTTATTGGTAGATTGAGGAAAAAATTTCTGTTCGTCATGGACAGTTTTAAAATATTTATGTAGATTGGCCTCAGGTGTCTGTCTCTTTACTCTATAAAACAGCGACTTTATGTGGAAAATATTACTGAAACCAAGCATTAAAGTCTTCATCAAAACAATGATGGAATAAAACATGGGATTATGAAGTGTGAGATGGTTGCATAATTTTACACAAAAGCATTAAAGAATCACTACATTGCCTGGAGTAGAATTTCTAACTCTGTCAAAAAAAAAAAAAAAAAAAAAGAAAGGTCAGCTTTAAATGCGGCTGTCATAATGGCAATATTAAGAGCCAAAGGGAATTTTTTTTAAAAAAGGAGGGAAAGATTCTGTGATTAGGACCTATCACGTAAGCCTAGGAGAAAAAATTTAGTGTCATCAAATAAGGCTCCAGTTAAGTAACGAAGACTTTTATTAAGTCCATATTACTTGAAGGAAGACATTTTTACATTTTAAGAAATTTTAGGTCTATTTAAGGGCTGACTAAATAGGGCACAGGATCAGAAGAGTTGACCAGGTTAACATTTGGACGCCCTGGTATGAATTGCCTTTTTTCCCTCCTAACATGGCTATTCACTGATTTAAACAGCTTGGTCTAGCTTATTTAATATGTCCTATATTTGTCATTGCACTGACTAGAACATTTCTTTTTAAAAACTCAAGGTTGTGCCCCTCAGTACACACTAAGCGCAATACAGCATGGATAGTATTTTATTCTCAGCATAAGTGGAGACAGCAGATATATACTTCCATGGAGACTCTGCTCCTAGGGTCTGGACTCTCAGTGGAAGGCCATGTCTAGGGCTCTGTCCGCTCTGGTGGTCTCTGTTTAATTCTCAGTGGGGACATGTTTTATTTATTTATTTGTTTAGTTTGACATATTTATTGGTATTTTATTATAGTAAAGACATTCTGTCAGTCATTTCTCTCTCCCGTCTTGACCTGAGGTTAATATTTCATTTGGGTCAAGAAAAAATTATGGTGGAGAGGGATGTTATTTCACCAAAAAGTAAAATGAACAAAAATGGATAGTTTGCTTACATTAAAGTAAGTTAAAGTTAAATGCATGTATCTTGATATAATTAAAGCATGTAAAAACTAATAGTTCTATATACGTTTCCATTGTTTTACTTGGGGCTTATTCTAAACTTAAATGCAGTAGAACAAAGTGTTAGGGGCACAGTCGGGCTGCTTCTCTGGAGTTACTGCCTACTGAAGGAGCTACGTGCAGTTACCATCAATAAAGTAGTCCGAAGCTGCTTCCAAGTTTAACATCGTAGGAGTTTTCAAGAGAATCATTCTACTGTATGTTTCTTTTGTTTGTCACTATGGTTTCAAAGATGTGTACCTGTCACTAAAAAAAGCTCATGTACAATACAAAAATACAAAAACAAATATCCCACAATACACAAATCTAACAAAGTAAATGTAGCGAGAGAGTCCAAAAAACATATTTGAAGAGACATTTTCTTTCCTTCTATTTTTAGTACCTAAAATGTGCTTTTGAAAGGCCATCACTGGTCAGTATGTATATACTTAAAATAAGCCATACAATTGCACTAATAAGAAAGCCTGTAGCTAAGTTCAATTCAAACTGGATTTCACAAGTTAGTAACTTAAATGTTGAGACAGAGTTACAGAAGGTACATCTTCTTGTTTTCCATCTTTATACAATGTTAATTTTTTTTGGTGTTAATAACTTTTAAAAAATAAAAACAGCCAAATACTTAAGCAGTATGTATGTTTAAATTTTGGGTGGTGGTTGGTATTTTAAAAGAAACAGCTTCCTTATGATTTGCCTCAAGTTCTGGTGGAAATGCTGACAGGAACTAGCTAATAAACAAAAACCAGGAAAGCCACATTCAAAACACTGATCTACTCAGGTGAGCAATGAAGATAGACAAGACCCATTAAGGTGAAGTGGACTATTTCAAATATTCAGCCATTTACATAAAAATGTAAAATTTATTTATTTTTAAAAAACAGCTAAGTGTCTACATCCACTGATAGCAGTGAAATACCTAGTTTATGACGACTTAAATAAAACACATGCTCATAAGGAAAATAATGTATTTTAATTTTATCTAGATTTACTTTCAGTCAATAGTGGTTCAGTAACATTTCCCTCCCGGTACAATACTCCCTCTCTCTCTGTAAGGCTGCTCCTGGGAGCCGGAAAGGTTAGGTAACGAGGGAGTTAAGAGAGGAACTGCTTGCAGTTGTAGATGGGCAATAACTTTTTGCTTAATGTGCTAATAGTTATGTCTAAAAAAATATGCAATTCTTAGAAAGGTACCATTTTTTGGTTTCTTTGTTCCTATAACCTTTGAAAACTAATCACATGAAACTACAAAATTAGCAAATGCCTCCAAATCTGTATATAAAACATAAATTACCTCTAATTTCAAACTCTTATTTATTAGTGTACCACCCAATCTTACAAAAAAAAAAATGAAAAAGAAAAAAAAGCAGCTCCAAAGATAGTCTTGTATCATTCTTTCCAACAGGAAACTGTTCCTTTGAACATTACAGCCACCCCACACCCCAGCTTCAATACGTATCATTTAATTGTCCTGGCCATAGACGTTTCCAGGATGAGATTTTGTACTTCGTTCCTGTAGCGTCTGGCTGTCAGAGAACCCTGCTTTCCTTTATTGAAGGCGTTGGATCAGCTGTCATCGGTGTGTCCCTGCCGGTAGTCTTCATCCTCATCTTCGCTCCAGATGCATTTCCTCTGGTTCCCCATCTTCACCTTCATTAAAAGCCACTGCTCCTGAAGGAGTTCTTGGAGCAAGAGTTGGAACAGTTTCTTCAGGCTTACTTGATTCAAGTTTGATGGAGATGGCTGATGCTTCCTTTGTCGCCTGGGTACCTACGGCAAATCCAGACTTGGAGATCTTTGCAGGACTTGCTGGGAGGTCTGCAGCTGCCTCTTCAGCTGATCGCTTCTCAGCGCTGCAACTGGAACGTTCCCCTCCATTGCTCCTGGCGCTCCAGCTCGCTGTGACTTCTCAGCCTTCTCCTCTCCCGTCTTCCTGTCCGCCCGGGACATTTTATGATAAAATAAAGACTCTCCAAGAGATGGTCTTTGTCCTCATGTTCAACAGTTATTGTAGACCACTGAGCACTTGGCTGGCACTTTATTCCATTTTAAAAGGATATTCCACATTATGGAATGGGTAACACCTTGGTATAAAAATATCTAATTTTCTTTGATAGCTCTTCCATAAATACTCTAGAAGGAATATATTTGGGTCACAGATAAAGTCCATTAATGAGCAGCAAATTAGTACATTATGCTGGCCTTCCATTTATATTCTCAATATAATTGTTTGCTCATCGGACTGCTCTGTTATCTTTAATAAGATTTTTTAAATCTGTGGAAGAATAAGCCATGACTCTCACAAGATAAGGAGCATGTTTCACAGTGATAATGGTCCTAATGGAGACCTTTGCCAACAGCTAAATTAACAAAGCATTTGGTGAGAACGGGGAGGTCCCCCAAGAGGCACAGTTTGGTGTTCACAGAGACTTTTAGAACACCACACATACACTGTGAGATGGAGTGTTGATTTTAATCGACTGTCTCAGCCTTGTTCACTGCTGAGTTGCAATGACTAGTTTTTGCAAAAAATGAAGAACCTGAAGGTAGGTTTGTGTATTTTAGACTCATGGAACAGTCTCAAACTGTTTTCACTTCTTAATTTACAATATGATATTTCCTCTGTATCACATGCTTCATATCAAATTATGGTTTGTATGTGTTGGGGCCTTGTTTAAGTACTAACTAGGTTGATGTATGCTTATTTCATGCATTATGAAAAAAATCAATATGAAGGAAATTTGAAAACTCAGTAAAGTCATAATATTCCTTTAGCATAAACATTATGTAGTAGTTGTCTCATTTTGTGCTATCCTCATCTGTGAAATTAGATAATCCCTGTAGCATAACCTGTCAATATTAACAATTATTTGTTGTTTATATCATTCAATCTCTACTTCATACTCAACCACTCACTATGGTTTTTTAAATTATAGATTTAGGAATGGGTTAATGAAATATAAAATGCTGGGTCAACTTACAACTACTTTCAACCTTACCCACCCAAATCCATCTTCTGGTCCCTTTGCAAAATTCCACTTTCACAGTGAGCTGGGTTGTCACGTTCATGCTGTTTAGATCTACTCCAACTACACTTTATTAAGGCTGCTGAGAAATTTGGATGATAAGATGCTCTATTTCAGGGCCACTCGGCACGTTTCCTGATAAGTGCTAACAATAGTTCACTGTGTACTTTCTTTGCTAAATTCACTCAACTTCTTGTCAACAAGGAAAGGTGTCAGAAAAATGTACCTAATATCGTTCACAACCTTATTTAGTAAATGAAGTTGAGTGCTCACATATAGATGACTTGGACTTCTGCTTCTATTTGTAGCTACCTACAGACGCAGCTGCCCACCCATTCCTGTTAGATCTCCTTTTAAAGAAAGTCTAACAAGGAAGGAGACAAAAAGGTAATAAATTAGGAGGAAAACATCCTCTTACATTAGCTAATGCACTTTTCTGCTTAATAATCTAACATTAGGCATTAGATAAATATTTTTGGTAGAAAGTCCCTTTTGCCTTTTTTTTCTTGCTAGCATTGTACCATCAATTCTGAGAGATGCTAATTCACACAGTTTGAGGTGAATATTTATATTAATGAAATGCATGTTTAGAACTGTTCCTTTCTCCAAATTAATTCACGTTTTATTCCACACAAAGAAGATGTATTTTTGGGGATTAGGAATAATGTTTTAGCATTCATTTTGGGAGCCACTGCAGTAACGCCCTAGGAAGCCATGCCAAAAAAGACTGAAGTCCAAGGTGTGCTTATTCGGATCAGTTTACAAGCCAAAAGCACACTAAAACTACTATGCATAAGTATAAATAAAAATGTACATTGATTTGTTATTTCACTTCTGGACTTTTCTTGACAGAACTAATTTATTAATATAGAGAAGATGCTAATTTTTAACACCATAATCTGACAATCTTTTTTAAAGCAAAATATAGCTTGGATTTTGGTCTCTGCTATTATTCTTTTCTAACTGTGTACTGTACTACCCCCTTCATCTTGATGGAATGTACCACGCTATGTCACAAGAGAAGAAAAGAATAGAAAACAAAGGAAAAGCTCAGAAGTAATCTGCAAATAGAAGTTGTTTCAGTTCTTCACAGAGTATTTGCTTTTTGCAGTAAACAAAGCAAAAATAATCTTTGGACTCAATCGTGTGATATAAGCTAGTTTACTAACAGGATAACACCACTGTAACTACAATGGAATTCAAATTGGCTATTAAGTTATGCTCGCGTAGACAGTGGCAATATGTTAGACAACTGTGAAAAGAGAAGGAGGCATCGCCGACCGTCTGTGGCCCCAAACAGGCCACTTCCATATGCTCCCGAATGCCTGACAGCTTTGCAGCCCAAGTCCCAACTCCTTCTCAGCGACTTCCATATGGTACCCACAGATTGAGAGCTTGCCTTTCTAAGACAGGCACAGTCTCACTGGTATTATGTTGCACTGAATATTTGTGAGCAGTGATTCATATTTTTATTGCAAAAATAAGATTATGAATACTACTTTTCCCACTTTCATCAAAAGAGACAGTTATGGATCCTGACAATCTTATATTTTACTTTTGTAGAAAGAAATTAGTTGCATGCATTTTAATCTAATATTGAAATGGACAGGCCACCATCTATGCCTGATCTGCTGTGTCTGGGACATGGTGAGTGCTGGGGTTCAGTGTGAACAGAGCCCAGTCTCAAGCAGCTCACTGTGTAGTGAGGAGTCAGAAAATAAAAACAGGCAATACGTAACTGTGCGTGAATGTCATTGTTTTGATGTGCTATTCTCACATCTAAACCAAAGGGATTGAATTTAATGGAAACATGTTATATATAATGAGCAAAAATGTGAACAAAGGAAAGGACAATTGATTTCAGTATTTCTTGAGGATGTGTTTATTTTAGGCCTTTTACATTCATTTCTTTGTTCATTGAGCATTTGTTGTTTTCAGACTTGTGAAACACTGAGTATCACCTGTTCTACTTGGCAAAGACTTAATAGGCAGTGGTCATTATTTTCATTTCAGCAGAGAGAGACAACCATACCCTAAATTATAAATAGAATTATGAAAGCACAGACCACTTTCTAAAAGGCGGGTTTGCTTTCTTAGTAAGAGATAAATACTACTGGTACAATAGATTACAAAGAAGTGTGTATTATTCTGCTATTAAAAAAAATTTTTGTTTAAAGAAATTTTTCACTTCCTACAAAGCCTTTTTAAAAAACAGAAAGTCAGAAAAGTGATATGTTGACAAATATGTACAATTTATGTAAGAAAAGAAATAAAATCCTAAAGAAATGTTTAACACAAACCAAATTGACATGATAGTAAACTGAAAATACATAGAAACATTGGTAAAAGAAAAAAGATGGAGTATGATATTTCAAGAATCAGAAAAAAGGAAAAAAAAATATTAGCACCTTCTCTTAATCAGACTTCCTAAGAATTTATTTTGCATTTCTTTCTCTCTCAGAGAATTCGACCAGATCTGGATTTGAGATTACTTGTAACATAGCTTTTTTTTGGGAAAACTTAAGGGACAGGAAAAACATAGCCTTTTTTCTTTAGTCCATTCTCCCCATTCTTTGCCCAAACTTCTAGAAGAGTCCAAGAAACATTTCTTATGCACCACCCCCCCAAAAAATCTCCTCTCCACCCTCTCTCCACTGCGTGAGGCTTAATGACCTTTGTTTTCCTTCTTTCTTAGCTCCTGACAACCCTCAGTGGTGTTCTGGCCGTGGGATCATCTCCTAGTTTCTAGCTCTTGTCTGAGTCACGGCCCCGGATTTCCAGCATTCAACTTGTGATTGGTGGGGGTAGGGGAGGTGCAAAAGAGGATGGGGAAACAGATGGGGTGGGTGTTTCATCTCTGCCAATGTTTCCCATATGCATATCAAATATGCAGAAAAATATTAATCCAAAGGGAAAAGGTGAGAATTTTTGTATTGATACATATAATTTTAGAGAAAACTGGTGGATTAGAATTTATAATGAAAGGGCTTGGAACCCCAATAGTCCATCAGTTGTCTATTAAAATATATAAATACTTTCTAGAAGAAAATTATCTTGAGGAGAAGCTAATGTTAACAGTCCCATCTCACACGTTTTCATAAATACGTGCAAACACTATTGCCTATGTTCATGAGTGCCTACGAATGAAACGACAAAGGTTTGTCCCTTTAGGGGTAAGAAACTCCCAAACTCTATCCCAGAATTCGAGTCGGATGGCACTCTGTATTTTTAGTGCATTTGAAACTTAATCATGATTTTCTTAGAAATCACTATTTATCATGAAAATATGCACTCAGTTCTGACTATTTGCATGTACAGTCTATTTTCACCTTACAGGGGTCTAATTAAATGTGGTAACACCTCACTCAGGTATGAAATGCCACAAACAACTACGCTCCAATATGATTTGTGAAACACTTCGGAAAATGTGCACTGAATCATTTGCAGCGACCTCCACTAACTAGAAAGAGCTCTTACATGAATCACCTAAGTGACAGGTAACTCTTCTCCATTTTATTTTAAAAGTAATTAGTCTTATGAAGCTACGAGACCAGAACATTGTTGGTATGCTGCCTGCGGCCCTTTCTGATGAGCTGGTGACACCACCTGTTTTAATAAGCCCGGAATTTTCTATTATTGTTCTACAGATTCAGAAAGAGCAGAATTATCTTCTCCTTTGGGCACTGCGAGTGTGATGCACGCCGAAGCCCTTGTTGTGTGAGCTAATGAACTGAAAGAAGGAAAATCGTCATCTACTGCAACCCCGAGGCAAGCGAAGTTTCTTTCCTACCAAACTAAATCTTCAGAAATGATGCATTCGAGCCACAGTGAGGGTGCTTCCTCGTCCACAGCTGATTAGGCAGAGAGCTGCTGAGTGAGGACGACCGCCGGTCAGCAGGCCAGGGAGGACAGAGCGGGGAGAGGAAGGTGATGATGGCCCTGCTCTGTGGCTGTCGGCTGTGGCAAGCAGGCGGCAGAATGTGCATAGCCCACAGCACTTGAAGACTTTGTGGCTCCCCTAAACTCTTACTTTTGGAGACTCTACACCACAACCCATCAAACAGACTGGAGATGAAGAGACACCCACAGATTGAATTCCCACTGTCTGATTTGGGGTCCTGGCCTCCTGACCACTCCTTCAGTGGTCTCTATTTGTAACTCTATGCAGAAGTACTTACTGAAGCCCAGATTATCTGGCTTTTGCTCAATTATTCATAAGATATAGGCAAAATTGCACATTTTGGAGGGGTATGGATTGCTTAGATAAATTGCAGGCAAGGAATCAATCCAAGATCTATTTGCTAGAAGCCTCTCTAGGTTAGCTTAGCTTACTTTTTCTCATTTCGATATGAAAACCATCATTACAACTACTTCTCTTTGAACTCTGAGAATAGAGAATCCTGAAAATTTGACAGTTGGTGGCAATTTATGTAACTTGTTCTATTACTGTTGGCAGAATGTGGGAAAACATGGGAATGAAAATTTGAATCTATAATATATACACACACATATCCACATGCATACATATACATACACACATACATATACATGCATGTGCACATGCATACACACATCCACATGCATATACATACCCACATATGCATGCATACATGCACACATATATATATGTGCATATGTACCTATATACACACATACATATATACACACATGTACATACTCATGTATATGTAGCACGTGTGTGTGTGTGTATATAATATTTTTTTTTTCACAGCAGCAAAGGGCAGAAATGACAGAGCAGTCAGCCTGGAGAGGGACTCAGAGATTATTCACCGCATGAGGCTTTCCACTCAGAGAGAATCTCAAGTTTTACTCCTTAGTTTCTGGTTTCTAACTATTGAGCAGTGGACACAGGAAACACCTGCCTCCTTCTCTTCTTCCCCTGCGCCCCTGTCACCTGCTTCTGGGTGCTGCTGCCAGTGGGGACGGCTCCCACATTCCCCAGGCCCCTCCTTCCTCCTAGCTGCATCCCCACGGCCTGCTCAGGTCCCCTTGTTAGCTCGGCTGCTCCCTCTGTCAGAAACGCCTGGCCCCTTGCTCACTCACCGCTCCAGCTCTTCCTGCCCCACAAGTCCAGCTCTAAGCCCACCCTCGGGGAAGCCTCCTTCCTCTGAGCGCCCCTAACTTCTGACGCAGGCTGGGCTCTGCCGTAGCCAGGAAGGCAGGTCTGTCTCCTCCAGGAGACCGGGAGCAGCTCACATTTGCAGTGCACCTACTCGGGCTCCTACCCCTGACCAGGGCAGGGACCCCCTCGGGTAGCTAAGCATCCCCATTTCGCACAGGTGGAAACAGAACAGTTAACCGCTGTTGTCCCACACTGCACAGGTGATGCGGTGGCCTGGGGCTGAGCAATTCCGCAAGGAAGAAGTGCGCCCTCTGCCCCTGCTTGGCGTGGGGCCCCTGACTCAGTCCTTTCTGTCTCCCGCAGGCACCTGTAGTTACTATGTATTTATTGATTCCACCTGGGGCAGGAGGTAGATGAGAAGGTGTGAGCTGGGTGGTCTTTGCCTAAGGCCACTTCACGCCCAGGGTCATGAGGGAGACTCTCTTCCTCCAGCCAGATGTCCCGCAGCCCCTGACAAGGGCCGGGGAGGCGCTGCTCCTTTGTGGCTCAGAGAACATCCGTGTCTCCTTATGACTCTGTCTCCTAACAAAATTGGGACATAAATGTGTGCCCGTGGACAGCAGGATTAAGAAAAATCCACTTGTGAGCTGATTAATATCAGTCTTCCTGGTTCCTTTTAAAATTTATAAGCACTATTAAGAATGATAAACTATATGTACTCCAATGAAGTGAAAATGGGTTTGTGACAAACCCTTTCTATAAATTAAAGGTTTTCACTAATTCTGCTAAAGTATTCACTTTTTTGGTAATGCTGCTTTAAAACTATTTTTTCCACATGTTTCTGTCTCTTTAACTTTCTTTATAGTTATTTTACACATTATCAGTAAGAAATAATGAATGTCCCACATGAAAAGCTCGGACTGCAGAACAGGAGACCCTGGGCACAGGAAGGACAGAAGCGTGAAGAGCACGCACAGGACCTGGCCCCGTGACAGGCGGGGAGCGTGTTCGGCTGCTCCAGCCCAGGCCGGGGGTCTGGGAGCTCAGGATGGACCTCGGCACGTGGGGACGAGGAGCGCAGGTGGAGCAGTGTGTCCCCATATCCCAGAGCAATGACACACGAGAGCAGGGTGACCACCCAGCCTGGAATAGCACTGAAAGTCCTATGTCCTGGGGAACTTCTCAGTCCCGAGCAAACGGGGACGGTTGGTCACCCTATTAAAGAGATATCTACAACAGGGATCCTAAAAAGAATGTGAAAACTGTTGAGGATTTTTAAGATTCATTGGTTTGCCGATTATCACTATCAGATGTCCTCACTTTGAACACTGAAAGGTTAAAATTTGACCTTACTTAGAGAAAAGACTCTTGGTGCAGTTCTATCAATACATCTTGAATGCTGCTCATGAAATTCAATCCTTTCCCTCTCCTACTCATGGCTGTGTGTTGTTCGGAAAGTATTCGTGAACTGAGAAGTATGTGACATGTGCCCACGTTTGTACCCTTGGCGTTTCGAGTCCAAGGTTAGTACTATTTGCCTTTGAGTGAGGTCATGCAGACGTTATAGATCATGGAATCGAGTCTCCTGTAGACACGGGGACCGGGGTGTGTGTGCGTGTGTGTGTGTGTGTGTAGCTGTGGGGTCTCCTCCTGAAGAGGCACCAATGTCCCAGGTTCCGATTTTGTGCTGCAAGGATTCTAGGACACTAACAGGCCTAGGACCTTTCCTTTTCCATACTAGAAAAAAATAGTTGTCTTATTTTTTTTTTTCAATTTTTTTAATAAAAAATACTTGTAAACTCAGACTGGCAGCAGGTAAAGATGAGTAAAGGATCCCTCTGGTAGTCAGTCTTTATCAAAGTAAATCCCTTCCTTTTGTGCCCGTCCAGCACCACATCTCTTATCACATTTTAAAATTAAAAAATGAACAAAGCAAAGGAAATTATCTTGAAGATTTTAGGTTCAAGTTTTTAAAAGTTGTTTTTAAAAGTTCAGTAAAATGACCACAAATTCTACTTTTTTTTTTTTTTCTGCTTTGGTTTTCCTCCTTGGTCTTATCTTTCCTGTTTGTATTCTGTATCACTCACCCACTTACCCAACCATCTTTCTGTCTGTCTGTCTACCTACACTCCTATCACCTACCTGTCTGACTGTCTTTTGAACATCTATTTATCTCAGGTCTTGTGTTATGCATAGGTGTATTTGTTTATATCCATATCTGTCTTCTCTTCCTTCTTTGGTTGCAGAATATGATAGGTGACTACATGATCTTTCAGGAAACTATCACTGGAGTCTCACAGAGTCTATGCCCACGGTTAAACACTGAAGGTAAGTAACAGTTACGGAGCCCTTACCAAGTGCCAAGCACATTGTTATTTATTTTCACTGTTTTGCTCACTGTCACCCCCAATCCTGCTGAAGTAGGTTTCATTATTCTTGCTTTACATCTTAGAGAGCAACTTTTCCAGTGTTGCACAGTAATGTGAGGTTACAGATAAAGTTTCCAGGAAACCTGGAATATGAAAGGCCTTGGAGGAGACAAATGTTGGGGAAGAGGGAGGGAAGGAGTCAAAGATCACTGTAAGATTCAGGTCCTGGCTGACCAGGGGAATGACGGTGTCGTTAATAGGGACAGCAAAGTCGTTGGGAGCTGTTGGTGATCAGTGGTAACAACAGCTGTCACTTATCAGGGTCTTAATGTGCTTGTCAGGTGCCAGGCACTGTGTTATTCCCCTGACTGTGCATTATAAGTGAACATCCTCATTTAATTCTTACCACAACCCTTGAGGAAAATGATGATTTTGATTTTGGACATGTTGCTTTTGATGTGGCCACGAGACAAGCCAGGGGACATGTTTGGCCAGCAACTGGAGAGTCAGGGTCTGAGCAGGACCCGAACACTTGGCAAGTCTCTCCAATCCAAGCTCCTTCAGCGAGAGAAGGAAGGGGAGCTGCCCCTGGCTGAGAGCAGGAGAAGGAAGGAGAGGAGGGAGGGAGGACCGGGCGAGACTGCGGAGCCGTGAGGTGGCCTCTCAGAAGCCACAGCAAGACAGAGTCATCAGTGGGGTCAAAGGAAAGGGAGGTCACGAAGGAGAGAAATTTCAGGGCTGATAATACGAAAGTCATGGCGAGGGCAATTTTAGAATTGCAGTGGGGACAGAAACTTTCCTTCAGGAGGAAAACCGTGTGAAGATGTGGAGAGGAAAAGGCGCCTTTTAACCTGCAACCTCCACTTCCGGGGCGGGCGGGGGAAGCTCAGCAAGGTTGCACTGGGGGGAAGGAGGGTGCAGCGCAGGGAGGGTGGGGGCCTCAGAGGGTTGGCAGGGAGGGCCTCAGAGGCTGCGGTGTAAGCGGGACCCCTTATTATCTATATTCCCATTGTAAAATGTTTCCAAAGTATACTTCCAGGAAACGGGGGAAATACTCTGCAGCTTGAAAAGGCAGTTCCACGGGATTGAGAACACTGTGTTGTAAGGACACGTGGGAATGGCAGGGGGTGGCAGTTCAACACTCTTCCTCAGTGGATGCGTCTTAATAGGTCCTTAGGACGTAACTAGACCAAAACTGAGAGATGGTCTTGGCGGTGTGGTCGGGGCAGCATATGATATGTAGTTAAAGTTTTCTTCAGCAGCACTCTCTCTGGATGCAATGCTTCAAGATTAGATTGAGATTTAAGGAATTATACAGGAAACAAAGAATTAGCCAAACATAATTAGTAGCTCATTCTAGTAGAATATGACAACAATAAAATGCCAAGCATCTACGTATGGTTGAGAGGACCAACACACCCGACATGCTCTCTCTCTTGTGCACAGGCACACAGACTCCTTCCATCGCCACCTTTGGAAACACTGCCTCATTTTGAACACAGCAAGAGTTGAGGGTCAACAGAAGTAGGCCCTGGGGGTCAACTTCAAACCAAGGTTCCAGCTGGAGAGGACCTGTCCCAGGAGGGAGGGACTGGCGGAAGCCCTGCTCAGCAAGTCTGTGGACGCCAGGTTAGAGGGGAAACGCTTGGAAGAGCCCCAAATGTCTGAGGCCTGCAAAGTGTGTTAATGACCAAGAAAGAGGGTTGGGGAGAAAGGAGGTGACGGGGAGCAGAGAGGTGGAGGGACGGACAAGGACACTGAAGTGCAGTGGTGAGCTCAGGGCTCAACAGGCAGCCTCACTCCTGCTGGCCAAGCAGGCCTGCACATTCTCACTGCCAGGACTAATTTTAGTAGCTCCCAAATATTTGGACGTTGATGCCTTAACAAATAGGCTCTTTGGATGAGCGAAGCGACCACAGCCTGAAACAAAAAAGCCATCCTCTTCAGCACAGGTATGCCCCTCTGACTACCAGGCATTGTCGGCCCCGCCCGGCTGCACTGCCCGCAATCCCAGGAACAACTGGCAGTGGTGAGCCCTGGCAGACAGCGTCCCGCTTGACGGGCAGGCGGCATGTGGCTGTGAGCGCCCGACCCCACGACCGCCAGCCTAGAGGTGCCAGGGAGCTTCCTGCTTTGGGAAAGATGGACAGATGGACATAAAGAAATAAGAAAGATCCGAAGGGAGGGAAGGAAGGAGGTGGGAAGGAAAAGGGGGAGGGAGGTTGGGAGAGAACAAAAGAGAGAAGGAGATCAAGGAGAAGAACTGAAACTAAGTTCTGCGACTTCAAAAGGAGCAACACGGACCACCAGGGACGCTGGCTGTGGAGTCTCTCTCCTGCAGAAGGGAGAGCCGAGTCTGCGGGTCACGAAGGAACGTGTCATTGGATGCGGAATCTCCACCACAGATGGCCTTATTTGTTGTCAAATATGATTAGTGTTAAGAAATAGTCTCCTAATCCAACGTGGACTTGAAAAAGTCTCTGATTTTATGTTTTTTCCAACATGTTTAAAACATGCACTACATTTAAAATATATTTTTATTTGAAATGCTTTTAGGAATACTTTCAAATGATATGCTGTTGCAATTTTTAACTTAGAATATAAAAACTTAAAAAACCATCTTTGAGGAAAAGTCATTGGATTAAATAATACGAAATTTTAAAAAGTGAAACTCTACAGCTAAAATCCTCAGTCCGTATCTACAGTGTCCTCCTGCCAGTTCTCAGGAAGACGGCCACCTCGCACACATTCCTCACTCTTTATCCGGATTCTTAAGAATTGTCAGTCTCAACATTTCTGGTCTGACAGCCCCAGGGAAGAATTGCCTTGTTGATAGTTTTCTACACTTGATAAGAGAATTTACAGGAAAGCAAATTGAATAATAGTAAAAGTACTAACTCTGACCTTTCCACACATTATCTTTAAAAGTTAAAATCAGCCCTCAAAAACAGATTTAAAACAAAACTAAAGTTTTTCCTCTAGGCATTTGAAGACTGACACTGATTTTTATCCCCTCAGTCTAAGTGAAGCCTCATGGAAATGATTAGAACACAAAATATATTTTTAATAATTTGATATTCATAAAAGTAGAACATTAAAACTTTTTGTTGATTCCACCACCAGTGCATAAAATGAATGCTTTAAAATTACCCTGAAGTTACATGCCAATGTGCCTGAAAATTTTTTTGTTTCTTTGTCATAAATCTTCATTTGAATTAAAGTCTTCAAATGTCTGTATCAAGTAACATATTATAATTCTGAAACCGGGAACAACAAAGCGTTACTATCTATTAGGTTTAAAAAACAAGGCTTTTATCTCTCACAGGCCTTGGGATCAGGTTTATGAATTATAGAACAGTAATAAGTCTCGGGTATTTGGAAAAATGGAGATCCCAGGAGTGGAGAAGGGTGTCAGATCGTTTCTACGCAGGAAATCTAGTGACAGCCACATGCTGCAGAAAGTTACAGATGTCTGCACCTGTCTAGCACTTGACAAATGCTCCCAACACACCCGACCTGGGAGCCAACAGGCATAACCATCTTCCCCAAAAGTACAACCTTACAAAAATAAAATATACTTTCATCAAGTCTAAATAGAGTTTCATGTAAGCCATACACGTTGGAGAAATCTAGCTTTGTATGCAGTAATAAAAAATGTATTTAAAATGAAATAAACACCTTAATTGACGCTCATCTTGAGACAACATAGCAAAGTTTAAATGTTTAAAAACAAGGCAATAGACACTTTTATGGTTGATAACAAGCTACAAATTTGTCTAGGGGAGAAAAAAATCATTAAATGTTTGACAAAAGGGCTGTGATAAGAGATAAAGAACACAGTATTCACTGTCTAAAGAGCTGGAGGGGGAAATACAGCTTGTCCCGGAGCCCACATTTTCAACTATGTGTGCTGTGATTACAGTTATACACAATGGATACTGTGTCGGTGCAGAGAAAAACAAACAATAGGTCTTTTTCTGAAAGTATCTGTAGGAAGAACATACAAATTAGTCAACAAGGGAACTGAAATAATCCTTGCATTCTTTGTAAAAATCATACTTCAAGGTTCATTTGCAAGAATGTTGGTATTCTTTCCCGGGTGCATCTTATTTTTCCTCATTCACTATAGAATTTTTCCCAACTTGCACCTGGTTTGACCAGCAGTCAGCTGGCTTCTGAGGGTTTTCCCTATTTCATTCCCTGCACCCCCCAGAGACTCTGTAGACAGCTGCACAACTGTGCTTTCTTTAGTTATAAAAGCAAGCTTGTGACATCCTTTGCTCGATTCAGTTAAAAACTGAATTAATTGAAATCAATTCAACGACTACTCCGCAGTACTTGCCGGTTGCAGGCACTGCTGATTTGGGAGGGGTTCGGAGAGCGGGGAGTAACGCACAGTCTTCAAGGAGCTTACAGTCTACTCTGGGGCTTGAAACAAGCTAACACAGAAAGGTGGAGTGTGTGTTTCCTAAGAGAGACTGTCCTGAAATGCAGAGACATGGATGGAAATGTCCTAGATTAGAGAATTCTGGACGACTCCAGAGCATAGGGACTTTGTGGCTGGACGTGGGAGTGGAGGTGAGGGTGGCAGAGGAACCTGGGCACAGAGGTCCGCATGGAGGGTGGTCCCCACGGCCGTTGTCCCAATGGCATGGAGCCTGAAGGGCCCACCCAAGATAGACTCGCAGGGCCTTACAGCTGAAGGGTGGCCTCGTGAAATCCCAGAGCTCAGAGAAGGCGTATAAACGATGTCTCTAAAGTGCCAAAGAGCAGCAGTGCTTCCCACAGACGATGGCGCAGAAAGTGACCCACAGCAGGGTGGGGGCAGAACAAGGGACAGTGGCCCAGATGGGAATACACAGGGGTCTGCCGAGGGCGGGAGATGGGGAAAGGACACATGGCGTGGCCGGGCATCTCGAAGCTGTTGAAAGATGTGGGCTTCAGACAAAGGGAAGATCATGTGACACTAAGATTGGACACCATGTGAGACTGGAGGGGGGGTGGTCTTTCATAGCAATTTGATTTAGAGGCTGGGAGGGAATTTGGTTTGGAGGGTTGGGAAGAGATGATAGTGAATTTAGTTTTTTAATTATAGCTTTTCTTTCTTTCTTTCTTTTTCTATTGCAATCTTCAAGTGCTAATGTCCATCCAGGTGGAATGGTTTAGGAAAAGGTGCTCATATTTTATGTTGTTCTCCTGGACTAAGGGCTGATCAATAGTCCCTTTTCTAACTTGAATTTGAGTAACATTTTGTTTCCAAGCCATTGCAATGATAAGATGTAAATAATATTTAAAATTTAGTATTCTAATAGATGCTTGATATGGGATTTCTGACTTGGGCTGTTTCAGGAGCAAAGCGATCCCTAGAGATGGTTTGGGTAACACATGGTTTACCTGAGAAGCAGCACGTGCTCGCTGGACAAGCATACTTGGAGCTGCTAGTGGACATCACTGATGACAGGCAAAATGGAATGGAAGTAATAAGTGAGAGAAGATCAAGTTGTTTTTGACTTGTCTTTTGGGGTGGGCTTACAGAACATTTGAGTGGATTTTTTTAACATAAAAGAACGCTTCACTTTTGCCCAATTCTAGTTCGGGGCTCCAGAGTTTTCCTAGAGTTCTAACTGAGGGGTTAGATTGTTCTTGTTAACTTTTATTCTTATAAATAGTTTTGACCACTGTAGTCCAATCAGAAGAAAAGTAGAAAATAGATCATTTTTACCTTCCGTAAGAAAAGAAATCTAAATTTCACAAGAAAGAACTGTCTTTAAAGTCCCTTGTGCTGTCTGGCAGGGCTGTTGGATTATTTTCAGACAGATGTTTAACCTTCAGAACTATCAGTGCATTGGGCTCTTTGCTTAGGAGCCGAGGCCCTTCCTGTGAGGTCTGACTGCTCTTGTCTAGTGCAAACCGCTGCACCAACCAGCTTGTGCCCTAACCTAGAAACCTCACATCCCAACCTCCGGCTCAAGGCAGACTGTTGAGGAATGGGCTCATCCTTATGACTATGCTTATGAAGAACAAATGTACATGTTGGGGACTTCGTGTTTTGTTTAGAATGTTTATGTCTTCATTTGAAATTCTACTTATGTTATATGAAGGCAAGTTTTCTGGCTCCTCATAGGATACTAGTGAGTAATTTGCTGAGGGGTTTACAGACAAGAACTTTCAGTTAGGATGCGAATAAGATGTTTTTCCTCTTGGAAAGGAAAACCAATTTAATGCAATCTGGACCCAGTCGCATTATTAAGACCTGCATGAGAAACCTACTGTCTTCTATTGGATTGACCTTGTCTACATGGAGTAAACTTTCTGATTTTTGGATTCTGTTACTTCTACTTAACGTGGATGAATTTTACTTCTTTTGTGGTGTTACCAGATCTCACAGAAATAAGTGACAGGCCACCGGGGAGTCTGACCATGCAAGCATGAACTGAGTAGCAGCAAACAGCATGTCCTCAGTGACCAGCGTGTCAGCATTTACATAAAGCCGGGACAGCCAACGTGGCCCTCGTCAGTCATGGGCATCGGGCGCATGGCGTCGCGAGCGGCTGATGCTCTACTGACACCGAAGGCTTGACAGCTGCACTTAAACACACTTGCACAAACTCACTGTATCTTGCCCCAAAGAAACCCAAGTGGCGTTAGCTGGTTGTGGGGCTACGATATAATGTTTTTTAATAGAAAATGAAATGGAATGTGTTGCTGTTTTGTGTAAAAGAGACCATGAGAGAGACTTGTAATCTGTAAACTAAAAGTTGATTGAAGCACTTGCCACAATACACAATGACATTTAGCCTTTACAGGTATCAGATAATAAACGATCAGGGCATAAAACCTCTAGTTCACCTCCATTATTCTCCAGTATAGTATGTAATAAATGCCCATCAGAAATAGATAATTCCCTTTTTTCCATTTCTCTGTAAGAGACTCTTAAAACACTGTGTTAACAAACTGGCTAGAATCGTACCGCCTACAACCAGAATTAGTCATTACAGCTATTATGCATTTGTGAGCAAATCTCTTATCAGTTCGTCTCATGCCTGACTTTTCTTCAACAAAGTTATGTTATATACAGAATTTTGCGGTACAGATGACGCTTCCTTTGATTGTACAAAAGGGCTTTATACATGCATTATAAATCTCCACTTCAATTTGTTTTGGTAAAATGTTTTATGCGGTATCATTCCCCAACCATTTCACCGTTCCCCAACCATCTTTGACATTTCTAAGAATTATCCTCTCATGTCTTGTTAGGCTAAAAGGGTATGGTCTCTATTTGATCAAAGGAAAGTATGTTGATCACTTACAAGATGAATAAAAATGTAAAAGATGTTTTTCAAGTTCTAGCACACATTTCTTAATTGTTCTTAGTAAATATCTACAAATGAATAGCATCCAGGGAGACCCTAAGCCCACACTTGCTTTGTATAAAGGAATCCTTTCCGTGCTACCAAATGCTATCTGGACAGACAATGACGACTGGTTTTCAGATCTCGAACACAATACAAGAACAACATGCAAAGTCAGACGTGAACTCAACTGCTGTTGCAACTTCTAAGGGAATTTTGGTGCAGATTATGTAACAAAAATGAAACTAGAAAAAGCGTGAGAAAGGCCACTTAAAGAAGATGATTAGGCTGCCCTTTTGAACCACAGAATCAAAGATTCTTCACCTCGCCAAGCTGGAGAGGACCTCCGTGCCCACGGGCCAAGCCCTTGGTGTGACCCCTATTTCCCAAGAGAGGGGCTTTTAGACCTGAGGATTAGTGGCCTGACTCTGATACAGGAGAGGGTGGACTCACAAATGGCATCGAATTAGTATTTTAACAAAGCCACCTCTAAGAGAATACATTAGATTTTCTACTGTAGCTTTGGGGGGCTTAAACAAATTTAGAGCTAGTGATCCATCATTTTGATCAAGCACAGGATTTTAGCATCAACTGCCATCAAAAAATTTATACAGTAACACATTAATTCAGTACTGAGTAAACATTCGGTAAATGCCCACTATGTCCATGCCAAAGACAATAATTACTTGGGGGAGCTTTTTCTATACACAGACTGGTTGATCCACGGCTCCTGTCACCCTGATGTGATGAAGCAAACCAGGACTGTCCTTGGGGACTCCATTTGCACTGATCACATAATTCCATTGGGAAAAGATAGCTGAGAAATGACAATTAGAATTATAAAAACAATATTATAAGTGGTCTTTCAAAGAAATACGATCATGATGGGACTTTTTCTCACTCATCATTTGTTTATCACCTTATTGAAGAGTGGACTGTCATTAGTGTTGATTCAGTGTGAGGCATGCACTAGACCCCAGGAATGGAAAGGTGACCAGGAGCAAGCCTTGCCTCCAAGGAGCTCTTTCCATAGTGATGGAGGCAGCCCCGGATGGGACCTGGAACAGAACAGGCTAAGTGCGAGACAGAGGCCATATGCGCTGCTCCAGCGTCACAGAAAGGCATTGTTGAGAGATGGCTGGGACACTGGGACTCCTCCCAGAACAAAGTCTTCTGGATCTGGGAGGAGGAGTGGGACTTTGATAAACCATGAAGATATGAGAATCTACTTTTTGTGTGGAAAACCCATTAAGTGAAAAGAGAGTGAAATAGGACAAGGGGGCTATGGGACTGGAAAATCCAACAGGGGCCTGGTGTTCTGCAGGCAGTGCCAGGATGAGCTCCGTGGGGAGGACAGTGGGCTCCCGGGTAGGAGGCCTCTTCAGCAGTCCCCGAGAGAGGTGAGGAGAGGCCTAAAGTCAGGTGGTGGCCACGGCAGGAGGAGAGACTGGGAGCCTTTTCCCAGGCAGAAGCCACAGGGCTGAGCAAAGTGACTGGGCTGGGGTAGTGAGGTGAGGATGGCACCCACGATGGCGCTGGGCTTCTGGCAGAGGCAAAAGGCTGGCCAGACAGGAGGGGTGGGTGTGGGAAGCCGGCAACGACTTCAATGTTGGCCACAGTGAGTTAAGCGTATCTAAAATACAGTCAAAAACCTGAGTTTGGTGTTCAGGAGAGAATGGACTTTTAGAAAAATGGAGTTGAGAACCACCGGCATGAGAGTGGATGTATGAAACCGCCTGGAGAACGTGGAGCTCAGGGGCTGGGGGCATCGTCCCTGCAGAGCAGGAGGAGGGGGTGAGGAGGGGTGCGAGCTGGGGCAAAGGAGAGGGGCGCTGTGGGCACAGAGTCCCCAGCGGAGATGTCAAAATTGCAAGAGTGGGTGCTCAGTAATAACTGTGGAAGTCATCATGATGTATGCTTGGGGGTGGCTGGCGGAGGTGATCAGACACTTCCTCTCTGTGCCAGTCAGGAGCTGGAGCAGAATGGCACCTCCAGGTGGGGGCACCACAGAGTGGTGGTTAGTAAATATTTGCTGAGTTGAATTATATCAAATTAAACTGAAGCAACGGAATGCCATCATTTTTTAGCCCATGAGATGGGCTGGGGAGTGGAGTCACCCTCAGGAGTAGTTTAAAATGTCACCTTCACATGACGGCCTCCACTGGGCCATGAGACAGGCCATGTCCAGGTGAGGGCTGCTAGAAATGACGGCAAGAATCAAGATCCCAAAAGCACAGTAAGAATACAAGATGGTAGAGCTTGGACTGGGCCACAGCTGGGCAAAACAGCTCTGTCCACCACACCAGTTCCATGCTGAGGAGAGAGGTGGAGAGTCTGGAACTGCAAGCACAGTGTGTGTGTGTGTGTGTGTGTGTGTGTCTGTGTGTAGGGGAAAGGTGCACATGGGAGAATTCCCTTAGTAATCTGAGGGGGATCTGCGAGTGGAGACGATCTGAATATTGCTTTCCAGTTGCTTTTAGATCAGCAGCTCTTCAGAGCCTGTGGCTGGTGGGCTGTGTTGGAATCGACCCCTGGGGCTCCATTCTGAGTAGAGTAGGGGAGAGCTGAAAGCTTGCAGAGAGGGGGATACACACCAAAACCTCCAGGCGAGGCGGCACATTACAAGGATTCTAGAAGGTCGTGGGTGCGTGCATCTCAGAGGGTGCCAGTGCCTGCCAGCTGAGAGGGCTGGCACAATGGCCCAGTCTTTGTGTAGGAAGCCTTGTGCCCTGCATGCTGGCCTGAAACAGAGAGATGGGGAGCAGCCCCCTCCTCCTCACTGCCTGGGGGTGCTGGGGTGATGTGCTGGGGCCTGGACTAGGTAGAGGCTTCTCTGAACTGGGGGAGGAAACACCAGGGAAGCAGCTTTAAACCTGAGGGCAACAAAATTCTCCCCTGAGTGGACTGGGGGGCAACGTGACTGGCCCTCGCCAGGCAGGCTGGGGGCTCACAGTCAGGAAACTAAACTGAGATACCTACAAATAAAGAGCATTTAATTTTTCCCTCTGACTACGCAACTGCGAAGTTCATTGTACAACTGCAAGGAAGCTGAGGTAGTTGCTTTGCGTTTCCTGCGGGATTAAACTGATGATGCAGTTACTTCCTCCAGCGTCTCGTCTCGGTTACGGATGGCGAATCTGCAGCTAGGCCACCAGTTTATGTTGTGGGTACCCAGTTTGCTCTTTTTCTTAAGGAATTCTTTGACCATCTAATATTTTCCTAAAATTTGGCTTATATCTCTGTGGTGAAATATACCAAAGGAACAGCGTGTAACATCATTAAGCTGTGTTGATTTGAAAAATCTAGATTTCCTATGACAACCCTGAACTACCCTGGAACTCCACTCATGCTGAACTTGAGATCCAGCTTCAGGATATCCTATTAAGGCGGATCCACGTTACAGGAATTATGTGGATTGTTTTATAACAAGGTCCCCTGATCTTTCTTTTTCAGTTTCATTTTCTATTACAATCCAGGCTTATTCTGGCCAATTGCTCCCACTTACTTTTTTTTTTTTTTTTGGTAAAAATCAATTGTGACAACTCCCAGAGTGGGGCTGCATTCCTCCTGCATCTGTCTCTCTCCGGTGGTGCCGTGCGTTGAGCTGCTGCAATGTGGTTAAGATCCTTTCCCATTGCTCTCGAAGGAGAGCACTGTTTGCTTCTCCTTACAGATGATGGCATGCTAAATTAATTAGGTTTTTTTGGTTTCTGCTAATTGCATTGCCTTTCTGGCTTTAGCCTTCCTGCCCTTGCGGATATCATGCCACGGAAATAAAACAAATCTTCCATGATCTGGCCTAATTTCCACTGCTTGTCCTGTTTCCATCTGCCCACCAGGTCTCTGAGTGTAACCAAACTGTTTTCTTCTTGTTCCTGTACACTGGTGTAGCGTGTGGAGCCTGCAGGACCGCCCTTTCCAGGAACGGTCAGCTTCTCTCCCTCCTGCGTCTCTGGGTGCCTCTGCATAGGTTTCTTTGTACTGATGCCTGAAGGCAGGCCGAGTTGTACTTCCTCAGCTTGCAGCCTTTCTTATCCCCTGTGGGAGCACAGCGGCAACTTGGGGAGGCTCTGAATCAACTCCTCTCAATCAGATGGATGGTTTTAGGAGCTCATAGTTATTTTTTTCCTAAGGAGAGTTTAGAAACTCATAGCATCTCTACCACTTAGAGCAATCAGAGGCATTACACTGGTGTGGCCAATGAGAATAACACCTTTTTTGTATGTGTGCTTCCTTTTCCTATTTGGATACTCAAAGTTCTTTGCAATTCAGAGTGAAATGTAATATTAAATAGATTGTGCCATTACTTAGGCACTAATTTTCTGATAGTTTTCATTATAGTTTGACACTCAAAATTCCATCATAATTTGTCATGGCCACATAAAATGTATGAGGGATGTTGTGAGTGAGCTAGCATCGAGGCGTACATAGACTGAATGTAACCCGTGGCATTAAAGAAACAATTTATGTACAGGACTTACCAGACACTTAAATGGACCTAAATTGAATAAGAAATGCTACTTGAGAACTTCCAGTTACTCTGTGTTCTATTATCTATGAGTCCTGCATACTAGCACCAGGGTAAATTTCTTAAGGAACCAAGCACAAAGAGCTAAATTTGCACATTGATTTTTGTCTTTTTATCTGTAGCTTAAGGCTAATTTAAAAGGATGGTGAGGAGATTCTATTTTCAACTGGCTGAAGTTCAATAAGAATATAATAAAACACTGTTATAGCAAACTCTTTCACAGTGAAATTTTGGCAAAGCTGAATCTAATTCCTTTCAATGTGCTCCAATACAGCCAAAATACTGTTCCAGTGAGTAAGACACCCATTAGAGTGACAAATTCCCTATAGTACAAGGATTTTTCCATATTTTATTTTAAACCAAACGAGCATTTCATTGCTTTAAATTAAGAATGCAAAAAGGAAATATTTTATAATAAAATCAATAAAAGACATAGTTTCATTAAAGCTATATTTTTATCATAAGTCTGCATTTTCCTAATTTTAGAAGCATATTTGATCATCTTCTATATAGGAAATTACTTTATTTAATTATCATTGTAGTGAAAGCTTTGCAGTTCTTTAGTAAAGCATACTGATCAGCTTAAAAACCCTAATGAAAAGAGTTACCATATGATAGATATCTGTAGGTACAAACCAAGGATGGAAAGTTTTAAAGATATGGTTCTTTTTCTTTCCTTTCTCTTCTTTTTTTTGAACCCCACCCCTTCCAGCCAGATCGACCTTTAAATCTTCCACTGACGGGAAGAGCTGAGAGAAGGTTTAGAGAGATGCAGGGTGAGGTTCTTAAAATCAGGAGCGTCACACACTCTCTCCATGTATTTTATGCTTCATTCCCTATTCATCTTCCTAAAACACTGGGTTTGGTCATATCATGTCCTACAAATTGTCAATCATTTCTCATTATCAAGATAAAGTAGAAACGAAAGCAATGGAGCTCTGACCTAATCTATAAGGCAAAGTGAACACTTTTTAGCTTCGCCTTCAATGCCCTTCTATGCCCTCCAGACTCCCAGAACGTTCTCCCGGCCATCTCCCTCTGCTTGTCTGATGGATGCTCTCCCAGAGCCAGCGGATCCTACTCATGCCCCCAGAACACACCATGGGAATGTTTGCCTTCACACCTTCCCAGATAATTTTCCTGATCTCAGATGCCTTCCATCTTTATTCATTCATTCTTCACTTGTTTAACAAATATCTATTGGTCATGCAATATGGACCAGCCACTTGGTTTCATGGCTGCATCTTCTAAACTATTCAGATTTTATCCATTTTTTAAGAAGTGTTTCTTCCATGGGGCTTCCTTAGATGCTAAGAACCAGTAGAATTTCCCCCTCTTGGGACTCACAGCCCTGACTCATCTTCTGCTCTTCTGGTGCTGAGCAAAGTGGAGGCCTCTGTTTTGGACTGAGAGTAGAAACCACCAGAACAAGATTGCACTCTGTAAGTGCCAACCTCTGTGCCCTCCAGCAGGTCAATTAGCATCTCAGAGTTTCAGTTTCCTTGTCTATCAAATAGGGAAATATTTACACCTCAAGATTATTTGTGAAGATTAAATGAGATAATATAGGTGAAAGTTCCATGTTTATGTAAGAAATTACTGTTTCATAACTATGTCAAAGCTTAAATGTGCAATTTCTAAACTTCCCTAGTTAAATACTTCGAAATTCTTCTTTCTCATGAAACTTGTGAATGTAAAAGAGACCCATGCTAAAGGCAGATGCTACATTAAACACCAGGAGTCTCTTTTTGGATATGTCATGACTCTAGTGATTGTTTCCGGCACACAGAAATTAGTGGTGATTGTTATTATCAATATTAGCAAGATCATGACTCTCATTAACAGTTTTGTTTGGGTTGATTTTGTAGACAGAAGAACATTCCAAAGACCACTCTTGCCTGTGTTTTCATGAAGAACTAGAATCAAGTAAAACAAACTATCAATTTAAGCAAAGCCTTGACACTGTTAGAAATTTCTTCAGTAACTTTCATCCAGCAGCTGATATCATGAACACAAATTTTCAGGCATGGGCAAGAGAAATTAACTCATTGGTGGGAAGTGGCGGGGTCTGTAAGGAGAGAGAGGTAGCAGCTATTCCCCCCACCCCCAACAGTGGAATACAAAGAGCCTAGAAGAGTCTATTGCTTTCAATTGAAACTGCAAAAAGAATTAAGTAGGTTAAGCCTTAAGAATAATGTAACCTATTTGAGTTGAAATTTGACCAAGAATCCTTAAACCTTACCTAAGAGCAGTAAAGCTATAAGGATCGGAAGTGATTAGAAGCTTTGTTCAGGCCTCATCCAAAAGGGAGGACCGTCCATAGCGAAGTCGCTCTGAATAGCGCTCTGGGGCGTGGGCACGTCCCGATTCAGTGCTATCTCCTGAATCGCAACTCGATACAGCGTAGCACCTCCCGGGCCTTGGCAACCTGCCCCTCAACACTGCAGGTGGAACTCAGGTGATTATGGTGTGCTGGTACCTTTTTCCAGAGAGTTAAAAACACATTTACAGTAACTAAATGGTTAATGATGAGAAAAACAAAACAAAAATCATTGTAGGTCACTGCACTAATAATGAAACTCTGTTGTCCAGTTTGTAAAACAATAAAAATATGTCTAAAAAGCCTGCAGATGTGTGTATATATATTTTTTGCCACCTCAAGTAAATAGTCCCCTATTCTCTCTCCCCCGCACACGAGGACACATTTCAAGGGACGAGTTCTCGGGGTGGACTTGTCCCCAGAAGGGGGAGGGGGAGGACCCTGGCATGAGCCACCGTGACTGAGAACAAGTTCACAGTGTTCCTCTCTGGGGACCACAGAAGAATGGAGAATTGGCTCTTTCATCTCCCTTCCACCGCCCCTGAGCCTCTGCTGTCCCCAAGCGGCCGTCCGGATCACGGAGGTGGCCACAGAGATACCGAGTGTGTAGGTCAAAGTTCCCCAATGCCTTCTGTTTAAGAAGGTTGCATCATGTATTCTTTAACCCTTCATTTCCAAACGGCCTATGGTGTGGGAACAAGAGGGTCGGGTGAACTGAGTCTCACTCAGTTTCAAACCCTGGCAGAACAGTGGTGTCGGGATCTCTGAGCCCTGTCCCCTCCCATGAGGGCCTGGGCAGCTGATTCAATGATTCAGCGCTGCTTTGACTTCGGGGGAAGGCTGTTACCCTGGTGTTAACCTGAGTAGTTAGAGATACAAATTTTGAGTTCCACGTATCTGGGTTTGCACCCAGGTGCTCTTATTTGTAACCTGAGTGACCCTGGGGGAATGCTGTATCTGCCTGGAGCCCCAGCGTGCAAACACACAGAATGAGGATTAAAATACCGGTCAGGTAAAACACACACAGCACTGGCATGTGTTACTCCACGTGAGGCAGCCTTTGTTGTTAATCATTTGTGACTAATTTTTAAGAAAAGAAAAGTAGAATCTGATTTTTTGCACATTTACAACCTAAAGAAACAGTGCTTTTTGGCTTCTGTGTGCTCGAAGAGCCAAATAAGTTGCTCATAAGAGTAAAGGAATTAAACTGCTTTTTGGTGAACATACAAAAAACCCTCTCACAAATTCAATGGAACTTTTTAGCTGTATTTTCTGTGATCTATTTATTATAGTCTTATGATAATTCATGTAACAACCAATGCAAATTCATTATGCAGTATGGAATATAGAAGGTATTGTGGCCAGTACTCGTTAGGAAATCTTGTGAAGGCTTTACGATATTTTAACTAGTATACTTGTCAATAAACCCAAGCATGGTGTTCTCCAAGTGGAGAGAGCTCTTCATCTTCACAAATTTCTCAGCTTTCAAAAAGTATCAGTCAGATGTGTGCCTCACCCACGGCTTTCCACTGGGGAAGCAAGTGTGCCCACGAAACAGGAAGCAAAAAGGAAATCTTGAGCAAAAAGCACAACCTCTTAAACAGAGACACAGGACAGATGGAAGACTAGGTTAAGAAAAAGTGAAAACAGAGCCGAACAAAAATTAAGTATGGCTTGGAAAGGATTACAGTGATCAGGGCTGATAACTGGATAATGTAAGTGATAACAAAGTCAATGTCATCTCTAGAAAGACCTCCTGAAATCAGAGTGACCACTGGACACAGTGAGTAAGTCACATGGGCTGGCCAAGCACATACCAAGGAGCATGGCAGGAAGGTGCGGCCGGGAGTCCCTGCCTGTGTAGCCGTGGGCAGCAACCTTGCTGGCCTGGCCTGCAGGAAGTCATTTGTAAGTGGATGGGGGTGGAATTAGATGGTATTTCAGGGCTTGCACTTTGGATACCCCCATGACAGTTATAAAGAACTGTCAGATACTGCTCTGCCCTCAAGGAGCTTCTAGTCTGGATGGGAACTGACCATAAACACAGGCTGTGCAAGAAGTGCTAGAGAAAGAGGAAGTTTTTTTTGTTTTTTAAGAACACTAACTAAATGGATTGGACCCAGGCCACTCCGAGGATTCTGCGCCCCATTTTCCAGGGAGTGGCTGCAAGGTGCAAGCGTGAGGCGAGCGAAGGCTCGGTTCCGGGCAGCAGAGCCTGCGGAGGGGCCGAGGCCCCAGATCGAGCGCGCCAGGGCAGGGCAGCGGGACAGCAGCGCAGACCCAGCCACAGAGCTTTCGCCAGGAAAACGTTTTCCACTCCTGAAGAAAGGAACCCACCATTTAAAACTTAAGCTTTTTTACTAAGTCCTGAGTGGTAAATCTCCATGACTTAGTCCATCAACCTGAAAATTCAACTTGTAACAAATGGCAAGTAAGAACTTTAATTCTATCGGAACAGAAGAAATTTGGCCTTTTTAAAGAAAGAGCTCCATCAACCCAAATAGGAATTGTCACATGTAATTTTATCGAAATTTGACTGTATTACATGAGTGCTTTATTTTTGAACAGCGATTTAAAACATACCAGAGACACGGAATTCCACAAGACTATCAGTGACTCCTAAATGCTCACAGTACCGTGCCTAAGTCTCCCCTCTCCCTGGCGCTGAGTCAGTGGCGGGCGTGGGGAGCAGCTGGGCGGTGGACGTCATCACCGGGCCACAGGGAGCCTGGGACGCAGCACACCCCAGTGACGCGCAAACTTTCTGTCTCCAGAAGGAAAGACGAAGTTTGGCTGCAGATAACAGAAAACCCGACATAATACTTAGGCAGGACAGGTGTTCAATTTCTCTCCTGTCAGAAACAGTCTGGAAGGAAGCAATCTGGCCATTATGAAGTCCAAGGGCCTTGTGAAGTCACAGGAGAACTAGACTTCTATTTAATACTCTCAGATTAAAACGCCCTGCATTTGTCTTCTGCCTCAAGATCACTTCATTGCCAGAGGGGGCTGCTGGAGCCTTGGGCTTCTCACCTGAGCTCCAGACAGCAGGAAGGAGGAAGGAAGGACAAAAGAGCTGCCCCTGCCAGTTGACGTCTACACAGCACTTCCCCTTCTCCGCGGGTCTGGCCGCAGCAGTCACATGCAGAGGCCAAGCTGCGGCGTGGCCGGGGGTTGGGGGAGCCCAGGACGACACCGGGGCTTGACCGCTGGGGAGTGAGGGAGCACAGCACCTTCCAGTCCCTGTCTCAGTGTGCGGGTAAACAGCGGTGACAGCCCTGACGCTGGGCAGGACCCTCCTCCCCACCGCCCCTCTGTCTGTGCCGCCCCTCCCGTTTCTCTGCTCTCCTTCTTCTGGAAACTGTAGCACGAGTGCTCCTGGCTCTGAGTCTCCAGTCAAGGCCCAGGCTGAGCCTCTGCACAGTGTCAGGTGGTGAACGAGACACGGCAAACTGGTGCCTGTGGTGAACAAGTGGCCAAGCAGGGAAATGGCCCACTGTGTCCGCGGTGGGGGGCGTGTGCCACGGAGGGAAGGGAAGCTGGGGGTGGCTCTGAGAGGAGCCTGGGCTGGCCTAGGGCACATTTCTCAGACTCTTCTCCTCACAGGAAAAACATGGTTGAATCTCACCCACAAAAAAATCCCTTTTCTACTTTCTTCCCTAACGCTGTTTCACTCCCTCCTTCCATGGCACCGTTGCTCACAAAAGGGGTTTTTAACCCCTGACGCCCCAGTCATTCTTTGCGCCGCTGCCTGGTCTGCCCCACGGCCTCCTGTGACTCCTCTCGGGAGGCACAGACGCCCCGGCCACCACAGCCCGCCGCTGCTCCTCAGGCTTGGTCTTTCCTTCCCCCGGAGCTGTCCACGCTGTCCAGATCCTGGCTTTGCCAACTCCGTTCTGCAGGTTTTTCTGATGCTCGATTCGTCTGGGTTTCTCCTCCCAGCTCGTACTTTCTAAGTCGCCCCTGGCTTAACTTCTGGCTCTGTCTGTCTCCCAAATACAGATGCTGTAAACAGAGACTGTTCACGGCTCACTCTCCGTCTTTGACTACAAGACCTTTGGCAATTTTACTCAGTTTAACATTCGCAGTTATTGGCTTCATATGGACACTCCCAAGTATCTCTGTCCATCTCTGTCTTTCCCTTGACTGTATAATTCACTGCTCAGCTGTGTGTGATCCCCGGGGGTGTCTGTTATGTCCTGATTCCTGTGCATTGTTTTCTGCATTTTCTTCTCATCTTAGTTTCCACTGCCACTGCCCTAGTTCAGTCTCTTATTCTTTGTCCTGGATACAACAGTAGCCTCCAGGCTGGCTTAGCCAGCTCCAATCCAACTCTGTAAACGTCTTCGGACAAGTGGCTGCCATTTCCCTCGGTCTGAAGCCAGCTTCTGATGTCATTTGCTGATATTTCGGCAGCAGGTGATTATCCCAGGTTCCTGCGCTTGTCATTAAACACCCTCCGTTACTTCTCTGCTTTCTCTCTCTCCAGTCTTTTCCGTGCAACTTCTGCTGCAAGTTTGTTGCTTGTGTTCAAAGACTTTACTCATCCTATTTCTGCAGCTTAGAGTATGTTTCTCCCATCTGCCCAGCTTTTCAAGTCGAGGTGAAATGTTTTGTGAAAACTTCTCTCACCTCTAAAGCCAGGCTCCAAGAGCATTTCATCTAAATCACTCTCACTGTCTTTATATATGTAATTTCCTGAACATAACTGCAGTTCCTCCCTTCCTCCTTCCCTCATTTCCTTCCCTCTTTCCGTCCTTCCTTTCTACTTCCAGCTCTTAGCACGGTGCCTTTTCACCTGATAGGTGTTCAATAAATATTTACCAAGTGAGCAAACAAATGACAATCAAGAGAAAATGAATGAAGGTCATGATGGGGCTGGCTCACTGCCTGTGTGGGTGAGCGTCTTCCTTTCGCCTGTCTGTTACTTCCTTTGCTCTCTGTAAATGTCACTCATTAAAGAACAGGAAAGTTTTACCTTTTGTGACTTAGACTGAGATTGCACAACTTTTCTTGCAGCAACTGCAAGCGGGAAAAGAGAACCAGTGAACTGTCTGTGTTTGCTCTGACCACCCTGTGCCAGGAACAGGCATGTCTGCCTGAAGAAAGGAAGAAGCCGTTCAAATGAAGAAGTGAGATTCCGCATGCAGACTGATAAAAGAAACCTCCACGAGTAGGGGAGAAATAAGGAGGAGCAACTAACATTTTATAGCCACTCTTAACTGATCTACTTGTGTTTTGTTATTTGTTTGAATAAGGTCATTTTGACTGGGAAGCCCCTACGTCTGAATTAGACACGTGCTCAGAAATGAACAGAACAGACTCCTTACCTGGGCCTTGCACCAGAGGACTGAAACATAAACTGTGCTTTATGTCAGGAACGATTCTAGTATCCGAGATTGGAAATCTAAAAGGGAAAAGGCCCATTTGTCTTCTGATCTACTACGACCCAGGAGCAAAGTCGGGAGCTGTGAGTGAGAACGGTTGGGGTCCGTGGATAGAAATTCCTCTTGAGGAAGCAGCGGTGGTCTCCTCTGTGCCGGGTGCTGTGCAGACCTTATCTGGCTTATTGCTCCCTTATGTTTCACGGTATGATGGGCCAGGGCTCAGGAAATTCCGCTTCAACGTGCAGCTCACACGCTCTGTGCCACTGGGGCCCCCCTCACTCCCCATCATGGCCCCCGGCCGCTGCTCCTGTTTCCCAGCTCCTTGAGCTTTCACATAGCCCCAGGCTACCAGAGATGCCACCGAGCCTTTCCACCCCAAATGACTGTTACTACAGTCCCTCATGAGTGGTGGCATCATGGGGCACGGGGGTGATCTTTAAACACCCCCCTCAGCCTTCGTAAGTCCCCTCCACCCCCCACCAAGCCAACCCAAACACGTGCCTCATCTCAGTGCAAACCCCAGGCTGGCTCTGCAGCTCCCAGAGAAGTCCCTGCAGGCCACTTCCAACCAGATGGCTCCCCTAGAGACTCAGGAGCTGACATTGCTCCCCTGGATTAAAATTAACTCTCCTTTCGCAGCCCAAAGCCAGTTATGGTAGAGGGGCAGACCCTAGTCTGGTGCCCTTTCCTCCCAGCAGCCAGCCAGACGGCAGCCGTGTCTGAGGGGTCCAGGGTCCAGGTCAGGAAGTAGCCTGAGAGACCAGGATGATTTCACCTAATGAAGATTAAGACAGCAGGAAAATAAACCGTTTTAAAAAGCATAAATAGATGATGCAGCAACACGGCATTACAGAAAAAGTCTGGCAGACCTGGGTTGGTATTTCGGCTTTGCTACCAACAAACTTTGAACAAACGTTTTCCTCTTTCTGCACTTAGTTTCCCTATGTATAAAAGGGTAAAATAGTCCTTCCTCTTACGTTTGCTGTCGGATTCAACGAGGCAGTCGGGGCACAGTGCCTGCCACAGCAGGAGCCCCAAGCGGTGGCAGCAGCATCAGTACTAGCACTAGCAGAAGTGATGACGACCATGGAGACAGGGCCCAGGTGTTTGCTGCCTTGAATGAGAATCCAATGAGATGAAATGGACAAACTCGTATGAGAGGTTTAAGTCAAATACATGAAATAATTTCCTGGGAGTGATGACTGGCAGACTGCGGGGTTCTCCTGTGAGGGGCCCTTCTTAGCAGGTAGCGATGGTAAGGCTGAGTCTGAAGGCAACGAGATAGACTGGTTGACTTTTGAAGGTGCTTTCTTGCACTATCTTGCACTATGATTATATTTATTCTCTCTACAGCAAAAAAAAAAAAAAAGATATTCACTAGAATAAAGTGTCTATCACCCTATGGCCAGGCATTGGGAACCTGCAGTCTGAAGAGTCCTTCGTATTCAGAAATTCTCACTTCTCTCTTCCGTGCTCAGACTGGAAAGCAAAGTGAGCCTTCACAGTAACCATAAAAGGGCACTCCACATAAGAAATCACTTCCAGGTAGGTAGAAATATTTGAAGAAGGTGCCATGGAAGGCTACACATCCCTGAGGAATGCATTTTCTTGCACAGGGTGGTCAAAGAACTGCTTGACTACTCTGGATTTTTGGCCTTGAGTCATAAATGCTTAGCTGGAACGTGCTCCGGACGGTGACGCCATCCTTCATGTACTTAAGTCCCTTTAGCGTCTGGAGCGCAGAGCGACGCCTTCGGACCTGGGAAGGGCCAGACACCAGCACCCTTTACCTCTAAGTTTTGAACCAGGAACTCACGAAGTGCCCGCCACACAGGGCTGAAGACTGCTGGCCTGGGAACGTGCAGACACCCACTGAAGCACCCTCCTGGCTTTTAGTGCGGAGCGAGCAACCTTGAAAGTGTTTTCTACAGAAAGGGAAGCAGCAACTGTAGTTACTACCTGAGTTCTGGAGGCCTCGAGGCAAAGTCATCTGCAACGTGTGGGGAGACACAGAGCAAAATGCTGAGGATTCATGAGTTAGGATGAGCCTGGCTATTGCACGAGTCCCAGGGCTGAATGAAGACAGCGACGAGGAGAACCGTACCTATGCCACTAAGGGGAACAGGAATGTTCTGGTTTCTGAAATGGGTTATGGTACCTCTAAAGCCTAGGCATGCAAATCCTCTGCACTCTTGACTGGGGTGGGATGAGAGCATGGCCCAGAATGTTTCTCTTCTGAGGAGCAACTGTTTTTGGAAATTCCACAACCTACCCGTGATTTTTGAATTTTTTTTTACAGGTTCATAAATGAAATAGATGCTCATATTGTATAAGAAATTGAGATAATCTAGACCAAACCATTATTTTTAATATTTTCAAAATAACATTTTTCTGATGATACAGTTTATTATGGAAGAGACAGTAAGTGAAGAGAAGGTTTAAAAAACCCAATCATTTATACTCTTCCTCCTGAGATATGCCATCATTGCAATTTAACTGTATTTCTTAACTTTTGTGTGTGTGTATATTCAAAATGCACACACAATAATACATAATTAAGATATAGAATGTTTTTATACTTTTTAAACTTAATTTTATATTATGAAAATTTTATCATGTCCTTAAGTATTATTCACTCATTTAAATGGCAGCATAATATTCCATCATAGGTATAAAACATAATTTATTCAACTCTTTCCATACTGGTGGGTGTTTAACTTGTATTCATTTTTTCACTATTATTAAAAACAGATTTAGAATATCTAGGTACTTGAGTCTCTTTCCATCTTTAATTATTTCCTTAGGTTTACTTCTTAGAATTAAAATGATTAGGTCAAGTTTACCAATATTTTAAAATCTATTAATAATTGGCATCCCAGTCTCTGTTTTAGAGATTAGTGATTGAGGCCAAATAAGTCCAGAATTTTCTGGAGATCACAAAGTTCTTAGTGCCAGAAGTGTGACCCGAAGCCAGCTGCCCTCTCTCCTGAGTGCCAGGACCCAGCAAAAGGGAAGGAAGCAAGAAATTTTGTGCATCAATATGTGCTGCATCCGTCTCCCCCACACTCGAGACCCTGCACAAGCGTTCATGCTTTCTCAGCGTGTGTGTGTGTGAGTGTGTGTGTGTACACTGATAAAAATTATTCCATGACCTGGGTCAAAAAGGCTTTCTCTGGGGCAGCTTCCTATTTACCCTAATGCTTAAGCAAAAGATAATTTCTGACAATTAAAATAACGAAAGTAACAAAAATCCATTTATCTTTGTTGTGCTTTTGGTGGCTTCCATTTAGAGAATCGTACGCAGAGTTAAGGTCAGCTCTTTTAGGGTGAGGGGGTGGAAATTTCTGAGCTGATCAAGGGAGGGGAACTGCAAATTTCCAATGCTGGCTGCAAATCTGAGACCTTATAAAGCGATTTACAAGTTTTAAGTATATACCAAAAGGCACATGGCCTTGTTCTAAAACTGTGGCTTAATAAAATGTAGAAGCGGAGCGTTTCCTGGGATTATGATGAAAGGTACTTCTATGTTTGGAAGACAGTTCTGTAACTTGCATACTTAGGGGGTCCTTGCTGAGAACAGCCAGGGCTGATAGGCCCCTAACTGAGGGCAGGTCTGTCAACTTTGTGTGCCAGGTTGATGGACTTCTTATTTACTGTAGTATAAAAACAAACCAGTGGTAGAGTCTGTGGAAAATGCCCCTCGCTACCCATCTGCTCTCACAGGGGAATCTCTTCTACACTCTCAGGAGGGGTCTCCACAGGTGGTGCTACCAGTCTGGGCCAGCGTGGTCCAGTTTCGAGAGGAGCTCATGGCCCACGGGCTCCCACTCCTCCAGGAAGGAAGCAGTTCTTTCTCAGTCTGTGTGTCTTTCTTCTCCTCTCTTCACCCCTCCATAGACACCCATGACCTTATCACTGCCCAGCTGGCACAGCCAACCAGAATGGGCTTAGTCACTCTGGTGAGAAATTAGGGGAAAAAGTTGTTTTATTTCCAGTTTAATTTTGAACCCTTTTGCACTTGGGAAGAGCTGTAATTGTGTTACTATTGAGACACCATTGGGAGTAGATAAGATCTTATGCTTTAGAGCAGACAGACTGTGTGATCTTGGGAAAATTGCTTAACCTCTCTGAGCTTTAGCTTCCTCATCTGTAAAATGGGAGGGAATGCCCACCTCCTCTGGTGGCAAGGATATAAGATAAATAAATTAATGCCAATAAATGGCTTAGTGTACTCAGTCAGTGTCAGCTATTCTCAGCTGCTGGCTTTGTGGTTAGGCTTCCTTGGGACTCCCCCTCCGATTTGCATTTTCCTCTCATCTTGACTACTGAGTGGCAAGCTTCTTGTCTTTCTTCAAAATTCTTCCTGGCCAACATTACATTATAATGACCATTTCACCTATACTACTACTCGTCCTTGAATGGATTCGTAATGTAGCCACCAGCATGTTCTAGTTTGCTTTTAAAAATTATGGTTGAATCTGCATTTTTGATCTTTTGAAATATCAAAAGCAAATTAAATTAGCTATCTTACTATTAGTTGATGCAAAAGTCTTTATGCTCATATTTCACAGAAAAGCAAGTCTAATAATTTCTGAGAATTTTGCTATAATCTAGCACAAGGCGAAATCCTTTAATTTCATTTCATGAGTTGACATTTAGGAGCTACGTTATAAAGTAATATGGAGATTTCACGATAAGCACAGGGCACAGATGAAAACGAATGGGAGAATACCAGGAGGAATAAAAAGGAAGGTCTGAGTGATAAATTAAAAAAGTAGGAACTGGAGCAACCCTAACGCAGACCAGCGAAGAGGCCTAGAGTGGGCCATGGAAAGGAAGTAAACTGGGACGCATGTGAGGGACAGTAACTGGAGACAGGCCATTACCACCAGGTGGGGGACAAAGGTCCATGAGGAGGAATCTATGCTGTCTAAAGAGTATTTTATCTGCTATACGGCCATCTTCCAAGTTATCATGTACAAGAAGCATAAGTAGAACAGAAGAGCTCACTCCGTGGCAGTGGATTGTGCAGCACAATAGACTAAGGTTAACTCCTGAGAGATGTCCAGGGTCCTCCTAAGACCAAGGGGAGGAGGGTCTGGGTCAAGGGACCACAAGGAAGGATCACCACCTAGTGGTATTTGGAGAAAACTGCAGGCACGTGACCCTCGATCTAAAGACATGCGCTAGGGAATGTATCCTTCAGCTTAACAGTCACGGCAGACTATGTGCTGCCAGCGGTCCTCAACCCTTTTAGCACCAGAGACCAGTTTCATGGAAGATAATTTTTCCATGGACAGGTGGGGTGGGGTGGGGCGGGGAGTGGGGAGGCAGAGCACAGGCGGTGATGCGAGTGATGGGGAGTGGCTGTAAATACGCCAATAGATGGAGCTTCCCTTGCTTGCCCATCCGCTGCTCACCTCCTGCTGTGTGCATCCCCTTTCCTAAGTTTCATGGAAGACAATTTTTCCACGGATGGATGGGTTGCCGGTGGTGGGTGGCGCAGTGGAGCTCTGAGGCCTGACCTCTAACAGGTCTGAGGCCCAGGGATTGGGGACCACAGTGTTGGGCAACCAGAGATGCAAGGAGGTGATTCCTGCCCTCTGGGACTTTATGGGGTAAAAGCCATACGGAACAGGTGATTTTTACCTATCTTCAAGTACCGTCTGTCTGGACGGTGTCTAGAAAAGGTGGAAGAGCCTTGGGTGGGACACTTTCCTCCAGAAGCGAGCTTTCCTCCTTCCTATCACCCCCGTCTGTTCTGGAAGCCTCACGGCCTGCAGGTCCATTTCACCCCAGCTCCCACCTGAAACAGCCCCAAGTAGGCCCTTGTCACCGCATACAACTAAGGCGACCTGTGTCCTCCTCCCTCTGCAATCCACATGTTAAAGTCCTAATCCCCAGTGCCTCGGACTGTGATTGTATTTGGAGAGAGGGTCTTTAAAGAGGTCACATGGGTGGTCACTAATCCTTACAAAAAGAGACAAGGACACAGAAAACACACAGGCTGACGGACAGCCCCATCAGGTTGCCAACAGAAGGTGGCTGTCTGCAAGACAGGAGGGAGGTCTTGCTGACACCCTGATCTTGCACTGCCGGCCTCCGGAACGGTGAGAAAGCAAATGTCCACTGTTAGAGCCGCCGGTCTGTGGTGCTTCGTCAGGGCAGCCCAGGCCAACTGAGACGCTCCCGCGTCTATACGGCTTCCCGCCCCTCCCAGCCTGCCGAGTGACCTTTCTCTCCTGAACTCTCTGGCCAGCTCCTCCTAGACGTATCCTTTTGCCACATCCCTTCTGCTAATTCCTAACCTGGGATAATCGAACCCAGAGATCATGTGATGATTTCTGTTTCTACAGCGGGGCTGCTGCAGGAGCACAGCACGGAAACAGCCTCATGACGTGGGGCCAATTCTGTGTCCCCAGCAAACTTGTCCCCTGTCCCTGGTCGGCTCCCACTGTGTCCAGCTCCACGGCGATTCCAAACCCGCACCACTCATCCTAATCCACCGACCGTATCTCTGCTCTTTCACCCGGCAGTTGACCCCAGTCTCTAGCTCATTTGGAAAGTCAGATGTCAACGCCTTCACTCCCACTCTGCACCCTCAACACCTCATCTTCTCCGCGCTGAGGAAGGTGCTTCCTTTCCTTCTCTGGGGGAAATTCCTGAACATCAGATGTGATTCCATACACTGCAGTTAATTTTATCATAGTACACGCTGGAACGCAATGTGTGCTGATATCACAGTTGCTACTAATTTTTAAAAAAGGTACAACTGAAAATTAACCTTTTATTCAAGTCAATACTGCTTCTCATTTTGGGATGTTTATGACATTTTGTCAAAAGAAGATTCAGAAAACACCTAGAGAAAATAGGTTAATAACTAATAACACAATTAGGACCACATAGACCTCTGCCCTTCTGGGTTTCAAAAGAAAGAAAATAAGTGCATATACTATTGTATTGTATTTTATTAGCTTTAGTTCTGCCAAATTTTACTCAAATATTGACATCTTTTGTAGCTGGTAAAATCAGTGTATTAACTTTTAACTTTCACACTGAAAGTTAATCTATATTTTGTGCTAAAATATTATGACCACAACTTCCATTACTCCATATAAGTTAGGAAGGGAAACACAGTTGTAAATACTTAACACTTCAAAATTCCCCACTTAAAAATATTCAGTGTAGGTGACTGGAGAATGCAGTTCATAGGGATAAAAGTTAGAACTTTGAAATCAAGTCATTTGTTCTTTTGCTGGAGGTGGTCTTCCCTTTCATTATATTGAAAACCCACACTTAGTCTCAGACATATATATAATGATAAGGAATTAGAGGTGGGCCAAAGGAAATAACATTTTAAATTTACTGTAGTCAAAGTCATTTTCAGTTTTTTTGTTGTTGTTAAATTAGAACAGGGGTTGAAGCAGAATTCATTCAACACTTTCATAAATGTTTATTGGAATGCCTGTCCTATTTCCCCACAGGATAATTTTGACATCTGTGATGTGGACCTTGACCTCTAGTTCAAGAATTAAAATACATACAATCAATTGAAAAAAAAATAGGAAAACAGGAATAAATACTATTCAGTTTGGAACCTATGGGATCAATATTGGAAAGAGTAACTGCAACAATTTGAGTAATAATAATATTATTTAGTGACAACAGCTACATTTTGTATGTCATTTAATAGTTTATAAATCACTTTCATGGGCACTGCCATTGCCAAAAATGGCTTCAGGGAGATGGTGGGACTGGCTTTAAAGGAAGTGGGACTTTAAAACTCTATGGAACTTTAAATCTTTTCAGAGTTTTGAGTAGAATCAAGATAATTTATTAAGTGAATCTACCCCTTGGTTCTATAAAACACTGTATAATTCACATTTTTTTCCATTTTAGAAAAATCGTAGCATTTTCTGTAAAATCATGATTAAGAGGGTACAATTTTATGTTAAATTACTTTTAACTAAATCATATCACTGTTATTTAGCTAGGTTTGAACATTTTAATATGAATATGATTGAGTTGGGAAGATTTACAACTATAAAGAGCTCAACATGGTATAAAGCACTTTTCATTTGTAAACTGTCACATTTTATTATTCATATGTATCTCTAAACAATGCCATGATGTGTATCAACTTGGTAGAACACTCTGCAGGATAACAGACCAGCGTTACTTAATGAATCAGTGTTTAAGCTGGGACCTCATGTTTCTCCGAGTTGATCAGTGGCCTTCCGAAAAAGTTACAGGATGTTCACATCTCATAAAGAAACTATAAAAAGGCCTCACTGAATATAGAAAATAACAAACTATAAAATTTAGTCATGATAATGGCAAAATTAAGCTTAAGGTTTCTTTTGTCAGAAAGCTAGAGAAATTCTAGTGGTCATGACTTCATGCTTTAACAGCTAACTGAAACAATGGCTTTTTTGATTGTGCAGACATTCTAGCTCTCCTTCTGCAATAGGGATTATCAGACCCAAATAGCGTCATTATCCAAGTTGTCACAGTGATACATATTCTGCTTCTGAGAGGCTATAATTTCAATTGCTAGAAAATATTATCAGTACTTTATTTGGATGAAAAAAATGGAGATTTTAACATGAATATAATTTATTTATGCTTCCTCTCTTTTGGATTTCCTGAAATTCAGTAAAAGATGTTATGGTGGACTAGTTTTGCTACCAAATAACAAACAAGAAAAGAATATTGTGCCAGATACAGAATTTTGTCCAATTTTGCACTCATTCAGCCAGACACTATATAGTAATAAGTAGACTATGCTTAATTCAAAATGGAATATTTTACAGTGACATGCTTGGTAAATGTATCCCCTACCAGCACAGATGGTATAAAAATGCTTAGCGATTCTTTTTTCAGACTTCATGTCATGCTGTGGGAAGATATGGCTGAAATAAATACATTTTATTTTGCTCTGTGACATTTTTTCCATATGATTTAATTATAGAGAAGGGCACATAAGAGAGCTCCACTATTAAGTGGGATCCATTATACGCTTAAGAGCAAATTCAAATCTTTTGTTGCACACATTTTTAGAAAATAAATTGTGCACACCATGTAAATAATATGACATTTGGCTGCAGTCAATTTGGTTTATGTATTTTGCCCAGAGGAACAGGTGATTCAAAGTTTAATTTGCCCCTCATCTACTTATTCTTAATAACTTGGCACAGTAAGCAGTTCTTGGGATATCAATATACCAATTAACAAAATAATTCTTTCACTGCTGGTGAAATAAAGAGTTGATTCTAATCTACATTTTTTTGTCGTTGTTGTTGTTCAGGGCAAATGGAACAAACAAAACAGTCAAAGAGGGAGAGAAGACAGATTCAGTGTTGCCCCAGCAGATGCGGAGGAAACGAGCACAAAACCCTTTCACATGTGCTGGGCGAGGACGGCGCTGCCCAGAAACCCCCCTTCAGCCGCTGCAGCCAGGCACGTGAGCTTCTGTGGTACTCAAACAGCGCGTCTGTCTTACACTAGATCTGTATTTGGACGGAGTCAAAGGAGCTCATCGGCACAACCAGTGAAAACTTCAAATAAGAAAAATTGTATCATTTGAATAAGACATTCTGTATTTAGGGAAGTTCGTAAAAAATAGCTAATGGTGCCCTGGATGCAATGACGCCTCTACCTCCCTCCACCACATCCTCACCTGCACCGTCCCGAATGAGCCTCCCTGATCTCTGGCCGGGACCACTACAGTGGTCTCTGAAATGATGTTTCTCTTCCCATGTTCCCCCTTTCTGTGGGGCTCTCCCCAGTTATTTCCTGAAGGCTGGACAGGGCAAGGCTTGAAGGCTCGAATTCTGAACTCTCTCCTCAGCCGCCCCACCCTGGACCAGCTGCCTCTTCGCTGGGTCGCCGTAAGTCTCTGTGCTCACCCCCATCTCAGCATTTATCAGGAGGATGGAGATTTCTGGTATTTTGTCTATTTTTCCCCATGAGACAACAGTCTCCTTGGGGATCAAGGCTCTGTCTCTTCACCAGTGTGTTCCCAGTACCTGGCACCTCTAGGCAACCACGACATATGCAGTGGGTGATGGAACGAGTGACATCACTCCCCATCCGTTTTTTCTCACTGAATTCTGGTGTGATTCTCGGGGGCTCAGCAGGCCTCTCTCCTGTGGCACCTCGCAGCCATTCGGTCCCTCCCTCCACAGCTCCTCTGTGCCAACCCCTGCCTGCACTCTGGGCCACTAACCAATTTATCTTTTTCTGAAAAGGCGCCATATCCTCCTTGTTTTTGTGCTTTTTCTCTGCTGTTCCTATGCCTGGACTGAATTTAACGTGCATCTCCAGAAATCGTAACACCTCGTTGGGGCCTTTTTTCACCAGACCTTTCTAAGACTCTCACCTGCATTCTGTTTGCAGCCATACAGTACTGGGTGTCCTGGGTAGACTGTGGGCCCCTGGGGACAGGGACTAGGTCTTGGTACTTTTTTCCCCTAAACTACCGTAGACCCTAACATACGTGCAAGGCATTTAGGAGAGGCTCAACACGTGCTTTTGGCATCAAACTTCTGTTAAAAATAATAATCTCAAACTCTCACCTAATACCTTCTGGTTCATACACACGCACACACACATGCACACACATACACACACAGGTATGCATATATACACACACATACATATGCAAAAATACACACCCTCCCTGAGCACACATCACCTTGCCAAATCACCACAGGAGCCCTACCATGAAATAAGATCAATATCACAAGCCTCAGAATGGTTCAGGGACTTGTCTAAGGCCACTCAGCTGACATTAATAACTGGGATTTAAGTCTGGGTTTCTGTCTCTGAGCTATGTGGCCTCTCTCGTTCACAGTGGTTTTTATTAAGTGTGATAGGGTTGCCAGCTTGAATCTATGGCCCCAAACCAATGGGCCAGTGGATAAGAGGTGGAACCAATTTGAGTGCTACATTGTTTGTTAACCTGATACTTTTGCAATCCAGCTCCCATAGTTCCTGCATTGAGGAGAGGTGCAAAGCGATCTGAGGGCAGCTCTCCTTTCCCGCCTGTGCACTCTACTAACCCGAGCCAGGGCACAGCAAGAGGTCCCCTTGCAGTAAGCCCTGGAGCCCAGGGAGTGTGCATCAGAGGTGGATGGGAAGCCGAGGCAGAGGCTTGTCCAGACCTGGGAGAAAATTCACACTTCGGCAGCATGCGGTGGGGACTTAGCTTAGTAGCCCAGAGTGTGGGCAGGGGTTGGGATGGCGACCTGGGCCGATTCAGAGGATATTCTTTTATTGGATGGAGAGGAGAGGAAGAACTTGGCAGAAAACAAATGGAAGCTGAAAAGACTGTGTCATGAACACATGTGACTCAGATATTTGACGGAATTTAAGGAGGATTAAGGTTGTTACAGAGCAAGTGGGAATAGCAACAAACAAATACTATTTTGTTACTTATTGTGACCCAGTTTTTATCTCCCAATTACCTCTCCCAATAAGGCCTTAGCATTTTCAAAAACAAATACTTTACATTTTTTAAAAGCCAAACTTTTTACAAAATGTGAAACTTTGTAGAATTTCACAATTATGCACGAGAACAGAAAAACAAAAGAAATAAAACATTGAAATAATGTCTATTTTAATCAGTTTCTGCTTATCTGAGAAAGGTTGTTCTTTGCTTCATGACAACTTAAAAATAAATCACAATATTTATTTACCTCCACAATATAGTATTCAGAGGTTTAAAATAATAATCCAGATCTATGAGTTCTTTTTGCCTTTGAAAATTTAACTTTGCAATTATTTATCAACCTTTGCATTTTACAATAAAAGTTATTACTCATACCAAAAGGAATTGAGGCTGAAGGTCTAAATCTATTTTAGTATAAACTGTCTTAATAATTTTAATATTTAATATGCTACTAAATACTTTTTTGAACTACTCAGACTATTTTTAAATATAAAAATATAATTCTAAAGTTAGATATAAGAATATTATATAAAATATGGACAGTAATGCTTTTATACTAATAAAATCCTCAGCATTTACATCTAGCTCATACGTGGAGCTGATAAAAAAGTAGTTGAAATTGGCAAGGAGGTGTGGAAATGGCTGAACATCCCCAGGTGGAAGCTGCGTGTTGGACTGTGTACACAGGACAGATCCAACTATTTCTAAAGAAGGAAGTTGGTCAGGTCCTGATTTTTTCTAGTCCCTCCCTGCTGGAGGTGCTGGTGCCCCCCCACCTGCTGGCAGACTTATACTCATGTCCCAGTGAAACTTGGTCAGAGCAGAATTCCGTCAGCAGCCAGGCTGCTAAGATCTGGAGCGGGTCTTGCTGTGCGGTCTCTGGTGAGTTCGGAGGCAGCCCCGGGTCCCCAGCGCCGTGCAGCCCTTGCCAACCCAGCTGTGTCACCCAGTCTCCATAACCGGCTTCTGTCTCCAGCACTTTGCCTGTGACTCCAGTTTCACAGTGAGGGCTGGAGACCACCATGCCCTGGTCTGCTGGGTCCTTGACCCTTGACTGGCTCTTGCCAGCTCTGGGGGCTGGACCCCATGGGCCTCACCCTGGCCGCGGTCCTACTGCAGCTGTTTTCAGCCTCAGCTGCCAGTTAGTACTACCTGGGAAGTTTTAAAAAATGCACATGCCCCGGCTGAGCTCCAGACATTACACCCGAATCTCTGTGGGACCAGAAAGTTGGAGAAAATCACCCACTGACAGCATGAACTGGGGTCTTTCTGAGGCAAGCATTTACCACTCTGGTCATCTGTGCTGGCTAATTCAGAGACTATTCTGCTGTGGGATCAGATGGAGCAGGAGAGGAGGAAGTTGGCAGGAACCAAATGAAAGCTGAAAAGACTGTGTCAAACACATGTGACTCAGATTATTTGGAGGCATTTGAGGGGGTTGGGGTTGTTGCACAACAAGTGGGAATAGAACTGGGCAGTGGAACTTCTAAAACTTCCCATATGATTTCAACGTGCAGGCAAAACTGAGAGCCACAGTCCTATCAGGGCTCGACTAGCCATGTTGACAATGAGGACTAAATTCCAAGGCCACTGGTAGCTGTCTCTCCCTGACCACACCCCACCTAGCAGGACGGTTTCTTTGTAGGTCGGCACCTGCTGAGACCTGGCTCTCTTGGCTGGGATGGGCCCGGCAGCTGGCCAGTTACTTCCAGCTTTTCTTGCAGCAAAGTCCAGGCTCTGGAGGCTCCAGCAGGCCTCACACCCAAGGCTGACAGACAGATGTTTTCTGCCAATGGATTTATGTGTTTCTCCTAATGAGCTGTATTTGACCCTTCAAGCCAAATGCTCCCTGGAAGGTACACATCCAGTCTGTTCCACTCAAAAGATCTAGACTTAGTTAAAATTTCATGCAAATCCATTTGAGAAGATATCATTTTTATGGCTACACCAAACACGTGTCTACAATTTTATCCCTTTCAAATTCTAAACAAGCAGTCCCTGGATTTTGAGAGGTCCATGCAGCTCTTAGTAACTGCTACGGGGTGCTAGCTTGCATGAGCTGTTAGTCCTTGGAGACATGGAGCAAGCTCACTCCCACCCCAGTAGAGGACCCCCACAGGCAAGACTCAAAATTAAGAAGAAGACGAGGGCCTTGCCAAATGATCTTTTAGATTTCTGGAGGATTGGAGGTGTTAAGGGCCATATCTTTCAAAATGAAACATGCACATTCTACTCTGAAGAGTGTATTGTTTGGACATATTCATGCAAGTGCACAAAATATATGCACATGCACAAAATACAAGTTATTTAGTATTATTTCAATAGCAAGATCCTTGAAATAACCTAATGTCCATCAGGAAAGAGCTGGTCACATATATGTGTAGAGCCATACAGAGAAATCTGTCCCATCTTCAATTAAATGAGTCCATCTGGATGTCCTGATATGGAATATTATGCAAGGCATCACATTAAAAGGAAAACAGAAACAAAAGAAAAAAATCAAGAAACAGTACGACCACTTCCTGAAAATTTGAAAATGAATCATCCTAAATAAGACATTTATCAAGAAGGATGCCAATATGGCATGTCTGGGGGATAAAAAGTTTAGCCTCACTGCCGGAGCAGATTCAAACTCAGGAGTAACAAGTAACGTGGGGACAGTAAGTAAGAACCAAGTTCTGGAGGACCTTGAACTCCAGGCTTTGGGATTCCATCAAGATACAGCAGATAAAAGGGAGCCAGATACAGTGGCGTTGATCACACAGACACAGACGGAAGATGCTGAAGGGCAACACGGTTTCCAGTGGAGCAGAGAAAGTAGAAACTTCTAACACACAGGTTAGAACTCTGGGTTTTCCCCATCTGACTGCAGCCTGGGCGTGCAGTAGCTCTGGGCTTCCGGTGCCTCATCTCCGTACAAGCTGCTTGTGAGTAAGAGAATATTTAGAAAGAGGCTTGCAGAATGCCCAAGATAGTAAATGCTTAATATTGTAGCTGAGGAGGGAAGGAAAAACTAGGAACACAGCGGGAATTCCTCCAAGAAGAGAGGGTTTTACTCCCTTAAGCACATGAAAGGGGGAAATTAAGCTGAGTACATATATTTTCTCAGCAAGTTTCAGGTTCAGTAATTCTGAATTGGGGTTGGAAAATTGGAAGGAAAATTGAGTTGTGGGGGAAAAATAACTTAATTACTAGGATGTCTAACTTTCCTATCATGCTGCCAATACTGTGCATGCTGTAATTCAAGCTTCTATAAAAAAAAACATATTCTGTTAAAATTTAGTACAAAAGGTATGTCAATTATTAATTCATCAGTATATTTTAGTGGGTACAGTACATGAAAAGGAAAAAAGTAATTATTCCACCTACAGGTCAAAACTTCCATTACTTTAAGTCTTGGTGACTTGTGAAACTTCACAGGAAAATGAATACAAATATATTTGAGTTAACTTTGTGGTAAATTAAATATCCCAGATGTTAAATACACTTGACAAGATATCTTGAGGTACAGAAAAAATTCTGGGTGGGGAACATTATTATTTAGTCTATAGTGACAGCTTAAAGTGAATGGATTTTTGCTACTCACAGACATAGTTTCACTATAGTTTCTTGATTATTAAAATGGCTGTAGACTCTTTATTAAGTTTTCTGGAAGCATTAACTCTGTCAAAATTAAGAAATTTCATTCAATTAGTGTCCAGAAAATTACAAATGATGACAATGAAGCCATCTCTCTTGGACTTGGCAGAGGACAGATACCTGCAGAGTAATTTCTTAGATTTAAGTCTCTTAATCTAGTAATGGGTCTGAGACACATAGCAAAAATAATTGAAATGAAAATAATTAAAGATATGGACAAAAGTTGACCGACACCCAGGAGGAGGAAGCCAGGCTCTGTCCGAGAAGTGCTAGCAAGGAGAGAGCAGGGCTGAACACGGGCTGCCAACCTTCGAAGGAGGCAGAAGAGGAAGTCACAGAGAGGGGAGCATAGTGACAACCGCGGCCACCAGAGGAAGGAGGGCAAGTGCCTGCTGATGTCATGAAAACTCTAGGATTGTCATCTCTGCAACTCTTCCAAGTAAAATTAGAATACAATTTGCTACAGGCATTCCTTTAGAACACTCTTGCTCAAGTGACCTGAGAGCATGGCCAACACTCTTATTCTGCAGAAGAGGAATCTAGGAAGGATAAGCAATTTGGTCAACATCACCCCTAACTCTGTAAAAGTAAATAAGATAATCTGTGGAAAGAATTTAGGAGAATGCTCATTATATTAAAAACTCACTGAGGAAGGTAGAAAAAAAAAATTAGCGAGGATAGAGCCAGTACTAAACCCCATGACTCGGGAGTCAGTTCAGTCCTCTTTCCACTAGGTAGTCAACACTAGTTTTTTTAAAAATTCTATAAATGAAATTATAATAAGGGTAGAATAACTTTTCCTTTAAAGCACAACATCCTTCATTTTAGCTAAAAATAATAATAACAATATCTTTAAACCCTAACTAAGAGCCAGACGGATCCAACATTTAAACCCCTTAAAAATGTTATATCATGTGACCCTCACAACAACAGAATGCAATGACTAAATGGGCTCAGACAACTCGCCTAAGTTGCCTGAGGTCACACAGCTAGCAAGCAGGAGATCTGTGAGTGCACCTAGCTCTCTTTTACTCCAAAGCCCACGCTAATGGCATTCAAAGCAGCTTACTCACAGTGGAATGTTCTGCCTCCAAACAACATGATAACGGTCTATTCAGGAAGGATCTGGATGTGGTTCCTTATGTAGACCCACAGTTTAATACGGCAGCACAATGAATAATTGGATTACTCTGCTGTGATTACAAGACGAGTTTCTAAAAGTAAAGGCGGGTTTAGGGTGAGAATGGTACTTGTGTCGGATTCTAACAGCTTTCAGCACCGCAGACCTTGCCTGCTGCAGAGTAAGGAGTTACCTGGCACACTGGAGTTTGCAATATTATTTCCTAATAATATGTCATTCAAAATTCCATAGTTATGTCATTTTAAGATTATGTTGTATTACAGAATCATTGAAACTCAGGGTTATAATTTGCCATTATCTCTTCTCATTTAAAAATAACTTAAAACACAAATTAAAAAAAAAATTGTCATGGCCAGGAGTTTAATTCTGAATAAAAACCCTGCTTGCTGTACCTTTCTGTGATATACATCCTACTGTAATTTATAGTCCTGATTTTTCTTTCCCAGGTTTTATTGCTCTTGGCTATTTGCATAAAAATGGAAGCTGTGCTCTTTAAGGGTTCATCAACTCAGTAGCTCATTCTCCATCCTAAGCTACAAGTAATGATGGGTGAAAGGGGGCCGGTGGCTCAGTTCAACCAGGCATGCATGAGCCGTTACTGAACCCACGTTCCCTCCTCCAGCTCACTGTGGCTGCCTTCACTGCAATTCTCCACCAAAGCTGATCTCAGTTATCCTCAGCCCCAACATGAATTGAGGTGGCCACTCCCTGTAGGCACAGGTCTTAATACAGTCAGCCTCGTTTTGCAACGGAGGCAGAAAGAACATAGGTGAAGGTCCAATCTCTGCTTCTCCACATACTGGAGAACGTGGGAGAGTTTCTCGGTCTCCCAGAGCTAATGCCTCACATGGTCAGGGTGAGGAACAGAAGAGATATTATCCATAAGGCTCTATCAGTGAACCTGCAAATATTTTGTTTCCCATCCCTTTCCAAGAATTTTCATGAATTCTTAGGTCCCAATAGAAATGTCAAGGCTAAAGTCTATCAGTTTGCTAGTATTCGTTAGTTGTCAACTAATGAGTCAACTACACACCACTTGTTCTTGGTCTAATGACAATTTTCATAAAGTTCTTTAACATTCAAGAAGGGCTGACTGAACAATATACTAAGTGACCAAAACTGTGGGGAACAGAACATAAGGAATGACAGACTCCTCCAAGCCAAGTGCTTGTGGGTTTGTTTAATTTACTAACGGTGTAGTACGGGGAACAGTTGGTTTGTGTCCTTTTTCATTCCGAGAGGTAACTGTTTGCATCCTAAGCTCACTGGACAACTGGTCTCATACTGGTCTGAGAGCACGCACACCACACGCAGGACACGGGCTCTGCACCCCTCGCCGCATCCATTCACGCATTCAACTAAAACCGCATTTGTAAGGCACCGTGCTCAGTGCTGGGATGCTGCGACAGATCCGACAAGTTCCCCGTCCTCGAGGGGCTTGCCTTCCAGGAGCAGGGAGCTCCACAGGTAACTAGTGAGGTGCAGGACACTGGGAGAGGGGATATGAAGCAGGTGTAGGTACAGCGACAACCAAAGCAGCGCCACGTGCATTTCCGCCTGGAGAGGCGGTCTGGGAAGGCTTTGCAGAGGAGGGCGTGATCATGGGAGCTGTGGAAGGGAGGAACACTCATGTTTGGGACAGCAGAGTTAGCAAAGTCACAGAGGCATATGATAGGCATACAATGCCATGCTGTGACAGAGCAAATGCCAGTGCTTTCCTGGGACAGAGGATGGAGAGCATTATATGCCCGTTAGGAAGTTTAGACTTTATTCCTCAGGTAGTGTTAGTCATATGAGTAGGAGAAGAGATGTGTTTTAGAAGGATCACGCCGGTGATGGTGTGGTGGGCAGAATAACAGGCCCATCACCACCAGAACGTCCACAGTGTTGCTGTACACGGCAAAAGGGACTTTGCAGACATGCCATGTTAAGGAACTTGAGGTGGGCAGATAGTCCTGGATAACTGGATGGATCTAATGTAATCACCATGGTCCCCGAAGTGGAAGAGTAAAGCAAAAGAGGAGACCTAGAGATGACAAAGGGAGAAAGGACAGGAAGATGCAACGTTGCTGGCTTTGAAGACGGAGGGAGGGGACCATGGGCCAAGGAATGGAAGCTGGAAAAGGCAGGAAGCAGATTTTCTGGTAGAGTTTGCAGAAAGGGGCACAGTTCTTCAGACATCTTGATTTTAGCCCTGTGAGATCTATCTGGACTTCTGAACTATTGAGCTGTAAAATAATAAATCTGTGCTGTTTTAGGCCACTAATTTTGTAAATTTGTTTCGGCAGCAAAAGGAAACCGGTACAAATGGTTTGGGGGAGGCTTGAAGTGGAAGGAACGGAGCCCATGACGAGAGAGCTCCTTGGTGTGACCCAAGGAAGAGAGTCTGGTGCAGGAGGCCACACGGAGGCCACTCGGAGAGGTCTCTGTGACTAGCTGGACGGGGCGCTGCTTTAGGAAAAGGGAGAAGAGTCTAGAACGGCTCCCAGGCTCCTCTGATGCCTGGGTAGATGGAGAAGGCAACGTAGGAGGAGCAGCAAGTTTGGGGAAGATGAGAGTTTAGCTTTAAACATTTTGAGTTTGGAGTGACTTTTAGGAAGACAGATAATTTAGTATCTAGGCCTGTGGCTTAGGGACAAATTCGGAGCTGAAGTTTTGGAGTCATGAGCCCGTGGGTGGTGGCTGAAGCCCTGACGGAGAGGAGGCCGCAGCAGCCGAGCTGCAGAGAGGCCACGCAGCTCCGGGCGGTGCAGGAAGAACGTCTGTGGCCCTCGGCGCCTGTACCGAGCACGTCCCCTGGAGAGCACCCAGAGGGGACACTTAGCCTGTCAGGGCTCAGGGAAGAGCTCCTGAAGGAAGTGATACTCAGTTTGAGTCCTGAAAGATGAACTCAGGGAAGGAAAGGGAAAGAGCAACCCAGAGGAGGGGATGGCGTGAGAAAGGCCTCGCCCAGACGCCCCCGATCGCCCCGGCGCTCGCAGCACTACGGGGGACACGGGGACGCCAAATGAGAGGACAGACCTGGCGGTAGGGCAGGGGGGACCACGGGAACGTTACCTTCACGTGCAGTGGCGATAGGACAGAGCAGAGACTCAGAAAGGTTTCTGCAATGGGCATGGGATTTAGGGCCAGTTGAGCAGCTTCATAGTGATACTGAAAATGAAATTTTAAAGGCACAGATCAGAGATATTTTTAATTAACTTCCTAGTTTCTGATGCTTAAAATAGCTGCAGATGAACTTTCCTATTGCACGGCCCTAATTGTGACATGGCACCCAAAAAGTTTCTACAGATGACAAAAAGGTCAGTCTCTCCTTGAATCTGGGCATCCTCTCTCAATCACCCCAGCAGGGCCTCTCGCTCTCAGAACACACAAGGCACGTCCCTGCCCAGGCCTTTCCCCCTGGCCTGCCAGGCTGTTCATTCCCCATCTTCTCGTGTCCAAACTTTACTGATTCTTTCTTTGAAGCACAGTTACAAGGCCGTCCCCCTGAACAACCACCCTCCCCGCTTGACAGGGTGTCACCTTGACCTCCCCAGCCTAATCTGGAACTTCCTAGCCCAGGGCGCCATTCAGGGGCAAAAGAAGGATAGATATTTGCAAAGGGGTATCGGGGTTATGCCTGTTTGGACGTTCACTGGAGTTTTTAAGTGGGGAAGTGACGTTAGGAAAGCAGGCTCTGCACCAGTTGATTTGGAGTTTTGTGTAGAAGAGAGGTACAGGGAGAGAGCAGGAAGGCAGGAGGCACTAGTAGGAAATTAACTCAATAAGCTGGGAGTGAGAGCTTTGGAGGCCAGGGATAACTCACTTTGCATTATGAGTTATATGTGTGTGTGTGTGTATATATATACTTTTTTATATTAAATTAAAAAAATTGTTTGTGCTTGTCTCCTCTAGGGTAGTAACTTCCAGCATTTCAGAGAGAGGGGATTTGGGCTTGTTTTGTTGATGTGATAGTTTCATCATGTCACGTGTAGGTAACCACAGGACAGAGGCCGTGTATGAAGCATGTGGTTATTGCTGTGACTGCCTAATAAAACACAGATGCTCAGTTAACTTTAAATTTCAGATAAATAATAAAAAAATTTTAGTATGAACACGCCTTAAGTATTGCATGACACATACTTATACTAAAAAAAATTATTTGTTGTTCATCTGAAATTCAAATTAACTGGGTATCCTGTATTTTTATTTGCAAAATCTGGCAAGCATACATAGCATATGAGCAGGAGGCAACATCCAGAGTACAGTGATTTCTGGCAAATCGGTGTGGCTTATTTAATTCCTTTTTCCCTCTATAGTTTTATGATCCTTTCATCTCTCTCAGTGCTGGAGATGCCGGGACTCCTCCAGAAGGCCACCTCACTAAGCATTACATGCTGCAAGGAGGAAAGGTCCATAACCTTTTAAGATAAACTGTCAGAGACGCTCCCTGAGCTGCCAAAATATTCTTTCTAATGTTAACCTAGATATCCAGACTGTTAGCCATTTTCCTCATCATCCCCGCAGTGGCACTGGGGGATGAATGACCACAGAGTACCCATGAAAGCCTTTTACATAAAGCAGCACCGTAGGCACCCATCATGCTGTCTGTCTCCCTGATCTTTCTGTTTGGTGGAGCAACCCCAGGGGCATTTGGGTTGAGCACCATTCAGTACGGCTCCGCTGAGGAGGCTGCACCAGGGCAGCTGTTAAGGGCACCACCATTCCACCATTCAGGTTGCCCTGACTCTAGGGAGATTCCAGAACCAAGGCCGGGACATTCCCCCCCTGGGGAGAGGAGACGTTAAAATGCTCATTCCACAGACCTTGGCCCACCTTCCCTCAGAGATGCATGACCACTGGGCGCAAGAACACTGCTCTTCTACAGGGGCCTTGAATCTTCTGGTTTCTGCCCATTGTTGGCGCTCACTGCTTTCGTCTTCCCAAACTGTGCTCCCCTGTGGAGCCTGCCCTGCAGCTGAGAGCTTGCAGTCTGAGGCAGAATGGCTTCATGCAGCTCACTCTCAATAGCAATTGTATTGACATGGCACAAAACTGGCTATTCTCCCAATTGTACTCAGTTTTCACTTATGAAATCCTCTTCATCTTTTCCCCATACCGAATGTATTGGTTTTCTTTCTGATTTTTGTATTTATAGGCTCATGACTGCTCAAGACAGCCATGTGCGTTTGTATTTATTGACTTCCATTGTATGTAATTGAGTCATCCATCCAGTTTGCCTGTATCATTTTGGATGCTTCAAATTGTCAAGTGAAATGGGAACTAAACTGATATCAAAAATTCCCCTTTTAGAAACTCCAAGAATTCATATGACTACGCTGGAAACAATGGCAAAATTCATTATTTTTGTATTTTAAAACATATTACCTAAAATTGCCTGTTGAATAAATTGGAAAAGAATTCTGAAAGTAGCATTTGAATAAAAATACATGTAAAAATATAAATCTCCCAATTGAATTTCCAGAATCAGGTGGATTTGCATTGAAAATACATAGGTGTGGGAATCCAAGAGTTCTTCTCCCATCTTTCCTTGTGGGAACACCGTACCTTTGCAAGGGGGGAGTTTATCAGATTGGAAATGCAAAACTATCAACATCACCTATGTTGGGCATAAAGAATAAAAGTTTCTGACTATACTCTTGTGCCTTAAGGATAAGTTTCAATCTGAAGACTAAAAAAAAAATCAAACTTTTCTCATGATAGAAAGTTTCTACCCAACATTTGAATACAAACAAAAATTATTTGATATGGAAATTTGTCCATGCATATTGCAAATTGTTTCCATTTTCCTTTATTGTCCTCTAATGATCTCATCAAGAGTGCATAATTAGTTCAACAGACTGCAAAACGCTGGCTCTCCCCTGGAGCAGCCGAGCAGCATTCTTCACTAACCCTTTCCCCTCTGGACTCCCCTTGGTTAATGGGCAGGGCGTGCTGGGAGGGAGAGCTGCCGGATGTACCCTTAGACAAAGAGTTTGTGATCTCGGTCTTGAAGCAACAGTTGAGGGACCATCATAGTTACATTGAAATATAAAAGGAAGATTTTTCAAAATCATGTTGCCAATGTCAGTTAATAATGGCTTTAGATGCCTTGCCTAGCTGTAAGCTGCTAGGCAGATGGATTTTGGTGCCAGTTTTTCTCGATTTGTACACCTCTCTTGAGGTGCTCTTGTAAGGGGTAGAACGTAGATCCAGCAATAAGTTAGGAAGGAAATCTCAAAACTGAATTAAGGATGTCAGTCTTATTTATAGTTAAGAATTGGGGTCCTTGCTAAATTCTAGGCTTTGTTCTGTGAGTGTGAAATAGAAACAGGTAGTTTAAAAATACAGCTGAGCGGTCTAGCTGTGTTAAAATAGGCGAGGGAGGCAGCCCCCTCAACAACCTGAACATTTTGTCTCTAATTAATTTACAAATTTATGTTATATTAGAACAAACAATCAGTTCAGGAAATGCTCCATCAAAGACCCCATATGTAATAGGATTTTGAGAAAAGTTTGTGCTTTTTCCCTTAAATTAAGGCGTTGAAACCACAGAAGCATTTTATTCTATAAATAGCCATTTAATGTCCCAAAATATAATTTTCTTTTTCTCATTAATTAGTTAAAGATGAAATAGTGCTTGAACACTTCATAATCTTAAATTCACAATATTTTACTTAATTAACATAGGTAATTTAGAAAAATAATTGGCAATTGCTAAAACCTCTAATGCTGATGAGAATTGCGCTGGAAGCATTCTTTCATCACAAATTGGTACTTAAAATATAAAGTTCTGCACACAGCTGGAGAGTGCCATTGTAATTTGGCATTTATACTCAGTTGCTATCATTAAACCAAACAAACTGAAATTAAGGAGAAAAGTAAAAGGTGGATTTTAGAAGACATATTCCGGGTAGATTCTAAGAGCTCAAGAGCATAAATATGACTTTCCAAGCATTTATTGCGAAGTCTATTGTTATGTAACATATCTGCAAATTTCTAATATATTGATTCATTTCATACTTCATTCTGGAAATATAGCTTTGATAATATTTAAGTTCTATTAAAAAAATTAAAGCTATGTAAATAATTTTCCGTGGACCAAAGTATATGTTTTAGTGGGTGAATTCAACTTTTATTCACGATTTTAAAAATAAAGTCATCCATGTGACCGAATTCATGCTTACTGATACCGATTTAAATAAGGTTGAGAATAAGCAAATCGTGCTTTTTGCACATTTTCCTATTGAGGACAAATAATAAAATGTCTCTCTGAAATTCCATACAACACAGCACAGATTCGTGCTCATTTGCAGGAACACCAAAGAAAAACACATCCTTTGGAGAGCTTATTTGTTTAGTGGGAGGCTGTCTTTTTCAGGCCTGGAACAAAAGTCTGTGGATGAGGATGAGAACATATGCAGACATCATTATGTGTGTGTTGCTGGGGAGGGCCGGGAGGAGGCATTCCATTCTACACTATGGAATTTGCTATCACATTTTTCTCCTTGGTAACACATTAAAAAACATAAGCTTTTAAACAACAGTCTAAAGAGCAAGGAATTAAAAAAAAACAAAAAACAAGACCCAGTCCAACAAATGTTTCATTCTAGTGGAGTACAATGGTGATATTTCAGCTCCACCAACAAGTCTTTAAAATAAAGATTCTTTATATTCTTTTGCAAATAAAAGTCCAAAATATTTATCAAATTGCAGTCATGTTAAAGCAAATTGAGCATTTTTCAGTTTTCATGTCTTGTTTGAGTTGTAGAAATTTAGAAAATTCATACATTGTTTAAGATTCTGCATAGAAAATAAAGCAATTTGCTATATTTAAATCTTAAGCAAGAGATTTACTTTTAAAATCATTGTTTTAAGAGAAAGTCTGAAATTGGTTTTTGAAGTTTCAGGGCAGAACAAACACTCCAAACCAATAATGATATAATCAAAACCTAGCACCATAAAAAGTTATCCTTGGCTATGATTTTCACTAAATTTATAATTTAAAAAATTTAATCCAGCCAATATTTATTTACCACCTGCTGTGTACCATTCACTGATTTAGAGACTTTCAAGACAGATGGATCCAGATGCCAGTAGTCCAGGAGCAGGGGAAATGACAATGCCTTGTTGTAAGTGCTGGGTTGAAATCATAACCCAAGTGCTGGTAGAAACACAGACGGAGCAGATGATTCTGCTGATTTTTCCTTTTTAGGGGATGGTAGGGGGTGACTTGAGCTGTGAAGGCTTCCTGAAGGAGCTGACAGTGATCTGACCTTGAAGTCCAGCTGTTGGGGGACAAGACAAAAGCATTCCTGGCAGAGAAGACAGGACATGGAGGGAAGGTGGTGTGAGGATGGGTCTCAAGTTCAAGGGACAAGGAGTGGTCCAGTGTGGGTACAGGCCAGGGAGCAAGAAAGCAAAAGGCACAGAGGGACAAAAGCCTGAAGAGGAAGATTGGAGCCAGATGGTGAGTGAGGTGAGCGTTCTGCTTAGGGTCTGGTAATAACCATAACACTGACTCTCACATAGCATTTTCTCAGCTCTGGGAATGTCATCAGGGCACGATTTGGGTAGGTACTACTCTTGTCCCCTTTCTATAGATGGTAAGACTGAGACACAGGCTGAGTAACAGGGCCAGTGTTACAAGGAGGTGGTGGACCTCTACAACCCACCAGGTGTGAGCTGCTCCGGTCTGCTGGCGGGGGTCAGACCCCACGGGGAGGCCTCGGGAGTCCGTGAGGGGCTTCAGATCTGGACTCAGATGAGGGACGTGAATGCCCACAGGAGGAGGCTGAGCACAGCCGGCCCCGGCACAAGAGGCGGAAGACAAGAGAGAGAACCCGCTGAGGGAAAGAACCCAGGAGCCTGGGGAACAGGAGGCCTCTGGTAGCCTAATGAGACAACAGGAAAACGATTAGCTCAAAGCAGGTTGAAAAGCAGATGGAAATTGAGAAAACTGAGGTTTCATCAGGAGACAGTGTTTTCCAGAAGTTTTGCAGGGAAGGAGGGCGAGGCTGACCATAGAGAAGGCCTTGGCGGTCCACTTCTTGAGGCTTGAGCAAGCACTGCAGGAGGATCCATGCGTGGAGAGGATGGAAGCCCCGCACAAGCAGGACCTTCCAGGGCAGAGCAGGCTGGGGTGGGGGTGGTGGTGGGGCGACAGAGGGGTCCGGGACCCACTTGGAGTTGTTGCCCTCTGGAAGGAGTGGATCCCTGCTGCCCCTGATGTGTGAAAACACAGGCCATCTGGGGTATGGAGAGGGGAGATGACGGCAGGGCTCGTGTTCGTGGGATGGAGCAGGAGCTGGATGGGGAGCTGGGGGAAGGGGAAGGAAGCCAGCCAGGGCCCAGCGGAGTGTGGAAATCGTGGGGAATCGTTCCCTGCTAACGGAGTGGATCAGCAGTTACACAACTTCCTCCAGCAGTGCTTGGCGGTTTTCAATAGATGTCAGGGACACTTTTTTTTTCCTGCCATAGATTTTTCACAAAACGCTCATTCACTTCTATGAGAATACTGTGCACGGATCACCAGTCAGTTGTGTAGCGGCCAGTTATGGTTTGGTGCCAAGTGTAAGTTTCCAGCGGCACCGGAATCTCTAATTACTATTGCACAGACAGATCGAGTCAATGTAAGAATAAAATATTTTCAGTGTTAGCAACTGTCTGGAGTTCTGTGCGCTATATGGTCTTTAGTGTTCCATCTCAAGCACAAATAATGTGCGAAGTTGGAGCCAGATAGAAAAGAGCTGAGAGGAGATAGCTGCTATGTCAAAAAAAGCTGTGTCACTGGAGTTTATTTTCCATGTTCTCAGTGTCATACTGTAGTTAAATATTGGGGATGCTACCATTTGAGTCTTACGAGGAGTGTGTGGATTTTGAGGTGCCATTGTCCTGTTCTTTCATAAAGCAATGTGCCCTAAAGAGAAGAGAGGTAGGCTTAGATGCAACTCTCTGCCTAGAAATGTTTTCTGTGCGAGATGCTAACTTGCAGATATCATACCCTGCTCCAGGATAATGTTTTTTAATGAAAGTTTGCGTTGGATTTGTCCTTTTGTGTATCAAATTTAAATGAATTATACAATAAAGGAAAAATTAAAAAATATCCATAGAGTGCATAATATACACCAGGCATTTGTGCTAAGTACAGTGGAAGGGCACGAAGATGATTGACGTGAAAACTCTCTTCAAAGGCTGTCAGTAATGGTCACAGACACTCAAAACACTCAGGCTCAAAAAAAAAAAAAAAAAAAACAGGTTCCCAATTTGCAGCATTAACCCCTCCCCCCTCCCCCAAAAAAACCAGATCTGGTAAGAATAAAACCCCTCACATTGTAATGGTTTGTGACTTAGTACAAATTTCTAAGCTTCCTGCAGGTGGACAACAGTAGACATGTTTTTTCCCAAGTGTAAGTTTTCTGCTTAATTTCATATTTTCAGTGGCATCAACCAAGCAATGAGTATTAACCAGATCTCTCCATGCAGGGCAGGAGACAGTGCTGGGCGTTCCGGGGATAGAAAGATGCATAAAATGCTTAAGCAGCAGTCAGGAAATGAGTCTGAAATGAAAGTGTGAATCCATTGCTTTTCTGGTCGTTAAAGCAAGGCTCTAGAGGGGAGGTGGGGCTGTGGGTGGGCCTTATTCAGCGGAGGGTGGGGTGCTGCTGAGCAGGGATGGTTTGCGAGGCCTCCAGGGGGTGGGGGTGTAAGGCATGGCCAGGGAGGGTGAACAGAGCAGTGTGGCAGAGCAGACATGCTGTGTGACAGGGAAGTCTAGGAGAATGAAATTCAAATTATGTTATAAATGTCCTTCACTGATATGCTAAATACTTTTTGTTTCCTGCTGAAGGACAATTAATAGCTATTGATGATTTGGGGGAAGAAATGTGATAAAAGCTGGTTTTTAGGACAGTTAGATATTCTGGACATGGGAGGTGGCTACGAAGGCAGGATTGGTTAGTAGAGTTTCAGAGAAGATGTTACAATGGGAATAGAAAGATTGGCCATGTGATCCCTGGAATTTGGTGGGAAATGCTCTGTTTCTTATTAGACTGAAGACACTGGCATGGCAGCCTAACCTCTCTAAGTCTCAGCTTGCTCATCTGTGAATTGGGGATGGTGATCCTGCTTACATAATGAGATTGCCATGAGGTTAAAGAAGGAAAGGTGGAGTGAAAATAAATATACTACTATCATCCTATAAAAACGCCAAATTTTCATTTTTCTATATTTAAGCAATAAATATAGAAGTGTGTTTATATGATATGTTTGAGAATGTATCTATTTGTAATGCTCACATTTCTTCCTTTTATTCAGATCCGAGACAGTCTTGTCATTCTATACATGGAACTGTGTTGATCCTCTGTGCCGAGTTCAGGATGTGATCATAGATCGATCAATCAGGCAAGGACATTAAACCCACAGGCTCATGAAGGAAGACAAGACATTCCCAAGTTACTGTCATGGGAGTTGAGCCTGGTAAGCTTCGTAAGGGATATTCAGCTAACTGCAAGGGATGTTCAGAAGGGAATTAACTGTGTTCCATGGGCTGACAGGATGGAAAAGGGATGAACGATTTAGAACCATGACAAAAAGAGAGTTAACTCCCATATGCTCTGGTTTGACCATGTGCAAGGTGGCATAATATTGTCTACATTTACAGAGGAATGTTGTGAAAATGAATAGGATATTATCTTCAAAACAATTAGAGACATTTGGACAAAAGCCACTATGAGAAAAATTCCAGTATATCAGCTCTGAAAAGACATTTTAAAAACACGTTAGTTTGAAAGGCAAAATACAAGAACAGATTGGACTTAAAAGATGTTATTAGATTCTTTGTAGAATGAGGTTGAACACCCTGTGTAAACAGAAACCATTCGGAATTACTGTTTTGAAAAGCTAATAGACAGAGATGGATAGGATGTAGCCATTTGATTTACCTGTGACAGGAAGAGAAGGCCATCTAACAAACGGAAACAAAAACATAACATACAATTTCAGGATTTTTTTAGAGAAAAATAGGGAGTTTCCTTTCCTTCAGACAATATGTTACACATATGGCAAGTTTCTTAGCTTGATAAACATCTACAAGTAGATAGCTTTGAGACAGATGGTAGTTTCACGACTTTGCCTTATTAATTTCCATGCCATTAGCCTGAATAATTCAGAATTCAGATGATCAACTTGAATTCTGTCTCTGAAAGGCAACAGAAGGCATCAGGGTAAGTAACCAAGGGTAGGAATGAAAATATCCCAGTTGCCATTAGTAACTGATTTTTGCCATGGTCAGGAAATGGTGGGACAGGCCAAGTCTTGGGATTCCAGAAATGGAGACAAGGCTATCGATGGCATCTCCTGGTTACTGCCGAGTGAACAGATAAAGATTGACAAAAGAGAGAAGAGAGGAAGGTGAACTGAAGAATGATGACCTGGCACATAAGGCTCTTTGGACTTCACAGAAATGTTTCAAGAGGCAGAAGAACCAAACAGAAGGCAGAAGACAACAGGTAGGAGGAGAAGCAGCAAAATGTTACTGATATTTGCATGACATGGAAATTCAAAAAATAATTTTAAGGTTCTCACCACCAGAGATTTACTGCACATCAAAAAGGTAACACTCATGAATGAAGGCAGAGCAAGCTGCCCCCTCTCTTCTTACTGGGCAGGTCTCTGTCTCCTCTACCATCTCCAGCAGGTGTCAGCGTCTCCCCTACACAACGCCCAAGGCCAGGCCAGGGCCTTCTGCTAATGGAGGTAAGTGATCTCCTCTAGCAGAAAATGGAATTCAACTTCGATAGTAGAGATCAAAAACCAAAACTTCCATGCCACTGATTCCAGTCAGCTCCTTTCTACGTCAAGGAGAACATTCAGGTTCTCCTTGGGAACATAAATTCGGAGGAAGGGTAAACAATTCAAGGTAGGGCTCCTCCACCTCAGCACTCTGACATCTTATGTCCTCTGTTGTGGGGCTGTCCTGTGCATTGTGGGATGTTTAGCAGCACCTCTGTCCTCTATGCTCTAGGTGCCAGTACTATCCTCCCACCCTCACTGGTAGTAACCAACACTTTCTCCAGACGTCCAGTGTCCCCTTTGGAGAGAAAATCACCCCCGGCTGAGAACCAGTGCTTTAGACCAGACAGAAAAAGGTCATCGAATGATTGCAAAGAGTTAGTGCTACTTCTGGACCTGGAGGTGTGTGACATGTCACATGTCTAGTTGACGGAAGATGTAGACAGGAAAGTATAGACTGCATGGCTCAGATTTGTTCTACAAAAGCAACAGCAAATGCTGGTGTAGTTCCTGACATCACAGTTCACAAATCACTTTCATATATATTGTCTCATTTAATCCTCATTATACTCTGAAAAATATATAATCTCTAGCTTATGAATGAGAAAACCAGGACATGGAGCGGTCAGATGATTTGTCTAAGATCTAAGATTTAACTAGAAAGAGATTGAGACCAGAATCAAACGAAGGCCCTCAGACTCCAGATTCTGGGCTCTTTTTGCAAATTGTCTCTCAGGAGAGGTGGGGTAGGACCAGCGGTCTCCCAGCCAGAAGCCACTGGGATGTATCATTAACAACGCTGACGCTCAGAGCTGGGCCATGAGGTAGCAGTTCCTTTCACTGTCAGTGGAGATGAGGACAAGAGGTTGGGAGGGGATCCTGCATTTCTGTACCTGCTACAGTATTTCATTAAGAAAGATCTTTGTAGACCCAGCTCTTGTGTTTGTTTCAGACTTTCCAGCTGTGCCTGATGTTATTGTCTGGAATGCACTAGAACAACAGGTACAGAGAAAAAAATATTTATATCCATACTTACTTTTAACATCATACTTTAAAACTTTAATTTTGTGTTTTTATTATACAAATGTTAGTACAGTCATATGTATTATATATTACTATTATATATTATTATAGTAATATAATACATATGTAAAAAATAATGTGTGTGTGTTGGTTTTTCATGCACAGTTTTTTTAACTGATGGATTACATGGTAAATCAAAAAATTTAAAAACTACTTTTCTAAGGAAGATCCGTAATTACTAAGAATATCCCCTCAGAAACATCAGTCCCCTCAAACTCAACACGTCTCACGCTGACCTCTCAGTGTTTCCTCCCCATCTCCTCTCAGAGCGCATTGTGCCGAGTGTCCACCATGCAAGAGGCCCAGCCCCGGCGTTGGAGGCTGGTTCTCTCTGCCTCCCCTGTTGCAGGCTGAGGTCACCCAGGCCTGTGGACTCCTCAGCAATACATCACGACCAAACAGGGCTATCCTTGGAATGGAAGCTCGGCTGCACGTCAGAAAAAGCATTATTGCAATTTAACATCATATATATAAACGCTTAGTAACTGTATGAATTTTTTTTTACAGATTTACAAACATCCTGAGAAGGGACCTAGAGGCCTCACCAGACTGTCACAGTGATGCATGACACAGACAAGGCCAAGAACCCTGCACTAAAGCAACAGGCACACTTCTGAGGTAGCTGTGTCTGGGATCACAGGAATAATAACTCCAGTTAGTGAGGCATTCCACACATACCGCTTCATTTTATCCTCAGTACAAGGTGTGAAATACAATCTCTACTTATGCTCTGGAAACCATGAAGTACAGGTAGACACCATTATCAAGTTAAGAAACCTCCTTTCTCTTCCTGTTTGCTAAGAATTTCCATCATGAGTAAGTGTTGAGATTTCGAATCATTTTAGATTTCCTGGAAAACTGCAAAGACAGTCCAGAGAGTTCTCTGTATCCCTCACTTAGTTTCCCTGAATATGAATATCTTACGTTACATCTTATATTTGTCCACACTAACCAATCAGTGTTGAAGCACTACTACTAACTAAGCTCCAGACTTTATTTGGATTTTACCAGTTTTTCCACTAATGTCCTTTTCTGTTTCCGGGTCACCCAGGATACAGCACCGCAGGTGTCACCAAATCGCCACAGTATCCCCTAGAGGTTCTAGGGTGAAATCTTAGTCTTTATTTTTCATGATCTTCACAGTTTTAAGGAACACTGGTCAGGTATTTTGTAGAACTTCCTCAGTATGGGTTTGTCTGATGGTTTTTCATCATGAAATTGTGGTTATTTGTTTATGGGAAAAATCCTACAGGGTGCAGTGCCCTTCTCAAAACATTGTATCGGGGCTCTATGTACCAAGTTATAATATAACATCCATTCCAGCCCTGCTGGATCGTGATATATTATTATTTTTTTAACACGACCATACCTTATTTAGGATTTTTGCAATTACGTTCATTCATTTTTTGTGCTATTTTCTTCCAGTTTTGCTCTCAAGAGTTAACCTGCCTTCTTTGATTCCTCTTTTCAGTTCTCTGAATAGTTTGTAGGAGAGAAAGGGTTAATCTTTGAAGATTTGGAAAACATTGACTGCAAAATGAACTGGGTATGTTGTTTCTTTTGGGGAGGAGACAGCCTTTGATTACTTATCCAGTTTCTTCAATATTTATTGGCTTATTCAGGACTTTTATTTTTTCTTGAGTGATTTTGGCAATTTATATTTTTTTAGTAAATTATTTCTTTCAACTAAATTTCAAATTCATTTGCAGTAATTTATTTGTGACTAAATGGCTGTTATACTCCCCTTTTTATTTGTATTCGTGTTTATCTGGGCCTTTTTCCTGCACCCAGTCTTTGTGAAAATTTGCCTATTTTATCAGCTATTTCAAAAAAGCAGGTTTTGAATATCAGTTTCCATGATATTCATGTCATTAATTTTTGCTCCTTTATTTATATCCTTCTGCCTGTTTTTGTTGAGTTTACCTTGTTCTTTTTCTGATTCTTAAATTTAATGGTTTGCATTTATTTTCAATCTAGAGCTTTAGCTTATGAACTATAGTATTATAGCTAAGAATATCATTTGAATAGTATAGATTCTTCACATTTGTTGAGATTTTAATCTTCTTCATGGTCAATTTTGTCAATGTTCTATAAGCATAGAAAAGAATGTCTCTGTTGGATGAAAGTTCTCATCCATTTGTCAAAACTCACCTGTTAATTTTGTTACTTAAAAACTATCTATGTCTTAAGTTTTTTTGTTTATTTATTAGTTTGTTAGAATTATAGTCTCCCACTTTGCATTTCTCAAAATTTTTAAATAATTCTGTTAGCTTTTGCTTTATATATTTCAGATTATATTGTAGGGATAATACAAGACCATGATTTTTATGTTGTTTTGGTGGATTTTGCTTCTTATCATATGATGTCCCTCTGTTGCCTATTAAGGTTTTGATTGTTCTGATATTACTACTACACATGCTTTCTTTAGCTTAGTATTTGCCTAGTATATGTTTTTTTCATCCTTTGTTTTTCAAATCTTTCAGTATGGTTTTATGCATGGAAAGTCCACAGTGATTAAATATTTTTATCTTTCAAATAATACACAGTTTTAGCTGAGGATTGAAAACTTCTCTAACATGACATCATTACTGTCTAGAGTTTAAGTTTGACTTAAAAAAACATACTAAAAAAAGCCAAAGTTAATAAATCTTATTGAAATATATATCAATTTGGGGACTTGCCATTATTTCTGGAATCTCAGTCTTAGCTTTGGATTTGTTCTTCTTGCAAATGTACTTACTCTGACAGTAATTTTACTTAGAGTTAAGTAGAGTCAGTAAACTCTTTTAATCTTTGTATGTCTGAAGTTGTCTCTATTTTACCTTCACTCTTGAATGATATCTTAGCTGTATATAAAATTCTAGGTAGTTGGTTTTATTTTTTCTCAGCACTCTTGAGATGTCAATCGTCTGTATCTCTGCTGATAATTCCACTGACAATCCAATTGTTTGTTTGTGGTAGCCTGTCCTTTCTCTCTGTTTGACCTAAATATTTTCTTGGCGTCTTTAATGTTTTACAATTTTGTCACCATGTGTATAGGATAGGATTTATATATTTAATCTTTCTCAATTGGGGATACATTTCCAATCTGAGGACTAGCTTTTTACTCACTTATCTCTCCTTTAGTGTTCTAGTTAAAAGTTTATCCACTCTATGCAACTTTCCATTTTATAACCAACATTCATAATTTGTTCTTCTTCATATTCACCTGCTCTTATTTCAGGATTTCTGTCCTTTTCAAGAAAAGTAATTTCTCAATCCCTCTCATCCTATTGTAGAAATTTATTTAATCCAGAATGAATACATGTTCCAAATTTGTATTTGTGGGTTGTCTTTTTTGGCATTTGATTTTTTCATGGATTACAAAATTTTTATTTGCAGACTTATTTTAAGTGGAAAGGTCTCCTCCCCAATTTTCTCACTCTTTCTCAGTCTTTGCCCTCTTCTACCTAGTAGTTTTGCAGTTGCCTCCACTCAACTCCTAGAACCCCAAGTCCGGCACCAGATAGCAGCTGGCAGCAGGTTTTTACTTTTTAAAATTTATTTTTAGTGAAAGACTCCACTCTAGCCTCTAACTCTGAGCAGTAAGCCTGGTCCTGGTACTCTGTCCTACAGGGACCCTTTTATTCCTCATTATACCCGCCCCCACCCCCCAGAAGCAGGCTGTCAGCCACCACCGCCTGCTTTTTGAATGGGATCTCAGGAAGCCTGTGGCTTCAGGCTCTCACTGCCTAGTATTTCTATGCTGCTTCTTCTGTCCAATGAGCTAAGATGTTACTCTAGTCTTTGAGCCCAGATCTAACGTCCTTGGATTCTCTGTCTTTATGGCTTATCAGTCACTGCTATGTGTTTGGTACATAGCACACACTTGTATGCAGCTGGGGTAAGCATACAGAGCCACCACAGTGGGTGATGAAGCACCCTTGGGAGCAGGACTCATGGTCTGCCAGGGGACTGAATAGCCCAGGCTGGGCTGGTTGGGAAAAGCTGCAAGGGGAGGATGAGAATTGGGATGGTCCTGTCAGGATGGGCAGTACTTGGACAGGCAAAGAGGAAGGGGTCAAGTGTTGCAGACAGGAGCAACAGATAATCCAGACACAAAGGGGAGAAACAAGAAAACTAAGTTGAGGGACTACCTAGAAAATAAAATCTAGTTAAAATAAAAGGTCTATAAAGAAAGTAATAAAAGCCAAGGTTGGGCCAGATGATGGCTGTACCTGATTTCTAGACTGAAGGATTTAGACTGAAAGTAATGGAAAGGCACTGAACATTTTTGCTTATAGCAACAGAAAAAATAGCTATTATTTATTAAAAGCTTATTTTTTTTTTTGCCAATCATTGTGCTAAGTACTTTGCATAAATTATCTCATCTGAGCCTCAAGCAACCCTATACAAGAGATACTCTTACTGTACCCATTTGATAGGTAAAACAATAGAATTTAGAGTGATTAAATAATTTGCCTGAAATCCCATAGGCTGAATGATGGTCAGAAAGATATCAGGTCCTAATCCCCAGAACCTGTAAATGTTACCTTCTTAGGAAAAAGAAGGGTCTTTGCAGATGTGATTAAGTTAAGGATCCTGACATGAGGAGATGATTCTGGATTACCTGGGTGGGCCTTAAATCTAGTCACCTGTCCTTATCAGAGAGCAGCAGCGGGAGTTTTGATACACGGTATGCAAAAAAGGAGGAGACAATGTGAAGATAGAGGCAGAGACTGGAGTGATGCGGCCACATGCAAAGAAATGCTGGCCACACTGCACACTGGAAGAGGCAAGGGGTGGATTCTCCCTGAGAGCCCGAGAAAGGAGCACTGCCTTGCCAACAGCTTGATTTTGCCTCCATGAAACCGATGTTGAACTTCTGGCCTTCAGAACCGTGAGAGAATACATTCTGTTGTTTTAAGCCACCGGCATTTGCTATGGCAGCCACGGGAAACTAATATGGGCAGTACAAGAAAAATTCAAGATATGACCAGTCAATGTGACTCTAGACTTATACTCTAGAAAAAAACCCCACTGATTTTGGATGATTATTTTAGAAACGAGTGGGAAACTGAACAAAACGAGACAAGCTAGAGCAGGGAGATAATTTAGGAGACTATGACGATCACTCAAGTATAACCAGGCACTTGAATGTTTATGAATCGTAATTAACATTTCAACTAAATTTTTATTCAGTGGTGCAATTAGCATGTAGGGATAAAGAAGAAATGCTCTAGAGTTAATTCCATTCCTAGGAGATGGATTATCATACTGATAACTTAAATTGTCCATTTTCATCCATGGTTGTAAACAGAGCATTTTTTCATTTATTCTCTAGGAGCCCATACGTGACCCTTGTTCTGGTTCTTAAGTTACAAGAACTTCCAAATCCAAGCTGAGGCATTAAACAAGATAATATTTAAATTGCTTTATAATTCAGGTGAGTACCATGCACGGTTTATAATGTGTAATTATAAAAATATTACTGTCAAATTGATGACAGGTTTATAATTTATTTTAAATTTGCAGTAGTGGGAACTTTGATATGCTAATGCCCATGGCGTCTCTGACAAGCTCTCTTTCCCCTTCTGTTCCATCATTCTGGGCACATAACTTCTGATTCGGGCTTTGAAGCAGGTAGATTTGGGTTCTAAGGTTGGAAAAGGTGTTTTAACGGAGCCATAGTTTCCTCGCCTATAAAATGGTAAAATGCCATGTACCTACCAGGGCTGTTTGTGAGGAGTAAATGTGAGGACCTTTGTAAACACCTTGCTCAGGGCCTGGTTCTGAGTCACATAGCAGAGTCAGTGGGCTTGGGGGCCAGGCGCCTGGCTGTGGGTCCAGATTCTGTCATTTGCCAGCAGGGTGACACTGAGCAGTTTCTCCCTCTGTACAATTTGTTCCTGTCTCTTGGGGGAGTGAAGATTAAATGAGTCTACATGTATACAGCATCTGGCACTTTGTAAGCACATTATAAACAGCAGCTATTATTGTTGTTATTATTTATAGCATGTCTGGGTGGAGACCAAACACCTGACCTGGAGCACAGTTTTAGATCCCACATCTAAAGGAGGACTGATGGCTTCCTTGGGGCGGGAGGGAAGAGAGGAGGATGGAGCAAAGGGATCTGAGAGCTCTCTCTGGTTTAAGAATGACAGTTCTGTATTTGTCGCATGTGAAATCTTGGGGCTCCTCTTTGAATAAACGGGATTTTTCTGAGGATGTTGGTTGGTTCATTCAGTTCTATCTTGGCACAAGACCGAATCTTTATTGTACTTAAAATGTGGGAGGAATAAAATGACGCTGAGGACTGGCAAGCAAACAATAAAGCAGAACAGGGAGGTACAATGTTTGGAATATATTCAAAAAGGGGAAATATATTATGGTCAATGCACACATTGTAGGTCATGGATAATGATGAAATTTAAATTCATCTCCAAAGTCTGTGTGACATTGCGGAGTGGGGAGACGTACGGATGATGCATAAGCAGGTCCCATAAAGCAGAGCTCATTAAACAACTGGGATTTCAGACATGCACTGTGATAGATAAGCCTTCTCCAGACAAACCTCCTGTTTCAAATTTCAAAAATATTTCTAGTTTCAAAGCTATCACGAAATCTCTTTGCTTACTTTTATATCTCAAAATAGTTCTGGTAACAAATGCATTTGGAAACATGGTGTAAATTGGAGTTCTGTTTAAACTATTCATCTTTTGAAACAGTGATGCATCCAAAGTCTTTATATATGAGGCTTCTAATAGTTATAACCCAGAATCTTTCTATGGTGTTAACATATTTAGTATGCATTTTAAATGAAAATGAAAAAACAACAGAAACGTTTGAAATCTATTTAAGATGCCTCTATTTAATTCATCGCATATGATCTTCTTTAAAAAGTATTTAGTTGAATAAATTATTCAAAACCAAGTGTATAGATTGGCATAAAATGGATTTTGCACTAGTTCATTCAGTAATTGGCAAAAAATCAAGGTGTAGTACAACAGTTGCAGCTATAACTATGAATACATTTCAGAGATTATGCTATAGAGGAAATCTAAGGATTATAGTAAACAGCAAAGTATTTTTAAAAGATAAACCCTGAAACTAACAAAAGCTGTGCAAACCTTTATGGAAAAAATTAAAGACATGAACGAAATACAAAAAAAATCTAAATTAATGGAGATATATAATTTGTTTATGAATGGGAAAATTTGTCTCTTAAACATGTCAATTTCCCATAAATTAATCTATAATTCAAAGCAGTTCCAAAAAATAATCCCAAGTCTTTTTTTTTTCTTTTTTTAACAGATCCTGACAAGCTGATCCTCAAATTTAAATAGAAGCACAAATGTTTAAGAACAGATCAGATCATTTTGAACAAGATGCAGGGAGTAAATATCTGTAGTAGTTAAAACAAGAGAGGCAGGAAACCTGTATGCCTCAAGGGAAACTTCACGTTGGAGAAAGGCCGACTCCTGTGCTAGGGATGGAGCATTCAGTAACTGATTCCGGGACAATTACGTCACCATGACAGGGAATGGAGGTGCACCTTAATCAAGGTGCAAAACCCTGAAACCACAAAGGCAGGATTTGATGAATCTGATTATACTAAACTTATAGTCTTATTTTTGTAAATGACCCAGTAAATAGGGATAAAAATTATTCCTGAATAAAAATTAAACTGAAGTCTGGAAACACATGTAACCAAGGAGTAGTACTCATAATGAACATAATACCAACGAATTGATAAGAAATGAATAGACCAAAGAAAAAATGAGAAAAGCATTTAGATAGGCAATTGTTAGAAGAGAAACTTGATTAATGTAAGAAAAGATGGTCAACTTCACTAGTCGTTGGGAAAATTCAAATGAAAAGATACGTTGCACATAACTTTCAGCCCAGCATGTCCACTTCTATGTATATACCTTAAAAATCTCTAGCTCGCAGGTACCAAAAGAAATGTGAAAGATTTCCTGAATCATTGTTTATAATAAAGAAAAATTAGAAACATTTAAACTGGCAAGAGAATGGATAAATTGGGGTTTATTTATGCAATATACACTATTCAGCAATTAAAATGACTTAACTAGAATCACCTATAGCAATATAGACCTCAAAATAATCTTGATGCATGAGAAAACACATTGAAGAATGATATGTACTGTATTATAATGTTACACAGAAAATTTAAAAACATAAAAAATGTATTTATGGTTACAGATATATTTACGGAGAGTAAAAAGATGCACGTGAATGATAAATAATGATTTCAGGGAACTCGTTTCCTCTGAAGAAGGAGGAGGGGTGATATAATTAGAGGAGTGGTCTACGGGTGGTGTCAATGTTAGCTGCAATGTTTTTTTCCTTAAGAATCTTGTGAAGCACATATGGGAAACTTAAGATTTGATGAAATTTATTGGTGGGCATACAGGGATTCATATGTTCGTGTCTAAATTTTTCTGGATGTTTGAAATATTTAAAAGGACATACTCATTCATTACTATTATTAGTTACTTAGACAATAGGAAAAAGAATGTTATTCAGCAATTTCAGAAATTGAAGTTTTTTCCCTTCGTTTTATATTTTCTGAAATTAAAAAGCAACTTACATTCAAGATGTACATTCATGGAGTATTTTTCCCCCTTAAAAGCCATTACAGAATCGATGCCATGTCCTACAATTTTTGGTGCTTTGGACGTTGTTATTGGTTGTTATCCTTCATTGAAACATAAAAGTCCTTTGGTTTATGGGATGGATTTAGGAATCAGGTAAGCTTGCTAGGGTAGGTAGGAAAGTGAGACGTGAGCAGAGGAATTAGGCACAGGTCGTGTAAACAAACAGGATAGTAAGAACACACTGCAAGGTAAGGGCAGCCGTAAGTGCCACAGAATGTTAGTGTAAGGAAAGCAAGGCATGAACAGAGAAAATACGAAAGAAAGCAACGTAAACAAACAGGATGCTGAGTAAGAGAACATTCTATAATAATAACAAAGATGAAGGTGACCACAAGCATCACACAGGAGACATTATACATGACAACCCCTCCCTCCCACCCCGCTGCCTGGGGGCTTTGGACGTCACAACACATAGGTCCTAACCATTACGGTGGAAAACTCCTTCGCCTGACAACAGGAAGGAGACAACATCCCCACTGGTCAAGAAAAAAAAGGAGAAGAGACAAGGTCACGCAGGAGGAGAGGCCAGACAAGAGAAAAATGGATGACACAGAGACCCAGTGCCACCGTCAGCTGGGACATGTGTCTGCTCCTGTCCCTTTTGGAGTGTTACTGTTGCTTGCTTGCTAATCTTTTTGAATACCCCTCCCTCTGTCCGTAGCTGTACTTGCTTAATAAACTCCTTTCACTTTGCTTTGCTGCTTTTGTGTTTGGTTTCAATTCTTTGTCTCTGAGCTCCAAGAACTGAGGACGATCACTCACCAGTAACAAGCTGACTACTTAAGCTACCAGCTCCTCTTCCCAAAGCAATGGAGGGAATTTCTAAAGCAGGCTGCTTTCATGGGTGGGCAGTGTGAGAAGCTGCTCGGGAGAAGCTTTGGTTCAGTGCCCTGCTGTCCTGAAACTCTTGATCATTTTGTCTTTGATTTTGTGTTCTGGACTCGAGGTCGCTGGACAATGGAGCATACGCATGCGTAGAGCAGACAGGCAGAAGGTTTGTCCTCTTCCTCCCCATACCTGGCCCTTCTCTTTCAGTGTTCCTGATGCCCCATGAAGACAGAATTCTGGTGAACCCACAGTGAGCAGGGTCAAGGCAAGTGTTCTACGTCTGTGACTGAGTAAGCAGGGGCACTTACAGTCCCAAGAGGCCATACATTCTGAAGGAACCAGAACTTGCTTTGAATGCAGAAAGAAGGCAGGGGCACTCTAAGAGACACGGGTGACCCATGAGCCCCATCATATCCCCCTTACTCCAGTGCCTTCCCTGTATGAGCCAGCAAGGGAAGCTGAAAATGGTGACGTGGAACAAAAGGGGTAGAGAGAGGAATCCGTAGTTCCTTTCCCTTTCCGTTCTTCCTTCTCACCAGTAAGCTCAGAGTTCACAATGAACGTCATATGGACGAAAGCAGCCAAGAAAACTTACCCAGAAATTACTCTCCCTAATCCCCATTACTGTTCTTCACTAATCCTAGGGAACAACTTTTAAAATTACATTTTTCTAGTGCACATCCAATTGGTATTATTTGAAGCTCCCCTTGGAAGTGAAAAAAAGCTTTTGCCCCCACTCCCAGGAATCCATATTCATATTAAACACAATTAAGAATTATTTAGGCATTTTTCTTCTGGACTTAATGCATGCCACTGAGAGGCCAGAAGTAATGCATGAGGTGAGTACAGCTCCTGCCAAACAGCTGCCAGAGCGGATTGTGTCAGAAGTCTCGAGGTCCTCTCCTGGCTCTGCTGTCACTTGCTTGTAACCATCATGGTCTGTGTCTCTGCTCTCCAAGCAGGACTGCCCTCAGCTTCCCAAGGGTGTGACAAAGCTGTTTTACCCGCAGGGTACATGCGAACTGCTTAAAGATTCTTAGAGGAAAAGTAAAACAGAAAGAATAACATTCTAGTTGTCTTATTTTAAATAGAAGTTGGGTATCAAATGGGAAACTTGTTCTCATTTACTTTATAAATAATGATTCCTGGTATTCAGATTCTTCTTTTCTTCCTTGCAAGAGATCATTTTATTGTGCTAGGACTAGACAGTTTGTTCTATTGCTTAAATAGGCAATTGATTAAATTTATTGATGAGCACATTCAAAGGAATGCTAGTAAAATAGCCATTTTTTATACAATATACATTTATTAGATTTCTGGTAAGTAGCATAAATAAAACTGATCAAACTTGTGTAAACAAATTAAACATTTTTTTACCTTAAATCTTATTTTCAAATCCACAGAGATTTAACTTCATTAGTATATTAAAAATTAATATATAATAGACTAATATTATAATGTAACACGTTACTTATGTCCATCTAGAGGAAACTAATCACATTCTTCTGAGATAGCATGACAAGCAGTAAAAGCCGCACATGAATGGCTAGACAGGAATCTAAATGTGAGCCTTGTGTTTACGTTTTGTTTTAAGATAAAACCAATGATGCACATTAAATTAATAAATTTATTCAATTAATAGCTCACTCCAGGAGAACCAAAGAGATGCCATATCGCCATCATTTCTGATAGCTGAGTAATATTCCATGGTATACATATACCACATTTTGCTAATCCATTCATGAATCGATGGGCATTTGGGTTGTTTCCATATCTTTGCGATTGTGAATTGTGCTGCTATAAACATTCGGGTGCAGGTGTCTTTTTTATAGAATGATTTTTGTTCTTCTGGGTAGATGCCCAGTAATGGGATTGCTGGATCGAATGGTAGGTCTACTTGAATCTGTTTAAGGTATCTCCACATTGCTTTCCACAGGGGCTGCACTAGTTTACAGTCCCACCAGCAGTGTATGAGAGTACCTGTCTCTCCACACCCACGCCAACATGTATAGTTTTGGGACTTTTTGATAAAGGCCGTTCTCACTGGAGTTAAGTGATATCTCATTGTGGTTTTGATTTGCATTTCCCTGATGATTAGAGATGTTGAACACTTTTTCATATGTTTGTTAGCCATTTTTATATCTTCTTTTGAAAAATTTCTATTCACGTCCAATCAGACGGCATTGCAGGCACAGGACCGGCTGGGAGCAGAGGTGTGGGGAGCTGAGAGTGCTCCCCGAGTCTGCTGCGGCAGGGCTTGCAGCGGGTGGAGGACGAGGACGCAGGTGTCAGGGCAGGGGCCAGCAGTGGGACACGATGCCAGAAAGGCATGTTGTGAGCTGAGTGGGGAAAACTTTGAAAACCACCTAGTAAAGTTTTGCCATTCTGGTGTGGAGTGTGTGTGCGTGTCGGGGGAGGTCGCTGAAGGGCTTTGTTGAGAAGTAGTGGGAGTGGTGGGCTACGGGGCTTTGGAAGACAGGTTAGGGGCTCGTTCAGGTAGCTGATGTTAATGGTGACAGCATTCGAAATAGAGGATCAGAGAAGAAAGTGGGAAAGAAAGGAAAGAATAATGACGTAGGGAAGGCAAAATGGGCAAAAATTAGTTACTGACTTAATCTTAAGGTCAAGGAACGAAGAAAAATAGAGAGAAAGAGCCAGATGTTGGGTCGCAAAGACTCCCGAGAACTCTCCCGAGAAAGGCAAATTCTCTGGACAGATGCAGGAAGCTGGGCGTGGTGTCTGCTTCTATTAACTCGTTCAGCATCTCGCCGTTGCTCAGTGAGACCACCCTTCATCCCAGAGGGACAGACACAAGGGACGAGCAGCTGTGTGGTTATAAAACTGCGTAGGCAGCTTCATTTCTTCATTGTTCCCAATTCCTTGCCTGGGACAAAGGTCTTTGGCATGTCTCCTGTTACTTTTTTGTCCCATTATGTCCCCAGGTGCTGTAAGAGACACAGGATGCACACTTGTCTTCAGAAGACAATGCCTATTCCAGATTGGTGTTAGTCTTTCCATCTTTCTCTTTGTTCCTTCATCTTCTGGAATGATCTAGTCCTTTTAGGCTTGTCCCCCCCCACCCACACACACAAAACATGCCCTTATAATTTGTCAAGCATGATTTTAAGCATTTTGTAAATATAAACCCATTTAGTCCTCATAAGCAAACCTACTGTTACCCTGTTTTGTAGATGAGGAAACTGAGGCACAGTGAGGTCGAAGAACCTTGACCAAGGACACACGGTCAGTGAGAGGTGGAGTCAGGGCTCCTAACACTGCCATCTGCCTCGTGATCCGTGGGAAGACGGGGTCTGTGACCCGGGCAGCGTTTGCTTACCCCTAACACCCACGTGGCCACTGGGCACAGAGCACTTTGTAGCCTCTAATCATATGAAAACAAGGAACGGTCACAATTTTGAAATGCAGGTCCTGCTTAGCGTGGATAACACATACAGAATAGGATTATTTGCGATGAAATATGCAACTGGTGTATTTGTCTGATGGTGAGGGCAGCAGTCCCAGTCCCTCATCTCTCACCTGGTCATTTTTTGCCTAGTGTCAGATACTGTACACGCCATCCATGGCCGGAGTCACAGCAAATCTAGACACGTAAATATGAGAGTTTCCTATGATGGGACTAAGTCTGCCTTCAAAATTATTAACATTATAATCTCAAAGTAGTGGTTCTCGAATTTGAATACACATAAAAATCACCTGGAGAATTTAAGTGTAATTCCAGACCCTTCACCCACCTCCCCCCAGATTCTCACTCCGGAAGTGAGGCGGAGCCTAGGAAGCTCCATTCATGGACAGCGCCGTGAGTCCGACTCAGCTCATCCAAGGAAATACCATTAGAGCATGAGCCACAACAACCAGCCATGGCTTTTAGGTGTTTTCCTCGATATTTTGAATTATTTTGAGAATATTTAGAAGTCTCTTATATTTAACATTTATTCCACACCATCTAGGTTTCTACCAAAAAACAAGATGGATGAGATACTTTTCAAATTTTATCACTGTTTTTCCAATAATAAACTCTTTAGAACATACTTACAGAGGGATTACATCTGGAAACTTCATGATATGGACACAAAAAAATAGCTTTCCATGAAAGAAGGTATCCAAAATTGTTATTTAGTTGGAATTTTTCCCATTAGTTACTAATTTGGGTAAGTCGCTCTGTGCATAATATGTACACAGTTTTGGCTAAATGATAGCCTGAGATCTTGTCCATGATTATCCTAATGGTGTGTATCATGTGAATCTTCCACAATTCATGTAAACAATCTGTCAGGGTTTTAAAGCCTCGGAGGCTGAGTATCACTGCACTAACCACTTTATGTTCCATTTCAGCAGTAAATTAAGTTATATAACTTGCATGAATATAGCTCAATTTTTTAAAAAGCTCAGCCTCCAGACAAGAGAAATGACAAAGGCTTCCTAAATTCATTTCCTACCTGATGGGCATCCATAATGGAGCCCACCAGTTTCCATCAGGATACCAGACCTTAAACTGCCAGGCTGCGGGGGCTGCCCCTGTTGGAGGTATTTGTATTTCTTTTCCTAACATACTTAGTGCCTTGAAGTAATCAAGTTTTCTCTTGCTCAGCTACTCCTGACTAGAACTAAATTATAATTCTTTAGGAGGATGTTTAAACTCATTCTCCATTTACAACTGAGGGCAATTTCTCAGCCCTGATTCTCGTTCCAAAGAAAGCCGAGATTAATATCCTGACAATTCAGCTTTTGCTCTACCTTCCTCAATTTCATCCAATTTTAAGTGAGTATGGAGAATCATCTTCTTCAGATAATCTCACCAATTTTGGTATTTTAAAACAATTACAGTTTAAATTTAAAAATCTTCTGGAAATTGGAAATTTCAAAGCTCTTTGAAAAATAATAAACCACAGTCAAGGAACAAAGAAGCATGTTAAAAAAAATAGATAGCACGTATTCTAAACTTTATGTTATGAGATGGATTATAAAAGCGAGACATATTAAAATACGCTTTCCTGCCAAAACAAAAGGTACACTACTTCAACAAGATCTGGTAATTCAGAAATAATCAGCAGTTCTCATCAGGCCATAGGGTGCTCTTTGAAATACAACTGTGCTTAGAAGTGACAGGCACATGGTGTCCAAGTGACGTGGCACAACCCAAATGACAAGATTGTCATGATAAGTCACTTCTGCAAACTCTGAAGATATAGACATACAAAGAGTATATACACTTTTCTATGTGTGGTCAAGCTGTTGCTACTTAAATGTCATGACTGACTTAATTCCACAGCCAAGGAAACTAAAACTAGTAAAAATTAATCTAAACAAAGATACACAGTTATAAGGTGATCTGAAGATTCTTATTAAACAAGAACAAATCCTGAGGACCCACTCTGTGCAGGTGGTCCCATGGACAAGCAGTAGACAAAACCAGTAAGTCCCTCCGTTACTGGGCTTAAAGTCTCAGAGGAATGAAGTTATGACTCATCCTTTCTCCATAGAAATATTAACTAACAAAAATACCAGTTAAAAGCACAGGTTATTTTTCATAAGCGGCATGAAAAGGCTCAAGTAATAGTAGTAGGCTGGGGCAATCTGTTCTTTAAACTTCACAGCATCACAATTGAAAAATATTTGTCTGAAACATGATGTCTTCAAGAAAAGTTTCTATTTTGCCTTCTGCACCCTCCAGGAGAAAGAGGCCAGTCAGAGCTTGGGAAACTATGGCACCTTTGCTGAATGTTAGAAATGGCATTTGCCATCTCATTTACCCTGTTGGTACTAGTTTACATATTCTAATTTAAAAATTGAAGATACTATGATGGTTAAAGTCTGAATATCCCTCAGTGTTGTACTTACACAATTGATGCTATGTAGTAAGTTCCCAGACACTTAGAGATTAAGAGTCAGGGAGTGGGTGTGGGGAGGGGCTACAGAGCACATTGTCTTGTGTCCACCCTCCCTTGAATGGCGCCTGAGCCAGTGTCCGGGACGTGGCACACAGCATCGTCCGGGTGCAGTGATAGACTCCCCTTGTCTGGCATCAATGCCTGGCCAGCGGCTCAGGGCTGAGAAAAACAAGAAGCACTGCGAACACGATAGGCCTTTTTGTCTTGCCACCGCTCTCATTGTGTCCTCCTCTCTGTCTTGCTCTGTGCCATTTTGCTTTGATAATTATTCTGGGTTTTTCTTTTAACCAAATCTGAATCTATTCACCCTTAATACGAATGGTTTATATGAAGTCATTTTATTTTCACCTCTGCAGAGCCCTTTCAGATTCTTTTGCCATCACTTTACATGCTATATTTTAATTTAATTGAGTATGTGTTGAAGGAAGGCGAAGCTTGAAGCTCTGGGTGTCAGAAAGACAGGGAGAATTATTGTGACCTGTCTAAACGGCATTTGCTCTGTTCCGTTTGTAAAAGCCCTTGTAAATACTGAAGGCAATCTTGGTTTCAATGCTGTGTAAAAATAAAATGTCACAGAAATTGGTTCTGTAAAATGAACAGAAGTGGAAGGACTCATCTAGAGGCATTAAGTGTATTCAGCAGGTGCTCCACGTGGTGGTTCCGGTGTCCTGTCTCAAGGTCAGCCATTCCAGCAAAAGCTGTTAGGCTGATTTAGGGGTTAACGAGACCATATTTTGCACATGCTACTTTAGCAAAATATGGTCTCATCTTATAAATGAAAATATCATTTAGCATATTTTGTGTGAAATAAAAATCTTTCATCCTGCCAATCCTCGGTCCCCCAAAGATCCTCTTTACAGTTAGGTGCCTGATCATCCAATCTTTTTCCTATGCTGTTAGTAAAGACAGACGTAAATGTTTTTGTGTGTATGTATACACATACACATGTATGATAAAAACAGAAGTTTCATTTTGTTCTGCAATGTGCACATGTATGTATACATTTGTGCACATTTTATGTTATAATAAATTTTGGTCCTTTACATATAAAATATATATTATTTTATAAAAATGCTGCACAGTGTTCCATTTTCCTACAAATGAACACTTAGACTATTAGACATTTTTACTATTTCCACATCTGTGTTGTTATACATTGTAGAATATTTTCCAGGAAGTAGACTGTGGAAATTGACTGGAATGCACACTTAATATTCAAAGAAAGTGTTAAATTATCTTTTAAAAACATTGTGCTTATCTGCTTCTCATTAACCATTAACAAGAATGCCTCTTTCCTCAGAATTTCATAAAAACTGGAGGTTATAACTCATAGTGGTTTTAAATACTTTAAATATTAATGAGATGGATCATGTCTTCATTGTTTTTGATTATTCATGTTTCTTCTTTTCTGAGTTTCTGTTTCTGTTGGGTAGTTTATCTTTTTCTCATTGCTATTTAGGAACTTTTTATATGTCTGGGGCATTAAGCCTTTACCTGTTGTATATGTTAAAATTATTTCGTCTCAATTTTCCATTTGTTGTGCAGCTCTATGTTGTTTTTCACTGTACATGAATTTTTAGCTTTATATCATCAGACCTGTTTATTTTTTCCTTACACCTCCTAGATTTTGTTTTGTGGTTAAAGACAGCTTCCTCATCCTGACTTATTTAACAAAATTATCTTATATTTTCTTATAAATCTATAAAAGTACTAAAATATTAAATCTATTATAGATTTAATATTTTTCCACTTAAATCTTTAAACAACTTGAAAAGCATTTGGGGAGTGTTAGGAGATATACATCCTGACTTTATTTTCTTCCAAAGGGAGGATCAATTAATTCAATTCCATTCACTGAGTAATCTAGTCTTTCCTTACTGATTTAAAATATCACTTTCGTTGGATTTTTAGATCCCCACACACTTGGATTTGGAGAGAGGGAGATCCATGGAGTTGCTGTTCAATGGATATAAAGTTACAGTTATACAAGATGAGTAAGTTCCAGAGATCGGATGTACAACACAGTGCCTATCATCAATAGTAAGTTCCTGCGCACTTAACATTTTGTTAAGAGAGTAGATCTCATGTTAAGTATTCTTGCCACACTCACACACACTAAAGGAAACTTTTGGAGATGATGGATATGTTTATTACTTAAATGTGATAACATGAGTGTATGTCTATCTCCAACTCACCAAATTGTATATATTAATTATGTGTGTTTTTTTGTATATCAATTTGTCTTAGTCTGTTTGTGTTGCTATAAAGGAATACCTGAGGCTGGGTAATTTACAAGGCAAAGTCACCGGCATCTGCGTCTGGTGAGGGCTCCAGGCTGTGTCCACTTTCCACGTAGTGGAACGTGCAGGGGTGCTGGTGTAGAGATCACACGGTGAGAGAGGAAGGAAGAGGGAGAGCGGGGAGGTGCCACATGCTTTTTAACAACCAGCTCTCACAGGAGCTAAAAGAGCGAGAACTGACTCATTCCCTGAGAAAAGCACCAAGCCATTCATGACGGACTTGCCCCCACGACCCACGTGCCATTCATTAGGTCCTAACTCCAACACCAGGGATCACATTTCAACATGAGATTTGGAGGTGTCCAACAAACCAAACTATAACACAATTATACCTCAGTACAACTGGCCAAAATAGGAAAGAAAATAAAAATGTGCGTGTGTATAGAGTAGCGTGAAGATGGAGAAACATGTAAGAAATCAGAAATATGTCATTAAGTCAGAGGAGAACTTGTGAATTTGTCTATTTTTTTCTCTTAAGGTATTATGTAAACATGCTGAATGTCTTTGTACTCGAAACTGTTCTATTCTCATGGAAACTGAGACCAGTGTAAATGCCTGTGGCAGGTGTCCAACCGTATGAAAAGCACCATAGACGGAAATGACTATTAATAAAGCACATTCTTCCCCCTCTAAAAACTCCTCTTCTACTTTTACAGATTAGAAAAAAAATCACCAAAGAGGATGAATAGATGCTCTATAAATCTCAAATAAACAAACAGGAAAACGAGTTCCTGAGCGGTCCATTTTATGACTGAGAAGTGACGTGAAATTCACGTTCTCGGTGCACTTCAGAGCAGAAGGGCCACGACAGCCCTGGCTCGCTGGGAAGCGGCAGGTACAAGACAGACACAAGCCCTTCAGGTGAGCCAGATGACAGTGAGCCCGACACCCTGTGCATGGCAGGAGCCCTGAAACAGACAGCCAGCCATCAAATACAGGTGATACAGACTAATTTGTAAGAAAAAGGATTTGCAGCATTTAGCAAAGACGTGAGAGCACTTTAGGGCACTAAAATGTAGGTTATTGCAATATGACAGTTTTACCCCAGGAATGGAAAAGAAAGATAAAAATAACCTGTGTATAATGCTTTGTAGTTTTACAAAGTGCTTTATCAAATTTGATCTTCACAACAAAATAATTATTCCTTTTATTTCTTGATGAATAAACTCAAGTTTGATGAGCTTAACTGTATGATCCAAAGCCCACATTTCAAGCATTCGTTCACTACAAAAATATCTACTGGATTAGGTGTGGGTACGTGTAGCCACATTTGTAGTGATAATGTTTTCATTTTATGACTGTGACATAGAAAACGGAAGACTATATCTAACAACTCTTGAATTTAGAACAGTTTCCATTTTATTTTTTAAGCAACACTTTTGTTCTTGAACACTAATAGTCAGATGCTTCCTAGCGTTCAGCTGAAGGGTCCAGTGAGGGATGTCAGGGTTCCCTGGACACAGGAATGAGCTGGGCACAGAGGGTCTGAGTAGCTCATTCCTCCACACCATGAGGGTTCTCTGAGCTCCTTCCTTCCCAGAACTCATCCAGCGATGCCAGAGAGACTAACTTTTTCAAATCCTTCAGTTGCAAAAATCTTTACCTGAAAGCAGCATTATACAGAAGACCATAATATGTTTAAAAACAAAACAAAACAAAACAAAAACAAAAGCAGAACTACTTGGTTGAAGAGGAGGAGGAAGAGGCGGCAGAATTCTGCCTTGCACATAGTAGGTGCTTCAGTGCCGAGTGAAAGATTGTATCTCTGCCCCACCTTCTTGGCTAAGTGTATTAATTTGCCTCGTGTCCCCTTAGTCCGAGGTTCCACTCTTTGTGACGTGAAGCTGGCTGTTCTGAGGGCTCTCATACTCTAAGTCCAAGAGAATCCCTCGGGAGCTAAAAATGCCCCACCCCGACAGGGCCGGTGAAAGTGGTCATTTCATACACTGAAGATAAATTAGCTAAGAACATATGATCACAACCACATGGCACATGCTTGGTTTATTTCCAGGGCTGATGTGCAGTGGAAAAAAGGGAGATTTGTTAAGACTTATGGTATGATGCAGCTGATGCTTCTGGAAGGCCAGTGGGAGTTGCAACATAGCAGAACTTCTTTCCAAAAATAGTTGAATATGCAGTCAGTCCCCACTATCGTTTCCCTCTTATCTTATTTCACATAATTCATCCCAGAGCCATACAAACATAGCTTTCCCCCTAAAACTCTACCTATTCGAGAGGCAATTTCAAATCACACTACAAAAAAAGGAATGTATTATTTTTCTCATGCCATGACTGGGAAAACTAATACTTCACAAAACGTGTCTTGGAAAGGAAGCCAGAGGCTGAACTGACATCAGAAACGATGAACATTTGGTCTTTCAAATGTAGAAGTAGAAAGTGAACGGTGCTAGACGTTTTACCTGAACTACAAGCCCCCAGATATAATCCCAACATCAAAAGCTGTAAAACAAACAAACAACAACACAAATACATAAAACAATGTTGAAATTACAATGAGAAGAGAAACTTTTGGGGAGGGATTGTTTTCTCGGCACTCTTCCTGCCTTTGCCCTCCTCCTGTCACTATAAAGACGTCACAGGAAGTGGCTTTTATGCCCTGTTGAGTTGTCCTAACCATCTTCAGCAACTCGTCTCTATACAAGATTCACAAATGAGAAGCACAGGTTACAACCATTTTTTCTATGTCTGTTCAGACTTACAGTCTACAAAATATATAACATTTTAGGTCTTCGTCACTCCAAGATGGGTGTAGCTGAGTTGACTCGTGCTCTGAACGTCCCTACTACGGCCTCTCTCCCCTCAACAAACACAGTCCAGCTAGAGCAGCTGGGCCCCAATCACCGGAACATTGTGCCAGGAAAAGCCAATTTCTTTAGTATTTACCCAGCATGCGGCAGGTGCCAGGCGATGTCCTGAATGCTTTGCTAAAATAAACTCGATCCTTAAGACAAACCAATGAGGTAAGTACTACTAATATCCTATGTTCACAGCAAATGGAGATGCAAACAGGTTAAGCAACTTGTTCACACATCTCACGGCTGCTGAGAGCTGCTGCTGGCATTTGAACCCAGGAGTCTGGCTGCAGAGCTGGGGCCTGCGGTTGTCCCCTCTGCAGCCCTCCCAGTCAAATGGCGACACTGAGCATCAGACAGCCCTGGGGCCGTGTGCAGTGGGATCCTTGCAGTCCTGCTGTGGAGATGTGTTTTCCTGCTCACAGCCTGAAAGAGCCCCTTTAGGGCTTTGGTTAAACTGGCCCCACCGTTCCAAGGGGAGGACACGGCCCGGAGTTTCATTCTCTCACAGGCTGCCCTGAGCCTGGCTGAGCTGTCTTAGAGGGCAACCTAGAGAATACACCGGACTGCTTGAATCTTTCCAAGGGAAGGAAAGAATAGGAGTAGGTCACTGAAAATATCCTAAAGCTTTATCTGTTCTTAGAGTTTTTCTGAGTCTCTTTGCAAGGGTCGCGGTCTCACGTGTTGGGGAAGGAAAGGAGAGGCGAAAGGGAACGGCGATGCAGGCTCTGCCCTTGAATGAAACGCCCTTCAAAGCATTAAATCACTAAGAGAACGTGACCCTTGAAGGCAGATTTAACAGGGAACTTCTGTTACCTTATTAAGTCAAACAAGTTAGAAACCAGATGTCTCCTAAAAAATGGAACATATTTGTTTACAAACAAACATAGTAAGTGACAAGATGTATAGAAAATAAATGTGACACCCTCTGAATTTTTAAAACTAGTTCTTTACTAAGTTAGCAAATGAAATAGGTGAGGTAGACTCAGTGTAAGATGAATAACAATGTTTCTTTAAAGGACTCAGAAATGAGGTTCTATAAATAAAATACAGTTGGCCATGCAGTAACTTTGTTTAAAAAAAATTTTTTTTTGTTTGTTTAGAGAGTAATCATTCACACAAACTGGTAATGTTCTATCACCACACCATGAAGAACAACAGGTCCTCGCTTCTCTCAAACCTTTCCTTCCACGTGCCCTGGGCGAGGAAACTGGAATCAGCCGTTCAGAGAACAAAGCGCGCACCCCTGCCACTGTCACTCGGGAAGCGGATTTATGTAAAGATAAAACAGATCCGAAGCAGATGATACACTGCTATTCACGGACCCTTTCATCCAAGAACCTAAAACCGCTCTCCAGACGTCACCCCTAATGGGTAGGTAGGTGGCAAGTATTACTTTCCTCTCCATTGTAGGGTGTATAAATACCTTGGCAGTCAGCGCCCTCTGAGTAAATAATTACTGTTTTCACCTTTGTTTTTCCCTAATGCACCGAGACTATATATAATGCCACATAATGAGTTACTGACAGAGTCAGTAGCAGTCTTGAGGTTTTCTATGTCCCAGTTAAGGCGGGATGCTTAAGCCAAACTTCATCACTCTCAAGGGCTGAGTGCTCTTAAAACTCATCCTAATTGTAAGATCATACATGTCATGTCCATGATCCTGTTTTCCTCTACCCAATCATTTCGAAGTCTGGTTATCTAATTTATGACTCCATGTAGTGCCCTTGCCTCCCCCTTTTTCACTAGAAACTTTCTTTTGCAACCTCACGACTTCCACTCCTTTCTGATTTCTTGGGAGCCTTCACTACGAGCCCCTCCAACCTGGGGTAGGAAACTTTCCTTCCGGACTTTCCCCAGGCTGGAGTCTGGTCACACCAATCTCTGGGTGGCCCCTGCCCATGAGCAGTGAGCTGAAGCCACAGCACAGGGGCCATCTCTAACTCCCACACTCACAAGTGGCAGTGTTCACAAGTGTGATTGGGAGTTACATTGCGATGGTTTGGCAGAGACCCTGAAGGATACTTATAGACAATGCTGGATGAGTGTTCCCTGAATTCATCCGCCTTTTCCGTGAGTTCTGACCTTCCTCTTCCCTCCTTTCCGTGCTCTACCTTGACATTCTCACCCAGCTTCTGGGTGAAGCTCTTCCCCAGTGGGTGACAGGGCGCTGAGATGATGCCGGTCAGGTGGCAGGTATGGAGACCCTGCCCTTCCAACTTCCTTCTGAGCATGCTCACTGGGGGTGTCCCTGCAGCACTTCCAACTCACCCTGTCCAGGACTGAACTCACCACCCGCTTCCCCATAGTTCTCTGTTTCTGAAGATCGCATCACTATCCTAAAACTCAAGATTTTCAGTCAGTTTTGAATCATCATCTTCTCTGCATGCCATACATAATGAATTCTTCAGGCTCCTTGATTTTCCAAGTTTCCTCTCAAACTTTCTCCTCCTCTCCACTATCTCGGTGCAAGCCTTGAGCCTCTGATCTAAATCATAGACATAGAATAGGGCCATGAGCAAACATCTACTATCATTGTTTTCTTTCAAAAGACCTTCACTAAGCCACAACTAACATTTTTATTTCCTTTGTACCCAGGCCACTGTTCCTGGCCTCTGTTCTAATATATCTGAGGAGTTGCAAATGGGAGTACCACACACACCTGGAGCTGTCTGGCCTGACGTCTCGCCACTCCAATAGGTAATATACACACTTCCACCCAGACACATCAAACCCGTTACGGAGTTCCCTGTGCTATAGTAGCCTGTATCTCAGCACGGGAGCATGAGCGGGGATTAAGGTCCTGGAATTAGCCCTTAAGGAAGGCCCCAAATGTCCACAGGCACAGAGAGTTTTTCTTCCAACATTGGAGTAGATTGCAGTGTCTTGGGTTTTGCAGCAGCCAGAGCAGTTTGCTTGCTGTAGGGTGTGGAGACACTGAGGGGCCATGATGTAATTATTAACTTTCTCAGCGGCAGATGAACAGCTGAAACTGACAGAGGAACACAGGATTTTCATTTTTTATCTCATGTTTCTCCAGAGTGTGGACTCAAGGGGAGCATGGAATGGAGAGCGGGTGGAAAGGGCCTGGCCTGCTATCTGCATTGGGGCGAATCTGCGTAAGTTTACAGCAGCTGTGTGATGACTTCACTGTGAAATTGCACCCTCATCCTGCTTGTATTTATCTTCAACTCAAGTAAGTCAAATCAGTTTGCTTCCTTCAACCCCCGCCCTGGTGTTTTCTCCCTCTTACATAATCTTTCACACAAACTATCCATCAGGTTAGGGGCACAGAAGGAATTGTGGACTAATTCCCCTCATTCGTTTTGTATGTATCCAGTGCAGTAAAAATCTGTCCAGAATCCATCACTCTTAGGATGCTTTTCTGATTAACTAAGGAACATTTACCACTTACACAGCATATAAAGCTTAACCTCTGGGCAATTTTAATACCGATGAAAGTATTTTTCCAAGGTCCAGGCCAGTCCCCTGATGCCCCAGGTGAAGTGAATCATCCCTCCACTTGGTCCCACATCACAGAACCCACCCCAGTAGCATGAAGTCGCAGCCTACATCTCCTTTATTCATGTGTCTCTGGAATCCTGCCCAGGTGGGTATTCACTAAGTATTGATTTCATGAGCCTCAAGGTTTCTGTTTATACATAAGGAATCTGGTTGATTTATTAATTATTTCAATGTTTGATTATAATCCTAAAATGCCCATGTCACTGGGAAATCACAGACTACTTTTTAAAGAAGTTTACCTTTTATTTCCTGCTTCAAATATAATTTATATATACTTAAGAGATACAATGTAATGTTTTGATATATGAATACATTGTGAAATGATTACCATAATCAACTAATTAACATACCCATCACCTCACTCTTGATGTTGAGTTTCTTTTGGTTCATTCCATTCAGAATTTTTTGTGGTTCTTGGACGTTTATAGTGATGTCTTTCATCAGATTTGGGCAGTCCTCAGCCATTATTTTTTTTAATAATCTCTATGCCCCTTTCTCTCTCTTCTCCTTCTTAGAATCCCACAATGCGCATGTTGGTCCACTTGATGGTCTGTTAGGCTATACCTGGTTTTTTTAAATCTTTCTCTTCTCAGATTCTATAATGTATTGTCCCATCTTTAAGTTCATTAATGCTGTTTCTGTGTGCTCAAATCTACCTTTGAATCCCTCCAGTAAATTTTTCATTTTAAGTTTTGTAACTTTTCAGCTCCAGAGCTTCCTTTTTGGTTTCTTTTTAGGTTTTCTCTTTATTGATATTTCCATTTTGTTCATACATTGTTTTCTTGACTTTCTCCACATCTTCATTTAGTTCTCTCAACGTCTTTTAGACAGTTGTTTTAAAGTCTTTGTCTAGCAAGTATGCTATCTGGTTTTTCTCAAGGATAGTTTCTGTTGGTTTATTTTTTCCTTTGAATGGAAAATACTTTCCTGTTTCTTTACATGTTTTATGATTTTCTAGAAAACTGGATATTTGACCTAATAACATAGTAACTCTGGAAATCAGACAATCCCTCTTCCCTGGGGTTTTTTTTTTGTTGTTGTTGTTGTTATTGTTGTTTATTTTTCAACTGTTTTAGGTCATGTCTGTGCTGGTGATCAGTGTGAGGTGTAAACTTAAGGTCTTCTCAGGTCTTCTTGAAGCATGTGCCTTTCCTTGGGCATGCACAGTGACTTTCTAAATGCCTCTGTACATGTGGTTGCTTTTACATGTACCATATTTTAAATATCTGATTTCCAAAAGGGGAAAAAGAGAAAAATGAAGGGGAAGGAGAAAAAAAGAAAGGGGTACTGGCTATGTAAACCCCCTGGAAATTTCTTCAGCCAGAGGGGGAGGGGCTTGCAACAGTGGAGGGAGGGATGCCACAAGGGCTGCCCCCCATGTGTCTTCAGCTCAGAAGCGGCAAACAGCAGTCAGAGCACAGAGCCCCAGTCTTTGGAGGACAGGGTTCTTTTGCCCACTGGGGTACCCACAAGCTGTGTGCATGCTGCTCCAGGCATAGGTGCATACCTGCCTGCCACTGGGAGGGACAGCTGTCACCTTGCGATCACCTGAAACAACCAAAATTAACTACCATTTACCTTTCAAGCCTTTCCCTGAAAGCTGGCATCCTTAGAATAGACTCCAGAGTTCAAAAATCCTCAGACAGATTCTGCCAGCACAATTGTCAGGTCAGGAGACAGATTCCTGATGCTTCCTGCTCCACCATCTTCCTCGAATCCTCCCCCCCAACTGCTTGCTTTGTAAAATTCCTCAATGAATTTAATAATTTGATACAAATATCACCTAAGTAAAGCAAACCAAGTGAAAACTCAGATTATCAGAAAATAAAATTAGGGTGCAAAAATTCCTTTAAAATTCAGAATATGATTCATTTCCTAAATGAGTGCCCTTCAGGCATTTAAATATATGATTCAATTTGTTAAAATTCGATTTACACAATATGTGCCAGGAACATGTTTATTAGATAAACAGAGATACACCCAAGCTTGCAAGCATGTTCCCCAAAGTGAATCGGTTAATATGCTTGGAATAAAAATAGAAAAGAACAAGAGCAATACTTAGCATGAAATCTCACAGATTTTTTCACAGAAATAGAGGTATTCCATTAAAGAATACAAAATCACAGGAATGTTCTATAACGATGAAACATTAAGACAACCATCAGTTTTCTGGCACCAAACAAAAATGGTTTTCAAAGAGAGGGGGTTAAGGAAAAAACAAAACAGAAAAACCTCCTTGAATGCACTTAATTAGGCACTTCAAAACCAGAGCAGAAACGTTCCTATCAGTTCTAAGATTATGCAGTTATAAAGCTTGAAGGTTGAATATTATTTTGCCCCAGGCACTTCAACTAGCTACGTGGATATTGTTTGTATAAATACCTCATTCTGTATAAAAGCAGCAGGAACACCCTGTATTTACCTTGCATTTCTGTAAAGGAACTCATTTTCAGTAGCATCTACTTCAATGTGCCTCATCCTCCGGTATGGAAAACTCACTGATTTTGCCAGTGTTTACAAGGGGATCATAAAATCCAGAAACTATTGATTCCTGCAGCTCAGGTATGAGATGGAGCCTGGCAATTGGGATTAATTACAGTGGGGGAAGGAGGGAACCCGGGGGTTATCTGCAGTGGAAACTAGGGCTTTCTGTTCTTGGGTAGGTTCCAGAGTAAAACGCTCTACACGCAATGGACGTTGAGAAGTGATGAGAATGAATTGCTTGACTGTAAACAACAACTTGCTCTGAGGTTGAAAAGAAGTAAAACAGATGTGAGAAGAGGAAGGAGAATCCTCATCACAGAGAAGGCCCACCAGGAAGAGGGAGGAGCTGCTTGGATTTGACCTATTCGAGGACATGGGAGCGTTTACCTTTCCCACTTGCTAGCTGAAGAAATACAGACAGCAAGACTGACTTGCCTACGGTCCTACAAGCCACCATGACAGAGCAGTAACTGAACCTGCTTCTAAGCAGCTATACCATGGCTCTTTCGAGAGGCTGCATTTCCTTCATTTCCTGTACCTCGGTCAGCTGGTTTCCCGCCAACACAGCATGTCCAAGGGACTGAGCATCAAAGTGCTGCCGCAGTGCCAACCCAGTGGCTGCTTCAGTAGATTGACAGAGACAGGTAGACGGAATGTTTTGTATCCACCTGGCCCCACTACCCCCAACACACATCCCCAAGTTATTTTGGCTCCCTAAGGAGCTCTGCGGTGAAGACAGCAGTGTGACCACTGGGAGCCTCAGGCAAAGCAGCCTGGGGTGTGTCCTCCTGCCTTGCCTGAGGCTCCTTTAGCTACTGTATACAGGCACTTAGGGCCTGGCCCCACATGGGGGGAGTGCCCAGTTACGGTTGGCCATCATCATCACCATCATCATCAAGGCTTTGAACTTAAAAGAGTGTGTAATTATATATTAATATTTGTTCTTTTATTCATTGAAATTCACTATTCTATATTTGGTGTTTAACACAGTACTTGACATATATAAGATAGTATAAATTATGGAATAAATGAATGAATGAATAGCTTTTTCTATGACATGTGCGTTAGAAGAGGAGGATAATTCTACCTGCAGCAGGTGTCAGGGAGCTAACTCTTCCCAGACCGGCTTCACAGTTCCACACATGAGGTGGAACAAGGGCCTAGCAGCCTTCAGTAGACACTACTGTTTCCTCTGCCCCTTCTTGGTCTGAATCTGCGAAGACAGATGACTACTTTTTTTTTTTCTGGATTTCTTTCCATAAATATACCTTCACACAACAACTCTGACCAGTGCCTCATCTCTCCACACTAGAAATCTCAGTGGTCATGCTTCATCTTGTGACTTTCCTGCCATTTCTGTGAAACGGATATTCATCATTCATTTCTCTCCAATCATCCAATCACATGCTTGGCTTTGTATATTAGGCCCCAGTCTCCTTCTCAATTTCAATGTGGAGGAGGCAGATTCTTCATGAACAGGTACCACAGAATCACAGAGAAAGCAGCCATGCAAATTGTTAACAAACTGAAGAATTTTTTAAAAATTAAAAATCTTTCTTGTGCAGTCAATTGACAAATTTGCCATTTCCTCTTTTAAAAAATGTCATCATTTGTCCCAAGAGCACATGTGCTGAGTCTTCAAAGCACTGAAAGGGGGAGGTGCTTAGGAAGTTGGATTTTCTCTTTCTCATGAACTAGGACAATGTCAAGAGATTATACAGAGAGAAATATTTAAAAAGAAAGAAAAGAAAATCACAAACTACTACCACATTCTTGTCCAGCATTCTTTTACCCTGGTGACTATGTGTTCCTAGAATTGCAGGGAGGTTTTCCAATTTGGGATGGAACAACAAATGTGATTTTTGCTGCATGGAGAACAAGGAAGGATTTACTGTAATAGACAAGGTATGATGCTAATGCCCTGAACTGGCACAGTGCAGTAGGGACAGCTGGCAATAGTGGAGCGGAAATAAAGTTGTAAATGAAAAAGTAATAAGATTGGTATGTGATTGAATTTTGAGGTGCAAGGGAAAAATATTGAAAGATTACTCCACTGGATTCATTTAAAGTGTCTGTTTGAGAAACCTCACGTATAATCACAGGTTTTCTTTGACAATATGAAACAATGTCACTGAATCCAGCTTGCTAGGCTATACCCTGTTCAATAAAATGATAATAAACCAAAGGGTAGAAAACAATCAAGATGTCAGCATGCCTACTGAAGTGTTCACACAGTGTTCTGCCAAGGTGATACTTTGCTTTTGGGCCAAAACAGTGATCCAAAGTTTCATTCTGTGGAGACAAGGGACCTACATTTACGAAGTGTGTATGGATGAATTTGGCTTCAAATGATATTACTTATGCCAAACCTAAAGCTTAGATAAGAGAGGACCATCAACAATTACTAATTTTTATACACATTTTGAGGAAATCAGTATTCCTATACAATTAGAATATAGCATAATTTGAAATGCAAACTTATATAAGAAGAAACAACCAAATTTGAAACAAAATGTTAGGATTTTGGAGAAATTTATAGCAAGCAAAAGACACAAAGACAAACAAAGCACATCAAATAAATGTTGTCTTGAAATGCCAACATAAGGATGTAATTAAGATTGAGTCTTAGTACATTTAGACTCCAACAAAGAAAAGGTATACCTTGTTCAAAATCAATAAATAATTAAAAAATCGATGCACAAGAAGAATATACACCAAGAAACCTGTGGAAGCCCATGAAGTAAAGAGAGGCCTGAATAGAAGGAGAACATTTGAGTGAGAACTACCCAAGGCCCAGAGAGCCAAATGAAGGACCAAGTGGGAAAGTTATAGGAAAGCAGATCTTAACTAAATATAGACATTTTATCAGGTAAGCTATTTAAAAGCAGTACCAGTTCCCCTGCGATGTAGTGATCCCCACGTGGCTCAGGAGATTCAAGCAGGGGTCTGTGCCCACTTGCTGAGGGGTGCTATACTGGGAGCTCCACCAAAAATGATATATGCAGGTAGCCTATTGTTTGTCATGTTCATTCCATAGGAAGTGTTTTCATTCATTTACGTTTTGTAGCCTTTATTTTTAATGCATCTTTGCCTTATATTTATAGTTAAAATTGATAGCTCTACTTGATATTCTCTCTGTACATTTTCAACATCTTTCCATTTCTCATCATATTTCTCTTAGATTTTCAATAGAATGAAAGTGCCTTTATGGTTTTAGGTTTTAATCTCTCTACCTCCTAAAATGCCTTCTGTGCTTGTAACCATACTCATTGACCTTCTTTTTCCCTTTTCTATTTCTCTGTCTTTGCCTGTTTTCATCTTTCTCATTCTCTCAAGATAACTGAATATTTAAGCTGAAGAGCCACCATGCCATAATTTAGACAGAATGGCTTTTTTCTTGAAGATGAGCAACTCATCTTCCTCAAACTTAAAAAAAGTGAAACTAAAGTTTTTTTCTCTCTCCAAATTACAATTAATTCACATCTTTCAATGGGAAAGTCTCGTAAACTCTTCTTTCTAAAATGCATTTCTTGCAATTGTCTTGAATCATTTCTAGTTAAGTCCTGCTGACGATGAGGACTTCTGTGCAGAAACTAGCACTGTCAGCAAAAGTGCTTCTTAAACAAAGGACAAATTACTGCACATGAAGAACTATATGCTTCAGGATAGCTATAGTAAAGCTATTCACATCATCATGTGCATGTGGCACTTTGGGTTGGATTTATTAACTCAGCAAAAGTCTACGCATCCTCTATTAACTAGCTATAAATGAGCTTTAATAAATATATGCAATAAAATAATGATTATTGCATATATTATATATTTATTAAAACTCTTTTATAAACCATATCCATGTGAAAATTTCACACTATTTCATAAATGCTGAATTTGGTTCTAGTTTTTGTCCAAGACTAATGCCATTAGTGATATTTAAAAAAATAGATCATGGTAAAAAATTTGTATTGAATGATACCTCTTTCATTTAATAACATGCATAAAAGCAACTTAGGAACAAGTTGCAAGTTTAGGAGTGTTACTAGTTGAATATTGCTGGTTCAAACACTGGAAGATGAAATGAATACATTGGAATGATTTGTATAAAACAATGCAATGAGACACCCTATCAGGTGCAGTTAAATTACTGAGCATCCATGAAATGGAGAAAACCATACAAGTTATATCACTTTTTATTTCTCTTTCCATTCAAATAATGCTATGAGTGCTGTTTTACTAACTGATTGACAGCGTGCAAATCACTTTATCTCTCTGCATTGATTTTCCAATTTGTTAAATTGGATGAAGGATATTTTTTTCCTCATGGGTTTGTGAGGATTAAATGAGACAATTCATGAAAATATCTTAACCCAGAATCTGGCATATAGAAAGCACTAAATAAATATTAGCCGTTGTTAAGATAGTTAAATAACACAAAAAACCTGGGACAATAAAAAGCTTTTGCACAGCAAAAAAAAAAAATAATAATAATAATCAAATGAGTAAATAGACAACCTACAGAATGGGAGAAAATATCCACAAACTAGGTATCCAACAAAAGACTAATATACAGAATCTACAAGGAACTCAATCAACTCAGTGTAAAAAACCAAACAACCCCATTAAAAATGGGTATATGACATGAACAGGTATTTTTTCAAAAGATATACAAATGGCCAAAAAACATGAAAAAATACTTAACATCACTAATCAGCAGAGAAATGCAAATTAAAACTACAGTGAGATGCCATGTTACTCCAATTAGAATGACCATTATTAAAAAGCCAGAAAACAATAGATGTTGGCACAGGTGCAGTGAAAAGGGAATGCTTATACACTGTTAGTGGGAATGCAAATTAGTACAACCTCTATGGAAATCATTATGGAGATTTCTCAAAGAACTAAAAGTAGATCTACCATTCAATCTTGCATCCCACTACTGGGTATCTACCCAAAGGAAAGAAATCATTATATCAAAAAGATACCTGTGCTTGTATATTTATTGCAGCATAATTCACAATTGCAAAGATGGAATCAACCTATATGCCCATCAATCAATGAGTGGATAAAGACAATGTGGAATATACACTATGGAGTACTGCTCTGCCATAAGAAAGAATGAAATGCCTTTTACAGCAATGTGGATGGAACTGGAGGCCATTATTCTAAATGAAGTAAGTCTAGAACAGAAAAATAAATGCTGCACGTTCTCACTTATGAGTGGGAGCTAAATGGCTATGCAAAAACACACAGAGTGGTATAATGGACACTGGCGACTTAAAAGAGGGAAGGATGGGAGGAGGTGAGAGATGAAAAATTACCTATTGGGTACAAAGTACACTATTCAGGTGATGGGTACACTAAAAGCCCACACTTCACCACTATACAATATATACATGTAACAAGAATTCAATGTGTACCCCTAAATTGATGGAAATAAAAAAAGTAATAAATGAAATAAATTAACTTCCTTAATTTTTAAAAAAATAAATAAAATAAAAATAATCCCATTAAAATTTTTTAAAATTAGGAATATATGCCCTAGATATAATAACTGTAAGAACAATTCTCTGAGATTTATATTGTTGAAAAACATAGTTTAGGTAAGACTCAATCAATTCTAAGAATACATCAATGTTTAAGGGCGGATATTTCTAACTTTCCATAATTGATTTGACTAAAGATCACAGAATCCTGTCACAACATTGCATATTAATTCATGGCCTTAATAACAGAATTCTAAAAAAAAGTTTATCTTTCTGGTCTAGAATACCTCAAACAGCTTATTTTCTATAGAATGTACCATTTGTTTAATGACTCAATATTGAACCAGTTTACCTAAACATGGCTGATTATAGATTAGTTAACCATACTAATGGCCACTTTTTAAACTTTCCAAACATCAAGCATTTTTTTTCTGCTTGAATATTTTTTGAGTCAAACAAATTAAGCCTTTCAGCTTCAAAAGGAATAGCTAAGTGAGAATAATATTAATTGCATAATTTCAGAGTCAATTTTATATTATCCATGCCAAAGATTTTCAACCAAGAAATTAAACAGTAATTAGAATTTATCTTCCAATTACAATCTAAGAGTGTTAATTCTTTAAATGTGTTAAATTATATCTCACAGGTTTTTATAATGGAAATTCTCACATTACAAAACAAACTATCATTTAACAGGCATGCTTGGTACATTATGCATTGCGCATGAAAATTATTTATTTAGAGAGACTTAGCTATATCAATATTAAAATCATTTATATGCTAAGTGATTATTACTCTGCAAAGGTTTATTTGAAATGAATTATGCTTTCTTTTTAAAATATGGGAAACTAGGAGAAATTTAATAGTGTAATAGATTTCTAGTAAAAGTAAGTAGAAATTTCTAAGAAACAGTATGCTGGTTTTGAGAAATACATTCATAGAACTACATCTCCATGCATGTACTGATAAATGTAGATAAATGTCATATTTTAAATGACTTCATAGATAGTATAAAAGTACTTGTTCTATGAGTTATTATTAAGACTAGGAGAACACTGTTTTCTGTGTAAGCAAAAATTGTGCTTAACTCAAAATATCAGTTTGGCAAAGCAAAGGAAGAATAAATGACAAGAGAAATTCTCAATCTATGTATCTATTGTATTTGGGAGAATTGTTGGGGGAACTATGTGATAAGTTAGGATAAAGTAATTGTGAATGAATCCTCATAAAACAGATGGCCATTTCATAAAGAATTGTGTTTAGAAACAAAAACATTGTGCAAACTAAATTGCCTAAAACAGAAAGGTATAAGATTATGTCATATCTTATTAAAATTTGTCCAAATCGATCATATGGAAGTTATTATTTTAACTTTCCCCATGAGACCCTGAGAGATTTTGGTCTCATTGCACATCCCCACTACCCCTCTGACATAACCCGTGAAGCTGAAGCAGCATGAGACCCTCATCAGACATGCTCCTTGATCTTGGACTTCCCAGTCTCCATAATCAAGAGCCAAATAAACTTCCTTGATTTATAAATTCCCCAGTCTCAGGTATTTTGTTATAACAACACAAAACAGACTAAGATAGAAAATTGGTACTGAGAGTGTGATGTTGCTGTTAGGATATTTAAAAATGTGGAAGTGGCTTTGGAACTGGGTAATGCACAGTCTGGAAGAGTTTGGAGGCACAAGCCAGAAAAATCCTGTATTGATCTAAACAGAGAATTAAGGGTAATTTTTGTGAGGGCTCAGAGGAAGATGAGGAGAAGAGGGAAAATTTGGAACTTTAAATTAGAGATTGGTTAAGTGGTTGTGACCAAAATGTTGATAGAAATATGGACAGTAAAGGCCATTCTGATGAGGTCTCAGGTAGAAATAAGAAGTATCCTACTGGGAACGGGAGTAAAAGGTATCGTTGTTATACAGTTGCAAGGACCTTGGCTGCATTGTGTCCATGTCCTAGGGTTTTATGGGAAGTGAAACTTAAGAGTGTTGAACTAGGATTTCTGGCAAAAGAAATTTCTAACCAGCAAAGCTGCATGGTTACTGTTAACTGCTTATGCTGAGTTATGGAAACAAAGGAATGAACTAAAGGTGAAATTTATAATTAAAAGTGAAGCAGAGCAGAAAAATTTTAAAAATTCCCAATCTGGCTACGTGGTAGAGAATGAAAGCATTTTCAGGAGAGAAATTCAAGGGTGTGACCTAGCAACAGGTGGCTAAAGAGATTAGTACAATTAGAAGGGCCAGTTATTAATTCTCAAGACAATGGGGAAAAAAGGCCCCGAAGGCATTTCAGAAATCTTTGAGGTCGCTGCTCCCATCACAACCCAAAGTCCAGAAGGAAGAATGCTCCTGGGGGATGGGCTCAGGGCACTCTCCATGGGCTCACTGTCCAGGGCCACCTTAGGATGCTACTTTCCATTTCCTGGCTACTCCAGTGGTGGCTCCAGCCAGGCTTAAGCAGCCCCAGGTACAGCTCAGGCTGCTGCTCTGAAGGGCACAAGCTGTAAGCATTGGCAACATCCACATCCACGTGGTGGTACTAATTCTACAGGCAGGCAGAATGCAAAAATGAGGGAGGTGTGGCGGCTTCCACCTAGATTTCAGAGGATATGTCAGAAAGCCTGGAAGGCCAGGTAGAAACCTGCCCCAGGGCTAGAGTTGCCACGGAAAGTCCCCACCTGAGCAATGCCTAGTGGCGCTGTGGGAGCCACTATCAAGACCCCAGAACTGTAGAGCCACTGATAGCACTTGGGAAAACTATAGGCACTGGCTCCAACACATGTGGGCAGCCATGTGGGCTGCACCCAGCAAAGCCATAGGGATGGGGCTGCCTGAGGCCTTGAGGGCCCAACTCCTGTATCAATGTGTCTAGGAGGTAGCGCATGGAGTAAAAGATTATTTTGGAGCTTTAAGATTTAATGTCTACACTGCTTGGTTTCAGACCTGCTTTTGGGGTCTGTCACTCCTTTCTATTGGCCTGTTTCCATTTGACATTGAAATGTTTACCCACTATCTGTCCCATCATTGTATCCTGGAAGTAAATAATTTTTTTTTTTTTAATTTTCACAGGCCCTCAGATGAGATTTTGGACTTTGGACTGTTGAGTTGGGGCAGGAACAAGTTAAGACTTTTGGGACCATTAGGATGGGATGATTATATTTTGAATGTAAGAAAAACATGAGTTTTGGGGGGGCAAAGGGGAAAGCTATTATTTGGATGTGGTTTGTCCCTGCTAAAATGTGTGTTGAAATTCGATTCCCAATGTGGCTTGGGAGGCGGGGCCTAGTGAAAGATTTTGGGTCATGGGGTGGATCCCTCATGAATAGGTTAATGCCGTCTCTGGGCAATGAGTTCTCACTCTCAGAACCAGATTAGTTACTGAGAGTTGGTTGTTTCTTCTTGGATTTGGTGTCTTTGCATACACCTGCCTCCTTGTCCACTTTCTGCCATAAGTTAAGGGAGCCTCATCAGATGGGTTGCCCAACCTTGGACTTCTCGGCCTTCAAAATAGTGAGCCAAATAAACTTCTTTTCTTTATAAATTACCCAGTCTCAGGTATTCTGTTATAGCAACACAAAATGGACTAAGGCAACTATGTACACAGATTTTATCCATAATTATGAGAAGGAATTCAACTGGGATTTAAAAAAAAATCTGAATGCACTCCATATAGTGACATGCCTTCTAGTAAAGAGCGGAGCAACGCTGGAGGGTTAGTTAATACTCTGTTTGATGTTTTTAATTAGGTGAACTTGCCATTAGTTTTCTGTGTTTAGAGTTTTTCTCCATCTATTATTGATCACTACTCCACAACAGAAATTGATGATATGCAAACATTTTTGCTTCATAATGCACAAGAATTTGTGGAGAAGATCAGCAACAGCTATTCTGACCTGCTAGTGTATAATAGTTGTAAAAGCGGATCAATGAAACCTCCACCTGCTTCAGTACATTAAATAAATCCGTTCATCACAGTTGCCTCAGATATGCCACGTCTGGCAAGCCAATTTACATTTCCAGAGTGTCTGCCATTCAGGTCTGGAAGCAGTATCCATTTATTCTGGTGTTGGCTGTGGCTCATTTCTGTCACACGACCTTGGGCACGTCATTTGATCCAATTCACGGCTTCTTCACCTGTAAAGTATGGATGACAATTCCAAAAATAATACTTTTCTGTCCTTTCTATTGCTGGCCTGTGGGATTGTAGGTGATGTTGATGAGATCACTCGGGAAATGATGGATGCTGTCTGTGACGGGGAACCGCACCGAGAGCACCACTGGCTGGTAGACTCTAACCGAATTCAGCTGGCAACGCCACTGTACCATCGCTGTGCTGAGCTTTTGAAAGACAGGCTGCGCTTCCTGATTCTTTTCTCCACTTATATATAAAGCATCGAATTATTAGATAACACGGTTGACGTCGGACAATGAAAACCTTTAACCTCTGCATCTTGTCACACCCATTCAAGGTTTTATACCCTCAGCCTTCTCTGACTCGTGGGTGTGTAGAGCTGTGCTACCTCTGTGAAATTCTGGAGATTAGTTCTGAATCCTCTTGAACATGGACTTCCAGTTCCCAGTCATGGCCATCCAGGCATCGACTTTTGCATAACTTCATCCAAAATACACAATTCCAATGATGTGTCCTCAGTATTTCTGTCCTCTCGAAAGGACTTTGTAGATGGAATGAAGGTTACTTATCTGCTGACCTTAAGATAGGGAGATTATTCTAGATTATCTCGGTGGATCCAATGTAATCACGTGAGCCCTTAAAAGCAGAAGAGGAAGGCGGATGAGATGCGACAAAAGGGGAGTGCAAAAGGACTGGACTCTTGGGAAGGACCTGGAATGCCGTCGCTGGCTTTGAGGTGCGGTGGCCATGAGCCAGGGAACGTGGCCAGCCTCAAGAGGTTGGGAGCTACCCCCTGCTGACAACTGGCCTGGAAATGGGGACCTCAGTCTTGCAACTGCTAGAACTGATTTCTGCCAACAACTGACGTGAGCCTGGAGCAGGTTTCTCCTCAGAATCTCTATAAGGAACACAGGGTGGCCGACACCTTACTCCAGCTATATTAGGTTTGAATCACATGATCCAGCTGAGTCCACCGGATTTCTGATCTACAGAACTGGGAGATAATAAATGGGTGTTGTCTTAAGCAGCTGAATTTGTGACAACAGAAAACTAGTATACTATTCTTCTATCCACTCATTCAGAAAATATTTGTTGCTTTCAATAACTGCTAGGAATAATTCTTAAGCTATTGATAAAGCAGTAAATAAAAGATAAAAGACACTGCCTTCATGGAATTTACATTCTAGTAACAATACCTAGATTTTCAAAAAATCCTAGCTTCCAGCTCATTGCTGTTTGATCTCACAGGCTTGTTAGATTAGAACAAGAGTGGGCCTATTAAGCAGCCCTGATGATGGAAAATGTACCAGATGACATATTATCTTCTCTGACCATACATCACAGGCATTTGGTGGACTCCCAAATCTAGTTGATTTGTAGCTCCAGGAATAATGGTCTTAAATGCTCTTTGGTTGAGTTTATAAGCACAACATACATATCATCATGTAGTTCTTAGCAAAGATTTAGTAAAAATTATATACAATGAAGCTTCTAGCAAAGATTTGGAAAAAATTGCCCATAGACATTCTAAGAGACACCTGATTAACAATATTTGGAGGTGGCCTACAAAGAGGGTTTCTCATTAGGATCTTCGCAGGATGCACAGCATGTTGCTAGGACTGATGAAGCTGATGGTCTGTTCTTCTACAAGAAGATAATGGTAATGGTGGTAAATCAGAAATTTTATTGCATTTATTCAGTATTTCATTCGCTAAGAGAATGCATTGTCTAAACAGCACTCTTTTTCCTATTTAACAGTCGCAACAAGTCTGCCATCAAATCTGGATTTTACTGTTCTAAGTTTGTACTGTGACCTCAGAGTGAAGTTATTAAAGAGTGGAGTAGAAGGCGAGGGTGTATCGAAATAGGGAACATAAAGCTTGCAGGGTTGTGTCCATCTCTGGTGAGGTACCCATCCTTTTCCAGATCTACTTTGTTCCTGGTGGTGGTGGAGACCTCCTAGACCCCTCAGGCCTTCTGTGGATGTATACATGCATTCAGTTTCACTGGATGAGGCTGTGGGGAAGTCTTGGATGGATTTGGTAAATGGAAAATGACTGTGTGGCAGCACGGTTTCACCTTTTTTTAAGGATTTTTAGGAAGCTTTGCTGTGTTGGCACACAGCACTCAACAATTTTTTTAAGTGAATCAATGAAGGATGTACTATATGGTCCTCTCTTTGGCATCCCCCCAAAAACTTTGGTAAAAATGACATTGCCGTCTAATGCTTTTGCAGCTAGGCTGATGCATCAGTCTTCATGGATGTAGTGAGACCAGTCTTAGGATAAGAGCAAGATGGCCCAGCATTTCATGGCAACCAACAACTAGCTCAGCAGGTATATAAATAAAGGTGGACATGCAAGCAGGTTTTTACAGGTCTGACATCACACTCCTCTGGACTCCGCTGTTGCCTAAAGTCCTAACAGAAATTCTCTCAGAAATTTTAGCTGGCCATCAAAAAATATCTATATCTATATCTATCTATCTATATAAAATATTATACTAGGTCTCCTTGAATATCATTATTCTATATTCACAGCTTATAAGACACTTTGAAAGGACAAAATATGCTTCTAGACAAAACTACATATAAGCCATTTGGTTAGGTGGTTTTTGTTTATATTTATAATAAACACACAACAAACACATATAATATTCAATGATTTTGTCAGAAAAATTTACAAACTCCTCAAAAATTTACAAACTCCTTTGCTCCCTTGTTGGGGCAAAGAGAAAACTTCCCCTTCACTCTTGGAAGTTTTGCTAAGTCAACAGAAAAGAACCCAAACTATAAAATAATTTGAAAAGGTTTATTCTGAGCCAAATACCTGTGACCACGGCCTGAAGAGCCACGCCCAGGAAGCCTTGAGCAAATGGTCTTGGTATGATTTGGGTTACAGTTTGGTTTTGTACATTTCAGGGAGACGGGAATTACACGTAAAGTCATAAATCTACACAAGGAAGGCTTACATTGGCTTGGACTGAAATAGCAGGACATCTTGAATCAGGGGATTACAGGTTATAGGTGCATTTAAAGATTCTTTGATTTGTCACTGGTTAAAGAATGAAGCTTTGTTTAAAAGCTTGGAATGTTAAGGTAAGTCTGTTAATCAGACTCAGAGTCAGGTGATCTGTTAAGTAAATTGATGACTGCAGGTGTGGTTTGAGTTTTGTCTTGCATTGCTTTGGGCGTATTAATGAGTTTCAAAGGATGTCTCCCAGCAGGAAAGGGGGCATGACAAGGCGTACCTGAGCTCCCTCTCATGGCCAGCTGTGGGGGAGGGTGGGAAGCATGCACCTGGCTGTACTCTCTGTAGATGTAAACTCCCCCCACAGAGGGCAGCTTTGCAGTGCTACTTCTATCTGTGAGACTCATGGCAGCCCCCTCAAAATATGTCAAAGGCATATATTTTGGGGTAAACTATTTCTAATTCCCTTCATTTTTTATGTACATAAATACAAAATCCAACCTGCTTACATGTCAAAATAAAGCTTAAGATAGTGGGAGAATTGCTGGGCAATAATCCTGTTATTATGGCCCAACTATATTCTTGTTTTTAAAATTTCAATATGCTATCATTAGTTTTTTAGTTTGTGATAAAGATAACATCAAGGTTAAAGAAATGACTTCTAAGATAAAACATGGGATTTATTTTGGGGGAGCAGAGGCAGACTTGTATTACAAGAGGTTTGCGAAATCTACATTAAAAGTCACTGAATAGAGAGTGATTTTTTTCATTGTATGGCCCCCTAAAAATGAATATAAATAGGCTCACAGAAAGCTCCTATTAAAGTACTGTATTTAAGAGCAAAAGAAGTAAATTGATCTTAGAGGGCTTCGAATAGAACTTAGTCATGATAACATTACCACCATTACTTTTTTCTTTATTACTTGGGACATTAATTCAAGATGTACATGAGAATATAAGACAGAAAGCAGGCAAGCAAGAAAATATCAATAATATTTGCAGTTTTTCTGAGGATTATGTATATTGTATTTTTCAATTCCGCCTTCACTGATGGTTACACTTATTCTGAGCTATTTATATTCCATTTTGTCTAAAAAAATACAGATTTTTAAGAAAGACAATAAAAATGTAAAGTTGATTTCACCCTAAGTAGAAAACTTCTCCTAGAGTTTCATGTTTGGCTAAAGCAAACCAGGCTCTCTCGACTCAGGGGAATCGTGGGACCACCCAGTGTGGGAGGCGCCCGGGGCGCCCTTGGGCTCAGCTCCGGGTCTGGCGGCGGGGCCCCAGGGTGGGTAGCGGCGGGTGGTCAGAGCCCCGGAGGGACGCGGCGCACAGTGGGAGCCAGCGCAGGCGTGGGGCAGTCTTGAGCCTGCAGTGGGGCTGCTGGAAGGGCCGAGGGACCCAGCACAAGAAGCCGAGGACCTGACGAAGGAGTCGCAGGGGACATCCAGGCTAGGGGACGCCCCACGCGGGGCACCAACGCGGCGGGGGCCCCGGAGAGCCTCGGCCCCACACCGGCGGGCGCACAGGGGGCAGCAGCAGAAACAGCCCATGGGACACAGCAGGGTTCAGGCATGGGGGCGGGGGAAGTGCCAACACCAAGACGGAGAAGGGGAGGTGGGGCCCGCACACCCCCTTCCCACTGCGAGCGCCCGCACCGGCCCCAGGCGGGCCAGGCTAGGCGAGGAGAGAACACTTGAGGCTGAATCAAGTTCAGCGTTTTGGCCAATCTCTAGAATTGCGTGTGTGACTCAAAGCGCCTGTGGAATCTAGGAGAGAGTGGAACAACCTCCTCGCTCTCTCCACTCATCTCTGTTAGGGGTTCCGAGGTCGCTGGGGAAAGGCTCCCCCATAGAATGAAGCCCACCTTTTGTTTCCTACCCTCCTTTAAACTGGCCTTTTAATTATGTCATGAATGGTGACTATTCAACATAACAATTACACTTGGTGACATTCTTATTTTCTCTGCAGTGTCCACAAAGAGACCTTTAAAAAGTCATTAGTTGGTGCTCATGAAAGATTTGCATATAAAGGAAATGAGAATGAGTCTTTAATTATCAGCAAATCCAGAACAGGTGATATCTTAGGTGACTGAAAAAGTACAAATTATGAACTGACTGAATATAGAAGCCTCCTTAAATTAAAGCTTTAGAAATCTTTAGCTCGTTGCTTTCTTGCCCAGATTAAGTAAAACTTTCTGTTGCATAAATAGAAAAGAACGCTGTTTTCTCTTGGGCGAAAATCTGCATGCCTGCTCATTTGGGGCCCATCTCGAGCTTTTAAATACATTATAGCACATTATACAGATTTCTCTAGGCATATCTTAAAAGCCTTAGCTGAGTTGGTGGCAATCTCCCATTCAGAAATGTGCTGTTTCCAGCCAGCAGTAGGGTTGTTTCTGGCCAAGGACTGGGAAGCAGTTGGACTCTGGACAATTTCATCTGTAGATCCCTGTGGGGGCTCCCAGCTTGTTGGGAAACCTCAGAGCGGGAGGGAGGGGTGACAAAGCACACAATTCAAACACGGGTTTGCAAACAGGTTGCGCCAATAGCCAGTTGTCCCAACTGTCTCCAGGCATCTGGGCCCTCCCGCCTATCCAGGAGAGACTCAGGAGACAGGACGTCTACACAGCAAGGCAGACTGGGAGCACCCAGAAGAGAGAGCAGCTCATTCTGTAGCGTGAGTGGAATCAGGGAAGGTTACTGAGAGGACAGGATGTTTGCGTTTGGATCCAGAGGAGAGACCGGTGCTATCTCCCCAGGGTCCCTGGGCTGGGCAGCAGGAAGGGCACTCAGGCCAGGAAGCAGGGTGTCAGGTCCCATGGCCCAGTCCACCAGGCGAGGGGCACAGGTGCTGGTCCCAGTTCCATCTCGAGCCTCCGTTTCGGTTGCCCTTTCACTGCGGTGTAAGAAACGCTGAACGGGATTTTCCTAGGAAGCCGCACGAAACCTGCCATCAGTCCAGAGGCCACGGAGATATATATGCACAGCTGAGCACCTGCCCCACCCCTTCAGGTGAAGCTGCGCGAGTGGGGACGTTGGGAAAACGAGAGTGACGCAACCAGTGTGGGTGACACAGGAGAAACAGGGAGATTTGCACAGAGAAACTGCGAATCTAAGCACCACTGAAACACTGAAAGCACTGTCTATCTTGGGAAGAGGTTCGGACTTCAATAGCTCAGTAGTTCCTTCGGGGAGGCAATTCTTGGTAAACCTCCCCATCTGGCCTTACGACTGAATGATTAATACTTCAGCCCGCCTCTGGGATGGACTGAGGAAGGAGGTGAAACCGCCTTCCGGGGGACGGGAGAGTTGAGCAGCAGAAGTTTGTCTACGTTAGAATATTCATGCAAGTAGGAATTAATAGCATCTAAAAAATAAATTTGCATTTATTTCTGACTGCTGGCATATAGTAAAGATATTGATCCTCGAACATCTATTTTTACATCTAATCACCTTACTAAATTATCATATTAATGTTAACAGATTTTCTTGAAAGGACCATAAAAAGCCGCATAGATACAGTTTTCTCCACAACCTTGCGAGGCAGGTAATAGGCATGTGTGACATTTACCCAACACATGCTAATTTGCAAAGCAGTTCTACTCACATTCCATAATTCATTCCTCTCATTCTCTGCAAGTTGATGCTCTTACAGAACAACCTTCTTATATATTAGTTCACTGAAGGTCAATGACCTTTTTTATTTCTCCCAATAACTTGCTTTTTAGCTCAGGGTGACTGAGGCACAGCGTAGTTATATAACCCATCATAGGTCACAGCTGGGAAACAGAATTTGAACCCAGACAATCTGCTGCCAGAGCCTTCACTCTGCTACGCTGTGCTCAGTGGCTGTGCATGCAAGCCCGTTTCTTACTTTTCTACAAATTATTCCTTCTGTGCAAAGCATCTTCCCCTCCCCTTGTTCACCAGGGACCCCCTATTTAGTGGTTCAAACCCCATTTGGGCACAGGGTGGCCTGAGCCTCTTGCCCAGCCGATGTGGGCCGGGACAGACACAGGTGATACAGTCCTCCCCTCCCCCCCACTGGGTCCCTGGGGTCCTCAGGAGGCTCAGCAGCAGCACCCTGGGACATCCGTGGGACTCCAGGGCAGCACCCGGGCTGTGGAAAGTGTTTGCCTACCTCTCTGGTTAGTTTGCAGCATTACTGAAGAAAAAACCCCACCCATTTCCTGTATCTCCCCTACTCCAAACTTATCTAGATCATTTTCCCTTCTTAACTAACAAACCCTTCCTGATGAAAGGAAAATGTATGAAATTTTTGTTGTTGTTTGAAGACGGAGTTCTCAATAGGCCTCAGAGCAAGCCCATGATCAGTAGCTATAGCCACGTGAGGGAGTGAAAGGAAAACAAAACCTCTAACTTTGTTTACTGAAGATGGGATTTTACCTCCACATGCTGTAGGAAAGAGGTATACGGTCTGCACTGGACTGAAGGAATTGTGTTCCCCCTAATTTTTGTTCTTTTTAGAACCTCAGAATATGACCTTATTTGAAAATAGGGTCATTGTCAATGTCATTAGTTAAGATGAGGTCATATTGGACTGGAGTGGTCCCTTAATGCAATCCTTATGAGGACTGGTATTCGTAAAAGAAGAAGAGGAGACACAAAGACACAGGGACACAGACACACAGGGAAAAGGCCATGTGAAGACAGAGGCAGAGACTAGAGAGCTGCATCTATAAATCAAAGATTGCTGGCATCACCGGAAGCTAGAAGCAAGGAAGGATTGTTCCCTAGAGCCTTCAGAGACAGCATGGCCCTGTCCAGCACCCTGATTTTAAACTTCTAGCCTCCAGAACTGTGAGACAATACATTTCTGTTGTTTCAGCTACTTAGTGTGTGGTGATTTGTTACGGCAGCCACAGGAGCTAAGACACAGCCTTCTGAACTGAATTCCAATTTCTTCAGTCATTGCCCATTACCCAGCCAGGCCGTGTGTTTCTAGATACAGATAGACAACTTTGAGAATAATTTTTTCTCTCTGGGCCAATGCAACCAGGGAGGTCTGCAGAGAAGAGTGTATACAAAGGGAATGTAAAGTATGTAATTGCCCCCTCCCCCAGTATGGCTCTTTACAAGTGGATTTGGGTTGAAAATAAACTTAAATGAAGCAGTCTGAGTGAAGAGGAAATGTATTTAGTTCAGTAAGCATGTATAGATTTCACAATGACGAAGTGGTCTTTATGGGCTGAGCAGGTGTGAAAGTATCACACAAGGGTAGGGAAGCCTCGGCCCTTGCCCAGGACCATCTGTTCTCCTAGGGTGAGTGCTATCCTAGATCACTGCATGGTTTTCAGTTTCTTCAGCTACATGGGCCCTCCATCCTCCTCCCTGGAGGTTTTCTAGGCTTTGGAAGCTGTGCTTATAAAGAATGCTTGGCAGAAGTACTTGGAGCTTGGAGAAGTCAATATTGAGGAGGAAGGAAGGTTTTCTACAATTTCTTGAGGGCCTGCTATTTAGAAAGAGATTAGATATTGTACTGTGTAGTTTAGACTAGAGAGAGAAACCAGATAAAAATATTAGGCATAGATTTCATTTCAGTACAGGAAGTGCCTTTCCCTTTGGAAGTGGAGAGGCTACCTCATGAAGTCATGAAACTACTTGAGCAAGACGGAACAAACAAGTGTTGGTCATGTAGGCTGAGTTAGTGAATTAATTTCACATAAGCACACATTAAGCACCTCATTCTACTAGTTGTGCCATACTCCACACAGGAAAACGAAAACCCAACACAAACAATTTGTCTTTGTGGAACTAATGATCTTATAGTTGAGAAATCTAGAGAGACTCTCAGAGTTTAAAGGGCCCCTACATGTATCTCCCAGCTTTGTTATGATCCTAATTCTCTAGTTAAGTCTATGAGGAAGAAGTGCTCAGAGAGACTATATATATATATACATTATAATTCCAAATCGAACTTTCAAAAAATTTGGGATATATTACTAGTTCTAATAATTTCCTTGATGAACTTAGGATAATCTACTGCATTCAAATTTAATAAACCTAATGATTTCAAGGGAACTTTGAAGCAAATTTCTAAAATATAAATCATGGACTCAAAATTGTTCAGAATTCCATGGGGAATGAACCTTAATTTCAAAATTAAATTTGAATCTCTGTGAAGAGAAGTAAGCTTTATATAAGTTATTTTTTTGTAAACAATCTGCTCCCAAAAGTTCATGAACATTTGAAAAGACTCCAAGAATAACTCCCATAGGACTCACAGGAATACCAAGAAGAGTCTGAACCAGGTTGACTCAGAATGCTCAGGTTCTCATTAGAAGTTGTTTTAAAAAACTATCGGCACAAAATAATTATTTCTATTTTTTAGAAGCCACTTAAATTTCATGGTCAAAAACCTGATATAAAAATCGTGAAATTTTTACATATTTAATGCATTCTCATTAGCTTTATGTTTTAATGTGTCTACATTTGAATTAAAAATTTTGTCTCTTTTAATAGACTTTTATGAGTCTATAATGGTAGTCTCAGATCAATCTAAGACTATTTGATTTCTACAAACATGGGAACATGATATTTCATTACTATGTTTACTTTTGCACATTCTATGACATAAATTTAGGGTATCATCAGAGTATCTGATGCCTGGAGTCTGAAATCCTTTATGTAGGGGCTATCTGCGGACTACTGGTAGAGTTAGAAACAAAGCAACCAAGGTAAGGCTTGCCTCCAGGAAGCCAGGTTACTGGATGGCCCTATTCGCTGGTGGAGCCCCGGATTTCAGCTATAAATGTGTTAATGCCATTTATTGGCTCATGCTTCTGAAATGTAATACACTGCATCATTAATTTTGTAGTTTCATCTCTGAAAGCTATAAATTGAACATTCTTATTGTCTTAATTTTCTGTAACCTTTAATAACATTTGTGAAAGTACATGGGAAAGAAGAAATTGTTCCTGGCTATATGACAAATGCATTCTAGGAATATTTTATAGAAAATCCTCTTTTTCTTCCCCCTTAGAGCAGTCACTGGAAAGACAGCATGTTTTAGACATCCAGAATTCATTGTTTAGAATTCAGGAAATAAGCTCAAAAGCTTTGATACCAGTTTGGATTTTCCGGAGAGGCCCCTGGCGCAGGCTTCCCTGGCCCGTGCCAGACAGGCTTCTCCTTTGTAAATATGACATTCCCCAAACGCCAGTCACATATTTGAGCTTAAAGATTATGCCAGGAAATGATGGATTTGAAAACCAGTTATCCTTGAATGAATCTCAGAGTCTACCTTATTTGGCCACTCACCTGGCATTTGGCAATCAGAGGCAAGACGAATCCTTGGAAGCAAAGGGACTGATGCAGCTGGTAAGACCAGGAAAGTGCACCTCGTCCACAGGCGCACGGAGGGCCCCCGTGACAAGTTACCCAGTGGGAGGAGTGTTACGGGTCACACGCAATACTTTCAGTCACTTGGTTATGTTGCTATGTAACTTATATAGTCTATAAGTTATAGTCTATAGTGCATTTTTATATAATATGTGATGTGTGTATAATATTGTATGTGTATATAACGTTATATAATAATAGCTCTCTTACTTAATACCCAGCAAAGGACAGGCTCCCTGTGAAGGCACCAGGGACACATTGTCTCTAATTATCATGCTAACCCTAATGAAAAGTTATTGTTACATAGGTGTTGTGTAGATGAAAAAATTTAAGATCAGAGAAGTCACATGATTTGCCTAACGTCACATCTCTTCTGGCTTTGCTACTTTTTATGACACATTACAATTCACATCTTAGATTTATCTGTTGTTGTTTTAACTATAGCCTAATTAAACTCTGTGAAGAATATTATTCTCAAATAATATACAAAGCCACTCTGTCTCCTAGAACAAGAATGATCTTGTGGGGCTGGTTGTGAGTTTTAATCCCTGTGATAGCGTGGATGGGGCATAACTCGGTGCTACGAGCATCCTCTGGCCCTCCCTGCCCTGCTTTACTTCTCCCTGGCCCCTGAGAAGACTTAGAAGCCCGGGGCTTGTCGTTACGGGCAACAGCTAAAATGCCTGTCCAGTCCCCTGGCTACGCAGCCCTCCACTGCTTGCTTCAGAGAAAGTTCATTTGACATTAAAATAGGACAGATGTAAAAAACATCAGGCAGAAGAATTAAGCTAAAGTTTGTGCCTCAAGGGGACAATGACAGACAGGGTTGTTATATTCGAAAAAATACTTTCTCTCATTCTTTCTCTTTTTGTCATTTATATCTTGTCTCATTCTAAAAAGGATTTTGTGGTGGGACTTGAAAGAAATATGTTTGAATCTGAGTTTAATGAGACATTGATTTACATAAAAGACAAATAGAGACAAGAGGAATTATAGAAACACGTGAAATTGCTCTTAAATACATGAAATTCAGGATGAATTTTTTCTAAGGCTGCACACTGCAAATTTCTAATATGTAAATAATTATATGTTACTAAATACATCTGCATAAATAAGTATATATGATTTTGTGCCTATGATAAAATATCTATAATCATAAAGCAGGACTTACTAAAATTTACTATTAAAGTTAAATCATGTCTCTAGTGAAAATACTAATGTAATTGAAGATCCTGTGATAAACAGAATTGTATCTAGGGTGACATAGCTACTTTGAAGAACAGTTTTAAGTTTTTATGGCTAGAATACTCCAATTTTGTAATAGAACCCTCTGAAAATACAGCAAACGGCATCCTGACATTGTGGTGACAGGCTTCTAAAATAAGTAGAAAATGAAGCTGAAGCTAATATGTTCCCCCTCAAATGTCAGAAAAATATTAAGCAGAAAAATAGTTTAAATGTACAATTCCTGATGAACGCGTTTAAAAATAGTCCAGAATAATTAGCTGTGCTTGGGACCAATTCAGGACTATAATATAAACTATAAATTTCCCATACTGGTGAGTCTAAATAGGGATATACTGTTAAAGCCAAACACTTCCTTTGTTAAGTATATGAAGCCTTGTGAGTTAAAAAGTTAAAGAAAAGCTGTAATGAGGAAGCAGTAAAAACCAATTGTTTTGTTTAATAGTCTAGAGCTCCCAACAAGATTTATGTGTTTTTATGGCAACTGTATTTATCCTTCTTTGTAGGTTTCCTTGAGGACAAGGGAGATTGTAATTGTCTTTAGAACATCACTGATTTTCTTGTTTTATATAAGGATACAAAATGATGCTTATTTATAATTCCTAGATTTCAATGTAGGACCAACAAAAGCATTAAAAGAGTGTTGTAGTAGCTACCTACTCCTAGACATTCAAGCAAGAAAGGGGAAACGTGTTAAGTCTCATCTTCAGTAATGATCAAGTTCAGAAACAAACGTTTACATAGGGGAAAAGCTACAAAGAGGCAGCTTTTACAACAATAAAGTGGAAATATTAATAGTAATCATACACGTATCACGCGGGTCCTTGAGGTTTACTTAGGAAGTATTTATGAATCGCATGCTTCAAAAAATGTTAACTAAGAGACTTTTGGGGGTGGCCGTTCCCTAATTTTTCCATTTCTTTAATAACTCTGTCATCTCTATCTCCCTCAAGTTAACTATAATCTAAATATAATGGGTGCACTTAGAATTTCTTTTATGCAACTTAATTGAACAATGTGCACATGGGGAGTCATTCTGTAACTTCATGGGTATTTGATGCTGTTCTATGGTAAAAATATGAATTACAAGTGAAGAAAATTTAAATAATTATTTTCCATAAAGTAAGAATGCTGTTACTAAAACATTAAGTTTGGACAATAAGAAACTCGATTGTTAAGCCCCAGTTTTTACTGTGCTGAAAAAGTAACCATCTCGCCCTAAATGTCCACATTGACTGTAGCTCTTCAGATAATTCGGGATGGATATCATTTTAAGTACTTTATTATAAGCATTCATAAGCTCCCATAACCCCAGTTTGAAGTCTTTTATACTAAACATGTATAGTGTTAAACATATAAGTAGGTCTTACTATTGAAAGATAGCTAGACTTTCTAAGAATTCCATGACTTCCTGAACAGTCTATGCCTGGAGCAAACTTAATAGCAATTTAGTAATAATATAAAACAATGATTCCAAACAGAGGTTTGTTAGTGGTAGGAGCTGCCATATATTCAGCTTATTGTTTGATTTTTTTTATATGTACAATGAACACATCATGTTGCAAAATTTTCATGCAGCATTCCACTAAATTACTAACTTATTTACATGGCTGTTAGGAATTAACTTCAAATGTTGACTTATACCATGCATGTGAAAAGTATGGAATTTCAAAGTTCTAATAACAAAAAAGACAATTAGACTCATATCGTTTCAAGAAAATCACACTCTCAATGAACAGATATATATCCACTGCCTGCCAAGAGATCACCAAATACTTGCTAATATCTTTGTTAGGGTAAAACATATGTATCTGAGCTCATCTATGTTTTCCAAAGCTCATAGAGTAATATTTTTTAAAAATAAATTGATCAGTCCAAACCACTTACCTGATTTTAATAATAGGGCTTAAAAAATTCACCTTAAACCAATGGAAAGAAACTGACAAATTTTAACAGGAAGTATCTAAAGTAGAATTATTATCAAGAAAAAGAACAAACCCAAAATCTACTAATGTATTCAAAAGGCTATTAAAAAACTTTACAATTTAATTATTGGAAGCTTATAGAACTGCTTCAGTGCTTCTGTACTGAGTAAGTAAGCTGTACATGCGAGGAGTAATAAATGAAATTGTTAATTTTACTGTTTCCCTAGGGAGCAGCAGGAGAGGGGTGGGAGTATGCTATTTAGATCTCCAAATGGATCGTGGTTTATATACAATAATAAATCCTAACTGTATTGCTAATTAACTCTACTTCAAACCACTCCCCCTTTTTTAGAGCTTAAAAGACATTTTGACTCCTGGGCTCACTCACCATTCACATTCTTAAAGATGTTCAGGATGGGGAGAATTTGACGGTAATAGGGCACCAAAGCCTCGCCCACCATCTCCGCTGACACAACCAGATGCTGGAGGACTTTGAGAGTGACACAGATGACCTGTCGGTTTCGAAGGTTTAAGGCATCTGTACAGTAGGAAAAGGAACAAGCAGAAAATAAAGAGCATTAATTCTACAATGTTAAGACAAAGTTGTCTTGTGGATACATTTAATTAAACTGTGTTCTACTGGGGATCACCAATGGGACTTCATTATTACAGCTTTGAATGACACATTGCAACCCTAATGTTTTAAATGGGATCTTGTCTGATTACTATTCATGCCCCCCACATGTACTGATCCCTCCCCCATCCTAAGAGTGCAGCTTGCTTTGCCTTCATAGAAGAGGCTGGTGGTCTCAGAGAGAATAGCCAGGTAGGTAGCATAAAAGATAAAAGATCACTTAGTGTCACTGAAGTTAAAGGAACCCATGAAGGTTGACAGTAGATAAATTTTTATGCAACAATCTCTTTTAGTTAACAACCCATGCTATTCTTAAAACCATCAACAAGGAACAAACATTTTTGGGGGAAGGAGGACTGGGCACGATATATGTGTGGAGAAACTACCGGCTGGTTACAAACACAGAATATTCTTGGTAGAAGTGTATATAAAGTGACTATATTTAGACTTCTTAGGAAAATAGGGAAGAAAAGCAAAAATATTAAATGTTCAGTTAGAAGGAATCAACAATTACAAGCTATAAGAGACCAAAGGAATACAAAATAATTTTAAAGAATAGTTTTGAGCACAAAGGAACAAGCTGTACTGCGGAGACGGAGCACAGGACGGTGAGCTGCCTGGTAGACCCACTAGGCAGGAATAAAGGCACCATCTGCTCCCGTGGGAGACACAGAGGACACATCAGGACTCAGGATGCTGATAACTGGCTGTGCAAACTCACCCAACTCGCTGTCGCATTCTTGGCCCTGGTTTCCTTCATCATGGGAACCTGCTATTTACTTTCTAAGATGACTAAAAGTTCCCTGACTTAGGTAGAAGAGCCACATAAAGCACCTATTACAGAAGGTCACGGGTGGGCATTGATAAAATGTGATGCCTCGGACCACTCCAAGAAGTTAAAGACTCTTATTTGTAAGATGTTCTACCTTCTAATGAAAAAGATGGACTATGACCTTAAAGCATGCACCATTTATGGAGGGACGAAAGGACCGGACTATCAAAAGAAATGACACTGTGGTCACCACACAGGAGAGGCAGCCCCGCCACTGTTCTTGAACTCTAGCTCACATTTCCAACAGTCTGGATCTTGCCAGCACCTCAAGTTCGGTTTTTTTCAAAGCTCATATTTAGCTTTCCCCCATGAACTTTGTCTTTTTTCCTATGTTCCTCCTATTTAGTAATGATAGACCCAGTTCTCAGTCACTTAGGCTCAAAACCTGTTTCTCGTGCCTCACATTGCTCAAGTTACAGTCATCTGGCCCCCTCTTGCAGTATCTCTAGAATCTGTGTCTTCTCCATCTTCACCTCTGCTCTGGGTCTCCACCCTCACTGCCACTCCTCTGGCTCTGGCCCTTGGGCCCTCTCCACTGAAGCACTTTCACGACCTCAAACAAACCTCTTTTTTTTTCTTTTTCCACTCCCCCAACCCATCTTTCACACTGCTGCTAGATTAACTTTCCTAGAGCTTATTCGATCATCTCCCCGCCTGCTCCAAGATCTCACAGTCCGCTTCCCCCATCCTTTTCCTATAGAGTAAAGTACAAACTAGCCGGGCACAAAGGAAGCACTTAGGATAAGTCTGGACTAAACTGAATCCTCAGCTAAAAGTCCATGAATATAAGGTATTATTTAGTGGTTTCACAGCTATTTCCTCTGGAATCACCAGGAAGGTTTGAAAAATAAAGTGTGGTCAGCTTCATCTCCTCCAGCAACAAACTAGGGGATGGGGCATGGAAACACTTCAGAGCAGCCCCACAACTTCTGGTCCAGTCCAGACTACACTCTGGTTTGGTTTGGAAGCAAACAAAAGTGTAATAAATAGAGATGGCTCAGCCTTAACTCGGAACCAACCTAAATATAACTATAGAACTCGGTAGCATGATGGCTATTACAGCATTTAGACACATTGCAGGCCATACCATATCTTTTGAAAAACATCTAAAAATAGAATGCTATAATTTAGCCTAAAAGCTGTAGTAATGAGACATTGAAGAACAAAGCTCTGGAGTACGGCAGGGCGGTGGAGAGGACGGGCACACAGAGTGCTGAATGGTCAGTGGTGGGGCCTCCTTATCTGCTTTGATCCCATCAAAAAGTTGTTTCTCTTTTCAGGAAGTCAGGAGTTACTGAACCCTGCCTACCGATCTAGCTCAATTTACCAGGAGAGAACCCGGAGTCTGAAGAAATGTTGTCATGAGGATTGTGGGCAGCTGGCACACTTTGAAAAAGTCTATCAGTGAAGCTCAACAGGTTTTGGTTTCAGGAGTGCACAGACCTGTGTGATGGTTCATGGCACTAGCAGCTAACACGTAGTGAGCCCCGCTGTATGCCAGAAACTAGACAGAGCACTTCACATACGACAGGTTACGTAGTTCGCCTTCATCACATATTTATTGAGAGTGTACTATGTGTGTTTTAGGAATTGGAAAGATGGCAATGAACAAGATAAATATGGTGCTGCCCTCTTGGGGCTTATCAGCTAGTATGGAGGAAGACAGTAAACAAATATTGCAGGTGCGATGACTTTTTGTGAGAAGGGTAGTGTATTTAAGCAGCCAAAGGGAGCACCTAGCATCGTCTAGGAATAAGGGAAGGCTCCCAGATGCAGGTATAAACCCCAGGGATGAATAGATGTCATCTGGGTGAAGAGTTTCCAGGAGAGGAAGCAGCACACCAGGGATTGACTACCTAGGAAAAAGGAGTTCTTCCAACACAGGGTCCATTCCAGCTCCTTTTGATGAGATTCTACTGAGGATTCCAGACTCCAGGTAGTGAAGAGATACCCTAACTGGTTTTATCATTGTGAATATGTCTTTCTTGGGGTCACGTGGAAGTGCTGGGAAGAAGTATGTAGGAGTGTGTAAAGGGAGGGGGAGGCCGTAGCACTTTTTCCCAAGCTAGAGGATTCCCTAGATCCCACCTTGCCTTATTTTGTTCGAACCATACAGAATCAGATGTCTGAGATCCTGAGTTTCTCTATTTTCTCTCTATTCATCCTTTCCTCCCACTTTACTTTTTAAAAAGGACTCAGAGCCACATCTAGATAAATGTTTTATAACACAGAAACATATCCACATGGGCGTGTTGTTTGTATTTTTTAATGTATGTTAAATGTATGGTTGAGCACATATAGTTCTCATTCCATATTGTGGGTTTTGTTTCTTTTTCAAGAAAGCCTTTCTGTTGACACTATAAAGTCACGTAGCTGAATTTATAGAAGGTCTTTGAAGAGAGAACTATCTAAATGTGGTGATTGCAGAAAAGATTTTGGTGGCCATGGTTGTTACTGGATGCTAGCTATCACAGTTTTCCTCTCTTAGGATGTACAGGCCAAAGGTTGCAGTCAAAGAGCCTAGGGTGTGCCCATCCACTACCAATGTGAGAGAAGAGTTTCGCCACATAGAATATATTGATCAGGGAGTGAAGTTTGTGTGTGTGTGTGTGTGTGTGTGTGTGTGTAATACCAGCATCAAATTTGTATTAGGTTTATGCCTATATTTATAGCATAAAATATAGCTATATATATATTATAGCATAAAATATAGCTAATCAATCACTTGGGCATGTATTAATGATCTCTCTGACAATGGATAATGATATTAATATTAGGAAATGATAATTTCATTTCATTGAAACCCTGACTGAATTAACATGGTTGGGATACATGTTATTGGATTGACAATGGCCAAAAAGTAAAATGCCTGAACTGTCGTGCTCAATGGCATCGAAAATGGATTTCTACAGTCCCCTAAATGACCAGGTAACAGCTCTGAAACCTGTGCAGTGGCTCTGAAATACAGCTGGGGTATCCACCATAGAACTTGCTGAACTCCATCCAACAGGGAGTTCTTATAGTGTCCATTTTCTCTTCAGTTTCTTGATTTTTCTTTTTCATTCTAGGGAAATTAAGATATACCACTAAGTTGGAAGTCTTTTAGTTCTTACTGTCACTGTGGAATTTAAAGCAAAAAGAATTTTTTTTGAAACAAAGTTCTTTTCCTTTGAAAAAGTATGCCAACAGATATAAAAAGAATATGATTCTGTAGCTTGAAAGAGAAGTGTGTTTATTCTTGTGTTGATGGGCCTGAAAGCTATTGTCAAGACATAAGTGAGGACTTCGAACTCAAGATGTAAGGTTTCGAAAAGGGTCTAACGTGAGGAGTCTGCTGACATTATAGATCAGCCAGTGGAACCTTTCTTTTCTGAAAATTGGATTTCTATTGTACTGCTTACTGCCTTTAAGTATAATCAACAAGTTAGAGCCTCCAGATAGAAATAAATTGCTGAAGACTAAGGAAAAAAACAATTTAAAGTCAAAGTAGTAAAAGTTATTCACCTTAGATGGTTATAAGCTACATGTATAATTTTCTCAAGCATAAAATCCATTACTGTTATGATTTTTTGCAAAGTGAGGCTATTTTCTACTATTAGATATAATTCACTACTGTGGAATCAGAAAAAACTGAAATATTTCTACTTTTTCTTTCAAAACCAGAAACACCAAACAAAATGCAAAAGCAAACTAAATTCAAAAGAAATATTTTTGACATATGCTATAAATGTTAATAGCCTTGATATACAAATAGCTATCATAATCCATAAAAAATTGAATCTTCCAATTAAAAAATGGTCAAAGGACTTAAGTAGATAATACACAAATAAATAAACATAAAAGATAATTTAATATTCTACAATGTTCAACTTCATTAGTAACCCAGAAAATAAAACACTACTTTATAATTTTGAATATCATATTAATAAAATGTTGTTGAAAATTTAACATCATCAGTATGGAAACAGATTTGGGGAAAGAGGCACTCTAATAGACACTGTGTTATCAACCATTTCAACCTTTCTATAGAGCAATTTAGCAATATATCTAAAAGCCATAAAAATACATTAATCCTGCGATTTAACTTCTAGGCAGTTAGTTCAAGGATGTAGGCAGATATGTGTAAAGAGTTTATGAAAGAATGCTAAAACCAGTGTTATCCATAATTAGAAACAACTAAATGTTCCAAAACAAGGGATTAAGTAAAATATAGCATATCCATACAATAGAAAATTATAAAATTATAAGTCACCTAATATAATGAATATTTAAAGATAACATTTTATAAAATACAAGTGAGTAAAGAAGTAGATATTAAAGCATATTTGTACTATGGTCTCATATTATAGAACAGGATATAAACAGAACAAATATAGGGAATTTATATACTGAGATATTAAACAGTAGAGATTATCTTTTTCATAGACATAGGATTTTGTTTCATAAAAAAGTATTTTTAAAACTTTATTTTTAAAAAAATTATTAATATCCTTGCATATTTCCCTTTTGTTATTATTATTTGTGATTATAACTTTATATTTTGATATATCAGAATTTGAGCCCTCATTATTATTTCTCAATATTTTCATGATTATTCTTAACCATTTATTTTTTGTGACAAACTTTAAAATAATTTGATCAAGTTAAAAAAATATGCTTGGTACTTTGGTAAAAATTCCAGTAAATTTAGAGAATAATTTGGAGGACAATTGTCAACTTCACTACTGAATCTTCCCATTAGGAACACGGTATCTCTTCAATTTTCTTGTCTTTAAGTTCCTCAGAAAAGCTTTATAGTATTTTTCATATAGATCCTGAATACTTTTGTTAGATTTATTCAACAGAATTTGATATTTTATTGCTATTTGTGTAAGATCATTTTATCCCAATATACTTTCTAAAGATTATTGATAATATACACATGAAAGTATATGATTTTTGTATATTTATTTTATAACTGGTTAACTTAATTTGCTTACTGGTTATAATTGTTTTGAATGAATTCAGTTTGGTTCTGTAAATAATGATAGTATTAAAAACATTGCTAAATTTGTCTTTGCTTTCTAACATTTGTTTCTCTTTTATCAGTCATGTGACAGAGGCTAGAATTTCTAAAAGAAAATATAATATGATAGTGCTGAGAGCAGGTGTGTTAGTTTTTCATCATTTTTATGTATTTTAATACCTTAAATAATTTATTTTATTGTATAATATATATAACATAAAATATGCCATTTAACCCTTTTTAAGTGTACAATTTAGTGGCATTAATTACATTCACGATGTTTTGCAACTATCATCACTATCTTTTTCCAAAAATTTTTCATTACCTACAACAAAAACTCTGTACCCATTAAGCAGAGATTCCCCATTCCTCTTCCCCAGCACCTGGTAATCTACTTTCTGTCTTTATAAATTTGCCTACTATAGATGTCTTAAAGTATAAATATTATTTCCAAAGTGAAAATATTTAGTTAATATTTGAGATTGTTGGGCCCAATATCATATTGTTGAATTAGATTGAAATGGGTATAAATTTTGCTAGTTGAGGAGGCTGACCATATAATTTACTAATTTACACAGAATGAATTCAAAATAAGTTTTCAAACCAAATTTAGGTTTCAAAATTGTAGAAATTTTATACTTCCATAATGGAACTCAATTCTCTGCAAATAAATGTGATGTGGCCTGATTTCTCGAATTCCTGGGCAAGGAAAGCATCATAGATGTAGACCAGCTATTAGGGACATGGAGCAAGCCTATTATAAGGGTTATAATTTTTTCTTTAATTCATTGTTTTCAAGTTTCTCCTACTAAATGTTATAAAAATAAGCATTGCTTTTATTCTTATCTTGTACAGAAATATATAAAATATATATACCATAAAATATGCTATTTAACCATTTTGATGTAAAATTCAGATTTTCCCTCAAAGTTTTGCCATTACAAGTGGATAACTTTTTTTTTTTCAATGGACAAGAATATATTCTGACTTTTAGGAACATGGCATATAATTTAGTATTTGGTGAAATTGTTTGGCCTCTGTCCATTAAATACTTTAAGATAGATATATAGTTAATACTATTCATTTAAATAAATGAAAGTATAATATTCAGTTACCAAAATGGTCTCAATGGTGCATTAACTAGCATGATATATTTTGTACTCACAACATTCTAGACACAAAGAATGAAACCTGAAGAATCATATAATCCCACACACTCCGTTTCAATCTTGTTGCAACCAGGTTGAGCCTGCACTTGTGTGCAAGCATATTGAACACCTCTACAAGTGACTGGGAGCGAACTTCTCAATAGGCTGCACTGGGCAGTGCAGGATCATTTCTGTGGAGCTCCTGGCTCCTCTGTACCTGGATTGCCGGCTTAGTGCATCCTGAAAGACTGGGGTGACCAACGAAAGGACGACCAAAGGAAGGAGTTTGCCTTGCCACCATTTTCGGAGTAAAAACAAATGGCAATCTGCTGTCTCAAGCAGGCGCTATTTACTACTTCTAAGAATTACTTGTTACATTTCTTCCTCTGGTTGAGAGAAGGTCTCTAAATTTGCCACAGCTTTCAGACAGAAGTAGTGGACTGAGAAGCAGCGTACAATATGCACAGGCTCTTCACAAAACAAGAAACTGGAGAATGTGCACAAAATAAATGATGGGTAAATAGATCAATTTCCAAGAAGGAGCAGGATCTTTCCTCCATGAGAAGGAGTGAAAAGTATGCACAGCTAAGCCTGACAAAAACAACTAGTACAATTCTAGGACTGATTATTTAAGCAAGTGATTTGAGAGCAGCTAGGAAAATAGCAGTGATTACTGGGAGCCAGAGTAAGCTCTCTGGAATAAGGCAAGCCGAGCTAACCTCATGTATTCTGATACATTTACTTACAAAGGGGATCTTAAACAGGCTGTATCGGCAAAGCATCTGGCAAAACCTCTACGGTTATTCTTGTAAGTAAGACACAGAAATGATGAGGAATTAGGCTTTTTCTTTTTCCCTCCCCTCCCTTCCTTCCATTTTTTTTTTTCTATGTGAACAATTGTATCCAAGTAATACACACTGATGGTTTGGCATCTACCTGTGTAGTCCTTAGTGGGATACCTCATAGTTCTATATTCGACCTAGTCCAGTTTGCATCATATGTTTTTATTGTAACTTGGATCAATGTTATAGAATCCAAATGTACACATTTTTTGATGACCCAAATTTAGAAATTCCACAGAGACATGACCATAAAGGAGCACCAAGGATGTAACAATAATTTATTTTTATTACCACCTTGATTTGGCACCACGAGAAACTTTCTACTTGTATAATCTCATTAATCCTTACGACATCTCTGAGCAATCAGTTTTACAATCCCTTGGGACAGCTGAAAGAGTTAACTGGCCTAAGACTGCACAGCTACTAACGGCAAGCTGAGATCCGGGTTGCACCAGCCCAAAGCCTGTGGTCAGAATGATTAGACTCCACTTCCTCCGGGAGCACCATCAGTCACGGGACACGGCTCCAAGTCCTGGTACACAACGAGGCCAGACCTGGAATGTGTTCAGGAGAAATGCTCAAAGCTGCATAGCAAACACAGACTCTAGCATGAACTCTGAGCGGGCAGTCTAGCCAACTGCTGGGTCCCACGCTTTGGTGACTTAAGGAAGATGTTGTAACGATGGAGCTGGGTTTCATGGCATCTTCTGAAAAGCACTCGTGTGGGTTTAGCCTGTGTGACTAAAAAACGTTGCACCTGTTTTCCATAATTTCAGAACAAATTAGATTTGTTCTTCTAAAATTAAAATTCATTACTTTTTAAATAATTATTATCACTTTTTAAATAATTTACCTGGAAAATTTCAACATATATAAGTAACATTATTAGATCATAAATGAAGGGCTGTGCATTTCAATTATACTTGCCGCTTTCTAATTAGAGTTATCAAAATAATTTTTGTATTGAGATGGGTATTCTCATATTTTATTCTTACTTAGAGTTCTTTTCCTCCTTGGGTGTTAAGAAGACTATTTGGATTTTTAAAATGTTATTGTTCCAAGTTTCTTCAGCTGTGTCTGTGCATGTTTGTCCTTTATAGCTGGGTGACCTCAACTCATTAGAGCTCTCCTAATGAGGCCAGTGTTTTATGTCCCATCTATTTGTAAATAGTGATATTTCCATAATTCTTTGGCCACCAGGGTCACTTCACCTCCTATGGGCCATCTCACAGATGTATGCTGTTGCTCATAACAGAATCACATGAGAGAATGTAGATGAATAAACAAAAAATTACTCTCATTACTTAAATAATTCTTACAATAAATAGAAAGTATTACATCATTATACCCTTTATTTGTTTTTTCATACTAGAGAGTAGTACAAGATAGTTTTTATATAATATATAGTACAATGGCAGGCCCAAACGGCCACTTCATCATGCCATTTTGATCATGCCAATTATACAGATTTCAGTATGGATATTACTTATGTACTTTACGAAATTAATTTTGCTAATATTTTGATACATCCTAGTGTGTACTAGGCAGTACATTAAGTGCTGTGGGAATATGTTACTTTTGCTATATTCTGAGTGACATAAGAGGGGAAGCTACGAAGTTCTGTGGGAGAGGGAAGGCAGGGAGGAGACAGGCCTGGAGTTGAGGGTACGAGTGGAGAGGAGAATCAGAAGAGGCTCTACAGGACAATTAATATTGGAGCTGGGCTTTGAAGAGCACGTAAAGTGCAGGCATTTGGGGTTGTGGGAATGGGCATTCTTGAAAGAGAGCAAAGATACGGAATTAGAAAAGGGCAAGGCAAGTTCTCCAGCACGATCAATTTGGTTAAAGAATAGGGAAACAGTGAGAAATAAAATTGAAAACATAATTTGCAGCCAGATAGTTAGTGAGAATCCTTGAATATCATGCTGAAGAATGTAAAGTAGGTAGATCTCAGGGAAGAGTCTGTCCCTGACAGATGAAAGTGCAACTGATAAAGTTTTTGAGTGGACAGCTTTTTGCCTAGGAGCTAAGGTATGTGGCCTGAAGCAGCAGAAAATAGCAGGTAAACTGGCTTGAGGTGTCAGAGGAGAGAGTTCTGGGCTGGCAGAGCAGGTAGAAAATTGGAGGAATGGATCCCGGAAGAGAGGGCCGCGCACAGAGGGTGTAAATTAAAACTCTGCTTGTAAACTCTACTTTAGCTGACACCTAAGAATCATACACATGGGGGCTGGGGGTGGAGGGGCATGATTCAGTATACCCAGATGATGAACAGAAATCTGGAAGACTAAAAAATTAAAAATGAAAGACCTTTAGCTGTTGTAGACCACAGGAGTGACGAAGTTTGGAGTTTGTGTCTAATGGGTTAACCGTCTGACAGAATTAGAATTGACACTCTTCAGAGGAGCAGAACAGAATCCAGAAGCTCTAAATCATAGTATGTCCCTGGTAGGACTGCACTCTGTAGCCCCATTGAGACTGGATGGGCCCTGGACTAGGTCTGGCCAATGAGTAGTGCGAAGAAATGAAATGTATCACTTCCAGGATGGAGCTTCTTTTCATTGCCAAAAGAGACCCTCCTGAGCTCTTGTTTCCTTTGGGACTGTGACTAGCAACATCTATCAGGCTGGGTCCCTAAGCAACCGTAATAAACAGAGTCTGCTAACCTGCAATAGGCAGGCTGCACACATCAGAAATCTTTATTGTTTTGAGTCATTTATTTTATAGGTGAGGCACTGGCGTTACATGGGGTAAAGTAACTTGCCTCAGGTTATATAGCTATTACATGGTACAGCCAGGATTCCTAGCTAGGCACTATGATTCCAGTCTATCCTCTTAACCAGTATATTATCCTGCCGATCTCTGTGTAGGATAAAGAAAGTCTTAAATACCAGCAAAGGGAAAATTCATTTTTACTGAATGAGTGAAAGTCAGTTATAAGGCAGGAAGTCAAAATACCCCCCAAAAAGAAAGTATAGCCCTACATATCTATAATAAATATTTAAAGAGACAAGAGGATAAACATAAAAGAACCAAATACTATTAAAAAGGAAGAGTCAGAAGAAAGTTAAATCATATTAATAACATCTAAAATAAAATATTCAAATTTTTGGAAGATAAAGTCAAAGACATTTCCCAAGAATTAGAAACAAGAGACAGTTGAAAAATATGAACAAAAAGATAAAGAACTTAGAGAATCAACTCATGAGGTATAATAATAGATTACTAGCAGGGATTACATCAGAAAAGTAAGAGAAAACAGAGGAGAATTTCGTTAAAGAAATAATGTATGAAAAGTTAGACATATATCTATAAATTGAAATTTCCCAGGAAAATTGATGAAAAAATAACCACATCAAAACATATCAACATAAAATTTTACATCACCAAAGATAAAGAGAAGATCCAAAAACTTTCAGAGATTTGGGGAAACAGGTCACAGGCAAATGCCGTGCAATTCAGATGGCATCAACATTTTCAAAGCAACATAAGAATTGAGAGGCAACAGAGACATGACCTCCAAATGCTGAATGAAAATGACTTTCCACATAGGTAAACTAGTGATCAAGTTTGATGGCAGAATTTTCAGATATGGATGGGCTAAAAAATACACATTTCATATAATTCCAGGAAATTAATGGACAATGTGCACTATAACAATGATGAGCTAAGCAAGACAAACAGGTAAGGAAAGGAGGTTAAACATAACAGAGGAGAAACAGAAGTGTCGGGCCGAGAGGACACGTGGTCCTGATTTGAGCAGATGGATGGAGGGTGGAAGAGAGAATATCTCCAGAAAAGAAAAGAAAATTGATTCTATCCACTTAAAATCAGATAAGTCAGAATTATCTGATGTTCTGAACATTTGGAAAATAATGTTCTTTTGATAGATTTTGAAATACTTGGAAAATTAGGAAGTATATGAAATGAAGCATGTAAAACAGGCAATTATCAATGCTAAGAAAAGTTGCATAAGACATGTGATCATAATAGGTGTGTAATTTGCAGTGAATGGTATTTATGTGATCACAGTAGTGTAAAAATGAACTACTGATTTAACCAAAATTGTGATACCACCATATTGAAGGAGGAAGGGGGAAAGGAGACATGTTTTTGGAGGAGGGTTAAATTGTTATCCATACAAGGTGACCAGCAACATTCTCTTGAAGTTCCCAAAACAAGACTTTTTTCTTGTGATTAGTAAATTGTTCCCTCCATTTCCTTATGGATACAACAGATTATTTGGTTTACCTTTTGTCCTCTTATTGTATTTTTATTTTTTACATGCTACCTTGGCTTTCTTTAAAAAACTATTGACTTACTGATAGCGTTTTGGTTTTTTTTGGTTTGTATTTCATATGATATACTATCTGTTTTAATTCATTAATGGTTACTTTTAAGGCCTCAAAACGTAAGGTTCTTTGCCTACACATTCAGGTGAATGATGTAGCATCTCCCTGTTCCTTAAATATGAGGCAGAGAATTATCTACCATTAAGCTACCATGTATTTCCTTCCCACTCACCCCCCAACGTGCTCTCACATGCGAGATTTTCTTGTCGGGTCTGGGGTGTCCAAGTGCTGTCTTTGCCCTGGCTGGCCTCACCTCGGCCCCGCGACACCAGCATCAACTGGGGCGTGTTACAGGTGTGGCACCTCAGGTCCATGCGCATCTACTTGATCTGGAGCCTACATTTTACCAGGGTCTACGGACATACCTGAAATTTGGGAAGCGGTGCCTTGGAGGGCAGGCTGCCCACTCTGGGTCGTGAAGATCCTGTATCTTAGAGCCAAAGATCAGATAGGGCAGCACCTTATCAGCTCTTAGTCAAGAAGTCTATTTTTCTTCCAGAGGCAAAAACTCTCAGTGTAAGTAGCTGATAATTTCTTAAATGTGGTGTCATAGTTGACAGTACACAGAGGGTCATGACTAGTAAATCTTTATTATGAATATTTTTATCAATATAAATTGGTCTTTTTATATACTTGAAACCTCTTTACCTTAAATTCTGCTTTTCTAGGATTAAAATAACTACTCCTGCTTTTTTTCTTTGTCTCATATATCTTTCATTTTAAAATATTTAAGCAGTATTTTGTTTTATATAGAGTGTTTATATTCAGATTTTTTACAAGCAAATTTGAAAGTTAACGTTCATAACTGATACAGCTGATTTTACGTTTTTTATCTTATTTTATGCTTTTGATTCTTAGCACTTCCTTGCTCTCCACTCAATTTTTGTCCTTTTAATATAAAGACTCTGTTTAACTACTTTTATTTTCTTCATCTCTGGATTTTTAGAGTCATTACTGCAAAATTATTATTTGACATTTCACATGGATGGAATGGACATTTCATATGATGGAGGACAGTCTTGAAACTCTCTTCCATCAACTGTTTAGACTTAACCCTAGGTTTAGTGGCTTTTAGTGCTCACTGCTTTCCAAACTGTGACATTCTCACATGGGAGTTCTCAACTGTGCTTTGCCTTCTGTGAGCTGGAGGACACCCTCAGTCACCTCTGTGGTGGGTGTCACAGGTGGGTGTCACAGTCGCTGAGTCCACAGTCTTTTTACTCAGAGGACTGGGGTGAAGTAGTGTTTCTCCCTCAATTCTCTAAAAAGTGCTCTGTTGTCTAGAATTTACTGTTGCAGAAAGTCTTAGCCTCGGTTATTTTTATTTCTTAGTGGGTAGCCTTTCCCCCCGACCCCCCAGACAGATGTTTGAAGGGTTTTTCATTACGTTATAATTTAAACTTTTTGGCAAATTATTCCTCGATATATGTCTCCTTTCATCGATTTTCTTTAGACTGCAGTGAGACGCTTCAACCTGCATAATAGCGGATATTTTTCCTCCCAGAAAATTTCTTTCAGTCACCTCTGTCATTATGGTTTCTACTCTTGTTGTTCTGATATTTCCCCTTGGGAACACATCACTTTTATCTCTGTTTCTGTCCTATGCTCTCCAATCTAATCTCTTTTCTCATCTTATTTTTATATACTTGTCTTTTCTGAGAGAGCTTCTTAAGGTTGTTGTCTACATTTATAATTTGATGGTGTGCACTTGATTATTCTCTGTAATCCTACGGAGACTTTTGTTGTCCCATAGCATTTCTAGTTTCCCTTACCCTACTCAAAATTGCCTTATTGTCATTTGAGTCTAGTCTGCTCTTACGGATTTCTGCTTCTGGTTTCTGTTTCTTAGAAGCCCCATCTTCCTGAATCCTGTGGATGTCATACAAGTTTCTACAAGTTCCTTCTGGTTCCTGTACCAAATGTTGTGAGGTTCTTTTCTTCTGATTGTGCAAGGTGCTTCCTTCCCTGTGTGCAGAGACGTTTTCAGTGGCCCCTGTGGCTGTGGTGCTGTTCTCCTTCCAGCTCTCACTGAGGAGACAGATCCCCAGACACAGACTTTGCGGGTTACTCTAGGTGCTGTCGGTCCTCTTCACTGCTGTTTGAATCTTCTTCTGAATTTAACACGCAGAGATTGCAGACGCTCTCTCCTGGTATTGCTTTGTTGGATGGAGTCGGATTTGTCTTTTCCTAAACAGATGGAGTAAATGTAAACCTACAATCCCCAGTGCAGACGGCTAAAGGAGCTCTCATCTTCCCCTACAATGTCTTGCTGTCGCTCCCAGCAATCAATGCTCTGTTACCAACCCTGAGCACTTTATACTGGTATTATTTTGGAGTTTTCTGACCTAGAATAACTCAAGAAGGTGGAAATCAAAAAAGAGGGAGGTTAAGGAGGGGGAGCAACGTCGACGGAGCAGAGGCGTCTGAGACCCACTGTCTGGGTTATTATAGATCTTGGGTGCTCACAGTGAGCTTATAAATTTTGCTTTGTTTTCATAGAGATTAGTTATAATTTGAAAAAAAAAAAAAACCTGTTCAAGAACTGCTAACTGGTGACAGTGAGGTTAATTTTTGCCCCTGGATAGAGTCAAAATAATGTTAAGAGTATGGTTTGAAAATAAGATATGCACAGATGTTACATGTTATGCCAATTATGCACACCAGCCTGCTTCTAGATCAGTTAGCCTCGTTCCAGAATTCCACCTGAAAGATGTAGCTTATGCACATAATGTTTTTCACACTATACTGGAACAGTGTGCATGATCTTGCATAGTTAAGCAGCATTTCCTCCTAAGAAAGGTCTGGCTTTTAGTGACATGAACAGATTGAGAAGAAAGAACCAGAGTTAGACCCAGGCTCAGTATGCCACAGCAGCAGCTCAGAATGCCAAGCAGTGGCATCCACCAAGATAAACTGTCATTGCTCTGGAAGCTTAAATCATCAAATTCATATAGACCTAATTTTCCCTGACAAATCATGTTTACTGAATTCTTAATAATGTTTTCACCCATCAGCAAATGACCTCTAGGATGTGTGTACTTAAATTTTTGTCCTTACAACACATCACTTCTTTCTTAACTCATTTATACATCTTCAAAATACAGATAGAACAAAATTGAGAATCACTTCACCTCGGCCTGCAAAATTATAATTTGGTATGTTTTAATTGTAAACAGCATGATCAAATATTACTTAGCAATTCTTTCTGCCCTTCAGGGTCTTCAACGGGGCTCTGAGAGAGAGACCCTGAGAAGGCCGTGGTAGCAATGTGAAGCGCTGATCTTTTAAGAAAAGAACATGCACCCAAAGATTGCCGTTATTCTGATGGATGTTGGGTGGCGGGGAGGGGGGACAGAAAGTTCCTGAGGAGAATGTTCTGGGCCTTTTTTATCAATGAAACTTGCATTGGCCGGGCGCGGTGGCTCACGCCTGTAATCCTAGCACTCTGGGAGGCCGAGGCGGGTGGATCGCTCGAGGTCAGGAGTTCAAGACCAGCCTGAGCAAGAGTGAGACCCCGTCTCCACTAAAAATAGAAAGAAATTATATGGACAACTAAAATATATATATACAAAAAATTAGCCGGGCATGGTGGCGCATGCCTGTAGTCCCAGCTACTCGGGAGGCTGAGGCAGGAGGATCGCTTGAGCCCAGGAGTTTGAGGTTGCTGTGAGCTAGGCTGATGCCACGGCACTCTAGCCCGGGCAACAGAGTGAGACTCTGTCTCAAAAAAAAAAAAAAAAAACAAAAAAACTTGCATATCATCCTTTAGAAATGTAGCATTTCAACTAGAATTTAACATATTCAAAAATTGTGGCCCTTTGGAGAGAATAAATCACTTTTGGAAAAGGTTTTAATACGGCTCAGGACCATGTATCCTCCCTGAAGGCCTTTTAAAGATCATCCCTTCCCTCCACTGATGCAGGAGGGGATGGCAACGCTGCTGGTGAACACGGTCCCTTTTCCAGGTTGCTTTTCTTTCCCTGTTACTTTTCACATCCGATGGCACTGTCCTTGTGCTTGGTTTCACTCTCTAAGTCTTTGTGGAAATGCGGCGTGTTCAGTTACAGATTTCTATAGAGATCTCAAAGAGTCGAGAACAAATTTCAAAGTTGATTCGATGTAAGCTGGGAGAGCAGAACTCTTAAAAATCTCACATTCTCATACTGCTAATTCAAATCAATGGAAGGAGACCACAGGTAAGATTAAATGACCCTGAGAAATGGCCCAATGTGGAAGTATTTTGTTCCTGTTCTGGTCAAACCACGTGGCAAGAGCACACCTGAGGCAGTGAGGGTGGCGTTCCCCAGATACTGGGAGAGTAGGAGGCGTCCTGTCCATCTCTCTGGGAAGTGGCTGATTCTGGAGTAGGAGACGAGGCAGAACTTGGGGTGGGGGAGGCAGGACCTCTGCATCCCTCAGAAGCCATGGGGCAGTTGGGCCCGGATTTGGGGGTGAAAATGCCTGGAACAGATCTGACTGGGAAAAAGGTGGGATTTCGCTCACCCATGCAGTGCTCAGAGGCGCCAATCCTCTGCTTTGCATTAGCAGCAACAGCAAAAGCTGAAGCGGCAGTAGCTCGGTGCAGGTAGGCAGTTCCGAGCAAAGAGACTCGGGGATGAGAAGGGGGCAGGTGAGAGGGAGCAGGCCTGCCACTCGGGCTGGAGGAGAGGCTTCCCCTTCCTGAGTCTTTACCTGCCGGGGTCAGCCGTGCCCGTGAGGGAGCTCCATGACTGGGGTTACCAGCAGCTCTGGCCATGGGTAAGAAGACAGAAAAGAAAGCAACTAAGGCACTTGTTCTAAGCCCTGGGAGCTGTCTCTCAGGGAAACTCAGAAAGGCGTTTGAAGGGGGACGATTTCAGACAACTATTCAGAAGGGTCTCGTGTGTGAGTAAGTTCCTTCCTGGAAGGAAGTGTAATCTCATTTTATGGATAGATAAAGCCAGCGATAGGGTTACCCTAGAATCACCCCAGGTAACACACTGTGGATAAAATAATTAGGGGTATTTAAAAACACTAATCTTTTCTCCATTCCAGATTTTTTTTCTTAAAATTATGAATCCTGCTACCTCAAAATTTCTCAACATAATTGTGTCTATACTGTAATTTAAAAAGTAGGGATGGAAACTAACATAACAAATAAACCATTTCCAAAAGAAAAAAGTAGGGATGCCATTTAAAAAAAATCTTGGAAGTTAGCAATGTGTATATACAAAGACATGTACTTTACTTCTGGAAGTATCTGTTAAAGTTAGCACTTGTGTCATTACTATGAACATTTTACATTAGCGCAAACCTCATTCAATTTAGTTCATTTATGCGGCTAAGCAGTAGTGCAATATGGATGATAGGATATATTTTCGGAGATTTAGGTTGTCTGGCCTCATAAGTCAATTTATAGAAATTCCTGCAAAACCTGGGTATCGCCTCAGTCTGTTGTGTTTTATTGCTTAATTAGCAAGTTGTCAAAAAGTGGCACCATGTAAACTGAGTGATGTTTTTTCACCTGTTCACTTACTTTTTATCGGGATAATGAGCTGTGGAATGACAGGTAGAATCTTGTTCCCCCCGTGTTCCAGCATGTCGTGGATTCCTTGCCGAGCAAAAAACTCATAGGGAAATGTCATTTCACAGAGCCCATCAAAAAACAGAGGCAGATAATGATGGTAATCCAGCTTCTCAATTTCTACCTGAAAGTAGAGAGAGAAGAAATACCATGTGAAAACAACAGTGGGCACGGCACAGCCAGACCAGCTGCGAAGCTGTCACCAACTTTGGAGGAGCAAGTTCTTTAGAACTGCAGGAAGATTTTATTAACCAATTCACCTAATGATCTGATGTATGTCTTCGTGTCTTTAATCTATTAGCAATGAGGCTAAAATCATTGACCTTGAATAGGAACAGTCAAATTTCTTATCCACATATAATCTACATTGGGAGCATGTTAATAATTTGTTTCTTTTCTGTCATTTATTTATTTATTTTTTTACCATTTGGCACAAAAGCAATATTGAGAAGGATTCAAGACATCCACAGCATGCATGCTGAAGAGATCTATGTGAGAATAAAATGAAAGGAAAAAAATCAGCTGAAAGAGATTGGTGCCCAAAGTTCTAGTTCTGGCAAGAACGCGACAGGAGTCCTCGCTACTTCATTCTCGTGAAGTACGCCTTCTCTGAGATGTGGCAGAATTGACAGTGAGGGGCCAGACATGATTCCCAGCTTGTGCCCTGGAGCTGAGATGACAAGGAGAATGTTGGTGCCATCAAGAGGAAAAGAGAGGACAAAGAATGGACCGAACCCCAATGGGCCACTGCCACCTCAGAATCAAAATGTCCCGAACTCCCCTGGCCGGCTTCTTCTGGGAGCAGAGAAGCTCTTCCCACCTCCAGCCGTCACCCTCAATAACACCCCCATGGCCTCCTGCCTAGACCTGGGCAGTAGTGTCCAGCATCACCAGGGAATGGGGACTAAAACCCTGGAGTTGAGAAAGAGATGGTGAGTCGGGAATTACCTACAGGCAGGAGATTTGTTCTTGCCCGGGTCCCCCACTGTCCAGAGTACCAGTGGCCAGGCCTACCACCAGCAAGGTGACAGAGGTGACAGTGATATTATAGACGGAAAGGAGCCCACCGCCTCAGACTGCAGGTATGTGCATCTATACAGAGCAAGGGATGTGGCGTTCTCAGTAAGAGGTGACATTCCCCTGGTTTTTCGGTCCTTATGAATGCACCCAGCTTCCATTTATCAACTATTCAAGTGAGGAGTCTATCAAGAGCTTTGAGAAACTCCCTTTTACATTAGTAGGAGAGGTTTTTAAAAGTTTTTTTTTCATTGGCAAATTATAGATGTATATATTAATATTTATGGGTACAAAGCGATATTCTGATTATGAAATAAAAAATCATAATGCTGCTTAGTAGGAGGTTCTTATACCCTTACCCTCTATGTCCCTCCCAGCATCCAGAAGCCTCCAGCCACATGCCTGGCTGTCCCTGGGTGTGAGCAGCTGGTAACAAACCCAGCAAGTTCCTAAGTGTTTACTGGGGGTTTGGGTGTATTGAATGTCCTACAATTTCCCAAGCAGGAGGCCTGTCCACAGTCTGCTTGTGAACTTCTATTTACCACGCATGTTCAGGCAGGGACTAGTGAGGGACAGAGGCTCCAGGCAATCAGAGAATCAAGCAGGTAAGACCCTCTCTTGGAACTGGAGCTTAGAAAATGAATCCCACATGTAGATTTATATAGACATCAGTTTTACTTTATATTCCTTGTATGGGTATAAAATTTACTATATTCACTGTAAGTTTATGGAATATATATTTAATACTAATTTTCTTAAAGATTTGTGCACATTTGGAAATGTTTAAGAACATTATTTTGTACACTTTGAAAAATTTATCACTACATCATTCAGCTTCTAAAGGCCCAATGTTATCTATAATTTTATCTTGTAACCTAATTTCATAATAAAAGTGTCATCTGTACTATTTGTATATTTTTTATTTTTTGATATGTTTTGCTAATTCTCTTTCTTTTAGCACCCTGTTGCCTTTCTACATGTGTCTCTTCTAAGTAGCAAACCATCAAATTTTATACTTTAATATGATCAAGGACTCTTTGTATTATAATACATTAAGTTATTTACATTTATGGCGATGACTTGTTTAACTGCTGTCATTTTGTGTTGGCCTTTGGTTGTTGTTTTTTATTTACTTTTTTCTTTCTATTTCACAATTTTGTTATGTAGATTGTTTTATTTGTTTTGTTTTTGCAATGACTTTAGAGATGACACAGCCTGTTTAAATATTTTATTGGAGCTATCTCATAGCTTTCTCAAACACTGTCAAACTTTTGTCTATTTTAGTGAGAGAGGCAAGTTAAAAATCTCCTACTTAGATTGTTGACATGTCAATTTTTCCCTGGATTTCTATTATTTTTTCTTTGAATGGTTTTGGGGAACAACACTAACAACATCAGCAACAGCAACAGTAATAATACCAATGTTTATGATGCCAGACACTGTTGTAAACACTGTGTGTATTAGTTCATTTAATCATCACAACAACTCTAAGAGGTGGGCATTATTAGTATCCCAGTTTTCAATATGAAGAAACTGAGGCACAGAGAGGTTTAATAACTTGCCTAACGTCTGTAGCTGGTAAGTGCTGGAGCTGGGACTTAAACCCAAGCAGTCTGGCTACATGACATGTACAGCCCTCAGGCTTTGTTGTTAGGTACATGGAGGTTCAGCATCATTATAACTTCCAGGTTAATTGTTCAGTTTATCCTTTTGTCCTTGTACTCTTTATCATTATTAATGCAGTTTGTCTTAGTCTGCTCTAATATTAATATTGCCATAACTGGTTTGCCTATCATATCTGTTTCTATCCTTTTACTTTCCTCCTTCCTCTGAAATTATAATTTAAGAGCATCTCTCCTAAGTAGCTTAGAGTAGTATTTATTTTTTCCCCTTCCATTTTACAATGTCCCCTCAAACAATAAATATTGAGAACCCACACGATTTCTATTCTCAAAAGTTTTGAAAAGAAATAAAAGATATGAGAGAAAGAACATGAAAAGAGAAAAAAAGAGGGAACATTTGAAAGACAGAAGAATTGAATGGAAGACCGAGAGAGTTTGAGAAAGAACAACACTATCTCCATTTTCTCAAATCCTCCTCGCTCACTGACCATAGCAGTTGTTTTCTACCCAAAATTCTCTTCTCCTGAGTTCTTTTTCTGGCCTGCTTATCAGTTATTTGGCATATGTGTATCATTGCAAATCTGTTGCCTTAATAATAGAATAGAAACTTGCCATTACATTTTGAAATCATAAATTTCTTTAAACACTATAGAAATAATTCTACTTGCTACAGGGTGATTGTTTGTATGCAACTTTCTTTCTGCTTGCATATCTTCTAGGGTTCCTTTTTTATTATCATAATATTGTTTTCTGTTGACAAATTTGGCCTAGGCCTTGATAAATTTTCTTATCCATTTACCATCAGGCACTTGTGTGTGTGTGTGTGTGCATGTGTGTGTGTGTGTGTGTGTGTGTTTTAATAATATACCTGACTTCTCTTTAATGTATTTTTTTTTCCCTGAAAAGTTCCTTCCAGATACTGCTCCATTTTCACATTGTTTTTCACAGCGAAGTTTTTCAAAAGAGTTCTCATTAGTCACTGTCAACACTTCCTCACTCCCATTCTCTCTTCAACCCATTTGTCCACCACTTCATTGAAGTTGCTTTTATCAAGGTCACCAGTGACCTTCTTTGTGTCCAATCCCCTTTTCTGCATGGGACGGCATGACACGGCTGACGCTGTGAAGCTGTCTTCTGTGGGGCTCCTGGCACCACACCCCCAAGCTGGGGATCAATGTAATTCCCTCCCTTTAAATCCTTGGCCTGGCCTGGCCTCACCAGATCCTCCATAGACGCTTCCTTTGGATGCACGTGTCTTAGCTAAGGCTACCGTAACAAAACACCACAGATTGGTGGCTTAAAAATCAGACATTTATTTTCCCACAGTTCCGGAGGCTGGAAGTTCACCGTCAGGGTGTCAGCATGGCCGGGTTCCGCTGAGGGATCTTTCCCTGGCTTGTAGACAGTCACCTTCTTGCTGTGTCCTCACACGGCCTTTCCTCTGGATCATGCAGAGGGAGGGCTCTGGTTCTCTTCCTCTTTTCATAAGGACACCAGTCCTATTGGATTAGGTTCTTCTCTTATGACCTCACTTAACCTTCATTACTTTCTTACAGGCCCCATCTCCAAATACAGTCACATCGGGGGTTAGCACTTCAGCATAATGGATTTGGCAGGGGCACAATTCAGTGCACAGCACACCGTTCTCTCTCTCCGCAGACCTCTCTGTCACTGGCAGGTCCTTTCATCTCCATTTCAGCTCAGTGAGGCCTCCCCACCCCTGCCAATCACCCTGCTGGGCTGTCTTTGTAGTCCTCATCATTTATTCATTACCGTTCCTACGTTCTGTTGTTTAGGGAGCTTGTCATTGCCTAGAAGGGTGCTTGGCACATAATAGGTGAGTACTCAATAGGCATGTGTTGAATTTTAACTCTAACCTTTCGAATGTGTCCTCTGTGTTACCTTCCTTGCGAGGACTCCCCAGCTGAGGAAAGACTGCACCTGGCGCTGAGGCCAGAGACAGGGCGGGGAGCATCGTGGGGGTCAGGTGATTAACACTGACCCTGTAGCATGACGGAGTGTGGCAATTTCTATAAATTTACGTATTCTGAAACTTTATGTATTTTATAAATAAAATACTACTTTTCTCTTGTTAACATTGTAGTGATTATATTATTTTATGAGTATTTTAAAAAATAATCAAGAAAGGCTTCTTGATGCTTGTTTTTACTCTCATTTCACTAGAAATCATTTAGGACTTAATCGGCTATTCTTTTTTGGTATTTTTTAATTGATACATAATAGCTGTACATGTTTTTTGTTTACTTTTAAAACCTCAAAAGAGATTTTTTTATAATATTATCAAATGCAAGCATATTAAAATACATCCATATTGGTAATGAGAGGTCTCCATTTTTAAAATATACATGTTGAAGATAATTTAAGATTAAAACCAAAATTTGAAGAAAAGATAAATTACGAGATCCCTTATTTATCCTTGTTTGTGTGTTTGTCGCATTGTGACTGCTAACGCTAGGAGCTAGGAGCTCTTCTAAACTGCTGGCTTCTTTTGTTCATTTAGATTTACAAAAAGTCATTTTAAAGGTATATTTAACAAAAAAACTTATTTTAGTTATGTGAATTTTTTATTCTTAGATAACCAGTTTAATGGTAAATATTATACTTTATATTTCTTTAGTATTACTATAAAAATAGCAGTTTTCAAATTTGAGAATCTTTCTTTAAAGGTTATGAAGTCCAGAATTAAAAGAAAACTGCCTGAAGTGGGACACAGAACTTGTTTTAGATATATCAGTTAAACTTATATGCTAATATACTGATTAATGACTACTTCGATATTAACTCCAGAAATATGAAATATTTTTTACTCACGGAATATTTTTTTAATTTATGTTTTATAACTTTTTAAAGATCACACTGTACCTACAAGTTGATCTTTAAATCTTACAATGACCTTTGGTCAAAAGCAATAAAATTCTAACTTCACCTAGCCTGTCAAATGTAACATTTTATCCCCAGAACAAATGTGTAAGGTAGTAATGCTATACTCAAAGGTCAGAAACACAATGAGGTTAATGACTTTCATTTAAAAAAACACAAATGAGAGACTTACTCTCATACTTTCCATATTCTTGCTTCAATTAGCAATTAAAATTTCTGTTGTTATGACTCGTATAATAATTCCCGAGGATCTTGCTTAGAATCACAAACTAATTTGAACAAGTATAATTATATATTTATATATGATGACCTCATCTGGATGTACTGTGTCATTTCTAAAATAAGCTTTTACAGTGTTTTTCAACCCTGAGGCAGCTGTTGAGTTACTGCAAGAGGTCTTACAAATGGTATATATAACATAAGCACTGTCTACAGATGGTATATATAACACATTTTACAAACACATGTCCTATAATATTATTTTTCAAATGTATGTAGATGCTGTTGTGATGAATAACTGAAAATAATTTGTCATTTTATATTTTTCAATGATATTGAATATACAACTAAAATCATGTAATATAATACATGAGATTTTCAATGCTAAAAATAAGACTTTTTAACATGAAAAATGCTCTTAAGTGTAAAAAAGCAGCAGCTTTTGGGCGAGATGGCAGGCAAGAATGATATGGATATGGATCCATAAGCTGCTACAAAGTCTAAAAATAAACCCCCAAATGTGTTAAATGCAAAGCTAAGCTCTAGAGCTCATCCGATGCTAGAGATAAATCCCATGACAGAGGTGACCTCGAAGTGATACTAGGGGACCCAGAAGTGTCAGACACAGATTAGATCACGAGCTGGGGACTAAGGTTTCAATGTCTTAGGAGTTCAGGAAAACGGAGCATTTGGTAAGAGAAGGGAATTAAACCCAGACTCCTGCATACAACCAGGACACTCGAAGGGCTGTCTCACCTGTGAAAAAAGGGCTAGAAAATTCTCTTCCCACAGGTGTGTAGAAACAGAAAGATAACTTGATGTTTGACAAAACTCTTGACGGGAAAAACCTCCTTTGAGAAATAGAAGCCCAGAGAATCCAAAGCCAAGAAATGAAGAAAAAATAAATTAGTCTTAGATGATGGAAAAGAAATCCTTGGGGCCCAGGTCAAAGGAAATGCAAAAATGTTAACACTTGCATAATCCAGGTACATGGGCTTGCCACAGAAAATGCAACCGCTACTATAGATGGGTTCACAATAAAACGCACACGTCATTGTGCTAATGTAGTGTGCTAAGGAAGAACACCGGTGAACAGAGAAATAAGCTCTGGAACTAGCAAATGGAAATAACAGAATAAAGTCTGAAAATAAATATTTTTAAAATGCTTAAAACAGAAAAATATTTCATTTAAAAAAAACAAAACTTTAAGAAAAAAAAAATAGTATCATTAACTAAAAAATTCAGATTGGCCACACATAAAGAGAGAGTTATCTGGATTACAGAACTTCAGGACTAACACAGAGGCAGCACAGGGAAGTCACGCAGTGAGAAACATGGTGGGACATCCCAAGACCTGAGATGCTCCCACGCGTGACTCAAAGCATCTCCAGAGGAAAGGATAGAGTGTGGAGAAAAGTAGTATTTAAAGAAATAATAATTGAGAAATTTTCATAATTAAAGAAAGATGTGAATCTTCAGATTGAAAATGCATATCTAGACACTTTTCAGAAAAACTATAAAATTTCAAAGTTAAAGAAAAGATTTATAAGCAACTAGAAACAAAAGACAGACTGCATGTAAAGGATCAAAATTAGACTGAAATTACACTTCTCATTAACAAAGAGGTGGCCACAAAAAAGAGTAAAAAAATTTCAACATACTGAAAGAACAAAAATTATTCATCTACAATGCAACTTAGTAAAATCATCATTCAAAAATAAAGACAATCCCAAACCCAGCAGAAGGCGAGAAATTACTAAGATCAAATCAGAATTAAATGAAAAAGACAACAAAGAAACTATAAGGGAAATTAATAAAACAAAAAGTTGGTTCTTTGAAAAGATAAACAAAATAGACACACCCCTGGCTAGACTAACCAAGAGCACAAAACTAAAATCTCTAATAACCTCCATTAGGAACATGAAAGGAGAAACCACAACTGATGCTACAGAGATACAAGATATCATCTATGAATTCTACAAAAATCTTTATGCACACAAACTGGAGAATGTGGAGGAAATGGACAAATTTTTAGAAACACATAGTCTTCCCAGGCTCAATCAGGAAGAAATAGAGTACCTGAACAGACCAATATCAAGAACTGAAATCGAAACAGCAATAAAAAACCTTCCCAAAAAGAAAAGCCCTGGTCCAGATGGGTTCACACCTGAATTTTACCATACATACAAAGAAGAACTGGTGCCCATCCTACATAAACTATTCTCCAATATTGAGAAGGATGGAATTCTCCCCAACTACGTTCTACCAAGTCAATATAACATTGATACCAAAACCTGGAAAGGACGCAACAGAAATAGAGAACTACAGACCAATTTTTCCCATGAATATAGATGCAAAAATTTTCAATAAAATACTAGCAAATCGAATCCAAGTACTTATCAAAAAAATAATCCACCATGACCAAGTGGGCTTCATCCCAGAGATGCAGGGGTGGTTCAACATACATAAATCTATAAATGTAATTCACCACATAAATAGAAGCAAAAACAAAAACCATATGATACTCTCATTAGATGTAGAAAAAGCATTTGACAAAATTCAACACCCTTTTATGATAAAAACGCTTAATAAAATAGGCATTGATGGAACCTACCTAAAAATGATACGAGCCATATATGACAAACCCACAGCCAACATCATTCTGAATGAGGAAAAACTGAAAGCACTCCCACTTAGAACTGGAACCAGACAGGGCTGCCCACTGTCTCCATTACTTTTCAACATAGTATTAGAAGTCCTTGCGAGAGCTATCAGGCAAGAGAGCAGAATCAAGGGAGTCCAAATAGGGAAGGAAGAGATCAAACTCTCACTTTTTGCTGATGATATGATGTTATATCTGGAAAACCCCCAGGATTCAACCATGAGACTCCTGGAATTGATTAACGAATATAGCAAAGTCTCAGGCTACAAAATTAATATACACAAATCAGAGGCATTTATATATGCCAATAACAGTCAATTGGAAAACCAAATTAAAGACTCAATACCCTTCAAAATAGCAACAAAGAAAATAAAATACCTAGGTATATACCTAACTAAAGAGGTAAAGGACCTCTATAAGGAAAACTATGAAACACTGAGAAAAGAAATAGCAGAACTTGCAAATAGATGGAAAAATATACCATGCTCGTGGATCGGAAGAATCAACATTGTTAAAATGTCTATACTACCCAAAGTGATCTACAAATTCAATGCAATCCCTATTAAATTACCAACATCATTCTTTACAGATGTAGAGAAAATAATTATACACTTTGTATGGAATCAAAGAAGACCCCGTATAGCAAAAGCAATTTTAAGCAACAAAAACAAAATGGGAGGTATTAATTTGTCAGACCTCAAACTATACTACAAGGCCGTGGTTCTTAAAACACCCTGGTATTGGCACAAGTTCAGGGACACAGACCAGTGGAACACAACAGAAAATCCAAATATAGAACCATCCTCATATAGTCACCTAATTTTTGACAAAGCAGGAAAGAATATACTCTGGGGTCAAGAATCCCTATTCAATAAATGGTGCTGGGAGAATTGGTTAGCCACTTGTAGAAGACTGAAACAGGACCCACAGCTTTCACCTCTCACAAAAATCAAATCATGGTGGATAACAGACTTAAACCTTAGGCGTGATACAATCAGAATTCTAGAAGAAAATGTAGGAAAGACTCTTACAGACATCGGCCTAGGCAAAGAATTTATGAAGAAGACCCCTAAGGCCATCATAGCAGCAACAAAAATAAATGAATGGGACATGATTAAATTAAAAACTTCTGCACAGCCAAAGAAACAGTCACGAGAATAAACAGACCACCTACAGAATGGGAAAAAATTTTTGCATACTACAAATCAGATAAAGGACTGATAACAAGAATCTATTTAGAACTCAGGAAAATCAGCAAGAAAAAATCAAGCAACCCTATCAAAAAGTGGGCAAATGACATGAATAGAAACTTCTCGAAAGAAGATATAAGAATGGCTAACAAACATATGAAAAAATGCTCAATATCCCTAATCATCAGAGAAATGCAAATCAAAACCACAATGAGATATCACTTAACTCCAATGAGAATGGCCTTTATCAAAAAAACCCAAAACAATACATGTTGGCGTGGGTGTGGAGAGACAGGAACACTCATACACTGCTGGTGGGACTGCAAACTAGTGCAACCCCTGTGGAAAGCATTATGGAGGTATCTTAAACAGATTCAAGTAGACCTGCCATTTGACCCAGCAATCCCATTACTGGGCATATACCCAAAGGAAAAAAGGTCATTCTGTAACAAAGACACATGTACCCGAATGTTTATAGCAGCACAATTCACAATAGCAAAGATGTGGAAACAACCCAAATGCCCATCATACATGATTGGATTAGTAAGCTGTGGTATATGTATACCATGGAATATTACTCAGCTATAAGGAATAATGAAGATACGACATCTCTATGGTTCTCCTGGAGAGAGTTGAAACCCATTTTATTAAGTGAAATATCCCAAGAATGGAAAAACAAGCATCACATGTACTCACCAGAAAATTGGTTTCCCTGAACATCACCTAAATACACATCTGGGAACGACACCAATCGGATATCAGACTGAGGTGGGGGGTGGGGGAGGGGATGGGGGTATGCCTACACAATGAGTGCATTGCGCACCATTTGGGGAATGGTAACACTTGAAGGTGCTGACTCGGGAAGGGGGGGGTAGGGGGGGAGGGACATATACCTACCTGATGGGTGCAATGCGCACTACCTGGGGAACGGACATGCCTGGAGCTCTGACTTGGGGGGAAAGGCGGTACATAGGCAACGTATGTAACCTGCAATTCTGTATCCCCCATAGCAATAAGATGAAATAAAAAAAAAAAATAAAGACAAATTAAATGTATTTGACCAATATCGGGGGGGTATTTTTTAACCCATTGATCATCACCCTTACTAAAATATAAAATTTATTAAAAAGTAAGCTGAACACAGAACAAAGAAATGAGATGAAAGAGGTAACAGTAGACAAATTATTGAACAAATTAAGACTATATAAATCTTGATTATAAAAATAAAAATCGTCATCAATATCGTGGGTTTACAAAGTGGAGCTATGATACTAGAAGGCAATAGTGGGGAAACTGAGAGGAAAGTGATCTGAGTCAAGGTAAGTATCCTTGCACTGACAGAGATGAGGATAGAGCTATTGGTTAAGTAATTAAGTATATTAAAGTTTAAGGATACCTGGTCAAAGAATAAAAATAAAATTAATTTCTGAGAGAACAGAATGGAGTAGAGGAAATGAATAAAGCTCTATCAACCCAACAGAAGGCTGGTTAAACATCCTTCTGTCCCCGGGATAAAATATGCAGAGGAGAAAATACACAGGATGAATCCAAATACATAAGTAATCATAATAAGTGTAAATAAATTAAATTCTCTTATTAAAAGACAGATTATCAAAAGAGGGAAATAGCCTTCAGTTATGAATTTGTTAATAAAGGGCACACTCAAATATGACAAAGAAAGGTGGAAAACAATGGTGTGGTAAGAAGAAATAATAAGTATGATACAGGATAAATTACTGCAAGAGGAATTGCTTTACCAAAGGTATATGTTTTGCCATTTTGATAGATATCACCAAGTGATACATAGAGATGGTACCAAATTATATTCTCATCAACAATAAATGAACACCTACTTTTCTATTGCCTATTCAAAGAGAATGCGATTAAAGTTTGATTCTTAATATTACAGGTATAAATGGTATTTTAGTGTTGTTTCAACTAGCATTTTTCTTACTATGAGAATAATTACATTTTAAAAATAGTTTTGAAAGCCATTTGTATATTCTTTTCTGTGAATTGTATTTTTATATTCTTTGCCATTTTTTTCTACTGAGGCATTGGCCTCTTTCTTAGAGTTCTTGTATATTAGGGAGATTAATCTTTTGTATGTGATAGGAATTTCAGATTTTTCTTTTGCCATGAGAGTTTTCAAATGTTTTTGAATTTATTAATCTTTTATATGTGCTGAAATTTGAGTCATCATTAGAAAGGTTCTCCCCCTGCCATCTTGTGGCATAAAAAATAGAAACAATCAGAAAAAAACATTTATATTTGTTTATTCTAATACTTTCATGATTTCTTTTCTTTACATGTAAATCATTAGCCTATTTGTAACTTTTCCTGGTGTGAGGTATGTTTCCAGCTGTGATTTGTCTCCCAGGTGGGACCCAGTTGTCCCAGTGTATTTACTGAACAGTCCTCCAGTGATTGGTGGTTTCGCTTTATCATGAAGCCCTGTATCTTGACTTTCTGTTCTGTGTTGTTGGCCTGTCTTTTTTATTCAAAAAGTGTACTATTTTGATTTAATTATCACATCTTTTTAACACATTGACTGCCACACTAGAAAAAAAATTTTTTTCCCCTGGGGCCACGGTGTTTTATTACGAAAATAGAATAAAAACTTCAAGAACTACAAACAAATCCTCTCCAATTTAATGAAAAATTTGTTCTTTTATTGTTTTTTATTTGTTTGTTATTTTATGGTTTTCTGTGAGTGAGTTATATGCAGCTCACGTGGTGCTAGAATCAATTCTGACATGGATTCATGACATACTTACTGAATTTGTTTCTGAGAATTGAGTCTTTCGTCATTTCACAGGTATTTAGGTGTGTCTGGAGTGGACCTTGGGTGGCTCTGGATGACGACCTCTGAATCAAACTCCCGAAGCATGTGCCACGATCTCACAGCACCGCACTCTATCATATCGATTTCGTTCAAGGAGCCGCCAGGCAAACTTTCAAGGGCAAATTCGCAATGGGAAGTTACGGTAATCAGAGAACATGGTCCAGCACGTGTGGCGCGCGTGGGTGGCCGGCTGAGCAGGGTGACAGCAGGTGGGGGAGACGTGCGGATTGATGGTGACAACAATGCGCAGAGGTTTCACAGCGCGCAGGCACGCTGTGGACCTGCCCACCTGGCCACCAGTTCTGCTCTAGTGTAGGTCTATGACCAGAGCTGTGATGATCACGTAAGTGTATTTTGCATTTTTCATTCTCAAGAGAAAATGTCTAGAAAAAATGAGCGTAAGGAATTGTTGGAGGAAATGCTGAATGAAGTTTGGCACATGAGCGATGAAGATGTTAATTTATTTAGTGATGTTCAGAGGAGCACCGTGCTAGTGGAGGCAGCGGGGACAATTCTGACAGCAGTTGCAGCCCACCGAGAAAAACTGGAAGAACATTGCATGCAGATCTTTCCAGTGGGGAAGGTTGTTCAAATCCATTATTGAAACAATCAAAGCAGATGTAGCCCATTTCAGTGAGAGTGATTCATCGACAGATGTTTCTGAAGAACCTGTATTGACTAGTGTTAAGTTCTCTGAGCTGGGGTCAGTTTCAGGAAGTAACATGAAGATATTTGATTTTGTTGAAAGAAACCTTGCTGCTCCAACTGAAATTGCAGTAAATCTCCATGAAAAAACACCTATGAATTTTTCAAATTCTTCGTAACAGATGAAGTTATTGACTACATGGTGAAGGAAACCAGTATCTATGCAAGTCAGACTTTACAAAAGGGTAATATTAAACCCCACTGCCAACCAAAAAAGTGGTATGATATTACTTCTCAAGAAATGGAATGATTTTGGGGAGTATTGTTTTGGATAGACCGTAGCAAGAAGCCAAGACTTCCGGACTATTGGTCAAAAAACATTTTGTATGATAATTCAGTGGAAAAGCTTATTATCATGTAACCACTTTGAAATGCTTCTGAGAATGTGGCACTTCTCTAACAATGAAGAATGTCCTCCTGGTGACTGTCTTTTCAAGATCAAACCACTTCTTGATCGTCTTCTTGAAAGGTTTCAGGTTGCTGCAGTTCCAGATAAGGAAATGTGTATTGACAAAACAATGGTGCCATTTCGTGGATGTCTGAGTTTCGTACAGCACATAAAAAATGAGCGCCATAAATTTGGAATAAAACTTTTCAAACTTTTCCTAAAAGACGGTTACACCTGGTTTGTGAAAATTTATCATGGGAAGGAAGCAAGATCTGGCATTCTTGTTTCATCCTCAGTTGTCATGAAGCTATCAGAAGGTTTACTAGATAGTGGATGTGTTGTATACACTGACAGCTACTACACGAGCATCCCCCTAGCTCATCGACTCCTTGAGTGCTGTACGTATCTGGTGGATACACTAAGAAGTAACAGGAAGCTAAACCCGCCAGATGTAGCCAAGGCGAAGCCAAACAAGAATGAAGTAATTGCTCGAGAAAGTGACATGGGCATCATCGTCCTCAAAGGCAAGGACAAGAGACACATGCTGATGCTGAGTACTCTGTGTGGTGAAGACACTAAAGCAGTTGAAACAAGAAAAGGTGCTGTAGAAAAACCACATATGATCACAGATTATAATAATGAAGGTGTTCATTGACCTCTCAGATCAACTGAAGTCATAGTCACGTTCTTTGGGACGTGGCATATAGCGGTTTAGAAAATTAGCAATAGAGCTAATCACAGGAGCAGCTTTGGTGAACTTGCTTGTTCTCTACAGAGTTGTGAACAAAAAGATCTTGATCACAAAATTCAAAGAACAAGTTTGCCTAAAACTGCTCCAGACAGATGAAACACCTACTGCAGTGCCGTCCCTCCCGTTGCCATCTGTGACTTGTTCCCTCGAGAACATGGGCTCTGCCAGAAGATGTACTGTGTGCTATGAAAAAACACAAGCTGAGAAAGGACGTTGGCTATGCCATGAGAAGATGTAAACAGACAGCATGGAAATGCAGCAAAAGTAATGCGTACTTCGTGTAGAATGCTTTTTCCCAACACATATAGCAATACAAAATTAATATAAAAACTTGAAAATTAGTAATGCAAAAAGTAATGTGAAAACTTGAAAAATCGTTCACAAAAGTAAAGTGTTTTTCTTGACTTGTCAGGCTTAAGTGTAATTTAAAGGTAAACATAAATAGAAAAATGAAATGTATTGACTTCTACTCATTTAATCCACGTTTTTAGAATGAAATTGTCCATGTTAATTGTAACAATAAGAACATCAGCAAGTAAGATTTTCACGAACCACCTGCACGGTTTTGCCCAGGGGGCCACCCATCACGTCACATGCATGCTACAGCACAGCAGCCTGAGTTGCCTGCGTACCACGTAGCTCCCTAGGTAAAGAGACATGTGAGTTATATATACTTCACAAGGCCCTGGGCTCAAAACTAGCATGAGTTAAATACAACTCACATGGCAGTTAATATGTTAATAGATTTAAATATCTGGTAGGATGGTCCCCTTCACATTACTTTTGTAGGTTTGTTATTATTATCATAATTTGTTCATTTTTCATAAAAAATTTAGACAAATTTTAGATGTAAGTTGGACTTAAGGGACCTACATAGACCCCAATATTCTATGTAAAATATATTCTTTATAAGCATACATGAAATATTTTAGAAAACTGAATAAGTACTAAGCCACAAAACAAGTCTTGAGAAATTCCAAAATGTCTGCCACACATGTCACATTTTCTGAAGAAAATTAAATAAAATAAGAAATCATTAACTATTAATAAAATATAACCAAAATTTTAATCCTCACAGATTTGGAAATTTAAGAACACTTTAAACCGACTCATAGATCAAAGAGAAAACCATTATAGAAATAACAACGTACTAAGTATTAAATCAGAATGACAATACTGAACCTCCAAATAATAGAAAAGTTTCCACTTATACACACTTCTTTTAAGAACAGAAAAAGAAGGAAAGCTACATGACTCATTGTATGAGGCCAACATAACCTTGACACTAAAACCAGATAAAGGTAGTTCAATCTCACTGAAATCAGAGTAGCAGGCAAACTGAATTCAGTAGCATTTCAAAAACCATGTTTGAATAGGTGTATTTCAGAAATACCAGGATTTTTCAACATCATGTTTACATTTTTAGATTAAAGGAAGAAAAATGAGATAATCTTACTATATGTAGATAACTGGTAAAATTTGTTCACTAAAAAAATAAAAACTCTTAGCAAAAACCTGCAGGAAATACCATACTCTATAGTGAAACTTTAGGAACATTCCTATTATGGTTAAAAAGGAGACAAGAAGACATTTATCATTTTTATTCAACATTGTACTGAAGGTTCTACCTAATATGGTAAGACAAGAAAAATACATATGAAAATTAGAAAGAAAGAAACAAAACTGTTCATATTTGAGGATATTATGGCTATATCTGCATAGTTCACCCCGAGGGTCTATAAATGTGCTTAAACATGCTTACTCTTAGTAAAAAAGTGGAGAAAAATTGCTGCATGAAAAATTAATGTGCTAAAAATAATAGCATTCCCATGTACAATTAAAAACAACTTAGAAAATATATTCTTCAAAGTTCACAATAGTGAGAAATGAAACAAAACAAACACTGTAAGGTAGTAAAATTAACAATATATATAAGACTTTATAGAGACAATTACAAAAAATTATTAACAAATATAAACAGAAGACAGAAACAGTCCTCTATGAATATATATATTGACGTTGCTCATGGATGGGCAGCCTGAAACTTATATAGATGGTGATTCTGCCCAAATTAATCATTATCTTTATGGCTTGCTGCTTTACTACAAATACTGATGGCTCTGTCTGGCTGGAAGATATTAATTGCTAAGTAACAAATTTGGATGTGGGAAAGGAGAATCAAGTAATTTTATGGAATAACCTTATTTTAAGTTTCTGTCAAAAATGCTAACAAGACAGCTAAAGGTCAGTTGTAAGCAGATCTCGAATTTATGCACACTTAACCTTTATTATCCAGGAATTGTATGTTCCTAACCAGAGCAGTCAAAGAGTGATACTTCCCAGTGTAATAAATAAAAAAGAAATAATCCTTTGTTCTATAGCTTTGAATATTCTGACTCTATCACTGATAAGGTTAGGGGAATGTCCTAAAATTTTTAAAATAGCATTTATTTTAACCAGGTGGGAATAAAAAGAAACAAAATATGTACTTAAATAAATTGTCAAAGTTTCTCTTTTGTTTATCACATTTCTGCATAATGATAAAAATGGTATAATTTGGTCAGAAGTAGAGAGAGAATAATTATATTTTGGGATAACAGGCATTCATAAAAGGGAGAAGCAAGAAATATATGATAGGCCTGGGAGGGAGTCTTGGCAGAGTTTTAAGAATCCAGACAGAGTTAGAAACAGACTATGTGTGGCTTTTACCGCTAGTATGAATTGTAAAAACATGGCACTATTTTACAAAAACTGTACCTGAATTAGATAATATGCTGTGAATTTTAATTCATTCAGTAAGTAGAATTAAAGAGTTTAGTAAAGGATTCATTCAGGTGAAGTTAATGCCATGAAGCAATTTTAAAAATAAATTACTATGATAGCCGCAGTATTGTCTGTCTCTTATATCAGCGCATAATTTTGCTATGTATATATTTTGCAGAGATTAGTTCCAATTTATTAGTGCTCTGTATACTCAGGATTTTCTTATATTTCTTAAACAAATTTCACTGGAAAACTAAAGCAAAACTATACTGACTAGAGTAGCTACAATAGTTCTAGTGCTGTGAGGAATGTGAGGCAGAGACAGGGGTAGTGTGAACAGGTAGGAAAAAAGAGAAAAATGTGTTAGAGAAATAAATACGCCCTATTTGCTTGGATTCAGATTGCAGTCTGAGCAGTGTGCTGAACGAAGGCCTCAAGACACTCTCCCTCTGTGGACGGCCCCCTGCGCGTGGAATCAGGCAGGCCTGGGTTCACAGCCACCACCTGTACGTAGGGAGCTCCGCCAGCATCAAGCTCTGTGACTGGGGGAAACTTACTGAGCTCCTCTGGGCATTAGTTCCTCATTTGCAAAAAGATACCTCATTCCTGGGGTTACCAAAAGGATGAAATGTGATCGTGTGGGCTAAATGATGTTAATTCCCTTTCTATTCTCTGAAGGGAAAATAATACCATCGTGAAAAATTAAGCAAAATTTCAAATGATTAAATGCCAGCTGAAGGGTACACACCAAGGCTATGGAGGAAGAAGCCCTGGTTTACAGAAAGGAGAGATAATTACAGGCTGGAGTCAGGGAGGGTTTCACTAGGGAGAAAGGACTTTGATAAGCCTTGCAAGATGAATAGGAGTGAACATTCTGGACAAAAGAAACACTCTGAGCAAAGGTGCCCAGGTGAGGGGACAGGCACAGCTTCATCAAGGGACAGTGACTCATTTGGGCTAAAGTGACCTGAGTTGGGATGGAACCGGCAAAATGTTGGGGATGCAGAGGCAGGAAGGGGCCTCTGTGCCAGCTGAGTCTGGACTGGACGTTATGGGCAACAAGGAAAATAGAGGTGATTAAATAACCGTTTCAGTAGGAACAGTCAGGCAGTGACGTTCGGGCTGCCCGGGGAAGCTCAGCACACAGGAGTGACTGGGGGGCAGAATCACAGGCTGCAGCAGCAGTTCCAGGATGGAGCCACAGGGGCCTGAATGGCGGTATTGACCCAGAAGGTGGGCTGAACAGGACAGGAGAAGGAGCTATACATGAGGAAAAAAATGGAAGAATATTTTACAGGATTGGATGATTAACTGGACATGGAGAATAAAGAACATGAAGGAATATAAATCACAGCCATGCTTCCAGCATTTTGGGACAGGTAAAATGACGTCGACATTGTCAGAATCAAAGAGCTTGTGCGGAAGCCAATATTACAGGCCGTAAGTTCAGTTTGAGATGTAGACTACGAGAGCTCTAGGTGGATGTGCCCAAGGATTTAAGGCACACATTTCGGGATACAGAAGAGAGTCAGAACTCGCAAGGCAGATGGCAGAGTCATTTTCATAAAGACCATAGGTATCATAAGAGCGTAAAGCCAGGAGCTCCTTGAGAGAAACTTCAAGGACCGTTCTCAGTTAGGAGAACAGGCAGAGAGAGAAGACCCGATGGTCAGGTTGCTCAGAGAATGATGCAGGATAGCGGGGTGTTTGTGAGCTTTGCATTAAGGAAAAATATGAGTTGGGTGTTCAGCTAACCTATCACAGGGGAAACAAATAACATTGGAAAATATAAAACCTTGACAGAGCGTATGCAATCAGGTACATAAATTACGAAACACAAGTCATGGTGCTAGTTCTTTTGTGGCAATATAAAAACTTTCTTTTAATAGGATAGAGATATTGACAAAGGAACTTGAACCATCTCATGAAGACAGACCTATTATCTCCACTTGCAAAGACCATGTTCCTCCCTCCGAAATACTCTAGTCCTGCTAGACGGTGCAACCTATGCGCGGGTGGGCAAGCTTCAGGTCTGCGGGCCCCACCCTTGCCGTCTGCCTGGGAAGCACTCTGCACAACGCCGCGGGGGCAGTTCGTGAGCAGGTGGGGATTCCTGGGAAGACCCTACTGTTAAAAACATCACCAGGAACATATCAATTAAGGTTTTGTTTCATTTCATTTTAGAAACAAAATACCTTTTGAAATGTTTCCACTTATATGCTGTTGATATCTTGTGGCATAACTATAATTGCTCCTCTCCAAGTACTAAAAGAATTCAACTGTTTAGGTAAAGTGAAAAGAAAGGAGACGTAATTTTGGTGCATGGACCATTTCAAGGAGGTAGGTGCAGATGAAGGAAAGATTTTGGGGAGATGCCACCAACTCACCTGGTCATTTGGGAGTGTATGGAGGTAGGTAAGGTGATGGCGTGTGCTGTGGTTCTCAGCAAGGAGGGTGGCACTTGGAGGGTGGCAAAGGGCCCTGGCTCAAGGATCTTAGTTTCTCCATTACCAACCTATGAACACAGGCAAGCTACTCAATCTCTCTACGCTCCAGTTTTCTGTCCTGTAAAATAGGGTGATGACGGTACCTACCTCTCAGGAACTATTGTCAGGTTAATACACATATACAGCTAAGAACAGGGCCTGGGTTATAGAAGGGAATCAATAAATGTAAGCTACAAAGTAACTGCAAAGGAATCCTCTGTTATTTTCATTATTTGAGTTACCTCTTTATAAATGCAGTTTAGTTCCTCTATATTTACTACACTATTTAAATTTTACTTTGTAGAGAAAAAAATCCTCTTTGGTATGCCAACATTTTCTTAAACTATTCTGGTACTTTTGTCATTTTGTTTAAAGCGATTGAAGAACAGAAGTCATTTGTGAAGGACACAGAGCTCGGCGCCCAGAGAGCTCGCAGGCTGAAACTGGGCACAGATCAACGTCGGCCAGCGATTCCGGGGACTTCGAAATAGGTCAGAATGTCTTTACAGAAAATGACACCATGTTTCCGGGTTTCAGTAGAACAATAAATCCAGGGGATAAGAACATAAAAGACTGAAAACTTCATCTTTATCGAATAACATTGTACTTTCAAATGTATTTTGAATACAGACAGTAAGTCCATGTTTATGACTATAGATATGTATGTAAGCTGATTAAATACCAGTATGTGAAATTTATTAATAACACATTTATCAGTTAAAACCTTTGATAATTTTTAAATGAAAAGATATCATCTGTGTAGCAGATTCTCTGCTTTCAGAGTGTAACCTTAGGCCACACACCTATGTCCTTATTTTACAGCAAACCCAATTATTTACAGTCAAGTTATTTTGAAATTTTAGAATTGTATCCCAATGACACATAGAAAACTATATACTCAATACACCAGGTTGTAATTTTGGAAACAAGCATCCTAATTCCCAATATCAAGGCTGATTTTTAAAAATGTTACTATCTCTTCTTTATTTGCCATAGGAAAGACTGAACTTCTTAGTATGTAGTGTAAGGAGTATTTCCTTTAACTCAGTGAAGGTTACAGAGAAAATTCAAACCCACAGAGAATGAAAGGATCATTCCTGAGATTCTCATTATGCAATTTGTGGAGCTGGCACCTGTCTTCTCGCGGTGAACCCTGTCTCCTCCGTGTCTGCGGGGGAAGGGCGAGCATCCCCGCTTAGCATGTTCTTGGCTCTTCTGCTCTTTCTAGCTCTGCGTTGCTTGTGTCCTCTCCTTGCCCCCAGGGTCTCTGGACTCTGCTCGCTGCCGCTCATTATTATTTTACATGGCCATTTATGCGGATACTGTTATGCCATCATGTTCCAGCTACTAAAACGTATCTTAAGCTATGTTTGCGTGATCTGCAAGGACAGGGGCAGTTCACCTGGTTCACTTTTGATACCTGACATCATCCACCTCCTGTGAGTCTTAATCCAACTCTGCTGAATACACGAGTTATTCTGTCTTAGTTTGAGAGTGAATAAAATACTCTAAAGTATATGGTTGCTGAATTCCATTTCATTGCACAACAAACAGGGTCAACTAAGATACGTTAGATGCAAACCCACAAAATATTTCATTTTTGTTAAGGACTTGTGATATCATAGGCACCTGACATCCATGATTTCATACATTTCCAAACTTAAAGACGTGTAGTTGGGTTCCAGGTGTTCCCAGTTCCCATGGCACACGCCTTTGCACCCAGCGCAGGGAGCCTTTCCGTCCTTTCTAGGGGGAATGAAGCCCTTTGTAGCGGCAGCGCATTTTGCAAATACCACTATTAGGGCATCTCTTATGCTTGTGCATTTGTTTATATTCTGTCACCCTCACTAAATTGTGAGCCTAGATGGCATAGTCTATTCACTCTTTTTTGATCCACAACCTTTCATATCAATTCATGATACAAAGGCCACTTTATGTTTGTTGAGTGAATTAATCAATGAGAAGACTGTCAATGACCTCCTGACACCAGTCTCACTCATCTCTGGTTCATGCTCCAGGGTGCAGCTGGATCCTCCCTTCTAAGTAAATGCTCTGCCCACGTCACTCAGCTGCAGAAGGCCCTTCCCCGCCGTGTGCAGGGCGTCTCCCAAAGCCTCCAACTACGGTGCGCTCGGATCACCAGCATCTGTCCCAGTTCCCTTTCCAGCTTCACACTCTGACATTTCACTCTCACATCCTAAGTTCCAGTGACACCAGGTATTTGCTAAATATGCCCTGCTTCTCCATATGCCCGGAGGACTTTTCCAGTTTTCCCATTTTGAGGTTTATCTCTTTATTCTTCAGGACATCTTATAAACGCTGCATCCTTTTCACATACCAGCAAGTAAGAGTGTAGATTTTGGAGCCTAAATCCAAATACTGCCCCTGCCTCTGTCGTGAATTAGTTACATGACTTAGGGCAAGTCACCTCAGCTTCCAAATTAAAATAGATGTGATAACAGTAAATACTTCAACTGTCTGTGATAAATAATACATTAGTTAATTTATGGAAACCATCTAGAACACTGCCTGGTACATATTAATCATTATTATTGCCACTTCACTATACTAGTGTTAGACAGATTATATTATAATTACACGAGTAATCATTAAATGTGTACCCAAATATTTACCTATTTGGTAATACGAATTAGATCTCCCCTCGCCTTTCTAGCTGGAGTAGGAAAGCCGGAGGAAGCGCCTCCCAGACAGGAAGGGGCGAGGAGCAAGTGGTCAGCACCAGAGTCCCAGCTCCTCCCAGTCGGGGTGGAAAGCGCGTGTGCGCGGCACATGCCGTGTGATGCAGACAGCTGGGCAGGACGGGAGGAGGGCCTGGGCTGCCTGAGCATGTTGGTAGAGGACAGTGGTGGCTGCTGTACTTTGTTTCTCAGGGCATGAGCCAAGGAAGTTTCACGTCACAGCAGAGACTGGCAGGGACAGCTCAAAACCAGGGACAGGATGGAAGAAAAAATGGGGAAATGAATGAATGAATGAATAAATTGCTTTTTCATTTGCTCCACCTTCTCTGGATCAAATGTTTTCTATTTTAGTGTTTTTTTTTTTTTTTCCTGGAAGTTTCTGCAAAGTATGTCAAACAAGTGTTGGTTTTAGGCCTCCTAGATCATCTGGGATGACAAGTCATTTTGTGTGACTTTAAGTCCTTCATTTCCATCCCCTTCTGATTCACCAGTGAGAACCAGCATCCGATCATGGCAAAAGGACTCGCCCAAAGGCAGGACATGATTGAATTGCCCACTCATCAATCCTAACTTATTTAGGTTCCTTGTTCTTTTGTCACCTGAAAGGGGCCTTTGATTCCATTTAGTCTCCTGCACTTTCAGTTCATGAAATGTGTCAAACAAGGCACAACTTATTAGGTTTATTAGATCTTGCCTCATTCCAGGGCTATGTGCTGTGACCCACGCTATGCAGCCCAGAGGTTCCCAGCACGCCCTGCTCGTCAGATTCCGTAGTTCCCAGTCACAGTGCAACTCTGGGTAAGGCCTGGAACTACGGGAAACGAGGGCTACGAAATTCCTCAGTGCTGATTCCTGATTGCCTAGATAGTTTTCACATACGGAGAGATTAAAAAAGAGAAAAAACTGAACAAAAATAAGTTTGCCTGCTTCAGTTGGTTAAGCCTTCAGTCTTGCAGTGTACTATTAGCATTAGTAATTAATTTTAGTAGATCAATTCAGCACATCTGAGCAGATTGATTTAGCAAATTAAAATATTAATCATGTCATTATATTTTGGTTAGGAATAAAGCAACACCCAAAGTGATCAAAATCATCAATGAGAGAAGAAACCAAGCCTCTCCCATCACTGTTCCCAGCGGTGTGCCCACAAACACGGCACAGCTGGTTCTGGGGGACAGGCTCGCCGATTAGTGACTTTTGCTGGGCTTTGTGGTATGCAGTTCAAGCTACCAACTTGAAATCACTGGGAGGAGATGCACATAATCAGCTCTCACAAGCTGTAAGGAACTTTATGTTGTGCCTTACTGTGTCTTAATAGAATTTTGGCTAATTCTATACATCTAGAGCAGCTGTCCCCAACCTTTTTGGCACCAGGGACCAGTTTCATGGAAGACAATTTTTCCATGAATGGGGGAGGTGGAGCTCAGGTGGTGATGGAGAGGTGGGGAGCGGCTGTAGTGGCTGTAAGTACAGAAGAAGCTTTGCTCGCTTGCCCGCCGCTCACCTCCTGCTGGGAGGCCAAGTTCCTAAGTTTCATGGAAGACAATTTTTCCACGGACGGAGGTGGGGTGGGGGAGGGAGCTCAGATGGTGATGCGTGGCCTGGGGGGTGGGGACTGCAGATCCAGAGAAATATATTTCTCATATAAAAATTTATGCACATGTGTATATCATATAGTTAGAATGGCCATGCTAACCCACAAGGTGCTCACACTGTCTCGTGACTGCCCTGCCGCTAAAGCACAGGGTTAGTTTGCTGTAACAGTGACGCACATGCAACTCTGACTGTGCATTTTACGTCGGAATGAGAGCTCCCTCCCTCTCAACAAAGCAAAAAGAACTGAATATAAAAAGAAATATGAAAATATAAACCAAGAAATAGATAACTTATTTGATTGAAGTTATTGAAACTAATTTTCCTCCTAGTTGTACAAAATATTTGGTATCTATCATTCATGAAGTTCCTTTTTCCTTTCACAGTTACTTTCCTCTGGCCCCTCCTTTACTACTGGCAAGTGAATCAATAGATCCTTCCTAACCAAGGCAATCCAAACCACTGGCAGTGCAGATGTATTTACCACGACGTCCTCATACTGACTTTGTCCTCTGGGGAGAAAGCAGGAATAGCTGGTGGGTAAGGCCACTAAAAGTGTCTGCTACAGAGAGTAACATAGAGAAATTGAAAAGAGAGTTAGAAATGGGCCATGCCGTACTCAGGGAAGCTGGCTTGAAACAGTTGGCCTGTTAGTTCCCTATGGCTGCTCTAACAGCTTACCACAAACTCAGTGGCTTACAACAACACATACTTACTACTTAAAATTCTGGGAAATCAGAAGTCTGACTTGGGTCTTCAGGTAAAATCAAGGTGTTGGCAGGCTGCCGTGGCTCTAGAGGATTCAGGGAGGAATCTGTCCCTTTGCCTGTTCAGCGTCCAGAGGCTCCTGCATTCCTTGGCTCTGGTCCCCTCCTCCACCTTCAAGCACACCACTGGGCTTCTTCCAGGGTCACGTCTCCTCTCTCTAGCTTTGACCTCCTCACCTCCCCCTTTAAAGGGACTCGCCATTGTGCTCACACCGAGCCCACCTGGATAACCCAGGAGAACCTCTCATCTTAAGACTCCTTAATTCAATCATGTCTGCAAAGGCCCTTTTGCTGTGCAGGATAACACGGCCATAGGTTCTGGGAATTAGGATGTGAACACGTTTGGGGGCCTTTATCCTGTCTACCACAGTTGGGTGTTGTAAATGATGCTCCTAACAAATTTGTAGGAAAATTGGTATATTACTTCAAAAGCAAGACTTGAAATTGGAGTGTCTGAACTAGGCACAAGAAAAATAATTGAGATCATTGAGATTAGCATGCACGCAGCCATGGTAAAGATTTAGAATTTCCCATTAAGTAAAGCACTACCAATATCTTTATATTATTGAAGTCATTTTGGATCATTTAAGCTTTATATATGAAAAATAGAATTTTTATCAGTGAATCAAATTTAAAGTGTTATTTGTATGGAGCCAATTTTACTCATTAGCAGAAGAGAAAGTCGTGGTGAAATCTGAGGTGCCGACGCGGCCCCCGTGGACAGCTGGTTCCCTCCCGCACAAGGGATGGCTGTGTTAGAGCTCGAATTTTACAGTGCCCTCTACCCGTCCACAGAGGTGCAAAATGATCAAAATCTAACTTTGGAAGGTGTGAGTTATGCTCCGGAATGCACACAGACTGCCACCAGATACCTGGACATTTTCCATAATTTTGATACAGCAGCTTTTAAGCTAAAAAAAATGGCCTCGAGAAGCAACAACAACCAAAAAAAAAAAAAAAAAAAAGAGAGTGAGAGAGAGAGATAGAGAGAGAGAGTCTCATGAGCCTGTGAAGTTTAGATACAGAACCTACAACAAATGATCTCATAAGACAGATTTCTTCTAGTTGTGTATGATTTAACTTTTTCTACTCACAATTCCCTGGCTTATCACAATGGGACAGAGACTAGATACCTCTTTATAAAACTTATTTCTGTTCCATTTGGGGCTCACTGCTTGACTGCCTCTGCGAGCCTCCAGATCGGGGTCAGGTATGCATGACCGTGTGACTGACTTCAAGCCCACAGAGCGGGACAGGAAGTGAGTCGTGACTCCTCCTGTGCTCTCACGCCCTTCTCCCTCCCTGGCTTTGCGCAGAGTCGCACGGCGAGCTGGGAAGCCAGCCCTGAAGGTGGTTGGTGGGAATGGAGCTGGAAGGTCCTGGTCCCTAATTACCAGCCGCTCTGCAGTGAGAAATACCCACTTTCACAGTGGCACGGATGAGAAGGAGGCTGTGCCTGTTCCATGGAGGTGGGGGAGGCACCGGGTACCGTCAGAACACCCGCTTCCTCCTCGGTTTGCTTTATCGTCTCCTGACTGGCTGCGAAAGCCGTGAAGGAAACTTTATGGAATGCACTTCTGCTTGGTTCTCTGCTGAACCTGAAATGATGTCATCTGGGGTTCAGTCTGGGCAGACCCCTCTCTAACTGTGGCGCTGGGTTATTACTACACATCCTACAGATCTGAATGAAGGGGCAAGTCAAGGGACTGATGTTCTAAAACACCATAGTAAGATTTCTCCTGTTCATGTGAGGCCAAAAACATATAACACATTGAGAATCACCTTGAAAATGCTCCCATAACATAGAAAAAGGGGCATTAAATGAATTCTAGAAATTCCGTTGACATTTTGGAACAGTGTTTTAAAAAAGAGAAATTTCCACATATTAGCCAATACTTTTCAATTTACTTGCATCATTAAATAGAGCACAATTTTCAGTGTAATGAACGTGCTATTGTACAGAAATTAGATCTGCTCAGTATTAAAAGATGAAAAAGCAAGCGCAGTCAAATGAACCTTGAGCGAAAAATATTCTGCAAGCCAAGCCTCAGATAAATGCAGCATGCCTGCAAGCAGAGTTTGTATGAAACACACAGATGCAACCAGAGTCACACTCTATTTCCAGCCCAGATACAAAATAAATTTCTCATCTTCCAATTATGTACATTTCCACTCCAATCCACTGTAGCTGTTTAAAAGATGCAGCCACCTTTCCGACATCCCCCGTGGGCCAGTCGTTTGCCTGGGGAGCTCCCTTTCTCAGGAAGCCCAGGAGGATGCTATTATTTATCCTTCCGTGTTCATACGGAACACGTCCATATGTTCACATTTGGTGATCAATGACCTGCCTATCCCAGAGCTTCCAGTGTGGGTACAATCCCAACAGACAACCTGACGACAAGACCTGTCCTAGGAAGAAGCTTCAGTATCACCCTAAATTTGCTGTGACATCTCCTCTGTACACAGTCCCTCTGTGCCCCAGAATGTGCCTCTTCCCTGAGGTTTCCAGCTATGCAACACCTCTAGTTAGTCATTTAACAAATAGTGAGTAGGTACTCCCATGGGCCATAAACTAGATGCTCTTGCTACAAGACGGGCACAATCCCCTACTCAAGGAACTGATAGTCAAATGCAGAACACAGACAAGTTGATAGATTCTTACCAGAGCAGGTCTGATGGGGGAACATGGGAGGTGAACTTGGGGGACTGCTCGCTCTCCTGCCAATGTGTAATTGACCATCACATAACAGCCACAGTAACAGTAGAGGTCTGATGTGTTGTAAACATATTTTCTCATATTTCTTTTCTAACGTAGCATATATCTGGCTATTACCCATTTTCTTCCTTTTTGGTCATTAGAAATGCAATTGATCATTCCATAAAATTGTTCTATGGAAGCAATTTAATAATTAGAAAAGTCATATATATTTCATTGTAATAGTTAAACTGCACCAGAATAAGTTTTTGGAAAATATAATATTTAATTATATCTGTGATTAGATAAACAAACTCCATTAACTGTGAAAACAGATGAGAATGGTAACTTAAATTGTAATTGCAAGCATATTTTTTTCATAAGTGTGAAATATGCAGGGAAGAAGAAAAATTTACTTGACTTTTGTCTTAATTGAAGGACATTGACTGGTTAAATGCATATCAATTTTCCCTCTGGGTTCTAATTTCTGGATTTCAGTGAGACACACTTTTATTTTGTTCCCCCTTATCAAGTTGATTATTTTTAAAACAGACTTTTTCTTTTTTAGTAATTGCCTAAACTGGCCACCCAGACCGTAAGCTCCTTGCTTGGGCCCGTTGCACGCGGGCCCCTGGCAGGCCCCTGACTTCCAGCGCAGCCCTGAGGCTGCCGCAGCAGGAACCGCAGTTCCTGAATCCTGGATGGGAACTGGAGCTCAGCACCTCCTGGGTCTCTTCCCTACACATCAAGGGAAAATTCTCAAACTTGAAATGCAAAAGGAAAATAAATCGTAACTATGCTAATTTTCAGTGCCTGCCCCAAATCCTCATCCTCATTTTACTCTCACAACGACACAAGGTGGTTTGCTGGAAATGGCGGTTTGTACTAAGCATGAAAGAAACGCCCAAGAGAAGGAGCACTGCTGGGAGAGCCAAACAGACATGTTAACTTTTTCATGTACTTGAAAATAAGATCTAGATGCATTGTATAATAATTCTTCGGTAAGTAAAAGTGAAAATATGAAAAAAATTATGAAAGCTTGCTGAGAACGGTAGCCCTTCAGGACGGATACTCACAACAATTGCTCTTGTCCGTGATTGACAGGAGGAAAGTCTCAAAGAAAGAGAAGTAGGAAATTATTTAAGTCAATTCAGTGTCAATCTGTTATAAGTGAATCATGATCCAGGACAAATCTAAGGAACTTTCACTATTCCTAAATCTCTGACTTGCCACACAGATTTTTAAATGAATACCGTGAGGGAAATGGCAAATAATCCACTAAGTGTGGTTCAGCGCTACAGTTAATTCCATTACATATAATAATGGGCGAATCACTGGAGCAGGTAATTAAAATTGGCATGTGGCCTACCGAGTTGCATTTCGGTGTTTCCCGGGACACTCGTGCTGGTGGGAAGCAAGTGCTGCAGAGCCCCCGTTCCCAGCTCGCAGCCCAGAGGCCCCACCGCCCTCTCCTAGAGCGATCTGGAACCTTGCCAGGAGAAAGTCACCGCTGCTTCACCAGTGAGAGAATCGCAGCTTTCAAACACAGTGGGAGTGTGAGGCGGCAAAGAACTGGACTGGAGACAGTGCACGTCTCTCCCTCTGCGGTGCATTTTATAGTCTGTAATTGTTAAGGGAACATGTTTATCGTCCATCTTCCCCACTGGACTGCAAGTGCCATGAGAGCAGGGACTCAGGCTGTCTGATGTATCATTAAATTCCCAAAGTATAATACATGAACACATGAACACACAGTGAATGCTCAATAGGTATTTATTGAAAGTAGAACTGAGTCTCGGGTCTCTGGCCCATGCTCTTTGGGTGTGAGGTCCATACTCCTCCCCGAGGCCAGCAGCAGTGTCACCTAGAGGACCCAGCGGAACTGTGGATGGCTCCGGTGGGCTCCAGAGAGCTTCGGAGTGCAGCCTACCAGTAGACATCGGTGGCTGGTTGCACATAACTACTCTTAAAAAGTAAGAATTCTTGAAGGAAGAACTCAAATATTTTAGGACATTGAAATGGATTTTTATGAGACAACGTTATGATAAAATTATATAAAGTAAACTTAGATTTTTGGCATATTACAAGAGGGCTGCTTAAATCAGAATAACGGAAGAGGCTCCCTTGCAGGGCATCCCAGGTGGGACTGAGATGGGACTGTCCACGAGGGTTGCCCTGGTGGAGCCACGGGGTGCAGGGTGGCGGGAGCCTGGGCTGAAGGTGGGGCAATGATGAGAAAAGACACTGGCCTCGAGGGAAGGAGCCACGCCATGAAGGACCTTGTCAGGAACGTAGATTTTATCAAGAGGGAAATGAAAGGATATTAACCACAGGGATAAGAAATTGGACCTGCATTTCAAGAATGAGCAAGCAGGGTGCTGTGTGAGGATGGACAGGGGAGATACCAGCCTGGAGCTAAGACAGACCTCTGCTGTCAGGACACTGTTCAATTAGGAATGTGGTCTGAACCTTTCGGGGGACCATGGGATGGTAAGGAACAGGCACATTGGAGATATATTTACAAAGCAAGTAAAAGGTTGAAACAAAGGATCTAAGCATGGGAGCGAGGAAGCGTCTGAGGTCAAGGCTACCTCCTGGCCTCCCACTTGGGGCCCACGTGTGCGGTGCTGTCCATCAGCCTGGACAGAGGCCACCAGGGGAGCAGCTCTGTGAGGCTACAGGCGGGTGGGGGCTGCGAGATCGTGGTTTGCACCATGCACACACCGAGGCCGAAGCGGCCACTGCACACCGCAGCAGTGAAGGGTGCACACCCAGGAGCTGTCTGAATATGTGAGCGCAGGAACTAGGAGAGAATCTGGGCTGAAGTGACAGATCACAGGGAGCATGTCTGGAGTGAGAAAGAAGAGGTCCAAGGACTGTCCACTGGGCTCTCCCCACAAAGGGCAGTGAGCAGAGGGCTTCAACCTTAGAGGGGCAAGGCAGGAAGATCATCAGACTGTGAAGCCGTCGAAGAGGTGCAGACAAGAGGGTGCCGGAGCCGGGGGTGACAGCAGCAAGGATTTGGAGACAACAGCAAGAGTTAATTGCAGATATTTTGCTGATTGATGGCGGCAAGACTGTCATAGGGATTGGGCAATAAAAAGCAGGCAATGGCTCCTCTTTCCAAATGTGACATTTTGAGAACAGTCACAATGCTGAGCTCACACTGAAAATATCAGTGGAGAGCAATGCACCTTTCAGAATGAAACACATTGAAAGGAGGAGAAAAAAAGACTGGGTGATTTGTTATTCTTTAGTAAATAAAAGTGAAAGTATGACAAAATTAAGAAAGACTGCTGAGAGCCGTAGCTAGGAAATAGCAGGGCTGTGATACAAACAGGCTGCAGGACTCCAGGCAGCTGCTCTGCAGAATATCCACCCCTTAAATAGGGTTGGGTCCGTTTCTGTTTATTTGCAACCAAAATAATTTTCAACAAAGCATAACAGCATTTGCCTCTTAAAGTACATGCAGAAATCAGGTTGGGAGGGGTATATGCACATTTGGTTTTATTTTATTTTTATTATTTTTATGAAAGTGGCAAAGAATCAGGATAGTTCAAGAGCAACTCCAAGTTTGTTTGCTAATAATTGGTTCACAATTCCATGTGTCATAGGACTTCTCTTCTCCCCTCTATAACTGATAAGGTGACCGGCATAGTCACATAAGAAATATTTTCACATCATAAACAAGTTGTGCTAATTATCAAAAATGTTTTAATTAAGTTCTGTAACAGCTGGCCTGTGATCTTGGCAGTCAGCCTTAAGATCACACCATTCCTGAATTGGTAGAGACTGGAAGTATTATGTTTTCTTTACATTGCTACCCGGACAGTTTAAATGAAGGGCAACTTTGTGAGTAATTATTTCCCATAATTAGGATCCTCTAAGGATTCCTGTTTTTGCCAATAAAAGACATCTTGCCAAAGATATCTGAAATGGCTCTGGTCTTCAACTTTGCTTTAGTTGAGGAGGCTGAGGTTTCATTTATCTAGGAAAAATTAAAACTTGATGTTCCTTAGCGGGTGCTTTTAGCATGGGAGCCTGTCTCCTCCCATGCAAGAGGGGGAGAATGAAGGAAATACGAGTGAGGCATAGCTTTTTAATCTCTCCAATCCCCTCATAAGAACAGACAGATAAAGCAACTAGGATAGCAAAACCAAAACCTAAATACAGAAGCTACAACAAAACTGTGTGCTAGGCACACTCATGGTCCTCACAATATGGCGGGAGGGGCAAGTCCTGAGCACTGAGACCACGTGTACAGCAACTGTGCAGGAGGCAGCAGAGGAGGGCACGGGCCACCTCGTGGTCCAAAGACGGGAACATCACCAACACATGCCGGACAGCCAGCCGGCAATTCATGGAGCCAGGAGAGGTTGTGCACGCTCCAGTGCGTGGGTGGGGAGAGAGTCTGGGATGAGGTCTGAAAGCACTCTTGACCTAAACGCCCCCAGCTCCCTCCAGTACAAGGCCCTGCACTGAGGGGAAGGTATTGAAGTAGAATCCAAATTGAGTAGAGCAGCACCAGGTCGAAAGGAGTAAAGGAAAGAAAAAATCCAGCTAAAAGGAGGGAAAGACAGAAGGGAAGGCAGATCATAGAAATATGGTCATTTTTAAAAACCATTTGTAAGGCAATAGAAGAGGAAGCTCTAGAACTGTGAAGGCAGACAAGCTGTCTTGACCAATTCCTCCCTTCTAGGAGGTGAGGGAGTTAGAAAAAGATTATTATTTACCAAAAGTATTATTTTAAAAAGAAGAGAATAAAAGCATTATAATGTCTCTACAGATAATAAAAGCATGTTAGGAAGAAATGTACTCAAATAAGAGAAACTGTAAGCCAATGTTTCAAAACAAGACAAAATAAGTTTTACATGATAGAAGGCATTTGAAAAATAAATCACAATTAGAAGAATTCAAAAATAAAGTGAAAGAAATCACAAAAAAATCTAAAATGCATAACAAAGTCAGGAAATGAAGGCCAAATTAGAAGAAACATAAGACAGAATGAATAATCACAACAGATAATAGTTTAAAAAACAGATGATGAAAAGCAGGACTTTAACAAAAAATATAAAAAATGACAGTGATAAAAAATATTTTAGAGAAAGTGACAGATGAAGATAGGCAAAATAGACTCAACATACATAAATTCTCCGAGAAGAAATCCAGAGCAATGGAACAGAATAAGTACTAAAATATAATTCAAGCAAACTTTCCTGGAAAAAAAAAAAAAAAAAAAAAAAAACTTAAAACTACATGTTAAAAAAGCAGACCATACTCCTGGAAAAATTTGATCCTGAAAGACTAGCACTGGGCTATATTTCAGCAAAATTACTGGCATTTCATTAAAAATAAAAATAAAATCTAGGCAAAATTATCAATTTACTTATAAATGTTGTCATCAGACCTTTTGGCAATAATATTTTCTACTAGAAGAAATGGGGCAACTCAAGGCAAAAAATATGAACCAAACATTTTATACTCAGCAATCACTTTCCAAAATACAGTCTCAAACTGTTAAGGAACAACTTAATGACTGAGGGGATATTGGTCTCATGAAACGTCTTGAGGACTCACTAGAGAAGGGATCCAGACATCCAACACACCTGGAGGGGCACTGCCATGAGGACTGGTGGTGAGGACGAGGCACATGTTCGCAAACGAAATTAAGAATAAGTGACCATTACAAGGAGGCAAGGATGGCGAGTATGGCTGTGTGCTTTGGCAGTGTGGATGCAGTAGAAAGACCTCGGGAAGGAGAGTGGGGAAAGCATGTGAAAACTAGAATAAGTTTGCTGGTCGCAACATGGCTATTAACTGAAAGCAAAGGAATATTATTCCAGATCAGACGTGGGAGGAGGAGCATTCCATATTCCTAAACGTGTACAGAATATGCTGACACTTTTCTAAGAAGAAGGGATAAGAAAACACATGCACATGTGTGCACACACACACACAGCCCTTCCCAGAAATGTGCTTGACTGGAATAAATAGATTCTGTGCGCGGCAAATCATGGGAAGAAACCTGAATTTGAGTCTCACTTATCCCCTAAATAGAATATCATATAAAAATGGAGAGTCAAATAGAGATTTTAAAAGTGGATGTGAAAAAAGAAAAACCCTCATTAATAAAATATTTTTAGGTCAAACAAAAAAAGAGGAAATAAAATGTAAGAATGCAAATGTAAAATCTAAGACTTCTGAAAGGTGGTAACTCTCTCCTCAATTTCATGTCGTCTCTGCTTTAAAAGAATAACCCACACCCCCTCAATCAGGCTTCCGTCAACTTTCTGCAACAACTACCTGAATACAACGTGTTTTTCAATTTTTATATTTGTCGATATTAGATTTCAAAACTCCAGTGGAAAGGATGCAAAGCATGCTTTACTTATGAGAAACAAGTACAGAAACATTAACACTTTCTCTCTCTCCTTTGGAACTTTAACCTCCTGTTAACAGCAAATCTGAATTGAAGAAGGATGCAAAAAATATCCTTCATATTTTGGTGACTTTTTAAAAGACTACCTCACAATGATCCATGTTACCTTCAACCATTAGGACCTATGGATTTTGTAAATTATGTTGTTTAATAACTTTATGTGAGCACACAATATAGGCTCAGAGAAAATCTAATTACAAACTCTTCTTTTCTATGGAGCTGTAATTGCTATCTTCCCTATGTTTATGTTCATCATCATGTACAAATTTTTTGGACATAATTATGTACAATTTTTGGACATAATTATGTACAAAATAGTTTAGTCATGAATTGTGATTAGTTTATACTTTTATGTGATGATTTCTGTCCTATTTTACAGTTTATTCAAGTGCTGGGCTTGATAAGAGTCAATTCAGGGAAAAATTAACTGTACATCACCACTCAAAGAAAGAACATAGCTCTCCTGACTATGAGTGTAGATGATAAAAGAATTTTAATATGTTTTAGGATCAAATATATTTTCTGATTTTAATTTTGTATAAGGTAATACATTATACATGAAATGACATGAAATGTATTTTGACCTGTTCTTACTGACTTTGTGAAACACTATCCAAACATTTGAATTTAATCAAAGAGAAATAGGACTAAATAAATTTGAAATTAGTACACATTACCCAGTGTATATAAAGATACTAGAACTTATGATAATATGAAATTCCAATATATTTGAACTCTTAAATGTTACATTTGTTGAGGTCAAACTGAATAACTAGTGTACAGTGTTCCATGAAAAACAGACTTCGATATTCCTGTCAAATATATGAAAGATGGAGTTGCTGTTGTCCTGAAACTTTCCCGTGTTTGGCACATTGTAAAAACAATACTGGCTCCTTTAGGTTTACCCAGACTCCATATTCATCTTTGGAATGGTTAATTAATGGAAAACAGTCAAAAGGGTTTTTTTCCCCCCCAAGGATTATACAAAACTATTATCATTACAGAAATACTTGCAGTTCTATAAACAGGTCTCTCATCAATTTTCTAAATTAAGTGGCTGAATCTGGTGGCAGATTTGAGGAATTAAAAAAAAAAAAAAAATACCAGACTCTGGAATTGTTCCTTTCCGCGGTGATTTCTTATCAATGCTGCTAAAATGGAAAACACAGGATGTTTTTGTTTTCCCAGGAGGAGCTCTTTCCCACTCTCCCATTTTCTGCTTTCACCCACATAGCAGTAGGGAGTGAATTATATCCAGCCTATCCCCCTTTAAAAATGTTCCTAAAAAGCTGGCTGAGGGAGACGTCCACTAACACTGCCATGTTTAAAGCAGGCGATGGAAGGTAACTGTTCAGCAGAACCCGGGAGAGTCCGGGATGTCGCCCGTTGAGATGTGCTGGCCTGCCGAGGGGGCTGCGGCTGGTTTGGGGGGTACCTGCTCTTGTCTCTGGACCTTCCTAGATTACCACCTAAGGCTTACAAGGAAGTGATGTTGGTCATTTATATCTTATTTATTTAAGAAGAGGGGAAGAGAGAAATTCAGAGGAAAAGAAAAGAAACACAAGGTATTACATAGGCTATGCCCCCTCTCTTTGCTGCCAATCCAACCAAGTAAATGTTTATAAAAATACGATTTAAATAACAATTATAAAGTAATTGTTATTCACTCAAGTACACTGAGGATAACACTCCTTTAAAATAGTACCTATAGATTTTCTGTATTAGAAGATGATTCAACTTTTCCTGCATAATATATATGTCTAGGAACTATGCCATTATAATTCTTAATAATTAGGATGTTCTTCAGGAAGTATTGACTGGATACTTTCTGAGTATTTTATGATGTACAGCTGCTGTTACAGGATTTTATCAATTTGAAATATGAGTTCAGACAAGCTTACATTGTGTTACATTTCTAATAAAATAAAATATAACCCTATAATTTCTTTATTAAAAGAGTAAGTTTTTATCAGAGGATATTACTCAAATTTTAAAAATATTTTTAACAATACAGCTCATTGTAGTAATTTGAAATAAAGAGTTTATTAAAGAGATGCTTATTGAAAATATTTGAGTGGGATGATTTCCAAAATACTAAAAAAATTACAACGAAGATGCTTCTATATGGCATATATTACAAAGTTTAACAAAGACTACGACTAACAGTAGAAAAATGATCCAAGTAATGTTATCACATCATATAAGAATTTTTCATCATGTATGCTGCTACTATGTTATTTTGGTTTTAACTCAAAGCCAAGATTTGATCAAGTAAAAAAAAAAAAAAACCCAAATTAATCTTAAAGTAATTCTATTTGTCAATTCCATAAAGTAAAATTATTTTTATCCTTGGTGAATATTTTCCATTTTACATGCAATTATTTAAAAGTGAATTCTTAAAATACATTATTGTGATTTTAATAATTTTCAAGTAGTGTGAAGGGTTAGATGTGATGGATTTTGACACCAATGCATCATCCAGACACATTTGTTTACACGTCCACAGTCTAAGGTCAGGTTTGTGTGGCTCTCGAGTTCCCCCCACTGCATGGTATCAGGGATCATTCTTAGAAGGACACCCAAAGCACAACTAGTTTAGATACACCTGAACGCAGCTTCAGAATGGAAGACCATCCACACTGTCTAACCAAGCACAGTTTCTGTCTGAAGTCAGCATGAGTACATGCAATCGCCACTATTGCAATCCTTAATCACTGCTGCTAATGCAATGCAAATATTCTTCACATGCCACCGTGAAAATATTATGCCAGTTCTAATGACAGCAAAACTTTTACACTCTACTGTTACAGTGCTGACTTACGAGGATGGTTATCAAAGAAAAATAACTTTAACTCAAATTACAGCCAAGTTTTTCATCTAAGGTGGCATTATCCAAAAGAAATCTAACGTGAATCACAAACATAAACCACGTATGTAATTTAAAATTTTCTCATAGTCAAATTAAAAAGAAACAGGTAGAATTAGTACTAATAAATTTTGTTTAATTCAATATATCCAAACTGTTATCATTGCAACATGTTATCAATATAAAAATTATTAATGAGATGTTTTGCATTCTTTCATTTGAAGTCTTCAAAATCTGGTGTGGTCTACAATTTGGACTAACCACATTCAAGTGCTCAATAGCCTATATGGGTATTGGCTATTGTGTTGGAAGCTCAGGTCTCGAGGTTTAAATAGACCCTAAAACTTTTGGTTCATTAAATGGACATTTATTCAGCACTTGCTGTATACCTGGCACTAGTGCTGTGTGTTCAAAAGTGTGCAAAGGTAAACAAGAGATGCTGCCTGCACTTCAGGGGCTTACACTTCTGTCAGGGAAATGGATGGGCAGTCATGTGAGTAGGGAATGATGATCATACCATTTCAGTCCTTTCTTCCACTACAGTAAGCACAATGCAGGGTGTAAACAGGTGCACAACGTGGCATAGCTCCAGAGGGTGCATGCATACTGGAGTTTGTGCAGTCCATGGAGCTGAGCTGTGCACAGCCAAACAGATGACAAGGAGAATGCACTTGTCAGAGCTATGCATACTGCAGCTCTGGTATGAAACCAATTCAGACACGTTGTTTAAAATAATATATACATGTATGGCTACATTAGTAGTCAACTTCAATATTGAATTTCCTACTTTCTTCCTAGCTTTTCTCTCTGTGCTCCTTATTATTTGCTGATCTTGGCAATACAGGTCACTTTTCCTCGTCTATTCAGTTCAAGATGTCATTAGCGCTTATTCAACAGTAAAAAACAAGACTTTACGTTTTCTAGCTTTGCAGATACTGTTCCCCCTGAATGAACTTGAAACATCATAATGACAAATGCATTCATAATTCTGTTTTGACTAGGGGAAAAACATACTGACTAAATTTCTTTTGGACTTTAGGATTGAGATAAAATGGGCACAAAGTGTTAATTAGGAAAACAACTTTGAACATACATATATATACACCAAGAAGTATGAGAATTTGCTCCTTGTCCTCATGAAACTCACATCTGTGTGTGGATGTTAGGGTGGAACTCTTTGCCCCTACTCCTGGTGTTTCCTCCATGTGACAGGAGCTCAGGTAGTGTGACACCTGTTGCTCCTTCATCACCAGCTCCACACTCTGGAGGAGGAGTGACTGATTTCATTGGTGAAATTGGGAAGGATTAACTGGGCAGCTTACGGCAACATTTTCCATAAATAATGAGCTTGCTATGGAGGTGTGGGTACTTTTGAACAGGGGCCACCAAGGCACATGGGCCTCAGCAGGAGTGTGGGGCCCAGAGGAGATGGCTGTATCTAGCCCCAGTACAATAGGACTCAGACATCTGGAAGGGCTGCATGCTGGGCACCCTGCTGTGTGGGCACTGTCACTTAGGCACTGGAGCATGGGTAGTTCAGGGCATTCTGAAGGAGGCTAGGGAAGCTTGGGATAAGTGGGTTGAGAGATGGGGTCGTGGCTATTCAGAGTGGCTTGGAAGTATTTCCATGTTTAACAATCCATACTGCTACATCCTAGCTGAACATTGGCCTGGTGGGGACACTCAGGCTGTGTGGGGCTGTCAGAGCTTCCATAAATGTGAGAACGTTTAGCATTTGTGAGCAGCTGGGTTGCTTTAGTGTAACACACAGCAGGGGGGTGTTGGGGCAGGACTGCCCGCGAGAACAGACTGCTGATCTTCCCCCTGGGGTGGGAAGCCACAGCCCCAGGGAATCACAGGCTGGATGCTTAAACATGATGGATAACCCTGGGGAATACAGCCCTGTGCCACATCACAACCTTCCGGTGAACGCAAGATCAAATACAACAGACATGTTACTCATGTGCTTTTGGTGACACCGGTGTAAACAAACCTACTGTGCCCCGTAGTATAAAAGTAAAGCACATACAATTATGTACAGTAGATAATACATGATAACGATAAATGACTATGTTACTGGGTTTATATATTTACCATATGTGCCCTACTTTTTAGCATTATTTTAGAGTATACTCTTCTATACTTATTAACAGCAGGACCTTCAGGAGGTGTCCAGAATAAGGCATTGTTACAGCAGGTGGCAGCTCCATGAGTGTTACTGGCCCTGAAGACCTTCCAGAGGGACAAGATGTGGAGGTGGAAGACAGTGATACCGATGATCCTGACCCTGTGTGGGCCAGGCTAATGTGTGCATTTGTATCTTAGTTTTTAACAAAAAACTTTAAAATGTAAAAAGAAATTAAAAAAAATTAAAAATAGAAACCAGCTTATTGAATAAGGATATAAAGAAAGAAAATATTTTTGTACAGCTGTACAATGTGTTTTTAAGTGTTAGTACAAAAGAGTCAAAAGTTAAAAAATCTAAAAGTTTATAAGGTAAAAATCTTACAGTAAGCTAACGTTAATTTATTAATAAAGGAAGAAAAAAATGTTTTTTATAAATTTAGTGTAGCCTAAGTGTACAGGATTTATGAAGTCTCCGGGAGTGTAATGTGCAGTAATGCTCCGGTTCTGCAAGCTCTATGCCCGTTAAGGGTTCCAGACAGATGTGCCATTTCTTATCTTTTATACCATATTTTACTGTACCTTTTCTATGTTTAGACACACAAACACTTACTACTGTGTTACAATCGCCCACAGTGTTCAGTAAGCAACAGGCTGTACAGGTTCATAGCCGAGGAGCAACAGGCCGTGCCGTGTGGCCAGAGCACCCAGGTCTGCGAACGTGCCTAACAACGCGTTTCTCAGTGTGCTCCTGTCATTAGGGGACACATGACTGTGGCGGGAGGGAGAACGTCTCCATCCCTGATATGTCTTCCACGTGGCAGGAAGTACACCCCCCAGCCCCCTCTCTTACCTTTCTCTGCCCTGTACTCACTCTTCCCTGGGGGAGGGGAACGAATTGACCTGATTATAAATTTGGCACAGTTTCTCCTCCTTTCTATCTGCAGCCTACGTGCAGAAAAGAGTTTCCTCTGCTCCTCCAGGCTGCACGACTCCCTGGGCTACACCCTCTTAGAGGTGTGCTCCGGCCTGGCCCAGGACCCCACACTGTCTGCCTGGCTGAGCAACCCTGCGGCCCGGGCAATGTAGCCTCTACCACAACCAAGGTGATGTCCTGGCCTCTGTCTGCCCCTGTTTTGCTGTGAGCTGCCTTCACCTCTGGCATTTCTTATCCCTTTGCTCTGCTCTGTTTTGTCCTGCTGGGCAATGACCCCCTCCTAACATACTACATGACTTACTTATTAAGGTTTATTTTTTGTTGTCTCCTCCAGTTGGAACGCAAAATCCAGGAAAATATGCCTTTACAGCCGTATCATTCACTGGGGTCTCTTCCTGCCTAGATCAGAGCCTGACACATTGTAGGTGCTTTTTGTTGAGTGAAGGAATTCATAATTTATATGGAATTATGGTGGGTGCTATTTATTAAGCTCCCAGAGACTCAAACTTGAAGATAAAACCATAATGAGACTCATCTAACAATGACTGAAAGGGTGTCATCAAGCGTGATGAAATAAAGACAGATGGCACCTGCTGGGACGACAGGAGGAGGATGGCTAGAAGGGGTGGGCCAGGCAGGTGCATTTACAAAGGAGGCAGGGGCTGTGCGCATGGGGGAGCAGGACTGGATGTGGAGTGGGGGGCAGCTGCATTGAGGCCCGTTCTCCTCCCTGCTCATCACAGGCAGTGCCACCTGCATTTCAGCACGCTAATAAAGACCATCAGCGTGGCCTCCTCAGTTCTCCCTGGGACTTCTGAGGGAATATGATACGAAAAAGAAAGCAAAAACAGGATAATGGATTTTGGTTTTGTAAAATGCTAGATAAATCAGAATTTAGTACTTTGCTTTATCTCTGCAAAACAACAATTAAAGAACAGTTCAGTATCATCTAGTATAGCAAGACAGATTTGATTACAGTGTATGCTCTACAGTCTTTGGTTTTCAAATTTAATTTATGGGCTCTGTCTTATGGCATGTTGCTAAGGGAATCAGAGTTTGTTTTTTTTTTTTACTAGATGAAATGCTATTGGGACCTCAGATCTTCAAAATGACTTTGAATTCAAAACATTAACTACACCACAGAGTGTAGTATCAATTCTCATTTCTTATGAATCTGAACATTTCTATGTTTCCTACCTACACAAGACCAAATATATACACATGAACACAAATATATAAATTCCTGAAGATGTATCTCATTTTACACATATAAACATCTTATGTTTCATGTTATCGAAAATAGGAATTTATAACTTTTCATTCTTTCTACTCACAGAACCTAATAATTTCTTTTATTTTTTAAATGGTCACCCTTACTAAATGAAATCCCACAAAAATGAAATTTTATGACAATAATGAAGCTTATACTTAAAGCTTATAGTTCATACTTAAAGTTTTACTTATAGTTTTAAACTTTAAGTTTTTCAGCAGCCTTTTAAGTATAGCTTTAAAATTCTGTTGCCAGCTTCAGGTGTGTAAGATTTTGCACAGCTTCCAAAGGTGTAAATAACTCCATCACACTTGCTTAATCACTGTGGGAATGTGCTACTGCAGACCTAATTAGCTCGCTGTTCATCATGGTAAGGATGCAAGTGCTAGCCGTGCTAATAATTTTCATAATTTGGATTGTCAAAGAAATCATGTTTACATTAAAACTTCTGGAGAAGATCCACACAGGAAAATAAACAAAATCCTTTTCTAAAGACGGTAGGAAGAAGATCTAAGTGATTTTTTAGAACTATTGTCTTTACTGCTATTGAAACCATTAAATTTAATGAACCATGTTAATGTAATGTTGAATTTGAGATTCTAATAGCATAAATTGCTGTGATGGAAAGTTTTATATTTTCAATTCTGAGTTCACTTTCCTTTAACATGGCATAGGTATTTTATGGAATAATATATAAAATGATAGCTTCATGCAGGACAAAAGACTTTGAGATATCTTAGCCTTTATTTCTAACCCTCCCACTAATTCCTTCTCTATGATCACATGATACCAAATATCTCAATGAGTAAAATGGTTTATAAATGAATTAGCCTCAATAAGATGTGAACATTAAGTCAATAGCTTAGATTTTACCAGTTAGTTAACTGGATTGTTGTAACATTGACCCAGTATATTGGACAGAAGCATTTTAGTCTTCTGTTCATAGGATTCACTGAATGAAACAGCATTATACTCTCTTAAAGTTATTTTGCCCAGTATCTAAACAAAAATAAACAATCAAAGCCCTTTGGAACTGGAAAGGATCTTAGAAATGAAATTGTCATGTTCTTTTTTTACTAACAGATGAGGAAATGGAAACTAGCCCAGGTAAAGTGCTTTGCTCAAGGCTAAATAACCCATTGATGAAAGCGCTGAAGCTAATCTGAAGTTCATTTCAGGAGGCAAGTGGTTCTCTGCTTCAATCATGGAAGATGTCAACATTTATCCTCAGGACATGACAAACACGGATGTTCTGTTTAGTAGATAAGAAGCCTTCCTTCATGTTACTTACTTCAAACGTTCTTCAGGCCCAAGGTCAGAGCATGAAGGTCTCCACAAAGGAGAGAAAAGAATGCATGGCCTCTTAATGCGCGAGAGCCACCAGCTCAGACAGCACCAATGGAGCTCCTGGTGGTCAGGCTTTCCTGAAAACTTTAGATTGGGCTGGATTAAATCGCTTTGGCCAAATTTTGTTGAAACGTGAAAAAACTATCCTTTGTCCAACTATTACCCTGTAAGCCTCTCCAAGTGGGATCTATTCAAGAGATGATTTGAATAGATGGCCCTCTTTTCACTCTAGGAGTTTAGAGAATCTGGCAAACTAACACTGCTCACAGCAAGATCATATGTGGATTTGGACATATAATTTATAAAAGTCAGCATTAATTAGCTGTGATTTTGCTGTAGAAATTTTGCTGTTATGTTGGGTTTTATTTCAGAAGATATTGTGGCTAGGAATTATATGCTGAGAAAGCATCTCACAGAAGTGCATGTGGCAGTCCACCTCGAGAGACAGCGCTACCATTATGTCTGAGTGCGTGTGTGAGAGCTTCAGTCATGTCAGCTGTAAGAATGGGGGTGCAACGCTATCTTAAATAATTATTGTGAGGATGAAGGTTAACGTATTAAAGTCTCTAACCTAGTAGTAGGCAGAAAGAATGACAATAAACAACAGATACTATTAATATTATCATTATTACTATTGTTAGACTTCGTTTCCTTACAAGCCCATCCTACCTGGTTGTTGATAAGCAAAAAAATTTCTGGGGAGAAGATGGAAACAGCAAGAATAACTAACACTGAAAACAGAAAAAGAGAGTCAGAGAGAGAGAGGATAATTTAAAACAAAATATTAATCAAGGCCGGGCGCGGTGGCTCACGCCTGTAATCCTAGCACTCTGGGAGGCCGAGGTGGGCGGATCGTTTGAGCTCAGGAGTTCGAGACCAGCCTGAGCAAGAGCGAGACCCCATCTCTACTAAAAATAGAAAGAAATTATATGGACAGCTAAAAATATATATAGAAAAAATTAGCCGGGCATGGTGGCGCATGCCTGTAGTCCCAGCTACTCGGGAGGCTGAGACAGGAGGATCGCTTGAGCTCAGGAGTTTGAGGTTGCTGTGAGCTAGGCTGATGCCATGGCACTCACTCTAGCCTGGGCAACAGAGTGAGACTCTGTCTCAAAAAAAAAAAAAAAAATATTAATCAAAAAATGGACATAGAAAAAAGTGAGGTTTGGGTTGGAAACATTTCCTTTCTCCTGCTATTTAGACTCTTCCAGCTCATATTATTTCTGACTTTATTTGTTTGTTTCTTTGAGACAGAGTCTTGCTCTGTTTCCCTGGCTAGATTACAGTGGGGTCATCATAGCTCACTGCAACCTCAAACTGCTGGGCTCCAGTGATCCTCCTGCCTCAGCCTCCTGAATAGCTGGGACTCCCGGCAAACACAACCATGCTCAGCTAATTTTGCTATTTTTTTGTAGAGACAGGGTCTCACTGTGTTGCTTGCCTTGTCTTGAACTTAATTCCCTCTTCTCTTCCTCATTATATTTGTAAAGCAAGGGTTTAAAGTTCAAATGCTTACAGGAATTATGCAAATAAAGAGAATTATTGAAGCAGGCTGTATGGTATTTTTTCCCTATAGAAATTATTTATTTGTGTATTAACAAACAAGAGATGATTATTCACTACTACAGCACAAAAATTTTCTCTCTTCTATTTTTCCGGCAACATGAGCTCACTCAGGCAATCTGGGGCTGTAGAAGTATTTCTCTACTTTAAAAGCCATTCTCTAAAAAGACACCTGTACCCGAATGTTTATAGCAGCACAATTCACAATTGCAAAGATATGGAAACAACCCAAATGCCCATCAATTCATGAGTGGATTAGTAAAATGTGGTATATGTATACCATGGAGTATTACTCAGCTATAAGAAATAACGGGGATATGGAATCCCTTTTGTTCTGGAGAGAGTTGGAACCCATTCTATTAAGTGAAGTATCTCAAGAATGGAAAAATAAGCACCACATGTATTCACCAGCAAATTGGTTTCCCTGATCATCACCTAAGTGCACATTTGGGAATAATGCCGATTGGGTTTCGGACTGAGGTGGGAAGTGGGGGGAGGGGATGGGTGTATACCTACATGATGAGTGTGATGCGCACCGTCTGGGGAATGGACACTCTTGAAGCTCTGACTTGGGGTGATGGGCAGGACATGGGCAGTATATATAACCTGAACTTTTGTACCCCCATAATAAGCTGAAATTAAAAAAAAAGAAAATAATAATGAAAACAAGATAATTAACATCTATTGGCATTATCCTACCACACTGGAGTTAGTAGCCACAGGTGAGAATGGAGAAAACTGGGGAGTGCATGCCATCTACAAGGGGTAGATATTACTTAACTCCAGATGTTAATTGACAGGCAGATATATGGGTCCAGTATTGCCAGATCTTGAAGTTTTCAAAAGAAGCCAGAAATCTGGGCAAGAAAATTCTCAATTTTTAAATGTCTTAAAAAAAATAACTGCTCAGGCTTATCAAACGCATCTGAGGGCTGGATCCCACCTTTAGGCCTCTGGGTTACAGTCCCTGCTATTGAAGGTCCAAGTTTCTCTGACAGTCCTTGCTGGGTAGGCTGCCTAATGAATAGAGTCTGATACAGGAAAACACGTAGCCGTTTACAATCTCTTGATGATCTACAGTAATATTCTTTTTTATTCATTTGTTAATAAACAGAACTTCCGCCAACTAATTAACCAAAGTATTTTGCAAAATGTAAAGACATTTGTTTCATCAACTAACTAATTAATTGATTCATTCGTTTATTCAATGACCATATTTTAAAATGTTTTATTTTTAATATATTATGGGCACATAATAGTTGTGTATGTTTATGGGGTACATGTCATATTTTGATTCAGGTATAAAATGTGTAATAACCAGATCAGAGTAATTGGGGTGTCCATCACCTCAAGCATTTATCATTTCTTTGTAACATTCCAGCTCTACTCTTTCAGTTATTTTAAAATATACAATAACTTACTGTTGATGATAGTCACTTCATTTTACTATCAAATATTCTTCATTCTATCTAACTATATTTTTGCACCTGTTAACCATCCCCACTTTATCCCCCTCTCCCTACTACCCTTCCCAGCCACTGGTAACCATCATTCTACTCTCTGTCTTCTTGAGGTCAATTGTTTTAATTTTTAACTCCCACTTATGAGTGAGAACATGCGAAATTTGTCTTTCTGTGCTTGGCTTATTTCACTTAACATAATGTTCTCCAGTTCTATACATGTTGCTGCAAATGACAAAATTTCATTCTTTTTTATGGCTGAATAGTATTCCACTATGTATATGTACCACATTTTCTCTATCCATTCATCACTTAGGATGGACACTTAGGTTAGGTTGATTCCAAATCTTGGCTATTGTGAATAGTGCTGCAATAAACATGAGAGTGCAGTATCTCTTCAATATACTGATTTTCTTTCTTTTGGATATATACTTAGCAATGGAATTGCTGGATCATGTGGTAATTCAATTTTTAGATTTTTGAGCAACCTCCATGCTGTGTCTCATAGTGGCTATACTAATTTACATTTCCACCAACAGTGTACGAGGGTTTCCCTTTCTCCACATCCTCCCTGGCATTCATTATTGTCTGTCTTTTGTATAAAAGCCATTTTAACTAGAGTGAGATGATACCTCCTTGTAGTTTGGATTTGCATTTCTCTGATGATTAATGATGTTGAACAATTTTTCATATACCTGTTGGCCATTTGTACGTCTTCTTTTGAGAAATGTCTATTCAGATCCTTTGCCCATTTTTACATCTAATTATTTGATTATTTCCTATCAAGTTGATGGAGCTCTTCATATATTCTAGTTAATAATCCCTTGTCACTTGGGTAGTTTGCAAATAATTTCTCCCATTCTATGGGTTGTCTGTTCACTTTGTTGATTGCTTCCTTTGCTGTACAGAAATTGATGGGATCCCATGTGTCCATTTCTGCTCTGGTTGCCTATACTTTTGCACTCAAGACATCATTGCCCAGACCAATGTCCTGGAGCAGTTCCCCACAGGTTTATTTTAGTAGTTTCATAGTTCCAGGCTAGATTTAAGTCTTTAATCCATTTTTATTTGATTTTTGTATATTGTGAGAGATAGGGCTAGTTTCATTCTTCTGCACATGGGTGTCCAGTTTTTCCAGCACTATTTATAAATATACTATTCTTTTCCCAATGTATTTTCTTGGCACCTTTGTTGAAAATGAGTTCACTGTAGATGTGTGGATTTATTTCTGGGTTCTCTATTCTGCTCCATTCGTCTATTTGTCTGTTTTTATGCCAGTTTTGGTTGCTGTTTTGGTTATTATAGCTCTGTAATATAATTTGAAGTCAGGTAATAAGATCACTCCAGTTTTGTTCTTTTTGCTCAGAATGGCTTTAGCTATTTTGGGTCTTTTGTGGTTCCACATAAATTTCAGGATTTTTTTTTTTTTTCTATTTCTGTGAAGAATGTCATTGCTATTTTGGTAGGGATTGTATTGAATCTGTAGATTGCTTTGGGCAGTATGGACATTGATTCTTCCAAACAATAAACATGGAATATCTTTCCATTTTTTTGTGTGTCCTCTTCAATTTTTTTCATCAGTGTTTTACAGTTTTCATTGTAGAGATCTTTCACTTCTTTTGTTAAATTTATTCCTAGGTATTTTATTTTATTTGTAGCTATTGTAAATGTGATCCTTTCCTGGTTTCTTTTTTAGATTGTTTGCTGTGGGCATATAGAAATGCTACTGATTTTTGTATATTGATTTGGTATCCTGAAACTTTACCAAATTTGCTTATCAATTCAATGACTATTTTTTGAGTATATATTATGATCAAGGCACTGTGGGCAACACCAAGATAATTAAAATATGGTTGCTGCTCTCTTAATCATTTTTGTCTTTTTTTTTTTTACTTGGAAAAGACATTGTTTAAATGATTCTCTTGTTTGGTTCAAGGAATTTTGCTTCACCTCCCATTTGTATATGTGACATTAGTAAGCTTTTTAAAGGTCAGATGAAAGGAAGGCTTTAAAGATAAACAGATAAGTCTTAAACTGACAGTCAATCAAGAAACTTTTGCATGGGAAACTTTATCTGGCAACAAACAAACTCTGTGATGGTCTGCAAATTGTAACTGATTGCTAAACTACCGTGCTTATAACACACTTTTACAAACATTACTTTGCTGTCAACTAGATAGGCCTAAAGTGTGTTATATAGATCAACCAAGTGACTTTTTAAATGAAAAGTTCCTAAGATCCTTACTTCCAAATAAATGCTTACAATATTTGGTGTCATTCTGAAAATTTTGCCTTTATTCGGGTATAGCAGACTGAGTACAAAATGCTTTCAAAATTTTTAATATTATAGCAAGGATTATTTCATTTCATTTACAACTTACTGCAGTGAATACAGCAAGTTGCCTGCCTCTCTTCAAACACATTATTTTATGCATAATAGGGTAATTATATTAAATGGGTACACTATCAATGGACTTCTTGGATGAATGAATTTTCTTGGGCTAACCAAATGCCAAAATGTATATTATACTGTTCTGTCTTGGCACATTAGGCTGGAATTTAATTACCTTGAGCAAAAGTTGTAACAAAATCTCATCAGTGTAACTTTTCTATATTTTCTTGTGTGAATAAGTGGATGCTTTCTACAGCTTAAGCCCCAAACCCACAAACGAGATCATACAATGAAATCAAATTCCATCAAGAATCAAATACAATGCAGACAATCTGCCATATGAATTGGAAAGGGTAGCATGCTCTTAGAAAAACTGCTATTTCCAGTGTGTAAGACAGAGCCTGAGTTATACCAGAAGTTATCCTCAGGGGCTTGTGGTTTCCTCTCTTTTTGTTCTCTTTGATTTGGTCTGCTGTCTTTCAATCCTGTTATTAATAGTCCTGCTTCCTGTTTATCATCTATCATTCCCATCTCATTTAAAAAAAATGCTATGTTCTCTATAGCTAGGTCTGGAAATGTGTGTATATTACAGTGTATACATGGCAGAAAAAGCAGGTTTATTGAATCCTACAGTCCCAATTTCCCCATCACCCCTAGAACCACTCAGCTGCTCTTTGGACAACTGCAGTGTGGCCTGCTATTCCCCTCCACAAAATCGGTTATTGGATAGTTCATATCCCATCTGTGTTGAGAGCCTGCGCTGCAGGGTCCAGCTCAGCTCTCCCGTGGTGCCCAGGTCTCTGCGGAGCCCACGAACGTCCCTGACCTCTCCCCAGGGCCTGTGGATGTGCCACCACCTCTGTTGAGCAGGTTCTTCCCTCGTTCCCAGGCCAGACTCTTGCCTCTCCTTCACCATCAGGGTCTCCCAGAAGTGTTTGCCGGCAGCTCGGAGACTGGGCTCAGCGGTCCTCTGTGTATTCCAAAAGCCTCAGCACTTGGGCAATTTCCTGTTTCCCCGACTCTCTCCTCGCTAAGTATAAGCTCTCCGCGGGTAGACACTGCGTTACTCACTGGTGTGTCCTCAGTATCTAACTCGGAGCCTGGAGCGTAGCAGTGTTCAGTATAAACCCTCGAATAAATAAATACCGCACGCGGTGATGAGAGATGACAGTGACGCGGATCACCGCTCCCCCATACGCCACCCCCGTGCTCACGCACCCTGCCTTGGCCTCCTTTCACAGACGAAGAGAGTTACCACGCGCCCCCAAAGGTCACACACCGAGAGAACGCCAGAGCCACAGCTTAGATCCAGACCAACTGTGCTGTCAGGACGCCACCACGGCCTCTTTTTAGAGGGACAGTTGTGCTCTGCAGGGGGTCCTGGGGAGTGCGATGCGGGAACGATGGGAGCGTGGGGCCGCGGGAAGTGGTCTCCACCAGCGCACGGGGGGGCGACTTCTGGACAAGTCTGCCCGTCACAAAAGCAGGAAGGACCCCAGAAGAGGCCGGGGCTCTCCCCGCGCCCACTCAGGACCCTCAGGAGGGCACTCTGTCCCAGTGACGGGGCACTACCCGCTGACCATGAAGCCTGAGCCTATTGGAGACTATCGGCCGGATGCGCAACAGAAGAAGAAAAATCAATCTAGCCTGGGTGACCTAGACTAATTTATTTATTCAGTTCATCACCGCCTCAGATTTGTAACCCAGTACAAGGATCTTAATTATCAGACTAATCTAAATAGAATTCTTCTTAGGGCTCACTCTTTGCAGTCCATTTAAATGAATTCAACCATAGGATGTTACAAGTACATCCAGTTGGAGGCTTCTGGTGCAATTAGAAGTTGTAAAATTATTACCAATGTAGACATTTGTGTTTATAATTATGTTTCATAATTAATGTTCCTAAGTAATACTTTAGGTTCTCACCTCCATTTGCAGTTTTCTAAATGAAAGATTTCATACCGAAGACGGCAAAATACCAGGGGCAGGCCATGAATCACTAAGATTAATAATATTCCACTCAGAAATTTTGAAAGGCTGAGGTTACAGTAAAACTCACAAGAAAATTAGTCATGTTTACTGGATTAAACCTTTCAGGGGAAGAGCAGACTTCACATAATAAACACGATCTTTTTAATTAAAATCTTTTACCATGTAGAATGCTAATCCTCTTCAAGAAAGGAATTCTTGGGTGTCACTAAAATGTTAATGAAATATATAGAAGGCCAAGCCCATTTTATTTCAGAATTGCTACTGTGTTTAAACCAATCTAAGAGTTAGGTGGGCAGTGAATGCCCAGTCTTAGACTGAGCTTCCAGTAGGACCTAGGGCTCTGGCACACACCTGTCTCATGCACATGACAGTTGCTCAAAAGTATCTGCAGAATTAATGAAGGTAGGTTAAATAATTGTCCAATTTTACAAGCTCAGTGTGTGCCAGGGCTAGGATTTGCACGCTGAGACATAACAGCTCTAATGAGAGGAATGAAACCTTGACTGCTTCCCGCCAATAAGAATGGGCCTCCCAGCAATCTCACGAAAACCTCTTATTTATATTTATTTCTAGACACCTTGAGAATAATCCTTCCTCCCTTTTCACCAATTATTTGGGTATTTCAAGTCAAAGTAGTTTGGGGATGGTTGCACAAAGAATTAAAAATGCCATTTTCCCCTATTCTTTCTGCCAATACGAATATCTGTCCCGTAGGGAACAGTGCTAATCCTTTACTATTTGGGGGTGGGAAAGAGCAGACAGGTGCTCCTGACTGTTGGCCATGTCCTATAGAAGAAATGCAAAGTGCAGTTGGCAACTGAGCTAATGGAAATTCCAATACCTAGGGCTTCATCTATTAAGGAAAGAATCATGACTCAATAAGAAGTGTTGTGGCAACTGGCTAAAGATTTTGGAAGAAAATTGTTAGATTCCCTAATTGACTTCACGTGCCAAAATTGGTTCTAAATGAGATTTAGTATCATAAATGCTTAGGAAGGAAATATAAATAATATAAATAATTTTTATGTAATCTTGGGGTAAGAGAGATCTTTCCAAGTGTATTTCCAAAAGCAGAAATCATAAAGTAAAAACTGTTAGACTTGAGTATTAAATTTTGTTACACAATAAAGCATATCTGTAATATGAGAGAAAATATTTCATATGCTTAATAATGAAATGAATTCTTATAAATAAGTAAAAGAAATATCACACTACAAGAGAACAATGGACAAAGACTGCTAGATCCATCAGTATGACATATTGAATAGTTTAGAAATAATTTCTCTCAAAAATGTTTTAAAGACCAAGAAATGTTGCAAAAAATATAACAACTATCTCTTCGTACTCATCTTTTAAGGAAGTAAGGGGCAGAAAGAAAGAGGAAGCAGGAAAGGCATGTAGGTCAGGTGAGGGGGCCACTGGGTCTCCTGAAGGCATTCTTGCTTCCCGAGATGCTGAGTAACACACGCATGCGGACTGGAGACAAGCCCACACCAAGTAGGGAGTTGGAATTAAGACTTCTGTTTAAAGCCAGGACTCCCAAAAAGGACATGCTCTTAGTGAAAGGGTAGGTTAGAAAGTAATCCCTCCCTGTGCTGGAGGTCGCAATAATATTAATAATGGCAACAGCTGTGTTTAATTAGGACTCACCAGGTACCAAACATAGTTCTAAGTGCTCTCTGTATTATAATAAGTGTCTTAATCTTCACAACTCTTTCACCCCAATTTTACTGCTGAGAATACTGACGGTAGCGAGGCTGAGGCAGTCTGGCTCTAAGAAGGAAGAGAAGTCTCCCTCCTGGCAAGGAATTAGCATTCAGAATACATAAAGAACTCCTCCAAATCAATAGGAAAAAGATAAACAACTCAAGAGAAATTGGATGGAAGATATTAACAGGAAATCCATAGAAGAGAAGACGTATATTGTCAAATTAATATAGGAAAAGACGCCCAATGTTACAAATGCAGATTAAAAGTCTGATGATGTCAAGAATTGGCCAGCATCAGGAACAATGAGACTCCTACTGCTGACTGATTAAAATGTAAACTGACATCACCACTTTGAAGAATAATCCAGCAATATCCAGTGAGTTTATCTGAAAGTACCTTCTTTACTACTGCCTTGCTCTCAAGACTGATGTCAAAATGTTACCTCCTTTATGAAGTCGCTCATAAATCCATGGGCCTAGCACAACCGCATTTCTCAAATTCCCAGCATTATTCTACTACGCACTGGAACACATGATTCACTGCCTTCTGTCAGTAGTTTTCATCTGTTACTTAAGGGCCTGGGTGGTGGTGTTTTATAATTTTTCATTCCTAGCATCTAAATAGGAGCTAAATAAATGTTGCTGGTTTGAGTATAAAAAGGACTAATGTAACCAAATAAACCATATTTTGGCTTTCTCACTTTTTCATTAGCATATGTCAGACACATTCTGACAATCCAATTAGAGTGAGCAAAACATATCTTAGGGCAAACAAATCTTCACTATTTTTGCCTTTTGTAGAGTTGTTCTATATTTTCTTGAAATTAAAATTGAGCATGACATATTTTCTTTAGAAAAGTAAGAAAATGGATTACTGCACATTAATGTCAAATTTTATCTTTATCAAATCAATTTTAAAAACTATATGTATTCTATTGAACATCCCTAAATGACACAGGCCTAAGACTGTAATTGACTTTTGATAAACACATGACTGAATTATTAAAAAGTTTTAGTTTATTGTATAAAATCTATATTAAAGTTTTTAAGAGAGACAATATAATCTCTCTCTGGAGTTTAGTGACTACTCATGACTTCTGCTATGTGATTCTTAAATCCACCTTTTAACCCTGATTGCTCAACGCGTATTTTTTCTTTTTAATTTTTTTCTATTTTTTTAATCTCTAGTTATAAGAGTAACATATGCTATTGGTAGAAAAGAGTTTAAAAAAAAGAAAGAGTAGGATTACCTGTAATACACCAAGAGTTAAGACAATCACTGTTAACACTTTGCTATGTGATTAGTCTAGTCTTATTTATATAATATCAAAGTCTTACTGTGTATATAATAAACATGCCATTTTCAAAATTTGACATAAGTATCTTTTTGTTAATATTGTTAATAGTGCTACACAATATTCCATCAAATGGATTCATCATAATATAATTAACCATTCCCCTAGTTTGGTGGAATGCTTTGATTTTCCGTTTTTATTTTTTTCTAGCTTATAAGCAAACCCTGCAATGTACATCTTTGTGGATGATTTGGGGGAGGTCTATTTATTTTTATTTTTTCTGTTTGTGCAAATTTATGGGGTATATGAGACATTTTGTTACATGTATGCAATACATATCACCTGAGTACAATACAGTTTTGTTAAGTACAGTCATCCTACCCTGCTATCGAACACTGAATTTATTCCTTGTATCTTACTGCATGTGGTATGCTTGAACCCACTTCCCTTCATGCTCCCCATCTCCCCACTCACTCTTCCTGATCTCTGTTACCTACTTTTCCACTCTCTACCTCCATGTGTTCAAATTTTCTAGCTCCCACGTGTACATGAGAACATATGATATTTTTCTTTTTGTGCTTGGCTTTTTTCACTTAAGATAATGACCTCCAGTTCCATTTGTGTTGCTGAAAATGACATTATTTCATTATTTTTAATGGCTGAATAGTATTCCATTGTGTATATACATTACCATTTCTTTATCCATTCACCTATGGATGGACACTTAGGTTAATTCCATATATTTGCTATTGTGCATAGAGCTGTAATAAACATGTGAGTGTAGGTATACCTTTGATATATTCATTTCTTTTTCTTTGGGTAGATACCCAGTAGTGGGATTGCTGGGTGGAATGGTAATTCTATTTTTAGTTTTATGAGAAATCTCGACACTGCTTTCTGTAGTGGCTGTACTAGTTACACTCCCACCAACAGTGTATGAGAGTTTACTTTTTTCTGCATCCTCACCAACATCTGTTATTTTTGTCTTTTTTATAACAGCCATTCTGACTTGGGTAAGGTGATATCTCATTGTGGTTTCAATTTTGATTTCTCTGATGATCAGTGATGTTGAGCATTTTTTCATATACCTGTTGGCTGTTTATATGTCTTCTTTTGAGAAATGTCTATTCATGTTCCTTGTCTTCATTTTAATAGAATTGTTTTATTCCTATTGAGTTGTTTGAGTTCCTTGTATACACTGGATATTACTCCCTTGTAAGTGAATAGTTTGCAAATATTTTCTTCTATTTAACAGGTTGTCTCTTCACTCTGTTGATTATTTCTTTTGCTGTGTAGAAGCTTTTTAGTTTAATTAAGTCATATTTGTCTATTTTTACCTTCATTGCCTGTGCTTTTGAGGTCTTAGTCATACATTCTTTGCATAGACCAATGTCCAGGAGAGTTTTTCCTAGATTTTATTCTAGTATTTTTATAGGTTTGAGTCTTGTTTTTAAGTATTTAATCCATTTGAGTTGGTTTTTTGTATAGTGAGACATAGGGGTCCAGTCTCATTCTTTCATGTGTGGATATCAAATTTTCCCAGCACCATTTATTGAAGAAAGTGTCCTTTCCCCAGTGTAAGTTCTTGTTGGCTTTGCTGAAGATCAGTTGGCTATAAATATGTGGCTTTATTTCTGGGTCCTCTATTCTGCTCCATTGTTCTGCCTATTTTTATACCAATACCATGTTGTTTTGGTTAGTATAGTTCTGTAAATATATTTTGAAGTTAGGTAATGTGATGCCTCCAACTTTGATCTTTTTGCTTAGGATTACTTTAGCTATTTGTGCTTTTTCTTTTTTTCTTTTTTTGGTTCCATAAGAATTTTAGGATTATTTTATCTAATTACGTGAAGAACGATTTTGGTATTTTGATAGAGATTGCATTGAATCTGTAGATTCCTTTGGGCAATATGGTCATTTTAATGATATTAATTCTTCTGATCCATGAGCCTGGGATGTTTGCCAATTTATCTGTGTCATCTACAATTTCTTTCATGTTTTGTAGTTTTCCTTGTAGAGATCTTTCACTTCCTTGGTTAAATTTATTTCTAGGTATTTTTTTTTTTTTTTTTTTAGCTATTTTAAATGAGATCACCTTCTTGATTTCTTTCTAGGCTAGATTGTTATTGGTATATAAAAATGCTACTGATTTTTGTACATTGATTTTGTATCCTGCAACTTTACTAAATTCGTTTATCAAATATAAGAGGTTTTTGGCAGTACTTAGGTTTTTCTAGGTATAAAATTATATCATCAGCAAACAGGGATAATTTTGACTTCCTCTAGTCCAATTTGGATGCCTTTTATTTCTTTCTCTTGCCTGTTTGTTCTGATGAGGACTTCTGGTCCTGGGTTGAATAGGGGTAGTGAAAGTGAGCATCCACGTCTCATTCTAGTTCTTAGAAGAAAAGCTTTTAACTTTTCCTCATTTGGTATGATGTTAGCTATGGCCATATATGACCTTTATTATTTTAAGTAATATTCCTTCTGTGCCTTTTTTTTTGAGAGTTCTTATCATGCATGGGGTGTTGAATTTTACCAAATGCTTTTTCTGCATCCATTAAGATGATCAAGGTTTTTGTCTTTCATTCTGTTGATGTCATGTACCACATTTATTGATTCGTGTACATTGAACCATCCTTGAATCCCTGGTATAAATCCCATTCTATTGCGTTGTATTACCATTATCTTTTTGATGTGCTGTGGGATTTGGTTTACCAGTATCTTGTTGAGGATTTTTGCATCTGTGTTCATCAGGGATATTGGCCTGTAGTTTTTGCTATTGTATCCTTGTCTGGTTTAGTATCAGGGTAATGCTAGCCTCATAGTATGAGTTAGGGAGAATTCCTTCTCCTTTAATTTTCTGGAACAATTTCAGGAGGATTGGTATTATGAGTGTGCCTGTATGTGGGCCTCAGGGTGGCATACTCTGACACTGGTGTTAGTAAGTCTGGGCAGGTCAAATCTTGGCCCCTAGACAGCTTGCTCAGAAGCCAGTAGTGGTAGTGGTGGGCCAGTTGTGTGAGCAGGTTCTCAGGCCCCTGGGCAGTGGGTGTGATGTGGGCGATGGCAGTAGTGGTGGTGGAGAAATCCATTGAAATCCAAGCAAACTGTGCTGGTGTTGGCAGTGGCTGTGACAAGTTGGGCGGGCCAGTCACCTTTCCTGCTAGGATGGTTTCCTGCTGTGGTGGTACCAACAGGTTGTTTTGGCCCCACCTCAGACCCTGGGTGTCAGTGGTAGTGGACTAAGATGGGTGATTTCCAGGTCCCTGGATGGAATGCTCGAGTATAGGGGGATGACACTGGGCTGGTAGACTTGTCCTCAGGTCCTCTGGTAGTACATTTAGGTGCTGGCTGTGATAGGGGTAGGGTAAATGGGCGCAGTTTCTAGGCTGCTGGTGGAGTGCTCAGGTGTGGGCAGAGTTGGCTGTGCTGTGGCCTTGCCCTTGCGGAGGGTGGGGCTACTCTCTGTGGGAGCACCATAGGGAGCTATTCACAGGATACATGCTTTCCTTGTTCCTTGGTCCCACAGCAGCCAGAAGCAGCAGTGGTGGGATTTGTCCTCCTGGAGAAGGAAAGTGCCAGGCCTCTCCTCTCCCTCCTTGGCATCGGTGTCAGCCCTGGCCTCAGGGGAGGATGCAGATCTTTGAAGTCTGAACTTTCAGAACGGACCCTGCTGTGAACCTGTGACCAGGGAGGGTGGGGCCACCCTCTCAGGGGAGCTGCTCACATGGATAGCTGCGGGGAGTGCTGTTTGCTTGTGCTTTGGTCGCAGAGCCGCCTGAAGCAGTGGCAATGGGATTTGTCCTCACAGTGCATCAAAGTGCCCAGCCTCCCTTCTGTCTCCTTAGCGGGCACAGCAGCAGTGGAGTCGGCCCAGGGGCAGGACACAATTCTTTGGGGTTTTAGCTCTCAGAGTGATGCCAAGCTGCAGCTGCTCAGGAGCCTGCAGGACTGAGGAAGAGCTCCTTCTCCGGGGCAACGCCTCTGAGCAGTCTCTGGCCATCTCCCTGTGTTAGTCTCGAGCCCCGTGTAGGTCACGGGGTTCTCCCTGAGCTAGAATTGTGACAGTCCATGGGGAAGTGTGGAACCAGGGGAGGTGGGGGGACTCTGGCCCTTTGCCTGCATCTGGGGGCATCTCCCGGTTCCCAGCCAATTCCAGCTGAGCAGGTTGCCCCGCTTCCCTCTCCTTTGCTTTCAGTGCTTCCTGTTGCTTCTCTGTTGAATCCCAGCACTCTCTCTCAGATGCTGTATTCAAAGTATGAATATCTACTTGCTATTTTGGGTCCTCTCCATGGAGGAGACATGTAGTAGCTGCATCTAGTCAGTCATCCTGAACCCCAGTGCTGGGTCTATTTTGGATCAAAGCGCATAATGAATTTTCTATATTTGGTTTGAAGTGCATGAACATATTACCAAATTACTTTTCATCACCTCCAACATGGGACCTGAAAGTGGTGGTTTTATTGTATCATTGTCAGTACTGACCACTTTTTTAAAAACAGCTTTATTAGGATATCATTGACATATAAAAATTGTATATGTTTAAGGTGAACCAATAAATGTTTTGATATATGTATACACTGTAAAATAATCATCATAATCAACCTAATTAACATATTCATTACCTTACATAGTTACCATTGTGTGTGATGAGAATATTTAAGATCTATCCCCTTAGCAAATTACAAGTATACAAATAAAGTATTGTTAACTATCTTTACCATCCTATACATTAGATCTCTAGAAATAATTTTTGTATAACTAAAATTTTGTACCCTTTGATCAATATAATGTGATCCAGCAATCCCACTTATGGCTATACATCCCAAGGAATTGAAATTAGGATCACAAAGAGATACCTACACTCCTATGTTCATTGAGGCATTATTCATAATAGCCAAGATATGGTAACAATCTAAAAGTCCTTCAACAGATAAATAGACAAAGAAAATGTGGTATATACATCCAGTGGAATACTATTCAGCCTTAAAAACTAACAAAGTACTGAATACAATCAGCCCTTCCATATCCATGGTTTCTATATCCATGGATTCAACCAACCAAGGATTGAAAATATTCAGAAAAAAAATAATGAATGCTTGTATTTGTACTAAACATGTACAGACTTTTTTCCTTATTATTATTCCCCAAATAACACAGTATAACAAATACTTATATAGCATGTACATTGTATTAGGTATTATAGGTAATCTAGTCATGATTTAAAGTATATGGGAGGATGTGCATAGGTTATGTGCCAACACTACACCATTTCATAGAAGGGACTTGAGCATTCATGTATTTTGATATTTTCAGGGTTCCTAGATCCAATCCCTTACAGATACTGAGGGATGACTGTACTTTTTATCTCCGTCTGCCATTAGTGTGCATCTATTGGATATCTAAAGGATCCTCCAAATAAACACATCCAGTATGAAACTTACTAAGTTTCTTCCTCTTCTGACCCTGCTTCTCTTGCATTTGCATTTGTTGTAACCTAGAACATCATCATCTAGACAGCTGTAGAAGTCAGAGCTGTAGTGTCATCTCTGCCTCAGGTCTTTCTTATTCTCGTGCATGAGAACAATGTTCTGTCTCAAATCTGAACCTGTCCCCTTCTCTGCATTCAAACTGTCAGAGCCTGGTTCTCGTCTTGCCAGGGTATTAGTGGAATCACCTATTTTTGATGGGGCCATTAAAAAAGTGTATTGAACTTTTTACACTGCATAACTCATAAATGCTGAGAGAAATGTATTGAACACTGTTGTAGAAAGAAAAAAATCACCAACCGTCTCACCACTCCTTAGCTCGTGCTTAACCATTTTGGTACCTTTCCTTCTAGGATTTTCCTACACAAAATTTTGTTAAAATATTGTGATCAAGCCATACTTACACCTTTCTGTTTTGCTTTTTCTTTTACTGCAGCCTGTTATTTTTCTCACATTATTAAAAGCTCTTTGTAAACTCTTAAATTTATGTTTTCTTAAGATTCCATTAAGTGCCTGCATCATAGCTTGTATTACCATTCTCCTTATTGTTTGGCATTTTAATGAATACTATTACACATGAAGCTCTTTCAGTACATCCATTTGTTTCCTTAGGATAAACTCCAAGAAATGGAATTACTCCACTAAAGTCTGTAAACATTTCAAAGATTACCTATTTCTCTGTATTCTCCATAGAATAGCTACGGAGAATATAGCTTTCTGCAGAATCTAGCTGATCCTGTCCAAAACAGCTTTCTCTCCCACACAGCTGTGTGGCTGGCCACTCATGCCCTATAAATGAAAACTGAATTCATCTTGCCATCCTAAGGCTGTCCCATGAAGACCCATCTGTCCAGCTTCACTGCAATAGTCTCCTTCTCACCTCCAGCATCCTAGCTTCCCACTACGCTGAACTATCCATTATTCTTCAAGTACACCTCCGTGACCTTGCCCCATTGCTGTCTCTACCTAGACTGACCCTTCTCTTCTTCATTCAGTTAAATCTCTACTCCAGTCCCAGTATGTCTCCTTAGTGAAATTCACAACATCCTTCCTCAATTTAAAAATAATAGCTCCTCATTCCTGCTTTCTATTCTCGTGATATTTATACTTCTATCATAGCAATTGCCACCATTTTTTGCACAATAGTTTACTATGGGTAAATTTAGTGAGATCTTTCTAAAGGTAGGGCCATATATTACTAATATTTGTATCAGAAAAATATGAAATGTCCTCCACAAAACTGATGCAAGTTTGACAAAGTCAGATCTTCAATGGGCTAATTATCCTCCTGCATTTAGTTCTCTACCTGCAGGTTGAGTAGATAAAATAATATTTCCCTGTTGGTATTCCAGAGGATGTCTCTAAAATGGAAAATATTTATATATCAATATTCTTGGAGATTTTAAACAAATAGCAAACACATGTATACAACCAGAGTATTACTGTAATTCTCCAATTCTGCCATATTTATGATTCACTTCTGAACCTATCTTACTTAATCCTGATATAGAAAAACATCATGGTAGCATCAAATTGAAATTTTTTCTTAATGTAAGGCAAGAAAGTAATTAGATCTCCACTGCCCCTACTGAAAAGCCAAGGGAATGAAAATTTTTTATTTTTATTTTTCAGTGACTAGGTAAAAGAGTGGGGAATTGACTGTGTAATATTAGGCATAAACTTGTGACTGGGGCCTAATGACATGAAATATGCATGCAGTATAATTAAACTTAGGCCAGTAATTACATTGGAAATGTGTGTGTGTGTGTGTGTGTGTGTGTGTGTTTCACATAATTTTGATAAGAACTAGTATTGGGAAAAGCTTGAAACTTCTTAACAGTATGAATTTGCTGAATGAAAGAAACTAATATATTGACCACCTGTTAAATGCCACCACTAAACCATATATATTTCTAAAATTCTCAGGCTTTTATTCTTTTAAACTATAAGTTTTGGGCAGTTTTAATGAATTTTTGTTATTTTTTAAGTCTTATTTTTCTGTTCTGAATATTATTTGCCAATTTTAGGTACTTCCTAATTACTGTTAAATATAAAGTGCATCAATGGTATTAAAGTTGCGTTAATCTATCTTTAGTATTCTTTGCTGTATACATTATTTATTATGATAGGAAAGAAACCAAAAAATTATACCCCAAAGTAAAGCTAAAAAAATTCATGTAATTATAAAATTATACTAAAATTTCAAATGTCTAGGAGATGAAAGTACATCAAAAAATTTAAAAGTAATTTTAATTTTAATTAGCACCACTTAAAATGGGGCTAATTTATAAATGAAATAGTAAAAATAACATTCACTATTCTTTTATTAAATAGATATCATTTATTAGAATCATCTAAAGTAGGACACAATTTGAAAGCTAGGAATAAGAATTATAAACTATTTGTGTAGATAAAGACATGTTTGTACAGAAAAAGCAAACTGCATAATAAAAACCCAAAGTAAAAAAAACATTTTGCTTCAGGTTGACACTGAAGTTAGCTCAAAGTCAATTCAATTTGGCATTTACTGGGGCCTATGACTTACAAAACCCTGGAGTGGGAATTATGGAAGATTTAAAATAATCAAGATGCGAGTTTTACTTTAAAGGACCTAATGGCATAGGAGATGAGATGAGACATCTATACAATTATAATGGTATATACATGTGCTAAGAAACATGATGGAAATACAAACAAAGATAGCGAGATGCATTCCAAATGAGGAACTAGGGGAAGATTTTACTGCAGAGATGGTGTTGGAACTGGGACTGGAAGAATGAGTAGAACTGGGCAGAAAACAATAGTTGGAGTGACGAAGGGTGACAAGAGGGATATTTTAAGCAGAGGCAAAGGTGATCAAAGAAATAAAATCCCAGAATTTAGACAGCATTTGGAGAATTGGCAATAGTTTGGTTTGGTTGGAGTGGAGAGGTTTTGTTTTTAAACTTTTGTTTTTAATTGATGTATCATAATTATACATATTTATGGGGTATAGTGTGAGGTACTGATATATGCATACACTGTGTAATGATCAAAACAGGGTAATGAGCATATCCATCACTTCAGACACTTGTCATTTCTTTGCGATGAGAACATTCAAAATCCTCTCTTCTAGCTATTTTGAAATATATAATACATTATTGTTAATTATAATCACCCTATTATGCAAGAGAACACCAGAACTTATTCCTTCTATCTAATTGTAACTTTGTACCCACCAACCAACCTCTCCCCATCTCTGCATCCCCCTGAACCCCTACTCTCTCTAGCCTTAGGTCACCACTATTCTATTCTCTACTTCCATGAGATACACTTTTTTAGATCCCACATACGAGAGCATGTGCTATTTGTCCTTTTCTGCTTGACTGACTTCACTTAACATAATATTCCCTAGGTTTATCCTTATTGTCATAAATGACAAAATTTCATATTTGTGGCAAGGATATTTTGGATAAGACCTCAAAAATGTAGGGAACAAAAGTGAAAATAGACAAATGGGATTATATCAAACTAAAAAGCTTCTGCACAGCCAAGGAAACAATCAACACAGTGAAGAGACAGCCTACAGAATAGTAGAAAATATTATCAAACTCTGCCTGCATCTGACAAGGGGTTAATATCCAGAATATATAAGAAACTCAAACAACTCAATAGCAATAATAATAATAATGCAATTAAAATGGGCAAAAGATATGAATAGACATTTCTCTCTTTTTTTTTGAATAGATATTTCTTAATAGAAGACATACAAATGGCCAATCGGTGTATGAAAAATGCACAACATCACTAATCATTGGGAAATGCAAATCAAAACCACAATGAGATACCATCTCCCCCCAGTTAAAATGGAGTGGAAGGTTTCAGAGGTGGTAAAATAGGGTTGAATTAGTTCTAAATCTTTAGTACTGAAATAAACACACTCTTCCTTAAAAAAGCAGATGATACTAAATACAGGTTATTACAAAAACAATGAGAAAAGAGAACATATATAAGAAATATTTGTTTTAAACGTATTTACAATGGTTTTTAATTAAAAATTAATCAGAAGGCTTAATAATGGTGATTTATCAAATCTATGCAATTCTATGCAATTTATGGGTTTGAGAACTCAGACACCTTTACCTGGGAAAAGAGTTTTATCTGCTTCCTCCAAGGGTGATTCACACTTAAAAATGTTAAAAATCTATGTTCTAGAGGAAATTGGTTAGTTGAACAAAACATTTTACTATTTTGTGAGTCTAAATTTTTATTCTTTTCTTTTCTTTTCTCTTCTGTATTATTAACAAATAATATAATTTGTCTTTAATTTGTAATGCTATATTATAATCACCATTTTGCTTCAACTCTGGAGAACGTACTTTCCTAGACTTCTCTTTGTCTTGTGTTTCTACTAATTTTGGAAGGGCAAAAGTAAAATGCTGATTAAAACAAATCATTAGATACAGAATTATATAAAGAGAAAGTTAATACCCAACACATATCCCTTTCACCCATTCCTTCACAACTGGGGTCTGCCTGTTCGTACATCTTAATCCTCAGGCAATATAGACTTATGTCTACCCTGTGAGTGTGTGTGTAAGAGACATAAATAGATGTATTTTTTCTTTTTCTAAAAAAAAAACTGATACTCTTCTAAGCAAAAAATACATATTACTCTGCACATTATGTTTTATAATCAGGCATTATCAACATCTTTGTAAGTCAATATACAAAAATCTAATCTATTCTTTTAAATAGCTATAATATTCCACTGTAGAAATATATAATATTATAATTTCTTTAGCTATTTTCTACTTGATAAGCATCTGTGTTGTTTGTAGTTTTTGCTATTTACATATATCATTATATGCTAGTGCTTTTATTTTTATAAAACTAAAAAATAAGGTGGGGTTGAGGTGTTAAAAAATAAGCACATACTAAGTTTTAATGAACATAGTCATATAACTTTTCAAAAAAGTTTTCAATTCATGTTCCCACCTGCAGTATAAAGAAGTACCCATTTTGCTATACTCACACCCAGGGATAATATTGTAAATGTATAATTACAAGCAAGGGAGGAACATTCAGAAACATTCAGGTGCCATGAATTAACCCTCTATTTACTCCACCTTGAAGTTGGAAGGGTTTGGCCAGTCAAAGAAAGGTGGGATGGGGTTCTTGCATGAGAAGGGAACTCAGGACAGCAAATACGTAAGAAGTGAATGTTAGTATTTCAATGGCCACACTCAACTTATCAGCTAAATAGCCCAGCCATTGCTAGGACTTAATGTTATAAGATTTTTTTAAATTTTGCAGATTTAATAGCCAAAAATGGTATCTCATTAGTATGTTTAATTTTCACATTCTTAACTTTGAGTTTAAAAGGCCAAGTTTTATGTTAAAAGTTATATTTGCTTATATATTACTTATTACAATTTTTCTGTTTGTATTTGTGCTATATATCTTTTTATAGTCAATTTGAAGGAGCTATTTGTGTTTTAATGATGTTAATTGCCTGTCAAATGTTTACACATATTTTCTCTGGGTCTATCCTTCATCATTTATCTATATTTAAGGTATCTTTAGCTGTACAAAATTTTGAATATTTATATAATAAATAATGTATTAATCTGAAATATCATTATGTTTTCCTCACTTAATAAATTTTTCTAGTTTACTTGAGTCCTGTAAAAATTGCAGGACTCACTATAATTTTCTTAGGAATTGTACAGTTACAATAACCAGTAGGTTATTGATACTATAAAGAAAAACACTTTCAGTTTGCATATTTATTTTATATCTACTCACCTCACTAAATTCTTTTGGTACTTCTAATGGTATTTAGTTTAATATTTTGAGTTCATCCTGGTGGTTGTGTTAATGTGATATCATCATATGACAAAATTAATTTTTCTTCTTTTCAATATTTGCTTTGTATTTTTAATATTATTACATTAGTTAGATTCTCTAAAACAATGGTAATTAATGAAAATGAAGCCAGACATATGGGCCTTAGTTCAAATTTTGGTGGCAATGACTTGAATACTTAATCTGGATATATCACTACTGTTCAATCTCAACATTTTTAAGCCTGACTATCTTTGGGTACAGCCTGCCCTTCCTGTGTCTCTCGACAGCACTGCCTGCCAAGCCATTCAATGTAGAAACGCAAAGACGATCCTCAACTACCTTTCTTACCCCTCAACTCTGGTAGGTTTCAAGCCCTGGAAGTTCTACTTAAAGCTATCTCTCCAACTTTTCCCCATCTTTCCATCCATGGTACGACTATTTCACTCCGTTCTCATCATAGCTAGACCATTAGGCACCTTCCCAGCATCATTCAGCTGCCGTTCATTCTTTTAATTGTTTCCAAAGTTATTTTGTTAAAACTCAAAACAGTTTTCTTCCTCTGTTTAAAAATCTCTAATGGTTCTTTTAAGCCTCAGAATAAAATTTAAATTTTTAAACATGATACCCAATACCTTTGTTATTCTAGAACCAAACACCCCTCCTGGTCTCATCTTGTGCCTCTCACTACCATTTCTCAGGACAGTGAATCGCTCATTGCATCTTGGTTTCAGGATTTCTCAAATACATACTTGCTCTGTTCATCTTGCCCTCTTTCTGCTCAGCCTCCCCCACGCGGTGCATCTGCACAAATGTCTGCTCGTGCTTCAAATCCCATCTCAGAAGCCAGCCCTTCCCGGCCTCCTGCCTACTCTGTGCTCTGGTAACACATTCTGTCCTCCTCCTCACTGGAAGTGTGAATTCCTGAGGAGCAGGTTTGTAACTTTACATCTTTGTGTCCGCAGCATAGTGCTTGGTAAGGCAGGACTTTAATAGTATTTGTGGAAGGAAGGAAAGAAGGAGAGAAGGAAGGAAAGGAGAAAGGGAGGGAGGAAAAACCTACTAAAGATTTTATTTGGATAGAAATATTTGTTTTAGAATCGCCTATTCCTAAAAACAAAGCTATATGAATTAAAAATGTTGAGGCGATTAAAACTAATTTTTAATATCCAAAAATTGAAATTGTAGAGTAGAATTGAGTAACTAAGAGAAGAAATGATTATGTTACATGTCAGCAAATTTGTCTTCAGTGAGAAGTGGTGTAGAGCGCAAAAACATAAATGGAAAAGCTAAGGTAAAACATGAAAAATGAGCATAGTGCTTTATGCTTTGTAAACACTTTGTTGCACTTAAAGTATAAAAGAAAACACAAAGAACAGATCCTATACAAGTGAATTTTGGTAAAGAACAGATGATTAATTTCTTGTATAGTTCTCCAGCACTTACTACAATATCACCTTGTATTTTAAGACATGTTTTAAATTTAGCAACCTTTAATACATACTACTCCTTTGCCATATATTGGGGCCTATTTATATTTACAATATGGTATTTTAATTATTTCTGACTAAGATAATTAAGCTTAGCTCACGGTAGCAATTTATTTGATGGTGGTTGAGTCCCTCTTACAGTTTGAGTTACCATTTATTGGCTTATATACCTCTAGTCCCTCAACCAACAGGGACCGAGTGTCTAGACACCTTAGTAGGCAGGGAGAATGTAACAAAGCCAGCTCAGACTGTTGTAGTGATGCTCTTGAATTCTCACCACATTCACATATTTTTTGTAAGTTTTCAGCAAAAGTCAGAAAACAGATCCTAAGTATCATAAATCTCATTTCTACAAGACTCGATCATACCACCCAGGGCAACACAGCCATTATTATTGAGCCCTGAATGGTAGGGTATTGGCTTAGACCATGGATTCTGGAGTTGGATTGACAGGTTCAAGTCACACTCAATACTAATTAGTTGTAAGAAGAGCAAGTGACTAAGCTCTCTATGACACGGTTTTATCATCTGTAACATGGAGATAATAATAATCATATATCCCCAACAAGGCCATTCATAATTAAATATAAAGCTCTTGGAAATATACTAAACATTATATAAGTATTATTAAATACCTGGGATTCTTAAAGGCCATAATAAGCATTTAAATTTAAAAAATTATTATAGCAGCTATATGATTCCAGAATTCTCATGTTTCAGAGCACATTGTTTCCCATTATAAGGTGTTAGACATACAAGACCAGTCAGATGGTGGCAAATATTGAGAGGACAGTTCTTCATCCTTCCATACGGCCACTATCTAGAATCCATAGAGAGCACTAGCCATGCTCAGTAGGTATGTTAAGGGATTTTTGTCAGCCTTCATCCTGGGAGAAGACCGTGCTTTAACTTCAATGGGTGCTGCGCCTATGGAACCAGGGGATGAAGGTGACTTTGACTGATATGCCCAATCTTCTGGAAGCGCAGGGGATGCACTGAAATGATCTGTTTAGTGCATGATTTATAACAGAGAAGAAGCTGAGTCAATGCATTTGCAGGGTATGTAATTCAGTACTGGTATTAATGGAGAGGGCACTGCTTATTTAGGTCACAGTGGACTGTGCAGGATCTGACCCTGATAAAGAGCTACCAAAAGAAGTAAAATTTCAGAAGAAACTGAAGCAGACTCAACTGGATGACTGGAGAAGGGAATCTTTTAAGACTTTCCTACATGTACTAGTCAGATGGTAGAGGAATAAATGGCTTTAAGAAGCTTCATTCCTCAACTGGTCTACACGAAGCTGAAGGCATATATTATTTTATAATGAATCATTACAGAGGTAGAAATTATGTCAAGATCACTTCATCCAATCTCTTTGCCATACAGATAAAGAAACTGAGATCTTGCAAACGTGAGACTCACCAAAGTCTTAGGACCTGTGATGGACAGAGGGAGGGCCGGATGCTGGGTTGCAGATTCCCAGCCCCGTGTTCTGCCCCCTGTCATCCTGCCTGTCCTCAGGTGGGGGTCAGAGCTCTCACAACAACATGTGGCCACAGAGTGAGAGAGGCCTGTTAGCCTGAGATGCAGGTGTCTCTTGAGAAAATTGTGAGCCCTGTGGTGACAGAGCAAACAAAGAGACACCAGGAAGGAAAAGGAAAGGCAGCACCAAATATATGGCAGCTCCCCTTACAGGGTCCTCAGAGATGCAGGAATACTCAGGGGTTGGAAGAGCTTCCTCCTCTACCTAATGGAAGCTGGGGCAGAGCAGGACTTAACCACAGAGATGCTTGTGCCCCCCCATCCCTAGTGGTATTTGTATGGAAAGAATGGTTGGTTTGTATTTTTCATAAAATTAAAAACCTTATCTGATAAAATTTACTCTGGAGTCAGGCTGTTTTCTTTTTGACCCACATTTTCTAGTAAAGTAGTTGCCCCATTTACCTGAACTTCTGAAATTTAGGGTGCAATTCTGGAGGAAGACGCATGCCTACCGTGAATCTACAATCCCCAGAAAGGATATCGTGAGGGAATTTGAGCCTGTGACACTTTAGTGGTTTTTTATTTTATGTGGTGTATAAATTCTTTGTGCTCAGACACTCAAACAAATTCTTTGGTTTCCTCCCAAGGTACTTGGGAAGCTCTATAAATGCTCACTTACAGATTATAATACTTCTGTGGTTGTATGAGGCTGACACATTTGATCAGCGCTGGCTCTTTATCGATAATGAGTGACTTCATGGGTTACGCAGAATGACAATATGGTCTATAATCCATATTTTGTAAATGGCAGAGCTGAAGCCCAGACAGGGAAATGACACAAGGTTCCACAAATCAATACCAGGGCCCGCAAACAGAGTTTAGCTCCTTTGACTCCTTGTCCAAGTCTTTATTTTGCCACCTTACCTCTCTAAAACTCTTGTCAAGTGCAACTTGCAAATAAAAAGCCTTCACCAAGAATGCTCTGTGACAGTGAAGAAAGTTCTGTCTTTACAACCTAAATTTGTGTTACAGAAGCTGTCAATACAAAGGGAAATTGCAAAACAGTCGCGGGAGACTGGATCAAAACTATTGCAGTTTTAAGAGTCAAGCAAAAATGATGTCCACATCTTTCCCAAACTTGTTTTTAAGTATGAGGATGTTAAAGACGGAATGTATTTACGAACCCCGCAGCCTGTGAAACAATTGTTGAGTTACGGCACAAGCATGCCCCTTGTTGATTACTTCAGTCAGAATATATGGCTTAGGTGACAGGGGCAATGCCAGTATTAAATTTTGTTTTATGTTGTAATTTTTACCTGTTTGGGATCTGAATTGTGATGAGAAGTATTTCATTCCTCTGATTTATAGTGTTGGGAACAAGGATTAATGGTGAGCAACTTTAATTTAGCTCTCCCCACAACTTTCAGGAGATAAAGGGCTGTGAAAAGACACTGCGGTATGTCCCAGGATTGCTTCCAGAGTTGTTTTGAGCAGACAACTAATGAGAAGCGTTTTCTTTTCTTTTTCCCCCACAAAAAACAATTTTTGTTACAGAAAGGAAAGCAACTATACACAGTGAAAGTGAAGAAGGAAGCCCTACAAGGTGAAAATACGTTCCAGAGACAGGAACAGGCCAGTCTCCATGAGTGGAGAAATACCTGTGTCAGCTTTTAAACCACAGCAACATCAGACAAGGGCGGGCTCCTGGTTTCTGCATAAGACGCTGTGTTTTTATTAAAAGGTTAGTGTACAGTGTATTTTATTTTATTATTTTATTTGATAAGAAACATCAAAAGCAGTTGCAGGGCTAGGAAGTGGGTCCTCTAGAAATGAGAAGGCATTCTGCTGGATGTCTTTCTAAAGTGTTTCCTCCAGAGTCATTTGCCTCATTAACGATGATTTTTGTCTCCAAAGTCTTTCTTTGATTTTATAAAGTGTCGTTATTTCTTGTTCTGTTATGAATGACAAATGCTCTGAGTCCTTCAATAAGCCAACCACACGTTTACCATATCGCCTATAGACACTTTTTGCAGTGTGAACATCATCTTCATCTTCAGTTACCGTGATGACCTTTATTCAGAACCATTTGGCTATTTCACCATAGATCAATGAATACACAACTGGAGCCTCATTATCAATATTATAAGTGTCTTTGATATCCACTTTGTCCAGTTTACTGATGGTCTCTCAAGGTATATTTTTTGTATATCTAAGGAGGTCAAACTTTTTTTCTCTTGTGATATACATAATCCTTCAATGCCATCAATTTGTTCATCATTACCACTGAAACTAGTCTCAGGCCGGAGGTACAGAGAAGCGTTTTTCTTCATCTGATATCTATTTGGCAAGATTCTCCTTGGGTGAGGAAGGGGTAGGGGTGAAAGTAGGTGGGGAAAGAGAGGTCGGGAAACTGTATAAACATTGTTGTGCTTTTTCACTACAGAGGAAAGCAGCTGGTTTCTTCATCCGTAGCCAGGATTCTTGCCAAATGAGAAGAGGGGGACCAGGTGGCCCATGGCAGTTTCAATGCAGTCAGCTCCTACAAGACAAGGCGCTCTGCAGAACCTACCTATATGCCCAAAACATAGCTCCGAAATATCAATGTGCTCCCCCAGCTACCTGAGACTGTGCTCATTCTTTCATCGAGGAAGAGACTCCTTAGCTACATTTTGCATTTCAAGCCATTTTGGGATAGGCGGCGAGGACACGTTCCCAGCAGCTGAGGATGTCCGAGCTGGAAGAGTACTTGGTGATTATTTACTCTAGAAGTAAATAATCTTTCTTTCAGGTGAGGAAACTGAGGCCCACTTTACTAACAAGTAACTCAATGAGAAGGAACTATTTCTATGTCATGGAAGCATGCAGAGAAAAAAAAAAAAAAAAACCCACTGTCAAAACGCACAGCCAACTAACTCTATATAAATATGCTAGGCACGGGAGCCACCAGGCCCTCCAGCCTAACAGCGCTTGTCATCTGGCCGTTCGCTCGTTTATCCCGGGATGCTGCGCGCAGGCGCGGTGCCCGGCACTGAGCCGGGGTGTGTTTCCCGCGCTCAGAGAGCGCTGACATTCTCCTGGAGAGACATGCAGCAGATAGGCAGACAAACAGTGACAATCTGTGCACAATCAATGCACTAGAGGAGACACTTTTTGCTTCAGTCACAGCATTTACCATAATAAATTCCAACTGAGATGATACGGTGGGGTGGGAGACGGCGACAACGAACTTTACGTAAGGGGGCAAGAAGGACTTCTCGGAGGCGGTGACATTTACACGGAGACCTGAGTGATGGGAAAGAGCTGGCCGTTCCGTGCAGAGGCCCTCCAGGAGGAAACAGCCGAGGTCTTTAAGGAACTGAAAATGCCAATGTGGACAGAACTTGGTGAGCAAGAGGCAGCCGGGGGCTGGGTACAGAGCTTAGACTTTAACAATAAATACACAGGAGAGTCCTTGCAGTGGAGCATGGGATCGAGTGACACTTTAAGCTCACTTTTGTTTCTTGTGGATTTGGGATGGCAGGGTAGCTGGGTGGCATGCGAGAAAGTGGAGTGACAAGGGCTACATCGGTCAAGCCAAGAGGTGATGATGGTAGCAATGGCCGTGGAGAGAAGGGCTGGATCGGAGGCAGGTTTGGCGATGACATGCTTGGCATCAGGGTTCTCACCAAGGCCTAAAGGTGAGAGGGCTGGGGAGGGGGAAACCAAGGCTGACTCCTGGTTTTCTGTCCCGAGTATCTGATCACTAATGAAGAGTAATCCGTGATGAGTAGCTTTATTTGAGGTTCATAAGATTAAAATATCTACCAAATATTATTTGAGTGAATAAAATTAGTTATAGTACCTCTATTAGGGTCTAACTTAAAGTTAGGAAACAAGTAAGATATAGGTAAGACTCTGGTCTATTAATTTGTTTCTAAATTTTTAATTTATATATAGCCTGAGTGTCTGGCTTTCTTTTCTTTGAATACTATATATTTGTGTTCTATCATTTGATTGAAAGTTGGGTAAGAATTTTTTTCCACCTACGTGGTCCTTCATTACTAGACTTCTGTCACATTGAAACAGCAATAATTTGACATGGCCAAGAAAGCAGGAAGTTAACTCAGAAATGTGTATCATTCTGACTGCTATAAGTCTGGTTTGACAGTAAAGCGTATGCCTTTAAAAGAAAGTGCTATCTTGTTCTTGCTTTGAGACTTCTGGAAGAATTGCACAATCTAAGTACAAATGTCTCATTAATCATCACAATATTTCAGTGAGGAAGACAGGTACAGTTTTTTGTTTGTTTGTTTGTTTTGACAATATTCTTGGCAAAGTAGATTATATAACGACCTCATTATAATTTCATAAAATAAATATTAGGCTAATGTATATACACATATCTTTAATTTTGAACAACCAATAATACTTTATGAAGGTAAACCAAATGTTTACCTTCATCATAATCTCAAGCGATGCTAGAGACCCAATTTATTTGGCTTTATAATATATTGGAAGAGAGAAACACTGTGAAGAGTATATAAACAGACACATAAGCCATCAGAGAGATTCGATAACCTGCTTAATTATGACAGCCTGGGACCCAGCTTGACAGAAGAAAAGATTGGTCCTATGTAACTCACTATATAAACAATCCACAGATAAAATGTTAGTTGAATGAAAACATTCTTTAGTAATATTTGTCAATAGCATCCAATTTGTTAGGTGAAGGAATATAGAATATTTTTAATATGAACACTGATTTAGTTTGCAAAATATGCATTTATATTTCATTCTGATTTTAATTTATGAGTGTTTTTACTTGACAGACTCATTTTTGAAGAACATATTTATATTGTTAAGTCACATTTTAGGATGTAAAATAAAATAATTAAAAAAGAGAAAATTCACTAATGTTCTGCGGAAATATATTGATCAAAATTCTAAATGTAACTAAAATATGAAGACCACATAAAAATGTGACATGTTTCATATCTATTAAACTAAACTGTATGAAATTAGGTAGACAATCTAGAGCGTAGTTTAACTTTTAATAACACACTTTCAGATTTCAATAGAAGATGACAGTGTAGGAATTCAGAAATCAGATATATCACAGACCAGACACATTTGATACCTTAAAATGATTTTTTTCTGTTTTAGTAATAAAACTGCTACCAGATTTATTCTAGGAAAATATCTGCTTCTTCATTTCAAACACCAAATAGGAAGCATCTGTTATTAAGGCAAGCATTCATTTCTATAATAAAACACATTGTGTGCCACTTTTGAGCATTATACAGTTTAAAACACTTAGTATAATAAAATGTGTCCTAAAGGAAAAAAGAAACCATAAATAGTGTCAAGTTTAAGTGTAATAATTACAGAAGCTAGGTTAAAGTTTCCCAGAAACTATACAGTTTTAGATATATTTATATACCTAATCACTGTGTAATGTCCATATAATATTGATGTAATTACACAAATTCCTATCCCTTATAAGCCAGAAAGAGCTTGTATTCCAATAAAATACCATTTGTCATTTAATTTACCAGTGTTCTTCCTAACTAAAGCAATAAGCAATTCTCAGGACCTTACAAAAGACCATCAAACAAAAAAATACTTAAAAATGTGTCATTCCCTCAGTTAAAATACATGTATTAATATTAAGCACTATAGACTGATTGAGCAACTACTATGTGTCAGCAGTTAGGATGCAATGGTCAACAAAACAGAGATGACAGACCGGTAGGGATGAAGGACATCACACAAATAATTGTGAATAACCTAGTTATTAGTAACAAATAAGCAAAACCCAATGAAGGGATGGCACCAAGTGCCACTGAGAATATAAAGTGACACTTAGCCTACTCTGGGTCACATTAGGTTTCTCTGAATAAGGACACACAGTGGAAGTGAAAACAGAGGTAGGTAGGTAGGTAGGGGTCACCAGCTCACAGAGAGCCTTAGGTGTGCCAAGAAGGAATGTGGGCTTTAACTTGTAAGCAAGCAAGAATCACTAAAGCATTTTAAGTAGGGGAATACATGCTCCTGCTCACAGCTTAGATCATTCCAGTTCGGGGTATAGGTCTGATTGGAAGGACATTACACTAAAGGCAGGAACCAGGGAAGTGGGTAGAAATGGGAATGGTATAGGGGAAGGTGGGGGGCACTAGGGCTGACTCACAGGTTCCAGTCTTGGGTGTCTGGGCAGAAAGAGATGCCACCAATCAAATTGGGGAAATGAGAAGAAGATCAGATGTGATGTGGGGTGTGGTAGAGTCAGGGGTGGTGAAAGAAAAGGAGAAGATGAAGAGTTTGGTGCTAGAGGAGTTGAATTTGAGGCGCCTGCTCCACCACTGGATTACAAAGGTCACGATGCAGGAAGAGATGGAGCTGCAGCTCTGGTAGAAATACAGAGTTGGAGTTATGCGTAGAGACATGACGGTAGAAACTCTAGACTGTGCTTCATTTACAAGTTCAACTGCCCTGCAGTTACCCTGTGGCACCCTTGTGTGGGGCTGGGCATTTTGCAATCATGAGACAATCAGGGTTTGGGGGAATCTGGTTCTTCCCCTAGAAAGCTTACTTAATGGCAACACTTTCCTGGAAAGCCCTAAAACTGTGAAGGTCACAGGGATGACACAGTCTATCAGGAAGGTCGTGGGTAGCTTTCCCATGGACCACTGATGCAAACCGTGCAGCAGCTCCTTCCTGATCTGTGTCATGACTAAGTTCATAGGGCTGAGTGACAGCAAAAATTCCAACAGCAAGGGAAGCATGCAATCCCCAGTCGGCCAAAAAGTTATCCCATCTCCCTTGGCCATAGCAATTGATTCTGGCATGGGCGCATGACCAGGCTAATGAAATGCAATCCTAAATTTGGCTCTAATTATTGGGAAAGAGAAATTGTCTTCCTGATGGTGTTGCTAAGCTACCTGAGAATGAAGCCAACACCAAGGAAAATATACCTAAACAATAGAAAAAGAGACTAAATATTCACGACATTGTTTGTGTCTCTTCATTCAGCCAAGCCTGAAGCAATATCATCCCTGCACTTTTTTGTTACGTTAGCCAGTAAGTTCTCTTTTCTTGTTTAAGGCAATTTGAATTATGTCTCTGCCACTAGTGACTAAAGTACTCCTAAAAATTCAGAAGGAAATTCTGTGCTCTAAATCTAAACCTTTGGATCAGGTACAAGGGTAAGACCAATTCAATCATGAGGTCTGACATCCAGGAACAGGGCCAAGCTTTAAGGCAGCCACCCATGCACTAACTAGGTGACCAGTGGCCAACACAAGAAAGCCCCGGGTGCTGCAGTCACCTTCATAGCAATTGCTTCTGAACTGCCTGCTCCGTTCCCTCACTGGCTCTTACTTCCTGACTAACATTGTCCTCTCCGCGTCTTAGCCAGAAGTCTTAACTCCCATTTCCAGCTCAACTCTTACCCATAGACTTGACAACTGTATTTGGCTGGCTCTTCTCTCCTCAACTCCTGAACAATTCTCCATCCACCCCAGAAGCAAACTTTAGTCCTTGCCCACCTGGCCCAGGTGAGGGCTTGCTAAGCCTGGATGAACACACTGTGTACACAGAAGGCCAAAACCAGCAAGCAAAATTCAGTTGTTAAATCCGCTAAATATTAGAGTGAAAAGCTGGGAGAAAATTTGGAACTCTGCAGAGAACAAAAGCGAGTACACAGACGACGTGCACGGGTTCTGGGCAATAGGCACAGAGTGGAAATGTTCATGGGTTTTATTGGACACTGGTTCCATGGTGCTAGGGGGACCACACAGTCTAAAGGTGCCAGGTAAGTTGTGAACACAAGGCTATAGCGTGACTTTTTTTTTTTTTTTTTACAGTTATGACTGGGCGCACACATACAGAGTCCTTTGTTCCTTCATATTGCTGGAACATCCATATGTCCAGGACTTGACCACATTTCACCATCTGTACCTTGGTCCTAGTGAGCAACATTTGTCTCCTGGATTAATGCATTTAATCCAGGGAAGCTTAACTGGCCTCCTTCTTCCTACACTTGTTCTCTAACAATCTGTTCTCAACACAGCAGCCAGAGGGATCCTGCAAAAATGTAAGTCAGACCATGTTACTCCTATGTTCAAACCCTGGACCGTCTCCCCTGTCACTCAGAGTAAAAGCCAAAGTCCTTACAATGGCCTACAGGTCTCAAGGATTTGGCCTCATGACCATGCTGACGCTGGCCTCCTTGTTCTTTATAGCACAGGCCAGACACCTGCCCTCCACCCCCTTGCTGGGCCTCCTCAGTGGAGCACCTGTCTGGTGCACCCTTCCTCTCTTCAGGTCTTTGCATAAACGTCACCTGCTCAGCAGTTAGCCCTGACCACTCTAGTTACCTGAGCTACTCCCAGCCCTACTCCCCATCGCCCTGCCCTGATGGATCTTTTAGCAATTATTGCTTTCAGATATGCTCCATAATACACAGCTGTGTGGGCATTTTGTTTATTGTCTGCCTCCATGTACCTGAATCTGAGCTCCATAAGCAAAGGATTTTGAGTGTTTGTTTACTGCCATATCCCCAGCGCCAAGACCATGTCCAACATATTGTAGGTACTCGATAAATATTTGCCAAGTGAATAAATTAATGTTAAAAGCAAAATAATACTTTAAAGCATGGGTAAATGGGACAGCTGCTTCAACAAAAATGATGACCATAGGTCAGGTCATTCAGATGACCTACCAAATGTGATTCATTTTCAAGTATAAATACACAAACATGTCCGGTATGCTCAGGAATTTCAGTTTTCATTTTAAGAATTGTATATGAGCCACTGTGGGCAACAGTCTGTCATACAAATGAGATAGGTTGTAGAAAATCCTTATCTGAGCCATTTTAAAAATGGGTTTTTAAATGAATATTTAAATATTAATATGGAATATGAATATTTGAAATTCTTTTTCATAAAACTGAGTTAATTGTAAGGCTGGCATAGTTTTCAAAACCTTTTGCTAGCTAGGTTTACAAAGCACTACTACCAAAGCTCCAAACGTTTCATAAAGCACACTGGCCTAATTGATGGCCGTTTGTTTTTGTTCATTTATTTTCTTTTGTTTAAAGTTCTGGAAGATAGCTAGGTGATTCATTCAGTCAAAAATCTGATTATTCTCAGGATTTCAATGGCTTTCCCTTCTCCCTAAAGCATGTCTTACATCATTAGTGAAAAAAAATTTAATATCTTTAATTTAATATCTTTAACAATGAAATTAAAGTATCAATAGAAATTCCAGCTAAATGTCATCTTGTCTTCCCTTACACTCAAAGGAATGTATATTACCTGTTTCTCCAGCAAATGACTGGAAGTCTGTCTCCTGCTTATTTCTATTTGTATCCTATTTACTGGGATTGTGGCTTGACATATGTCCTTAGCGATTAAAGTAAATTTTGGATTTTTTTAACTCAATAGATTAATGTTCTGAGCTTCTTAATTTTGAAAGGAAAACCTTTTCAAATTATCCTCTTTTATGGCAATGTCAGACAAAAAGATAAGTAAACAATGAAATAAAAATAAAACCCAGAAAAAAACAAAATAATACTCCTTTACCTTAAGGAACACATGTGATGGTAATACGTCCAAATGTTGCAAACAGTTGGAACCATTCTTCTATACAACCAATAACCAGATAACCTAATTAAGTGACATTTGTCATTGAGCAATGGAGAAGACAGGGTGACAAGTTACTGAACTTCCTCAAACTCTTGAAAAACTTTTGTTTTTTCCGATTTTTACTGTAAATGCATTGTATTTCAGCTGCACAAATATTTAAAATGGCTTTTGTATGCTATCAAAAAGCTTAACCAACATTTACAATGTCATTTTTGTGGCCCTAGGAAGGGAGCAGAGCACTGCCCTCATCTTCTGGCCACAGATGCCAGCGGTTAGGAGATGAAGTGGGGATGCTGGGCCTTCCCCTGCCGTGGCCCCGCTCCTAACTCACACGCCTCATGGCCTTACCCTCCCATCCCTACCAAAACTTCCTCCTCCATCATCCAAACCCACAATTGCAATAAATGATTAATAGCAGCTTAAAGGGTTTCCCCTTTTTACAAGAATAGTTTCAGAATATCAACCAGCAGCAATTATTTAAAATTTTGGAATGTGAGGTATCAGTTAACAGGGAGGAAAAAATTAGTGTGTCTTTCACGACTTTTAGAACATTCCTGAAATCCAATCATAGAGCTTTCACCTAACCCTCCCTCCAATGACCTGGCTCAGGCCAGCTCATGCTTGACAGTGAACGACACAACACTTCCAGTGCCATTGATAAGCCTTTTGGGGCGAGTCTGACTACTGCTAAATTATATCTCAATGAAATTGCTTTCATTTCCACCAGTTGTTTCCCGCGTGCCCCTGGGAGCCCAGGGTCACCAGGCCCAGCAAGATCAGTTCATCCTGTGTCTGGTAATAGGTGCTGCTGGGTGCCTGTTTGAGACCCTTGGATTCCTGATCTCTTGCTGCCCTAAATATTGAGATCCTTTTGTCATTTTCCACTCTTGCTTTCTGCATCCTCATCTTGCTTCTGACAAATGATATCCCAGGCCCCTCTCCCACTCTGGGTGCGCAGGGAACAGTCCCAGGTCTGTGCAGCCTCCCTGCTCCAGTCCAGCCCAGCCCAGGCAAGCCTACTGCCATCTGTGGGACAGTGAAGGAGACAGGCAAAGAATTCAGGTTTGCTGGTCCATGCCTCAGTGAGCAGAATGTAAATGCCCTACATTTACAAAGGAAGAAAGAGGAAATATAAGAGAGTATCTTATGGGCCACATTTTTATACTAAAACTAATTAAAATTTTGCAAGAAGCAAAGAGATGATAGTTTTCAATACTCCTATCAGTAAGAAAGCATTGACTGTGTGCAAGACACTATGCTAAGTATTTTACTCGGGTCAAGTATTTTAACCCCTTCAAATTTATGAGATGAGGACCCTGAGACTCCGAGAGGTTCAGCCCACATTCCCACTTTTAGTGAGGAACAGAAATGAGATTTGAACACAAGTCTGACTCTACAGCCTACTTCTAAGTGACTGGTTCTTATGTTTGCTTGTTTTTTTAACCTCTCACCGACAAAAAGTTAAGTATTTGTGTTTCTAAAACATCACCTGAGATCTACCCACTACCCACGTTAAATACGTCATAAACCTCTATGAATGATGTAAAGAAATACATCCCAACTTGAACAACTTGGGTAACTGTTATGGGTTACATTGTGTCCATTTCTACCTGCCTTTCAAAAAAACAGGTATGTTGAACTCCTGACTCCCAGTTCCTCATGGTGTGACCTTATTTGCAGATGGAGTCAAGCAAGATGCGGTTGTCAGGTGGGTCCTGACCTAATACAACTGCTGTCCTCACAAAAAGAGGAGCTTTGGACCCAGAGGCTCCTGTGAGGGATGAGGGAGGACGCTGAGGTCTCCGAAGAGGCCCTGGGAGGAAGCCAGGTGACCATGGGAGGATGCTGCTCTAGCCAAGGAGCCTCTGGGACCAGCAGACACTGGAGGAGGCAGGGAGGACCCCCCACCTCAGGTTTCAGAGGAAGCACAGCCCTGCCCACCCCTTCGTCTTGGACTTCTGGCCTCTAGAACCAGGAGGCAGTAACTGTTGTTTTAAACCACCCAACCTGTGGCCCTTGGTCACAGCAGCCCTAGGAATCTAATACAATAACATGGGACTGACCAACGTGTCACATTAACAACCTGGTAAAGGGGAACGATGCTATGTATTGTGGTGAAGCTGATTGAGAGTAATTTGACAATTTAAACTGGTTAAAAGGAAACTGTCACAAAACAGAAAAACCTGCCGATAAAAGAAAATGATCCCTACCTATAGGGAATCTTGAGCCAAGAAACATCATGGTGCAATTCTATTCTATAGCTGGTCTCTATGATGTCTGCCTTTCTCTGTAACTCAATGCTACTGTTTTCTTAGATCCTCAGTTTTGCAGCAGGTAAATATTCCTGACTATTTCCTTGGCGTTGCCTTCCACTTGACCTTACGCTTCAGCCTGACACAGGGTGGGGTTGAAGAGTAGACCAAGGTAAGAGCAATGAGGTATGTGTTTGCCCTGAGAAGTAAGGAGACAAGAGCAGGCAAAAGGCCACCAGGCTCCCCTCTGACACCCACATTTCCAGTGCCTGACCCAGGCCCCTAGAGGCCAAGACTGTAACCCCCACCCCACCCGCTGCCCCTGCCTGCAGCTTCCTTCCTGCCAGATGGGGAGCACCTTGAAACTCTGTGACATGATCAGTATCATAAATAAATCATATACCATTTCTGCGTCTCCCCACAAAACATAAATGAGCATTAACACAGATTTCTAGAGCACCAAGGGAATCTGCAACACTTGCCTTTTCTCCTGTTTATGAAGCCCTGCCCACCTTGCCCATCCAGCCCTCTCCCCTCTTGCTTTCCTGTTCCTTTTCTTTCTCTCTTGATCTCTCTTGTCTGTGGCTTCCCTTCCTGTAAGTGTGTACAACTACAGGCAACGTCAAAATAGTTTCATTTTTAAATCCAGGTACATTACATGGAACAGTGATGATTGGTTATGTTTACATAGTATCTGATATATTTCTAGTTACACAGCAGTAGCAGATGCTGCTGGTCTACAACCAATTTGTCACGATGGGTTAATTACCATCCTAAGTTCATTTTGCTAGTATTCTCAATTACTGATATCAGGCTAATCTTTAATTTATGAAAAGTTAAAACCAGCTATGACATGAGTAGTCAACAATTATCTCTATAAAGTACTATAAGAGCTAATTTACAGGATTAAGACACTTGTGATAACACTTCATTTATTTGATTTCTTTTTTTTATCTCCCTGTACTCACCTATAAGCTACTTGACATGAGCTTTTTATTCATCAACACAGTTTCATCGACAAGCACGTGCCTAGTACATGGTAGGTCTCAAAACTTGCTCAGTTAATGAACAAATGCTATATAAGATGGAGAAGGAAATCATTCCGAATTAATTAGTGGGAAGAGTTATGCAGGACCGGACACCAGAAATACTGAAAGAATGACCTAGTGTCTGAGGCTAACAGTTTGTGCAATTATAGAAATAATGTTTAGATATTTGGAACGATCAATTCTAAATTAAGAAACTTTGGGTTACTCAAAAAATCAGGACATTTTATGGCTGTTTTTCCAGTCTGTAAGTCTAAGAAAGGGAAGTTGAAGATAAATTTGTATACATTACCCAGGTATTTCATGAGGGTCAGGGATTTCAAAACACCTACTTCATTAGTTTGACAACTAAATAACCAAGTCATCATTCTCTTTTCTAATGCAGCTGAAAATTTAATTAAAAATACAGTAAAATAGACTACTGCTTTGAGCTATTTAGTACCAACACATACAAAATGAAAACTTTATTCAGTCTCTAACATGTTAGATTATATTCTACTATGCAACAGGAACACAAACTTTCTAAAGGTGAATGTTACTTTTAAAGACAGATGTCCACAAGGAAAACCATTATGATTTTTACTACTGAATTAGTAAAAAAAATAAGTGAAAAATATTGAGGTTATAGCTATTTAGTTCTATATTGTAATTTTTATTTTTTCATATATTGTAATTTTTAAAAAATAAAAATTGATATTCTATGGTAATAGTTCACCATTATTAATAGAATTTTTTACAGTGTCAGTAAGTTCATATACTATTTCCCATTTCTGATTTTTTGCCTGTATGTTTTGGTAAAACTAAACCACAGCTTATATGTGCAGTATAAAGTCTACAGTTAGTGAAAAAGTTAATTTACATTTGAGGACAGAATATGCCATCTTTCTTTCCTGTTTGATCATGGATAATTGACATTTGCTAGTAGAACGCTGAGAAAGGGGAAGAGAGGGAGGGAGGAGGAAGGAGGAAGGGAGGGGGGAAGAGAGACAGAGAGACAGGGAAGGATGGGGAGAGCAGACATCAAGCTCTGTCAGTCAAGTACTATTGCAATTCTAGACAGTTCCAAAGAAAAATCACCGCTGTTTGCTATGTTAGCTTGACAGTCAGTGGGAGAACAAACCCAAGGTCATTTAAACCCTAACATTCTTGGGAGCAATTAACCTTAAATTTTCAATTTTTAGAAGATAATATGTATTGCTTCATTGGGTGTTGAATCAGGAAAAAAAATTATTGCTTTGTTCTTGTTGCCTTTCAGCAAAAAAGTGTGTTTTTTTTAAGAATCATTATTTTGTAACATTATCTTTTTAGTTATTTTTCTTCCACTGATATGTACATTTAAAAGAAGTTTTCTGTGTCATTTAAAGAATTGTATTAAAAGTCTGAACGTTGTGAGTAGATACCGTTCATTGAAAGCTTAATAAAAATTCAAAAGTATTAAGTAATACTTATTGCTAACACTATACCTTTTATATATTTCTGCTTGAGTTCTTCCTTAAGTACTGTTATCATGAAGCCTAAAAGTCAATGAACATGATTGACTAAATATGGGTTACAAGGAATGACAAATCTTAATGCAGTTATGACACTCCTAGTTCTTTAAATTAAAGCACTAAACTTCATTGAATCCCTAGGTCTTACCACTTTAAAATATTTTTTAAATAGCTAAATAATAGGTAGATAAATGCAATGAGTTTTTGGATGCCAAAGAATGTACACAGACTAGAGCAATAGGAATAGTTTTACATATTTGAAATATAGATATTTCTTATCATTGCTAGAGACAAATTATTTAGCAAGAAAAATTCACGTATTTATCAGTAGATATAATACTGTATCGCACACAAAACAGTGGAAGCTGGAGGTAGCCCAGGAGAAGAAAATAAATCATTCTGTGCAATTTGAGCTGCATAATCTGATTCAATGATCAGCCCCAGAGCAGAGCTGGAAGCCATCCTCTATCCAGTCACAGGCTGAGGATGATGCATGCTACGTAACATGGCCCTTTCGTGTAGCTGAGCCCTCGCTAAACAGGGCTATCTCCTTTAGAGATGTGATACAATTTAGTGTGGTTGTTAGTTCAATTCTGGGACTCTCCTGAGCCAAGACTATCAATCATGCCGAACTGTGGAATTATTCATACAGTTCCGTATTCTGGACTGCTGTTCACAAGAGACTGAAGAGATACGATCAAGCTCATTTAATTTAGACTTGAGGCTGGACGTGAACTTCACTCCCTGCGGAACAGTACTATTTATCTATTGAACCACCCAATTGCTTAGGTTTTGTTAAAGTGGTTTCTGATGGAAGATTCTTTTAGGATATTTTGAATTAAAGAGGAAAGGGTTATATTATGAAAATTCAGTAATCTATGTAGCAACAAGGGATTCCCAAGTTTGAATACTGAGCTGCTGAAAGGCAAAAAATTGGATATAAAAAGGTTCAAACTATTCACGACCTATAACAAAAGTGTACTCTGTAATTTTTTTAAGTTATATTTTTTCCTTTAGCACTGTTTGATAATGAGAGACCGGGTTAGCAACTAAATAAATGATTTCTTACAATGTACAGAGGGAAGAGCTGGTTTATTAGAAAATGAGTTTCCATCTATAATGACTGAACGAATCCTCACCCCTATGGTTCCAGGTTCAGCTACGTGGGAGCGATGGGCACTTTTGCTTAATGAGGGATCTCATTTCTGTGCTTGTGAAATGCACAGAGCATTTCTCTTCTAAGATTTACCAGCAGAAACTTGGAAAGCAGAGCAGACTTCTTGGAGGCTCAAGCAAAGCTGATGGGTTAAAGCCAGGAAATCTACGTTGGTTGCTAAGGGAAGCCCCATCTCCCTTGTAAGTGTCCCCTCACTGGGAAGACGAAAATAACAGCAACAATCTAAACAGACTTGCCTCTTTAAAAACCATCAGCTGACATGAATACTGAATTGTTATCTCTGGGATGTTTGCACCCCTGTAACTGATGAACTGGCTTAAAATAAAAAGAAATTAAAACACAAACAACTTATAGGGGACATACACACCATCGACTATCAATGTTACATAGAAGATTTAATTTCACTTGAAGAGGATAAAATCTTTCATATTTAGAGTAAAATTAAACATTCCATCTGTTTCAATTTGAATTTTTTTTCTTATATTAATCAAAAGCTGTATCGTAGCCCCCAGCTTTGCTCAGTTGTTTTCCCTCAGTGCTAGAATAAGTTTATTTTCACCAAGTGGTTTGTCTTGCTCGCTTGTGTGGGTTTTTCTTTTTAACTATTATCCCTTTCCACGCTGAAAGAACTTTCTGGGTGCTCATATTGAATGCTTTCCCATACATAATATTTTACAAGTTTAAAAAATCAGTTTGGATCGAATCCAGAAACAATTAGATATTTGTAGTATTTTTCCTTTAATTCATTTAAAAGGAACAAACATATTTGAAAGGATTAATATGTTTTAAATAATGAAACAAATTTTGAATAACAAACATATTTCCAATCCTAATATATTTTAATTTGGGGAAGAGGAGGCATGCAATTCACAGTACAAAGTATGATGTGTTTACTAATTTTAATAATTATTTTCCCACAATTGTATCTCATATTGGTAAAAGTTAATACATGGAAATAAAATGTTCAAAGAAAAAACAGAAATCAAAAATTTAACTTATAAAAACATGATTTTTTTCACAAGGATGAATAAGGCAATTTCTTAATTTTCAAAAAAATAACCATAAACAGTGTTTAAACACAGGTATAAAATACATAAAAATTGCAAAAGCAAAACTTCTATCAAGATCAAGGTTTTATGCTGCTTCTAATGCATTTATGTGTATTTGTTTTAACAAAACTTTACATGAATATGGTTGAGGCAAAGAAAAACAACGAAGTGGCATCCATGAGTTACTTGGGCCTGTCCATCCACCGTGGACCAGAGAGCACGACAGGGCACGGCGTAGGAGAGTAGAGTTCTTCCACTGTGCCACTGCAGCCCTGGCACACCTCAAGTGCTTTGGTCAAGGTGTTCTAGGGTCCTTCTATAATATGCTCTGCCCATTGTGATCTTTAAACACACTCACAAAAAAAAACCAAAAAAAAAATTGTGGAGAAAAATGTGAATGGTAAAAAAAATAAGCTTTTATCACGAAACTACAGTACTCCAATTTAAAAAACAGTATTTAAAATAAGATATTAACCAGCAAATGATAAAAAGCTGCCAAGACTGCTAAGGGAAAATCAAACTCTACAAGGCCAACATAAACCTTTCCAAGGGCACTGAGAGTCTTCTTAATATACAAGTGTAGAGTGATAGAATTAAAAAGATAGATGGAAATTTAAACACATATGAGGATTAGATTTGCTTTAATCTCCCTGGATATTTCTTGACAAGATGGAATAGGGTTGGTGGCTTGAGACAATTGAGGTTTCAGAAACATGCTATTCCGTGTATTTGGGGGTGGGAAGATGAGAGGCAAGGAGAAGGAACTCTTAAAATAATTAATATGAAAGGATGAAAGGAGTTCTACTTCTGCATATCTTTCGCCCTACTAATACAAATATAGTTTATATAAAATACAAAAACAAGCTGTTTTGAAGGCATCAGAGAGTAACCAAGGCATACAGAACCTGAGCAGCCAAAATCCCAGGGAGAAGGAAAATGCCTACATTTACCAATGATTTTTCTCCTGGAGATACATTCCAATTCTCTTCATAAGCCATAGAGGCTGAATAAAAACCAATGGCTTAGAACTTTCGTCAGTCTCATTGGGATGGGGAACAATATTGGAATTCAGGCTATCTTGGCAATTAGGACTTATGGCTCCAAGATCCTCAAGAAAAGGAAACCACAGAGGAGTGAGCCCAACATCTGAAGCAATTTCCTCTAGAGACATTTGCCACTTTCCAGCTCCGCATGCCCAGGAGAGAGGCCTAGAAACGATGCAGACAGCATTTGTTAAGAGACTAAAATTCTAAGCAGAACGTATTAATAAAACATTGTATTAGGTTACAGCCCTAATAAACACCCTCTGGTAAACACCCCAGTCTTTCAGGTCATTCTCCTTAAGAGCTAGACCCTAGGAGTAAGGGAAATTGGAAATACAACAAGCCTCACAAAACTTAAATCACAGCCTCAAACAACTGACTGCGGTTCTGTCTAGTGTAGAGATCTGCCCATATTCTATTTTCCACTCAACAGTATATATCATTTCTGGAGAAGTATCATCAAAGTTTTTAATATACAATTTCTTTCTTTTTTTCTTTTCTATTGATGTATAATATTTGTACATATTTATGGGGTATATATGATGCTTTGTTATATGCATAGAATGTGTAATGATCAAGTCTGGGTATTTAGGACATCTAGCACCTCTAGTATTTATCATTTCTATGTGTTGGGAACATTTCAAGTCCTTTCTTCTAGCTATTTTGAGATATACAATCCATTGTTGTTAATTATAGACACCCTACTCTGCTACTGAATATTAGGCTTATTCCTTCTATATGACTGTAAGTTTGTACCTATTAGCTACCTCTCTTCATTCCCCCTCTCCCCCCACACACACCACATCCAGTCCCTGGTATCTATCATTCTATTCTCTACCTCCATGAGACTAACGTTTTTAGCTCCCATATATGAATTGAGAACATATGAAATTTGTCTTTCTGTGCCTAATTTCACCCAACATAATGACCTCCAGTTCCACCTGTATTGCTGCAAATGACATGATTTAATTCTTTTTTATGACTTAATAAAATTCCATTGTTTATATTTACCACATTTTCTTTATCCATTCTTCTGTCAGACACTTAGGTTGATTCCATATCTCTGTTTGCTATTGTGAATAGTCTTGCAATTAACGTGGCAGTGCAGGTTTCCTTTCATGTACTAATTTCTTTACCGTTGGATAAAAACCCAGTAGTAGGATTGCTGGATCTTATGATAGTTCTATTTTCAGTTTTGTAAGAAATCTAAATACTGTTTTCCATAGTGGCTATATTAATTTACATTCCCACCAAGAGAATGAAAGAGTTTCCTTTTCTTCACTTCCTCACCAATATCTGTTGTTTTTTGTCTTTTAGTAATAGCCATTCTAACTGGGGTAAGATAATATCTTGTTGTGGTTTTGATTTGCATTGCCCTGATGATTAGTGATGTTGAGCATTTTTTTTTCGTATACATGTTAGCCATTTATATGTCTTCTTTTGAGAAATGTCTACATGTCTTTTGCCCACTTTTTAATGTGATTATTTGTTTTTTTACTGTTGAGTTGTTTGAGTTTCTTGTATATTCTAGATATTGGTCCTTTGTTGGATGAATAGTTTGCAAATATTTTCTCCCATTCAACAAATTGTCTCTTTACTTTGTTGATTGTTTCCTTGCTGTGCAGAAGCTTTATAGTTTTATATAGTCCTATTTAACTATTTTTATTGCCTGTGCTTTTGAGGTGTTGGCCATAAAATCTTTGCCTAGGCTAATGCCTTGAAGTGTTTTCTTCTAGTAGTTTTATACTTTTAGGCCTTACATTTAAATCTTTAATCTATCTTGAGTTAATTTCTGTATATGGTGAGAGATAGGGGTCCAATTTCATTCTTCTAAATATGAATGAAACATATCGAGTTTTCCCAGCACCATTTATTGAAGAGGGTGTCCTTTCCCCAGTGAATGTTCTTATAACCTTAGTTGAAAATCAGCTGGCTACAAACATGTGGCTTTATTTATGGGTTCTCTATTCTGTTCCATTGTTCTGTGCATCTGCTTTTAAACAAATACCATGCTGTTTTAGTTACTATAGCCTTGTAATATATTTTTAAGTCAGGTATAACTTTATTCTTTTTGCTTAGGAGTGCTTTTGGCTAATAGAGCTCTTTTAAAGTTCCATATAAATTTTAGGATTTTTTCTATTTCTGTGAAAAATAACATTAATATTTTGATAGGGATTGCATTGAATGATTGCTTTGGGCAATATGGTCATTTTAATGATATTAATTCTTCACATCCATGAGTATGGGATGTCTTTCCATTTGTTTTTGTCCTCTTCAATTTCTTTCATCAGTGTTTTATAGTTTTTGCTGTAGAGGCCTTTCACCTCTTTGGTTACATTTATTCCTAGATTCTTTTGGTAGCTATTGTAAATGGGATTGCCTTCTTGATTTCTTTCACAGTTAATTCATTATTGGTGTATGGAATTACTACTCATTTTTATATGTTGATTTTTTTATCCTGCAACTTTACTGAATTCATTTATCAAATCTAGGAGTTTTTTCTCAGAGTATTGCACTTTTTCTAGATACAAGATTATATCATCTGCAAAGAGGGCCAATTTGACTTCCTCTTTTCTAATTTGGGTGCTTTTTGTTTCTTTTCCTTGCCAGATTTCTCTGGCTAGGACTTTCAGTACTATGTTGAATAAGAGCAGTAAAAGTGGGCATCTTTGTTTTCTGCCAGTTCTTAAAGGAAAGACTTTCAGCTTTTCCCTATTCAATATGATTTTAGCTGTTGGTTTGTCATATATGGCAATTGAGGTATGTTTCTTCTCTGCCTAGTTTTTTGAGAGTTTTTTGGATGTTAAATTTTATCAAATGCTTTTTTTGCATCTATTGGGGTGATCACAGGGTTTTTGTTCTTTGATCTGTTGACTTGACATATCATGTTTATTGACTTGCCTATGTTAAACTATCCTTGTATCCCTGGCCTAAATCTCACTTGATCATGGTGAATGATCTTTTTGATGTGTTGTTGGATTCAGTTTGCCACTATTTTGTTGAGATATTTTGTGTCTATGTTCATCAAGGATATTGGTCTGTATTTTTCTTTTTTTGTTGCACCCTTGGCTGGTTTTTGTATTAGGGTAATGCTGGCCTTGTGGAATAAGTTAAAGAGAATTCCCTCCTGTTCAATTTGTTGCAATAGTTTGAGGAGAATTGTTGTTAGTTCTTTGTAAGTTTGGTAGAATTTTGCAGTAAAGCTATCCAGGTCTTGGCTTTTCTTTTTGGGAGGCTTTGTATTACTGATTCAATCTCATTATTTGTTATTGGTTTGTTTGGATTTTCTATTTCTTCCTATCTTCCTAATTTAATCTTGGTAGGTTGTATGTGTCCAGGAATTTATCCATTTCCTCTAGGTTTTCCAGTTTGTTGTTCATCATAGTTTCTGACAATCTTTTGTATTTCTGTGGTGTCAGTTGTAATGTCTACTTTTTCATTTCTGATTTTGTTTACTTGGCTTCTCTCTCTTTTTTCTTGGTTACTCTAGCCATCAGTTTATTTATTGATTTGGTTTGTGTTTTCAAAAAATCACCTTTTTGTTTCATTAATCACTTGTATTTTTTTTAGTCTCTATTTTCTTTAGTTCTGCTCTGATCTTTATTATACCTTTCCTTTACTAATTTTGGATTTGGTTTGTTTTTGCTTTTCTAATTCCTTGAGGTGTATTGTTAGGTCTTTGAAATCTTTCTACTTTTTAATGTAGAAGTTTATTGTTATAAATTTCCCTCATAGCAGTGCTTTTACTGTATTTCTTAGGTTTTGATATGTTGGGTGTCAATATTCATTTGTTTACAGAAATTTTTTTATTTTCTTCCTTAATTGCTTCCTTGACCCATTGGTCATTCAAGAGCACATTGTTTAATTTCCATATATTTGTACAGTTTCCCAAGTTCCTCTTGTTATTGATTTCTAGTTTTATTCCATGTGGTCTGAGAAGATACTTGGTATGATTTTGATTTTTTAAAATTTGTTGAAACTTGGTTTGTGTTCTAACGTATGGTCTATCCTGGAGAATAGTCTATGTGCTGGTGAGAAAAATGTATATTTTGTAGCTGCAGAATGAAATGTTCTGTAAATGTCTATTAGGTCCATTAAAGTGTAGTTTAAATCCAATGTTTATTTGTTAATGTTCTGTTTATGGGACCTGTCAAATGCTGAGAGTGTGGTGTTGAAGTCCCGAGATATTATTGCATTGGAGTCTATCTCTGTCTTTAGATCTAATAATATTTGCTTTATATATCTGAGTGCTCTGATGTTGGGTGTATTTATGTAAGAATTATTATTTCCTCTTGGTGAATTGATCCCTTTATCATTATATAATGACCCTCTTTGTCTATTTTTACTGTTTTTGACTTAAAGTTAGTTTTATCCTGTATAAGTATAGCTACTCTTGCTCACTTTTGGTTTCCATTTGCATGGATTATCTTTTCCCATCCCTTTACTTTCAGTCTAAATATGTCCTTTTGTAGGCAGCATAGAATAGGGTTATTTTTATGCATTTTTTAGCCTGTCTATATCTTTTAAGTGACATATTTAATTCTTTTACATTCAAGGTTATCATCAATATGTGAGGGCTTATTCCTGTCACCCTATTAATTGATTTCTGGTTGTTTTGTATGTTCATTGTTCCTTTCTAGCTTATTTATCATTGTGGTTTGGTGGTTTTCTGTAATGTTGATATCTGAGTTCTTGCTCTTCCATATTTGTGTGCTTACTCTATTAATCAGTTTCATACTTTTGTGTGTTTTCATGATGGTAGATAACATACTTTCACTTCCAGGTGTAGAACTCCTCTAAGCATTATTTGTAGGGCAGTCTAGTGGTGATGAATTCCCTTAGCTTTTGTTTGTCTGGAAAAGACATTATTTCTCCTTATAAAGGATAACTTTGCTTAGTATCCTTGGCAGTTTTTTTTTTCTTTCAGCATTTTGACTATATCATGCCATTCTCTCCCGACTTGTAAGGTTTCTGCTGAAAAATCTGCTCTTAGTCTGATGGAAGTTTCATTATAGTGACTAGACACCTTTCTCTTGCTGTTTTTAGAATTCTCTCTTTGTCTTTGACTTTTGCCAGTTTGACTATAATGTGCCATGGAGAAGACCTTTTTTAATTGTATCTATTTGGGAATCTCTGGGCTACCTGTACCTGGATTTCTAAATCTCTTTGTGGGCTTGGGAAGTTCTCAGTTATTATTTCATTAAATCCCTTCCATTTTCTCTTCACTTTCTGAGGCACTGAAAATTTGAATATTGGGTTGCTTTATGGTGTCCCATATGTCACATAGGATTTTGTTCATTCTTTTTAATTCTTTTTCTTTATTTCTGTCTGATTGGGTTATTTCAAAAGACCTGTCTTCAAGTTCTGTAATTCTTTTTTCTGCTTAATCTACTCTATTGTTGAAGCTTTCAAATGTATTTTTATTTCATTCAATGAATTCCTCAGGTCCAGAATTTCTGTTTGGTTCTCTTTTATAATGATAGATATCATTACAAAATGAATATCTTTGTTGAATTTCTCATGCCGATAATGAATTGTTTTCCTGATTTCTCTGTATTATTTATCTATATTCTCTCATATTTCCCTAAGCTTCTCTAAAATCATTATTTTGAATTCTATTTTGGGAATATCATAAATTTTTTCATTGGAATCTGTTGCTAGAGAATTATTGTTTTCCTCTGGATGTGTCATATTTCCTTGCTTTTTCATGTTTCTTGTGTCCTTACATTAATAATTGTGAATCTGATATAAGTCACTTCTTTCAATTTTTTGAATTTGCTCCAAAAGGGCAGATTTTTTCCTGAAGATGTATCTACGGTGTTGGCAGGATAGAGTATTGTGGCTTTCATTCTGGGTGCATGCAGTAGGGTTGTCTCCATATGATTTCTTCATCTGTAAACAATTTCAGTGGTATCAGGGATTCCCCTTGTGGCATAGAGGGTCATTGTTAGTGGAGGTTGTGGTGAAATTTTACTGGGGATGAGTTCATCAGGTGGGTCAGTCCTCAGGCCATAGTGGTGGTGGAGACAAGCTGAGCATGCCTGTCTTTGGGCCCCAGGGCATTGTACACTGACACTAGTGTTAGTAGCTCCAGGCAGGCTGACTCTTGGGCCTCCAGGCTGCTTGCTCAGATGCCAGAAATAGCAGTAGTGGGCTGGGATGATGGGCTGACCCTCAGGCCTTTGGGCACCAGGCATGGTATGGGCCATGGCAGTAGCAGTGGCAGGATACTCTCAAGCAATCTGCGCTGGTATCGGCAGTGGTTCCAACAGCCTGGGCAGGCCAGTCCCCCTTGTCCACAGGTGGCACATGCAGAGGGTGCCAGCTCTGCTGGTAGTGGCAAATTAGGAGGGCTCATCCTCAGGCCCCCAAGAGAAGTTTTTAGGTACCAACAGTGATGGATGAGGCCAGGAAATTTCTAGGTGCCTAGACAGCATACATGGGCACTGAGGGCTGGCACTGGGCTGGATGGGTCTTCCCTCAAGTCCCCTAGTGATGTGTGCAGGCATTCGCTATGGGAGGCAGGGGAAGAGCGATCCTCAGGCCATTGGTGGAATGCTCAGGTAGGGGTGGCAGGGGCTGCACTGTGGCCCTGCTGCTGGGGAGGGCAAGGTTGCTTTCAGTGGCTGCAGCTATGGGCTGGCAGCTGGGGAGTGCAAACTTGGGCCCTAGGTGGTGGCTCTGGGAGGTATAGCCTGTTCTTAGGGTGCTTCTAAATGCACAGCTTCTCTGTTGCTAGGGGCAGCAGGGTCACTGCCAATGGCTCATGCGTTGGCTCTGGTGGCAGCAGCCAGCAGCGGCAGCAGTTGCAGGCAAGGGCTTCAGGCATGTGATGCAGGGGTTATTGGAGCCCAGGGCAGGATGCATTCTTGATGGGGATTGGGCTCTCAAAATGGTACCTGGATGTAGCTGCTTAGGACTTGGGGCGTGTGGGGGATCCAGCATGAGCTCCCTTTCTGGAGCAAGGCTGTTTGTTGTGTGGTCTCCAGGCTGCTCCCTACGTTAATCTCAGGGCTCATGAGGGTCTAGAGGCTCTTGCTTGGCTCGAATTGCAGGAGTCCACAGTAGGAATGTGGACTACTGGGGGTCTCTCACTTTCCCTTTCCCCACATTGGGGTGCTTCTCTGGGCTCCCAGCCAACTTTGGCAGAGCAGGCTGCCTCACTTCCCTCTCCTCTCTTGCCTTAGGTGTTTTCTGTCACTTTTCTGTTGAATTCTCTCTTAGATGATGTGTTTAAAGTGTGATTATCTACTTGCTACTTTGGTGGTTCTTTTTGAAGAAGGTGAGCACCAGATGCCTCTAGTCGGCCCTCTTGAAGGCCCTCTACACACAATGTCTTGCGCTCAATCAATGTTACCAATCATATGTTACCATTAACCAAGACCAAATAACTGAAAGCCAAGAATAAAAGCAGACAATTAAAAGTGATTGAGGGTGAATTAGATATTATTATGAGGTATAGACTCTAATTATAATGAATATGTTCAAATAGAGGGAAATGGAAAGAATTCCATCCAGTTCCAAAGAACTGGAACATATAAAAAAATCAAATGGAAATTCTAGAACAGAAAAACACTATATTTCGGAATTAGGAATTCAATAACTAGGCTTAGGAACTGATTAGCCACACTGAAGAAATGATGGACAGATTGGAAGCCAGGTCAGTACAAAATACCCAGATAAACAGAGAGAAAAAAATAGCATGAAAAGAAAAGAAAGGAGAGCAGGAGACACATGAAACAGTAAAACGGTATAATAAACTTTGCAATTTGAGTCTCTGAAGAAGAGAGATCAAGGATGAGTAGTCATATTGAAAGCAACAGTGGCCAATAACTTTCCCAAACAATATAATCCTCCCTCCCCGGGTTTTTTTTCAATATATGGGGAGAATTGATCTATTCTCCCCTTGATTTAAGAAAACTGCCTAGGATTTGATCATGTTAAAGAAACTGTAATTTCAAAGTTCCATAGGGATTTTGTGTGTGTGTGTGTGTGTGTGTGTGTGTGTGTTAAAGTTTGGACAGGAGTTTTGGACTATTTGTTTAACAAAACTTCAATTTTCATTGTGCAATGGTGGCCCAGATTCTAGTATGAGGTAAGGGTTATCTCACGTGTTTGACATGAAAAGAATGGCAGCTTGGGCTTTGAATCTGGCAGCTAGAGAGAGGGTGAGGAAAGGGTTTAAAGTGCTCAGAGGGAGCTGAGGACCAGTGAGCAAGGCTTAAAGGAGACAATGTGGGTAAAGAAAAAAAAAACCCCAAAGCTCATCATGTCAGGTAAATGCAAGAGAATTTTTATGGCATTGGTGTTTAGAATTTAATTTTACTCTGATTCAGTTTCCTTTTGCTGTGATGAGCTATACTGTTCATGTATTTCCCCAAACCCTCAGTAAAAGTACATAACACAGAACCTTGTGTTCCTGGTACTTGGGGACGAAAGAATACTGGGCACATATGGCACACACGGAAGGGGACATCAGATGCAGGATGCAAGATACAAAGGAAAGACTGAGAATCTGACAGAACAGGAAGTCATCAAAAGTGAGCCAGAAGAAATTAAATAACCCCATAGGAATCCTTGGGGCTACTGGAGAGAGGAAAAAGGAAAACAAGCCACTAAATTTCTCACAGTCCATGGGATGAGGGCTTGAGCTTCTCTACTTTAATGTTAAGGAAGAGGATGACCCCAAAAGGCCGGAAGACAGGGGAACACCAGGTGGAAGATACTGGATTACGAGTATGCACAGTCTCACATCCAGGAAGGAAAACACGTTGCCTACATTCATTAAGGATGTGTACATTTGTCTGTGTAATTTAAAAATGAATTCTGAGTTTATTATATCCTGTATAATGAAACATTCATTATATCCTGTGTTATAGTTTCTAATAATCTAGTAAAAACTTAGTTCTTTTAGATTGTGAATGTGCAATGTATGGCAACGTGACAAATGACTGTTGTTTTCATCATATTCCTTCATAACATTTCAAAAAAAAAAGGAAGAACCCACAAAAGCAAACCCGAGGCAGAAAGAGAAACTGTCACTTGCTTCTGCGGCTGCTGAGAAATAAGGCCAGTTGAGAGCACAGCGACTAGTCCAGGCGGGGAGCAGAGCAGGGAGGAGCTCGAGATGGGACTTTTGTGTCTTGTGAAAAACAAATCCCTTTCTGACACTGTCTGATTCATAGAGAAGCATTCCTCTTATCCTGTTTGCTTTCTTCTGGACTCAAATAAGGAGAGAGGCACACACACAGAGACAGAGACAGACAGAGACAGGGAGACAGACAGAGAGAGGGAGAGAGAACATAGAGAACCATCCACTATTGACAGCCAGATACAGAAAATGGGAATCAGAGAACCAATGAGAAGGGGTTTATCAAATCCCTGCCATGCCTAGAACAAAGCAGGGGCTACTAAGTTTGAGTTCTCTCTAATTCTTTTCTTCTAAACCTGCCTGTTTCTAATTTGTTGTATGACCGTGGGCATATTAGGATACTTCTCTGGACTTTAGCACAAATATCTGTAAAATGAGATATTTGAAAAATTTGCTCTTGATGTTTTTTTACAACTGTACTATTCCATAGCTCCAGATCCAAGGTCCAGAACAAATATAGAAAACTAACATAAGGACTATTTATATTCAATGAGAATTAGCAACAAACTTAAATTATAGGTTTGGTTTAGTTTCATTTGAGAAAAAACTTTGACATTCCAGTTTTGATTTGCTTCAATAATTTCAGAAAATATAATTACCAGTATGAACTAATTTATTGCATGGTTCTTAATTTAAGAAAAAGACTGACAGCAAGCACTAAATAAATTTTGCAAATTAACAACTTAAATGTAATTATGAATTTAAAATATTGCTTAAATAGAAGTAAAATAAAATCGTAGCACAAAATAAAGTGTCCAATAATATAACAGATAAGAAAACATGCATTTCCAGTCCATATTAAAATTATCTAAATGAAAATAACTCCCCACCCTGAAAATGTGTGACTGCTTATCATACCAACAATTACTACAGGAAACCATACTTCCAAGTCAGTTAAATGGTTTGATAAATGGTGTGGAGTGATAGATACAGACACAGATACAGATATAGGTAGATACAGATAAAATATGGGAGATGAAAAAGAAATGAAAAAGGAATAAAGAGAACAAAGCATGAGAGGAAAGGAGGAAAGATATAAAAAAATAACAGAGAAAGGAGGAAAAAAAGATATGAAAGATTAGAAGAAAGAAGAAATATTAGAGAGGAGCAAGAAAAATAAGGAATAAAGAAAAAACACCAAAAGGAAAAATGATTAGTTGACTATCTTTCTCCCTCCCTTCCACTAACCTTTGAGTCTCCATCAGAGTTGGCTCCGGGCCCAAATGAGGTATTTGGTATAAATGGTTGCAAATAAACACCAAAGCACTAAACAAGCGAGTGGTATTATTGTTTTATACTTTTCTCAAATTTTAACTTCCTAGATTTAAAGTTGTGGTCCAGCTGAGACAACAGAAAATATTACTAAACATGTAATACTATTGTTATAGGGATGCTACTACGTTGCACTACTTTGATTAAGCTAGGGTTAGTAAACAACACGTGTAAGCCCTGATGTCTCTGGCCCATTTGTAACTTGGGGAAAAGACATGCTTTCTCAGAATGGAAAATGGTTTGGGGAGTGGACTCTAGGTCAGTGATATATCGAAGGGGATCATCTTTCAGACTTGGTCTTGAATATGTCACCTATCTAGAAGGTAACTCTTGAGAAGTAGATGTGAAGATGCTGTTCTCCACTTGATCGAGAAAGATCTCTCTTAACCTCTATATGAGAGTCCTCTCCCTCTGCCCTTTCTTCAAGTGTTGGGCTTTCCCAGGGTTTTGTTCACATCCCTCCTTCATCACCCCACACCCGTACTATCCAGGACAACAGCCAGTAGCTACACGTGGCTGTGAGCATTGAAATGTGGCTGGTGTCACATGTTGAGATGATATTTTTGAATATGTCAGAACTGTCACTAAAATTAATGTCACCAGTTTCATTTTACTTTTAAAAAATGTGGCTATTAGAAGCATCTAGAATTACATACATGGGTTCATATTATATTTGTATTCAGTAGCACTGCTCTTCACAGCACACCTGGCCTCATCTCTGCCCATACCTTAGCGTCTATTCTAACAAATAACACCAGCCCAGGCCTTTCTGTTGAACTTCAAATCAATATATTCCTTTGCTACTCTGACTGGCACTTCCAAACTCGGCGGATCCCAAATTCAACACGTCTATCTTATTCTCACCAGAAAACTATCCTTTTTCAACATGCCTCTCTCTGTAGCCATACCATTCACCCAGTTTTTTAAATCAGAAACTTAGAAATTGTCCTTGACTTCTCTTTTTTCTCATATATTGAACATTGAACCCAGTCATATAGCCGCAAGGTTTCTAAAATATTTTAGAAATGCACATCTTAGTAAGATTATGAAAGAAAATCTCTCCATAATTGAAATTAAAGACCAAAAAAGTTTTTGAGGAATTATAGATAAATACTTTTCAAATGAATTATTTACTCTTATATAAGAATAATTCTTCAAGCAGCCTATTAACAACAGAAGCAATATTTAGAACTCATGTTTAACAAAGCAATATACAAGTAACCAAAATACAAAATTCTTATGGAGAAAATAAATTGGCAAAGCATCATTTAGTTTTTGGATGATATTAAAAATTTTCTGCAAGATCATTTGCTTGGCAGAATTTAGCACTAGAATGTCCCCTAACCACCAATTCTGAGTATATTTTTAGGCACTGAAAAGCAATGCTTGTTCTATGGAATTGGCTAACTCAAAGAAATACTATATTAATAGCCTTGAGATACACAAAGCATTATAATGAAATCATTGTGAATAGCAAAGATTGTTTAAATTAGCACATTTATAAATAAAATTGAGCTCTGGGATCCTACTTATAGCAAGTCTATGGAATTCTTCTGCATGTGTAGCCATTAATGATGGTTTGTTCTCTTGAAAAACAGTAATTCTGAAATGTGTTTTATTTTGCTCCCAGCAGTCTTTGAATTTTAAGTTTAAATTTGGTGATATGTTATCTAATACATGATAACAAATATTAACTTCATACTATCCTCTAAATTTTTATGATCTCTAACTTTTCAGAATTTTTCTTTTTTTAAGAGATTTTAAACTTTGAAACCTCTCATGATTGTATTTTTACATTGTTACTCTTTTCTTATAGTTCTGAAGTATTTATAATTTCTCTCAGATGATAAACAATGTTATATTGCTTATTCTTTTGAATACGTAGAAATTACAACTATAAAAATTTAAGAATTCATGGCAATGTGATAAAGACAAAATGTCATCTCACTTCAGTTAGAATGACTATTATCAAAAAGATAAAGAATAACAAATGCTGGCAAGGATGTGGGAATATAAATTAGTATAACCATTAAGAAAAACAGTATGGAAGTTTATCAAAAAACAAAAAATAGAACTAGCATATGATCCAGCAATCCCACTACTGGTTATATATCCAAAGGAAATGAAGTCAGTGTATTGAAGAGATATCTGTGCTTCTATTTTTATTGCAGCAGTATTCACAATAGCCAAGACATGGCATTAGCCTGAATGTTCATCAAGAGGTGAATGGATAATGAAAACGTGGTATATATACACAATGGGATACTATTCAGTCACAAAAAGAAATGAAATTCTGTCACTTGCAGCAACATGGATGATCCTGGAGGACACTGTGTTAAGTTAGCTAAGTAAGGCGCAGAAAGATAAATACCTCATGTTCTCACTTATTTGTAAGAGCTAAAAAAAAAAAGTTGAACTCATAGAAGTAGAGAGTAGAACTATGGTTATTAGAGGCTGGAGAAGGGAGGTGAGAGGGGAGGATATTGAGAGATTGGTTAACAGATATAAAATTATAGCTACATAGGAGAAATAACTTCTAGTGTTCTGTACCACTGTAGGCGAATATAATTAATAATGTTTCGGTATATTTTCTAAAAGCTAAAAGAGAATTTTGAATGTTCCCAACACAATGAAATGATAAATGTTTGAGGTGATAGATATACTAATTACCCTGATTTGATCATGACACATTGTAAACATGCATGGAAATATAACTCTATAGCCCATAAATACATAAAATTACTACATGTTAACTAAAAATAAAAGTGGGGAAAAGAATTTGTTTTTGGTTTTTTTTTTTTTTTACAGAGAGCTTTTCAAAGCTACCAATACATGGATTTCACCTCACACCAAGATTCAGCCTCTCTAGGGCAGAGCCCAAGCATCTCTATGTGTTAAAGCTTCCTGGATAATTCTGATGAACAGAAAGCGTTTGGAAGCAGAGCAAAACACCCCCAGAGAAGTCAGAGAGGTGGAGGAGGCAGGAAAACAAGTCAGATAGGCTCCGTAGGAAAGCAAGATAGATAGGAATATACTCAGGCTGCTTTGTCAAATACTGACGCCTCCTTTTTCTCGCTGACCTTGGACATGGGAGGACATAACAGAGAGGCTGTCTTCTGCAGGCCCTGCCCCGCCACCTGGTGTCCCGCCTGCCCCACCCTGGTCTCCCAGTGGAGGACGGTCGAAGACTGTGCAGGGAAATAACAGGATCAGTCTCCTGTTCACTCCCCACTCTGTCCCTTCTGGGTCTACATGACAATGTTCGTTGATTTAGGTACCAAAGTTTTTAAAGAATTTCTTTTAAGTTTCTCAAACAATATTTTGTAACATGAATTTGTTTATGTAAAAACACATTAACATTCAAGTTCCGTTTGTAGTTCAGCTAATTATTGCAGTTTGTTCCACTGCTTAGTTCAAAAGTCCCTGAGTAGAAATATATGTTTCGAATTATCCTCATAAACATAAAATATAATAGATACATTATTTTGGAAATTAACTGTGTTTTTATGAAAGCCTTAGGCAGATATAATATGAATAGCATTTATTTTCACATTTCCATAGAATTTAAAAATAATAGCTTTTGTTCTCCCTATTATCTAGAATGAAAACAGGTTCTAATTTAAATATGGACTAATGAACTTTACCTTCTGTTTGACTGCCTAAGAATACTAATGTCAATAACCACACTAGTTGTACTCTACTGAAAGTGATAGAGTATTTTCATTCACTAGGATGTGATGATGACCTGTAGCTAATTACTCAGAGAATTGTACTTAGGAGGCCAAGATAATATTTTTGTGTCATAAATCATTAGGTTGCTCCACACTCCATATCCAGTCAATAGTTTTAAAAATATTTGCCAATAGTTATAAAAGAGACCAGGTAAGGGGATGTGGATGGATTAATAAAAATCCATTGCAAGGGCTAGAAATAAACAACTAAAAACACACTGACTCCGTCCTGAACTCATCCATCCATAACTGTGAGGCCCGTGGAAATCTTTGCCATCCCGGAGTCCTAATAAGGACAGAGGGGCAGGGGAGCCAACACAGATGGTAAAATATGATGGGATGAGATGGAGAGCAATCTTACTTGCATAGCTGCTATCAGCCCAATAGAGTGCCACATACCATAACACATTAATTTTTAAATTTTTGTAATAATCCTATTGTTTCCGTTTTACAGATAGAAGCACCCAAGCTTCAGAGAGATTATTTAATTTTCCTAAGGTCATAAGGGCAGTAAGGAGGAGGCAGAGCTCCTGTCTTCCTCTCTCCTTCCCTTCCTCCCTCATGTCCTTCCCTCCTTCCTCCCTTCTTCCTTCGCTCCTTTTTTTCCTCTTCCTCTCACCATTATCTCTTCATTCAGTAAATCACAGCGAATACCTAACATGTGCCAAGATCTATGCTTGGGAAGGGGGATGCTGAGATTGTGGAGTGAAGAGGGAAAAGTGTCAAGAGATGAGGCTGGAAGAGGTGGTTGTGGCCAAGCGTACCTTGCGGTCAGTGGACCTACTGTGCTCCTGACACGGCAGAGAGATCATTTCTTTAGAACAGGCACTCACAGATTATTTTCATCAGATAGGTGTATATTTACATCTTAGATATGTGGAATACTTTGACTTATTATACAGCTATGTGTACTACTGATAACATATAACACATTTTAAATTTTAAATGTTTATCATCTTAAATGAATTTTATTGAGTCACATACACCAGAACAATACATATACATGAGAGTACATTTCTCTATACAAACCTAGTTTAGTAAAATTCAGTGCAATGCTTTCATTCAATTAATATTGATTCAATAAACTATAACAATATGTTGTGGAAGGATGCATTTTGAACACACAGCCTGAAAACGTCACAGACTCTGTGTCTATTACAAGCATACCTTTCCTTCCCCTTCCAATTGCCACCACTGCTTGTCTCTTGACCCCTTATCTGGGAACTCCCCTGGTTTCTACACTTGGTCTATTCGATCTTACACAGTGCTACATGAAGCATTTGTCTGGAGCATGGCTCAGATCATTCATAACTCAAAACCCTTAGGTTCTTTTCTCTTTCTTGGGCACTCACACATTACCTTTGCTCAGTACCTGGAGAATTAACACCAGACTCCTTATCTGGCCTTGGACATCAGGGACCACACACTACCTCTGTGTGCTAATTTCCCGTAAATCACAGACATGAACTCTACAAACCCACTAAATCTTTGTTCTTCTAGAAGCACACAGTATGTTTTTATCTCCATAAATTTATTCATACCATGTTCTTCATCTAAAATACACATCCTAAACTCCTGTTTGTTCCAATGTTATATTCTACAAATCTCATCTCAAATGTTATTTTTAATTAGGTCTAAAACTAACTTCTCTCTCTCTTCATACAAGGCTTCATCTTCCCCAGGCCATCCTGATCTAGTTACCTGGTCCATTCAACTTCTCAGATCTCTCATCATTGCAATGTCAGCCTGGCACCCCAAATCACTACAATACCAATTATTACATTGAATAAGACAACCTATGAACCCAGTAAAATCATTCTTTTAAAATATAAAAGGAGAACCTAGAAAAATGAATTTATATTTGAAGTTTTAAAAAGAATAGTTTAGTTACTAAGTAGTTAGCCAAGCTTGCTTTGGGGTTCCATACTTTTACAAATTAATCCATTTAACATTTTTTATTATATTCTTCAGTTATTTAATAATGAATTAAATATATAAGTATTGTACCTTCTTTTGAAACATGATAGTCATTTTATTCTATCCTTTAAAATGTCTTTCACTATCATACCTATAAATATGCACCCTCTCTTTCTTCAATAATACTCCTCCCCACCATACTGTTGCTGTATTTTTCAGTTTCCAAAATCACTGCGCTAATGCCAGAAATACCAGAAAACAAAATTATAGGCTAGGGCACAGCACAGCTTACTGAGTGCCAGCAATTGCTCCAATGAGCTATATTCATATCTCGTCCTTAAAATTGATGAGAACATAAAATTTCAGAAGTACTTTAAGTGTATGATTATAAATTGGTTTGATATTCATTATTATAGTATAGATAATTATGAGTTCATTTGGTATTCATATGGATGTCACATGCACGTCCAGAGGCGTTACACTATAATTTAGTATTAGTTAATGGTCACTAAAAATAAAATGTTATCACGTTTTCTAACAGAACACATTTTAAATGAATTTAATCCATGAAGATTAATAGATAATACCTCTGACAATTAGCTTCTTGCTATAACGAGGAGAAAATTGATTTCTAATTAATCAAATATTATCTTGAACAATCCAGTGGTCTTAAAAAATGCTACATAGAATCTACTAACAAAATGGCAAGGAAAAGTAATAATTTGTCTATGTCCTAAGAGGTTGATAATTATAGATAACTTAAATAACTATGTCAGATGAGAACATAGCTTGCAGCTTGTAAGCACGTCCGCTGTTTACAGAATGTCATATCGGTCTAAAGATTATAAGAAGGGGAGAGACAAGATGGCTGACCAGAGATACCACCTGCCGGATCATCTCAGAAAGAAGGAAAAGTTAGATTAAAAAGAAACAAACCAACAAACAATCATATATCGAGTGTAATTCCGAGGGAAATGTGCCAGAACCTACATGAGCTTCCACAGGAAGAAGTCGCAGAGCAGAACAAGAAGGAGCAAGACAATGGCAGAGGATGAGCCCGGAGAGGCTTTCAGTCCAGTGAAAAGGGTAGGTGGAGGGTGTTTCTCTCCCCTCACATCTCTGGCAATGAGCAGGCTCCTGAGCTGCTGAAGAGCCTTTCTACCCGCATGAGCCTGAAAGCAGCTGCTGCCAATGAACTGGGAGCTTCTTGAGGACAAAGCACCAATCTGGTAGTCCCCTTGGGGTGTTTCCTGTCACCAAAGACCGAGCAGAGATGGCATATTGCTTCTCCACCCACCCTGTGCCTTTGTCCTCCCCAGGGGACTTCAGCCCCTCATCTTGCTTATTCCCACACAAACATTTCCTAAATCCAGCCGAGCCTGTGGGAGCTCCAGGGTCCCGGTGGTTCCCCGGGGATCTCTGTGACCTCAGGGCCTGGACATTCCAGGCGGGCTTCCTACCAGAGAAGGACAGAGATGACCAGAGTGTTAGCTTTCCTTCATCCAGACTCTTTCCTCCTCTCACTCTCCCCTGCCTATGGCTACTGAGAGAGACGATAGAGCCAGGGCTCTCAGGAGCTGCTGCTTCCACCCTGTTGGTGCATACACCACACGGGGGCTTCCACAGAGAGAGGGGCTCAAACATTTCCTCTTAAAGCCCTGCAGAGGAATAAGGGGTGCTTGGGCTATGAGCTCCCTGCACACCAGCCCTCCCTGGAGCTGCTTGCCTGGCTGCTCCATCAGAGTGGGGCACACACCAGAGAGGAGGAACATCAAACCTGCTTGAGCACCCCATAGACAACTTGGGACCAGCATGCTTCTCCCTGGCATGGTCAGGGAGTGATCTTTGGGGACCAAGAGACAGTCCCGCAGGCCAGATCCCTTACCCCCAGGACTCAGTTGTTTTGCTCCAGGGCATAGAGGGGAGATCTGTGAACTAATCTTGGGAGGCAAGGGAGACTGCATGGGCAGAACTGAAAAGAGAGTGCAGTGTGGGTCCCAGCTGCAGTGCACTGGCAGAGCACCCCTTCCCCCACAGGAAGACCATTCTCTCAGCCCAGGGCAGGATCCCAGACAGGGAAGTTCCCAGCCCACAGCACCATCATGGGAGAGCTGGTTAGTTTGAGTTCCTGCCTACTGGCAGACTCTGGAGGGAGACAGCAAAGCAGCTGACAAGGAAGAGGAGTGAAACCAGCTCCTGAGAGCCAGATTATGAATCTCAGATGGGCATGCCCCCACAGGCAGACTTTCTGGCTGGGTGGGGCCACTTCAACCCCTCCCTGGAGGTTTCCCCCAGAAGCTGGGAGCAGACCTTTGACACCTGCCAAAACAGGTATCTTACCAGCTTTCGTGGAGCCTAAGGGCAAACTCACCCAACCCAGACCCACCCAGCCTCACTCCCCCAACTGCCTCTACTATGGTGAAGAATTAGGACTCACCTAGAAGTTCCAGGGCCCCACCTACCACCTGGGGCATACAAGTGCTTCTCCTTAGGGGCAAGAGCCCATCACAGGTCCCAGAAACAACACTGCAGCTTGTTCCTTCTGACAAGCACCCCCTACTGACAGGGATGTCAATTTGCACAGCCCTTTACAACACTTACTGACTTAATCATACAGGGTGTGGTTGATTCATACTCACAAGCACCAGCTATTGTTTCAGAGATTAAACTGGGCATATCAATACAATTCACACTGTTAAGACCACAGGGCTGGGGAAAAAGAAAGGATATCAAAGGCCTCCATCCTCCCTCATCAAAGAGAGACAGGGAATCTGGACACACACACGTAGCTCACCATTTCTACAGCCCACAAAAAACTAGCAACTGAGAAAACCACTGCACTAAGAGTATCTATAACCAAGGCATCCATCTAGAACCTAGACCCACATCAAAACAACCACAAGCAAAGCCAAAGGTTCTTACTCAACATATGCTACAGACACTCCTTTACAAGTGAGGGGGAGAAAAAAGCCCCACATAAACAAAAGAAAATCCAAAAATAAGCAACACCCACCAAAGATGAGAAGGAATCAGCAAAGTAACTCAAGAGGTATGAAAAACCAGAGTGAAAGGACACCCCCAAAAAGGAAGACTAGCTCTCTAGCAATGGATAAAAAAATACAAGCCAGTATCTGCTGTCTCCAGGAAACACATCTAACCCACAGGGACTCATACAGACTCAAGGTGAAGGAATGGAAAAAAATATTCCATGTAAGTGGAAACCAAAAGAAAGCAGGTGTAGCCATTCTTATACCAGATAAAACTGAATCTAAATCAATAATAATAAAAAAAGACAAAGATGGTCATTATATAAATGGTAAAGGGAGCAATTCAACAAGAAGACATAACAATCCTAAATATTTATTCACCTAACACAGGAGCACCCAGATTCATAAAGCAAACTCTACTCATCTAAGAAAAGAGATAAACAGCAGCATCATAATTGCCAGAGACTTCAGCACCCCACTGACTGAACTGTACAGATCATCCAGGCAGAAAATAAACACTGGACATAAATGGGACTCTGGAACAAATGGGCCTAACAGACACTTACAGAATATTTTACCCCAAAACTACTGAATATACATTCTTTTCATCAGCACATGGAACATTCTCTAAGATTGATCATATCTAAAGCCACAAAACATGTCTCAACAAATTTAAAAAAATACATGTCATACCAAATTCTCAGACCACAGTGGAAAACAACTGGAAATCAACTCCAGGAGAAACACTCAATTCTATACAAAGTCATGGAAATTATACAACCTGCTACTGAATGATTATTGGGCCAATAATGGAATTAAGATGGAAATCAAAAGATGCCACAAAGTGAATGACAAAAGGGATACAAGCTATCAAAATCCATGGGATTCAATAAAGCAGTCCTAAGGGGTAAATTCATGGCCTTCAATGACTACATCAGAAAGACAGAAAGATCACAAATCAACAATCTAATGACACATCTCAAGGAACTAGAAAACGAAGAGCAAACCAAACCAACCGCCAGGGCAGCAGAATAAAAGAAATAACTACAGTCAGAACAGAAATAAATGAAATGGAAAACAAAACAAAACAAAAAAACAATATAAAGGATCAAGGAAACAAAAATTTGGTTCTTTGAAAAGATAAACAAATAGTCCTCTTGATAGTCCTCTTGGTAGATTAAACAGGAATAGAAGAGAAAGGACTCAAATGAGCTCAACTATCAGTGAAAATATCCTTTAAGAATGAAGGCTAAATAAGAAAATTTTCAGATTAAGAAAACTAAGAGAATTTATTGTCAGTAACCTGCTCTACCAGAAATGCTGAAGGAAATCTGCAGACTGATGAGAAATGAAATAAGAGGGAACCTGGAACTTCAGAATGAAGGATGACCAATAGAAATAATAAACATCTGGGTAAGTATAAAAACTATGTTTTTCCTCTTAAGTTCTTTAAATTTGTATAGCTAATTCACATTAAAATTGTATCATTGTCTTGTGAGGTTTTTAAGTTATCAGATATAACCCACATCACAACTATAACATAAAGGTGGGAGGGTGAAAAAGGGATCTCTATGGCTGCAAGGTTTCTACATTAGATGCCAAGTGGTACAATATTAACTCTACGTAGACTGTGAAAAGTTAGGTGTATATATTGCAATCCATAAAGCAACCACAAAAATAATGCAAAAGAATAGCCAATAGCTAAGATATACATTAACATAAAATAGTGACATATTCAAATAATCCTAAAAGAGGCAAAAAAGGGGGGGACAGAGCAGGGAACAGAGTAACAAAAACACATGGTACAAAGAGAAAAGCATATAACAGAATGATACATCCAAATCTAGAAACATTAGAAATCACACTAAATATTAATAATACAAAACAGAGATTGGCAAACTAGTCCACAGACCAAATAGGGCCAGTCTCCTGAGGATTTTTTTGCCTACATTCTAGGAATAGTTTTGCATTTTTAAATAATTAAATTTTAAATGGATATATAAATAGCTACATAATATCCCCAAATTTGCCGCTTGGGCTGCAAAACATAACATATTTACTCTCTGTCCTTTAAGAAAAAATTTGCCTAACCTTGGTCTAAAAAAAGATTATTTCAATATACACATAAAAAGAAGTTGATAAAATCAACACTCATTCATGATTTTTTTTAAAAAAAACTCAGCAAATTAGGAATAGTAAGAAATTCCTAAGGTAGATAGTGGGCATGTATGAAAAATTCATAGCCAACGTTATACTTAATGGTGAAAGATGGAATTACTTTTCTTGGATATGGAGGACAAGGTAAAGATTCCCACTTTCATCACTTTTATTCAACATTTTACTAAAGTTGAGAAAAAGAAATACAAGGCATAAAGATCAGGAAGGAAGAAATAAAACTGTTCCTATTTTAGGTTTTTAATTAATTACATAAAAAAACTCTCAAGGAATCTAAAGAACTACTACTAGAAATGATGAATCTAGTAAGCTTTATTACTAGATTGTAAAATATTAGAAAGTAAAACTTTTTAAAATTCCATTTACATTAATGCCAAAAGTTATAAAATAGGAACAAATCTAAATGAAAGATATTTATGACTCTGCACTGTAAATTACAAAACATTGGTGAGAGAAACTAAAGTCCTAAATAATTGAAAGATATGCCATGTTCATGGATTGAAACTGAGACTTCTCTCCCAAGTTGATCTATAGATTCAATGCAATCCTAAACAAAATCCTAGCAGTTTTTCGGTAAAAATTAGCAAGCTTATTTCTAAAATTTATAGGAAATTGCTAAGACCTTGTAGAAAAGGGATTAGGAAAGCCAAAATAACTAAAACTAAAACAAAAATATCCGGACCTGGAGAATGTACTTACTCTACCTGATTTTAAGACTGGCTACAAAGCTGTAGTTTGAAGTTGGCAAAAATAAAGACATGCAGATAAATGAAACAGAATAGAAAGTCCAATTAACCGTATATATGATCAATTGATTTTTGACACAAGTATCAAGGCAATTGATGGAGAAAGGATAATCTTTTCAACAAATGATACTGCATAAACTTAATATCAGTATGAAAAAATATGCTCATACCTCCTACCATTTACACAAAAATTAACTGAAAATTCATTATAGAACTAGATGTAAATCCTAATAATAAAACTTTTACCAAAAAAATGGACAAACAAACATAGGAGATCTTGGAGCAGGCAAAGGTTTATTAGATTACCATACCAAAAGCCAAACATAAAAGGAAAAAAATGATAAATTGGATTTCAGCAAACTTAAATACATTTGCTCTTTAAAGATGGCTTTATGAAAATGAAAAAGCAAACCACAGACTGAGATAAAATATATGAAATACATATATTAGACAAAGCATGTTTATAAAATATATAAAGAATATTTATAAGACACTTAACCTAATAAAAATGGGCAAAATATTTGAGCAGACACTTCACAAAACAAGATATATTAATATAAATATAAGTACACAACAAAATACCTAAAAATATACTTAATATCATTGCTCATCAGGGAAATGCCCAATCACTACATATCCATAAGATTGGCTAAAATTAAAAGGAATGACCATACCAAGTGGTTGGTAGGGATGAAGAGCAATTGGAAATCTCCTACACTGCCAGTATGAATGTAAAATGGTACAACTAGTTTGGATATGTACGTGGAAAGTTCTTAGATAAACAAGTAGCAATTACCATATGACCCAGTCATTATAATCCTAATTACTCCCAAGAGAAATGAAAACATGTCGAAACAAAAATGTGCACATGAATGCTCATAGTAGCTTTATTTGTAAAATTACTGAAACCAGAAACAGCGCAAATGTCTATCAACAGGTGAATATATGAAATCATGATATAGCTATACAATAAAACCCTAGTCAGCAATAAAAAGGAATGAACTATTGATATGTGCAACAAGGATGAACATCAAGATCACATGCTTAGTAAAAGAAGCCACAAACTCGCCCCCACAAAAAGAATACATGTTGTGTGATTACATTCATGTATAATTTTAGAACATACAAACTAATCCACAGTGACAGCAAGCTGGTTCACTGTTTGCCTGAGGACAGAGGAAAGTTTTAGAGGCAATGGAATGTTCATTGTCATGATTGTTGAGATGGCTGTGCTCTGCTATGAGAAGCTGACTTTTACGGTCAACATCAATAGACTCCAATGTCCATTCTGGCTTTCAGTTTTGTTTGACTAGCAGGGACCTCACCAGAAGAAAGGAAGGAGAAGGAAAAGAGTGAAAATAGAGTATTTGTTCCCCTGGCTCCCTCTCTGCCAGGTCTTCTCAATTGTAGGTTACTCCTGTTTTCAAGGAAACTTTTTCTACAAGATCTCCAGGGTCAAGGAATCTTTCCCTCCCACCATCCTTTTGGGCCTAGGAGTGCCAAAAGCTCAGCTGCCACTAGCCCTAGGTCACTCCATTATTACTTGGTTTGCCCTCTTCCTGCACCTTTGAAAATCTTTGCAAATAAACTCTCATTGAATCCTGAGTTTGAGTAGAGAGAAATTTTGCAATATCTGGTAAAGCTAAAGATGGGCATTTTCTATGACACAGATACTCCACTTCTGGTTATATACCTAGAGAATTGTCACAAATATGCACCAGGGGAGATCTACAAAGTTGTTTACTGCATCTATATCTATATCTATACATGTATATTCTTTAAATGTCCTACATGCAGTAGCTGTTTCAGCCAATTTATTTTTCAAAAACATTGGAAAATATACTACCAACTAAATAACTTCAATTAAGTAACTTCAGACCATTGGCCAAGAACATTTAATTTATTTTTGGTAATAAGAAGTAGAAAATTCATAGTTTCTAAAGTTTGAGTAAGAATTATTTTTGGAAGAGAACAAAATCTCACACAATTGTACTTTCAAGATGCTTGAGGTAAAATAGTGTATCTACCTGAGTGGTACAATTCTTCTGTCTATAAACAACAGAGCACAGTTTCTTGTGCTTAATCACATTATAATGCAGCTGTGCTTCATGCAAAGCAGAAATAAATGAATGTAAAATGAAGCTGTTTGCTTAAAATACCTTAGTTCTTGATTTTAATTGTCTAAGTTAATGAAAACAAATTGATATCAATGCACATATATTAATATGTCATGACACAAAACATATATCAAATACCCTATTCAAAAAAATGTCTAGTATTTCCCTAATGCTTATTAACAGCATGACATAGTTCAATTGTGCTTTAATATGAAGTCTACCTTCATGACTTTGGGATGGTAAAATGAGCTATATATAATCGTCAGAATCACGGCAGTCAGTTAGCGTCGGAATTGCCTCTGTGGAGGGCCAAAAGGTGAGAAAGTTTTTTAACTTTCGGTTTGATCCATTTTTTCTTGTTTCTAGGTGGGCTCTCAGAACTCATCTGCAGAGAAATTATGGGCAATAAGCTGTACTGGTTCCATGTTTCCCTTCTGTTTTGGACACCCAACTCTCTCTATTTAGCTAATCTGACACGTGGCAATGGAGAAGAGAAATCCAGTATAACTACATCCTGAACAAATACATCCTGAATAAACCTCTGTCATTTTGAGCCACATATGCTTTTCAACGTATCTTGTTCTCTTCTGGGAGACAAATTGCTAATAACTATACAAATAAAAAGGTTCAATATAATGGGTTTTGCCTTTTTTTCAATTCAAATGTAAATAATGGCATTTATTCATCAACTATCTGTGTTCAATTACCCAAAGAGATAAACAATATGGCTTAACAGTAGTGAGCACACCTATAGCAGTATCTAAAAGCTATCCGGTTCACGTTGCATTCTCATACAGAAAATAACCATTACTACAAAAATTAGCTAAGGAAAGAAAAAGACTTCCCTATACCATTCCTCCAGTCAATAAGAACGAATTGTGAAATCACAGTGCAGTTGCAACCGCGAGGGCTTTAGAATCAGGCAATCTTTAATTACAATATTAGCTCCCCATTTTAGAAACTTTGTGGCCTTGAGCAAGTTATTTAACCATCTGGATCTCAGTTCACTTACCTCTAAAATAAGGATAATTATATTTATTGCAGGGTTGGTAAAGATTAAAGAAGAAAACACTTGGTAAAGTGGAAACTATTCTCATTCTCTTTTTCATATGAGAAAACAGAGGCACAGAAGGTCAGGTACTTTGCCCACAGTTACAGAACTAGTAAGTGAAGAAGCAGGGATTTGAGCCCAGGCCCTCTAGCTCTGGAGTTTGCACTCATAACACTACACATACTGACTCTCAAGTGCTTCTTCATATAGCTATTTGCAGAGAGAAATCAGGGAATTGCTTTAGTGTAAAGCTGATCTGAACCTACTCATTCATTCATGTATTTCTTCACTCATTGATCAACCATTCATTCAATGCTTATTATGTGCCTAGCATTGTGCAAGGTACTGGGGGATAATTCAGACAATTCATGGCCCTTACTCTTAAGAAGTTAATGGTTTCAGGGGGAATAGACCCATAAATAAAATATTATAATTATAATCTAGTATGATAAATTCTAATGACACTTGTATGCATAGAGCACCGTGGACATGCAGAAGAGAAGTATCTAAATTCATCTGGGTAGAGAGTGGGGTCAAAAGAAATTTGAAGGAGGTAATGCTGAAAAAAGACAATGGTAGGCAGAAGGAATAACTTGGGAAAGGTCTTTGTTATGAGAAAGAGTTAGGCTTGTGAGGTGGAAAGTAGTGCCTGAAAGAAAATGATCATTTGGAAGAATTACAGAGTCCTGTGTGGCTGGAGTCAAGGATGAGACTAAAGCAGGAAAAGGAAGAAATTAGGTGAAGAGGAGTCTCGTGTACTGTGGAGTGTGTGTTACATGTTGGCACTCTTGAAAGAAGAGTGCCATTTTGAAATTTTGTTTTGGAAAGGTCACTCTGGCAGTCATGGACACAAGTACTCTCTTGTGAAAAGAGCAGAGACAGTCCAAACATTTGTCAGGTACATCTTCTGTTTTTGTCACCCAGCTTCTATCCCCCATATTGTACTAATGGTGACACCCTTCCTGTGAAGAATCCATCCCATAAGGTAAATCAGGCTGATCCCATGCCCAATGCCACAGGCAAGGAAGGGGCACGATTCAAGTTAAGCAAAGTACCCCATCCGCCAGTCACAGTGACTAGATCCTGGAGGTTCATACAATCCAAGACTGGCTAATTAAAACTTATTCCAGCTCATTTCTGCCACAGTTATTGGGAAAAATGGTCTATATCTGCTGTAATTGCCTAACTTACAGAATGTGAGTTTTCAGCTGCCAGGTTGTAACATTTGCCATTTGGTGGAGAGCCTACTGAGAGCTGGCACTATGATAAAATGGATAAGAGCCTCTCCATCTGGCCACATCTGAAGGCCACTGGGCTTCTGCATGTGTGCTGATGGATTTCCTGTTTTGTACTTAGGCTAAGCTGGGTTTCCTTAACATGCAACCTAAAGAGTCCTAAACACTATAGTGGCACTCCTGCTTGGAATTGCAGAAAAGCATGCCTCTGTAATGATAGATGTCCACTATTTAGTAGGTATGTATGATAATTGAGACAACTTGTCTAAACTTTGAGTTTCAGAAAAAATACAGTATTTTTATTGCTGCTATATAAAGAGTTACAATGTATTCAATAGGAAAAGTCTGCAAAATTGGTATACGATTTTATCTAGGAATATGCCTATGACTTAACTCTAGCAATTAAAATCATAAGACAGAGGCATCAGGTAGTCACATAACCAAATTGGAGTTTCAATTTATCTAAGAGGGGCACATAAACCCCCAAATTTGTAGGAAACACCACTGGCGTTTTTCTGTTGTGATATCATACGAACTCTTAAGTTCTCAAGGCAAACTGGATTTCAGTCACTAAAATCATAGGGCAAATACCTTGAATATGGTAAGTTCATAATAAGTCCAGTCCTTATTCTTAGCTACATAAATTCTGAAAGATAGCAGGGATTCTCAACTCACTAGTCTACCAGGAGGACAGACACACACTGCAGACATCATATAAAGAATTCATGGTATATGGACAAAACACTTTTCAATAATGATACAGTTTTATTTGGGGAGGCTTTTTATTTAAGTCTTCTGTTTAAGAAGCATTTCACAGAATATTTAACTTTCAATACCTAACACCCTTAGCTCCTCACTCTGGGATGCCCACATTTAGCATGATTTACATTTCTCCACTTTTATATTATGCTTTCCCCTAAAACTCATTGGTTTTCATATGCACTTGATTCTAGAACTTATTGTGCATTTCCCATGACGTGAACATTTCTCCAATATATGACGTAAATGATCATTATTTTCAGTGAAACTTGCTTTGAGGTACAGAGATTCAAATGAAAACTAATAACGGATACTGAGTCTATTTTTTAGCAATATATTGACTCCCTCTAGAAATCCCGCAGGGAGAGAAATAAAGGCATTTGATACTTGTAACTCCTTTTGAGATACCTCTAGTGTTGATGTGCAGGTAAACACCACGGAAGAGCTGTCATCACCTGCGCATGAGAAGATCAGGAGGAAATTCCACAACAGGTCCATTCGTCATGGTTGATATACGCCTCATCATTATTACTAACAATAAATTTTCTGTTAACATTGTTGATAACTGTATTTCCTAAATGAACTTAACTCTAATTAGATTATTCTTTCAAATATGATCTGGAATTTAAAATTGTTTTAGAAACACTATTCTCTAATGATTATCTGACTTTTACTATCAAAAGAAAATTTCCTCCCTGTGTCAAAGTTATTTCCAAAACTCTAAAAATGCTCATCAAAAGCAGAGACAAAGCTATTACCTTTACAGAAGATTTTACTGCAGAAGAAGACGGATCCACTTAAAGAAGGAAGAGCTTTGGATTAGACTGACATTTACATGTTCCCTGTTTTGAATATTGCTCTTGGATCAAGCTCAGCTTACAAAAAGTAGCTATTTTAATGACTGTTTTGGAAAAAAAAAACATGATTAACATACAAGACCAATATTTACTATAGCTCCATGAAGAATATAATAGTAAAAAATTCAAAAACCTTGCTGTAGCTAGGATCAATTTTTCCTTAGCTTTTTCTTCTTTTCCTTCCCCATCAAAATCAAAACAAATTCTAGCTTCAATGGGAAAACCACAGAAACCAGGAATTGCACAAATGGCTTCTGTGTCACATTTCCTTCCTTTAGCCCTCATGGTTAGGAAGACCACAGGTTCCAGTTTGCTGGGGGCAGTCCTGATTTGTGCCTGCCATCTCTGCATAATTACTCATCAATCTCCATTTCACTCTCTTTTAGAGTGGTTTTGGACATTAAATACATGTCCTACTCATAGTAGACACTGCAAACCAGTGTGGCTTCAGATGGAGTGTTTCAGGAAGCTCCCACCAATCAATCACAGCTCAACACTACTTGGAAGCTAAATTAGGTGAATGGATAGTCAAATAACATTGAAGGTGAAATGAAAAAAATGGAAATATTTGTCGCATTGAAATGCTCTCTCCCCCTCTCTCCCTCTCCACAAAACTGTAGTAGAAAGAGCCAAGGACTAGACATCAGGAGGTTTGGGTTTTGGTCTTCCTGATTGTGTCTTGGCTTCAATTACTTTATTTTTAAAATTAAAGTGTTTAATTAAATGAGCTGTGGAATTCTTTCCAACTCCCACTCTGTGACTGTATAAATGGTATCAGTCTGGTCAGCAAACTGATGTTTTCTCCCTTTTATAATTGGTAAACATATTAACTTACTTTAGTGGCAAAAACTGAAGTACTATCTCATCATCATCATCATCATCATCACCATCATCATCTTCAGAAAGAATTCTTTCCATCTTTTGGCCCCTTCCCACCCTGTTCACGTACATGACATATCTCCCGAGCTCCAAACGTTTATGTAGCTTATTAGATATCACCTCCCAGACTTAACGTATCCCCAACTGAAGGATTATCTTGCCTTCCGCAAACATTTCCTCCTCCCGGCCTCCCATCCCAGCTAATGGAGCTACCATCTGCCTCGCTGCTGGAATCTGGCCACAACTGACAAGGGAGCCAAGAAGCTTTGGCTGATGCTGGGTTCTAGGAAGCCTCTTGGTCTCTTGCCGTCTCTGTCTCTGTCGTAGTCATTCTGCTCTTTCAATTCCATGTGTAATCCTTGCTCTTTCGTTCCAGTACTTTCACTCATATTCTCGGACTGGATCCCTCTTCCCCTCCCAGCTAGAGTCTCACCACATTAGCATTTCCGCAAGAAGCCTGATTCTTAATCCAAAGACATTTAGCCACTCCTGCATCATTCTCCCACCATATCATCTGCTTTCCCTTTTGGAAGCTCTTTCCCTTTTTATTCACCACTCAGTGTTGCCTATTCTACTGAACAGGTCAGACACTGGGTTTCTCTTGCTCACTGCTTTAACCCCAAGGCCCAGCATTTCTAGAAAGGCAAAACACAGGCACTAAAACACTTGGAGAAAAATGACTAAATGGATTTCTCAACATCATTTAACACCTAAGTTGTGCCATAATCTTAAGTATTAATAGGTTTTTAAAAAGTCCTCTTCATTCATCAACAGCCTTAGTTGCTCCTGCAAGAGAAGGAGCTCTGGGCTGATTGGGACACTCAGGCTCTCCAGCACTGTCACCAGTATGGCCTTACTTGCTCCCTCCTGCCAACCTTCTTCCCAGGTCTGCTGCATTCTGGAGCAGGTCCTTTGAACCAGCTGGGGCTGTTCTCCCCACACCCCACCCCAGTCAAATTCGGAGGCAGAGTGTGTTTATAGCTATGATTTAAGGAAGGCAACAACCCCCTGGTTTTCCTGAGTGCATCAGTCTCACAGTAGGGCTGTGATGGCCCTGTGGAGCTCACTGGCTCTGAAGGTTATTTTTATTTGTCAATGTGGCTGGGCCACCTCTAGATGAGATGCTCAAACACTCATCTAGATGTTTCTGCGAAAGTATTTTGTAGATGTGATTAACACTTATAGTCAGTTGACTCTAAGCAAAGGAAATTTCCCTCTGTGGCCTCATCTGACCAGTTGAAGTCCTTAAGAGGGAAAACTGAAATTCCTGAAGTGGGGGAAGGAATCCTACCTCACTAAAGGAACATGGAAACTTTGCCCGCGTTTCCAGCCTGCCCAGGGCACCCTACAGATTTCAGTCTCAAAACTATGACAACTCCGACAGGAATTTCCAGCCTGTTGGCCTGCCCCATGGATTTGGGACTTGCCAGCCCTTGCAATCATGTGAGCCAATTCCTTAAAATAAACCTCTATTTAAGTGTATCCTATTGGCCCTGTTTCTCTGGAGAGATCAAACTGATACAGTGGCCCCCCACTGAGGCAGGCCGAATGCAGGCTTCAGTTGGCAAACCCACCATGCTCACATGAAGAGGGGGCTGGGGGCAGTTTCCCAAAGTAAGAGAAGCAGACAGACAGAAAAGTAAGAGACATTCACATGTTCCCCAATATCAAAAACTTCAGTATTTAAATTAGGTTATTAATTTATTGTTCTTTTTTTCCTAGAGAAAAATATATTCTTGAATATTCCCCATCCTTCTTTCTTGAAACTTCTTGAAGACAAAGTGATAGTTCTCACTTAGATAGTCATATGGGTTGGGGGGGGGTGCTGATTCTGATATTACTACCTAGTATATGACAACAAACCAGAGTGTGGGAGGAAAATTCACAGTAATCGGATACCAATTTTATCAAGATCTATCTAACTTTTAGCTTTCCTGTAATGGAAAAGTAGAAATAATGAAAGATTTCAGCTTCGAATGTTTAAAAACCAGACATGGTTCCATCTAAGAGCTTCACTCCGATAGCTGGGAAGGATTAACACTAAGGTATATTATTATAGCAGAAATATAGGCATTGTGAAAATGATCAAATGATAAATATATTATCTTCTTGTCTTGGATTACTGTTGTTAAAATGCCTTTGGAATTGAAGAACAAAACTTAATAAATGGCTTCTTTTTTAACAGGGTCAAACTGATAAAAGAAATACTTTATTTCCCTTTTGGGAGATTTGGAAGAAAATAATTTGGCCAAATATGAAACTATAGGATTAGTCTTGTCTAAAAAATTGATGTGAAAACTCTAGCAAAACCAAACTGTGCTTTACCTTTATTATTATGAATTATACCATCTCTATCTAAAAACCTTATATTGAAGACAAAAGTTACTTAAGTATTATTTATACATCATCTTGTTTTGTTTTTCTTTTGATATATTGTCAGAATAGTGGGCCCTGAGTGTTTTAATACAATAGGATAATGGTCTGTCAGTTCATTGAGCACAACTACAGAATGATAAATTAGAACTAGGCATGAAAAGCACTTTATTTTTTAAAAATAAAAATATATAATGTGGAATGTTACACACTGTATGTATCCTTAGAATTTCTGCGATCATTTATAGAAAATGAACTATGTCATTTTAAGGCTATTTAAAGGTACACAATCAGCCATATATATTACACAAAATATTAGAAAGTTTACAAACCACTCAAATTACTCTTTGGAACATCCAAATTGATTGTTTCATATGTACAGATATTTTCTTTGTAAATGCAAAGCTATAATCACATGGAGAGCATTACTATACACTGATCATGCATATGTAGAGGAAACATATAACAAATTTCTAAAATGCTACCAAAAAAATCTTCAAAATATAAGAATCAATGCTTATTACATTTGCAAAGGCCTAAATATTTAGGTGTGCAATGTGTAAAACTATACAGCAAGAGTCTTCTTGCCAAACAAACAAAAAAACCTATAAAGAAAAAGAGTTTTGGTATTTTGAAATGTATGTGCACATGGACAGACACAGATGACATATCCATGAGGCAATATATCTGTGTATTTTTTTTAACACGTTTTAACACAACCACTATATCCAATAGATGTTAGTTACCAAGTAATCACTTTGGAAGAAATTGCAAGTATTTTAATGATTTTGCCATCCCATGCAAAGCATTTTTTTTTTGGTGTGCTCTTTTAGAATTATTTTCAGAGCCTCACCCCATTCTTTCAAACATCTCCAGTGGAGGTACATCTTTATCCATCAGGAATCGATTTGAGGCAAAAGTTATTTGAATTCTGATCTAAGGAATGAAATGTGTGACAAATTTGGGTAATCCAATCTGTTATAAAAACTATAATGAAACTACAAAGAAATGGAAGCTTCTTTTACATGACTCTACACAGAATTCTGGCACAGGTACTTTGTAGACTTACTGAGCAAAGGCAGCTTCACAGGATGTGAATATGTTATTATTGATGTTGTTTGATTTCTGTTCATCTTATTTTAAAATTTAAAAAAAAGTAAGTACTCCTCTTACCCTTTGATAAAGAGTATTAGGATGCAACTTAAAAAACTACTCCATTTTCCTGTGAACCTAACCTTTATCTATTCATCATCCCAGAAGAGTAGATATCTTAAGAAAATCACTGCACTCAACTTCTTAAAGACCATTAGCATTGAAAGAAATGTTAAAAGCCATTTATTATAAGCAGCTATAACTCTCCTTTACAATAGCTCTGCCCCAGAGCCACCTGTCTATTTCTGCACAGTTATAGGATCAAGGAACCATCACCTGTCAAAGCCAGCCTATTACATCTTTGGACAAATCTGATGGGTATAAAGTTTCTCCTTAAATTGTACCAATATATAATATATGCCCTTCAGCTTCTGGTTCTTACTCTGTTCCATCTCCTGGAGGTGATATAGTATAAAGTAAATCCCAGTCCTTTAAATATTAGAAAACAGATGTCATATCTGTCCTGGACTTTTCTATGCCACGTCAAATTGTTTGTATTATATATCTGTGTATTATATATTCATTCATTTGATTAAAAATTAATGAGTCTATAATACACACCAAGCCCACGTTCTAATCATGAGAGATACAGAAACAAATACCATTGGTGGAGGACATAGCTAAGGCACTCTAGCGAGTCTGAATAAAACAAACAAGGTGACAGGGAGTAACTGAGGGAAATAAAGTACTTAGAATGGGCTCTCAGAAGAAGTAACATTTGAGCCAAACCCTACAGATGAGAAGGAGCCAGCCATAAAAAAGGCATTGCAGGTAGAAAGAAAAGCAGACAGGGAGTCCCCAAAGCTGCAAAGATCTTGGCAATTTGAAGGGACAGTGCAGAGGCCATTTGGAGCCTGGAGAATAAGAAAGATGGCAAGAGGACATGAGTTTGGAGTGGCAGCTTGGGGGCCTGCCAAGCCAGCCAAAGAGTAGGGTGGGAGGAAATGCAGGAGAGAGAGATGTCACGGAAGTTTAGAGTCTTGAGAAAGAGAGAATGACCAATGGTTTCAAATGCTTTAAATATGTGTAGTAATAGAGTGAATATCAGACTATTTAAAATTTCTATAAACCCATATATCCTCCTTTTGAATTTAGGTTTATCAAAGACAGGAGTTGAGTCTTTCATGTTATCACCTCTCCTAGGCAGGTAATTACCCAGGAGTCGGGTGGGGGCAGTGAGGGTGAGGTGGGGGAGGGATACGGGAAGTTTGAGGCAAGAAGAGATGGTACAAACGAGATGTCTCAGGGAGAGGGAGTCCCAGCATCTGCAACCAGAGGTGTACCCTGCCAGGTCGCGCTGAGTGGCACATGTGTGGGAATGCGTGAATGTCGTGAGTATGTGTGTGTGATTCCTTTTCTCAAGCTTCTTGGACAACAGAATGTCAGTTCTCAGGGGTATGTTCATTCACACGTTCTGGTCGGAAGGTACTGAACTGATTCTCTCTCCCTGACCCCCCCACCAAACTGTCCTTTCTGTGCCCCTAAACCCCCAGTTGCCTGACTCCCTCGCTCTCATCTTCTGTGTCCACGGCAGTTAAGGATTCAGGCTGCAAAGGCAAAAATCCTGGCTTTACCTCTTCCTAGCTCTCAGACCCTTAGCACGTTATTTAACGTCTCCTAGCCTCAGTTTCCTTATCCGTAAAATGGGGATAATGAAACTAAACGCTCCAATAAATGCAAGCTGCTGTTTTTATCATCCTCCTCATCTACCTCTTAAGAAACAAGGTTTCACAATTTTAATATCCTAATATTCCTCATATCCAGTGATTTCTTTCCATGGCTAGTGTGATTAATGGAGCTCAGGCCCTCATTACATTTCATCTGCACCTTATCTGTTCAGTGTTCAGGGCTCCAAAGCTCTCAGCCTGGCCCTGGCTGGCAGGAAGGTCTTCCTTACAGAGCCGACAGCGTGAGCCAGGGCTAAGGCCAAGGGACAATGGAAGGACAGCTTCCCGCCCAGTGCTTCCCAGACGTCAAGGTGCACACACACACGTCCAGGGGACGCGACTACAGTGCAGACTTCAGCTCAGAGGGTCTGCGGTGGGGTCTGAGATTCTGCATTTTCACCCAGCTCCTCAGTGGTGCCAGTGCTGTGGCAGGCGCAGATGCTGGGGAGTTTGGTAGTCCTGCAGGCTAGGTACTCATGGGCTGCTTCCCCCTGTTGGTGTCTGGTTGTTACCAAAGCCTCCCTTGTGCCAGTTCCCCTCTCTACACCTGGTGACAGATCAACTCATCTTCCAATAACCTCCTCTTCCTGGTCTGGCACAATCACCTGGCCGTTAGCAGCAAACTGCCACTAATTTTCAACAATTGACACTGGGCTATGTTAACTGGACAATTTTGAAACACTCAACACACAGAAAGAAATATCTTTAGGGACGTACCATCTTCCAGGGTTGGTGTGCTACACATGTAACTTTGGTCCTTGTTTTCCCTAGGGTATAACCCCCTTGGAATTAAAGTTATTTATATTTGACATCTGGTGAAATTTCAACCCACTTTCTTTGGTTTTGGAATTATAAGTGTACATATTAGACATCAGTTAAATAATGTATTTAGATAATATTTATTCAGCAGAAAGAAGATCATGGTTAACATTATCTGTCTTTCCCATCTGTGAGGAGCCCCCACTGTGCTAAATGCTGGGCCAAGCTGGTGCAGAGCAGGCAGGCCCTGACCCCAGCGGCCTAGTGGTCTTAATGTCATCAGAAACCTGGTGGTAGGAGAGCAAAAATCCACAGCCCCCCATGTCATCTGGCTATTCGGCCCCTCCAAATCTCATGCTGAAAGCTGATGCCCAGTGTTGGAGGTGGGGCCTGGTGGGAGGTGTCTGGTCACGGGGGAGGATCCCTGGGGTAATGAGTGAGTTCTCCTCTGTTAGTTCATGACAGCTGGCTGTTTAAAAAATCCTGGTACCTCCTCCTCTCTCTCTTGTTCTCTCTCTTGCCACGTGACACACCTGCTTCCCCTTCACCTTTTGTCTTGAGTGGAGGCTTCGTGAGGCCCTCACCAGATGCAGGTGCTGGCACCATGTTTCTTGTACAGCCCGCAGAACTGTGAGCCAAATAAATCTCCTTTCTTTCTAAATTACCCAGATGTAGGTATTTCTTCATAGCAATCCAAAATGGACTAACACACCCTCTTTCCAGAATGTTCTGTGCTGCCTCTCATGGAGAGTTGGGGAAGTGCCTGTGAATGTAGACGTGGGTAGGGGAGGATGGAATTAGCTTCAGGACTCTTCCTTCCCTTGGAGGTCCCTTCACGTTTGTCAGGGTGCCCAGTTCGTTTTGGCTTGCCTGGGACTCCGCCCTTGTAGCATGAAAGCCCTGAGTGCTCGTCTCACGCAGAAACACCAGCATTGACAGTGCATCCCCAAACAGTCCAGTGCCACCGCCCCTCTGTGACCGGAAGCTTACGCGCATACCACCAAACTGCAGCCCCCGCTACAGTGCACTGATGCTCGGTATGAAATGAAGAATTTCACTGGTAACAGATACACGGAATAAGTAAATGTAAGAGCCTAGATGACTACAGACTTCTCCAGCACCTCAGTGCAATATGCCTGTGACGGCAACCAGAATCCATTGTAAAATGAAACCCCATCACTTGTATTTAACAGATCATAGCTTTGTAAATCTTGGTACAAATAGCTTATCTTATGTATACACACTCATTGCTTGATAAATGGACTGTCTATCCCCTGGAGGAATAAATCTCTGTGCCAAGTTGTATTGTACTACGTCATCTACTGATGAGACCTCAAGTTCTGGAAAGGACGTGTAATGCATAGGCACGTGGTGAATCCAAGTTTTGTGCAGTCTGAGGCTCATATAATTTAAGGGTGCTCTTTGAGAAAAAGAATACAAAATCATGAGTATCACCTTATAAAGAGAAAGTAGAAAGATAATTCATTTTTCCTTTAGCACAGTTGATCTAAACTTTCTCTTTTATGATTGATAGTTTGAAAAAGTTACTTTCATCTTTGCAACTTGATATTGGTTATATCATGCACATTTTTAGACTTGTCAATTTGGGGAATCCCAAATTTCTTTCACATACAAGCTGTATGATTTCTGGGTATCTCAAGTTTTCTTGCCCAGGAAACTTACACACTGCTTGAATTGATGACACTCACTAACTAGTGTGTCATCAACTCTCTGTTGTGGTGGCTCCTTGGCATAGACCTATGGCATATTAGACTGTATTCACTGATGTCAGAACTTTATGTCGAAGTGAGAAGACATTCAGATCTTTTCCCAATGGGTTCATATGCACCACTTTTCTTCATTAATTGAATTACCAACCTGAGAGCCTATTCACTACTTACATTTAAAATATATTTCTTTCTGTTAAAACATGGTATGACACATACGCTGTCAGACTGCCAGAGCGCCTCAAGACAAGATGCTCAGATATGCTAAGACATGGTTCAATGTGTTAGAAGCTATAAAACATCCAACTTCATGCACAGACTACTTGCTTACTAAAGCTACTACACGTTGCTGTCATATGAAGGAAGGAATTCTGATAAATTTGATTTCCTATTATTCACGTTAAAAAATAATACATGGATACATTTATAATATATATTGCATTATTGATGAGAATGCAACCTTCCTCTTGTAATTTTCCTACCTATCCCTTACATTTTGTAATTCTTACATATCCAAGAATTTACCACAGAATTGCCTCCGACTCCATTAATTTCTAATCTTGTTTCTCCTCTGCTACCCACACAGGTCTTCAGGCAGCACCAAAGTCACATTCACACGGAGGTGCAATCAATGGACCTTCATGCAGTAACTCCTAGTGAGTCGGCACAGTCAGCAGTAAGACTGAATCACAAAATGCACCACACTAAACCCATGCTCAATATATCTCCAGATCAGTTTCCCCCAACCAGACCCCCAAACTGCCAAGTACCTCTCCAGTTCCTCCAAACAGCAGGGGAAATGTATTGCAGGGAAGTCAGAGTAGAAGGAGACACTAGAAATAACAGATTATAGCTAAAATATCTCACTTTGTAAATTGTACAAAAACACATGACCATGTGACCACCCTGCCTAGGCCCCTCTCAGGACTGAGAGGGTCGGGTCATGCCAATGAGTGGCCCTTCTAGCTTCATGGTAAATTCATTTCTGCATAGACAGGAACAAAGGCTGCAGAGATCAATTAGTGTTGCATTACTATTTTTCAGTGCACTCTAGACAATCTCTCCCTATGTTAATCACTAACAATTTTTATTATTCTATAAGAGAAAAAAAGAAATTTAGCTAAAATCTAGCTAAAACATTCAACTATCCCCACAGTAAAATATAACTATTTGACTTGGGCATAGGTAGCCCAATTCACTGCGGAGGTGACCAAAACACATACCGTCAGCATAATATGTTTAGATCTTGTTATATCCTATAAGAAATAATCAGATAACTCTAATTAAGACTGTTGGATGTATCATATGCAGGTTTTCTAAGGTTTCAAAAAGCAGTAAGATTGTTATTCATATATGAAAAGTATGGTAGGTTTTATCTTCAGATTGTACAGATATTTTTTTGCTCAGTTTTTGGTCTTTTTGTGCTTCATTTAATTTTATTTTTTAATTGACAAATAATAATTATACATATTCATAGGATATCTAGTGATATTTTGATACATATAATGTATAGTGATCAAATCAGGGTAATTAGCATATTCATCAGCAGATTTTGTACAGGTGTTAAACCATTATATTTGGGAAGATTAAACAACTGAATCCAAACACTGACTTATTTAGTGTTAGGCATTATTGTCAAAATTAGGCTAGGCGAAGAGTGTGTTTTTATAAGAAAGCTTTAAAATATATAAAGAATATAAGTAATAACCCCATTTGATACAAAGTAAAAATTAGGAGATATAAGACCATTAGTTAATACTCCTTATACACGGGCAAACTTGACATTCATAGACTGTTATAAAATGCAATGAACTTTGGGTGAAAGATTATAGATAGAGAGTTATGCTGGATAGTTGTAATATTTTGCTCTTATCAGGAATTATCACTTGAAACAGGGTATACAGTTATTTGAAATTGCATTTTATAATTACCTAAATGGTATAATTTAATTTTGTTTGAGGGTATGTAGTTTTTAATTTTAATCTTCAATGTAGTGGAGTGAAATTTTTTGATATCTTTTTTTGTCAATATTATCATCTTTGGTGTACTTAATGAATACTTTCATTATGTTTAATAAATGCCTTTAATAACAATAATACGTGCCAACAAGAATCATGACAATTTCCACCCAAATTATTGTTAAATTTCTGATTCTGTTTCAATGAAAATGTTCCCTCTAAAAATACACACTTTGCAGAGCTGGCAAAATTTCTTCCATGAGCCTGTTTCACATAGCAATGAATAGAAAGATCTCCAAATTAACAAAAGGAAACTTAATTATAAAACATTTATCCAGAGTCTCTACCATTAAGAAAAATCATGCAATGCAATCCATGTCATCTGAGAATATCTAAGAGCCTTACAGAATGATGTCCGTAGGTGGACAGACAGCCAGACAAGCCCAGTATGCACCAAAAATGGAACTCTTTCCCCAGACTTTACTAACCCTTTCATCCCTCAGAGATTACAATCTCTTTCCTAGTTTTTGTATTACTTATTTTTGGCCCCATATAATTCTGTAATTAAATAATGTTTTTTATTACATTATTATATTAACTGTCTTAGTCAACTTAGTCTTACCTTTCCAGCCATGCTATAACTTTTTAGAGAGCAAGGTGTATGTTTTATATTCATCTGAATTTTCTATCTGTCTAACTTAGAATCAAGTTTTGTAATCAAGAAATACTTGTTTGGTTAAAGCCTATAATTTGGCACTCTATATAAAAGCCATTCCAAATCATGTTCTGGGCATGAGGAAGGATATTGTAGAAATACTCTCATATTTATCAACAATTTTTATCACGGGAACAAGGTTCATCCCACTCCAGGTCCCAAACTACTCCAAGTCAGCATTTGTACAAGGCCGAGCAACGAGACCTTAGCAAACTCAGAATGAAAATGTATAATCATGTGCCCAGCGTGGAACCATGTGCCATATTATCCCTTTGTTACTGCCATTAACTGTAATTTCTGCTTGTCTCAAGGTGTTGATGGTTACATTAGTGACTGATGGTGCCCACTAGGAGGACGTCCTGGCCAATTCCACCATCCACAACAACCCAGGCTAATGAGCTGAAGCTGACTTGATTGCCCTAAAGGGCAATGCCATTGATTACTTCAGTTAAAGTCAGGCCCCAATTCCATACCATCTTTCTAATCGGATGATTGCTATCACACGAATAGCTTCCCACAGGGCGAGGGTAACCAAGGGCAGCCTCAGTTCAGGAGACCTCCACAGTCTCTGAGTGCTGTGTGATCTACTGGTGGCGTTTACTTCAATTCCTATCAGCACCCGTAAGGTGCAGGGGGAAAGCAGAGCAAGCTGATGCCTGACTCCCACACAGGTAATTCAGATCTGGGGCATGCGTGGGGCCTCTGGAAGCAGAGTGTCGGTTACAACCGTTGGCACCCACGAGTTGGGCTTACCAAATTGAATTTGGAAGTGTACTTTGACAGGGACTACAATGTGGCCTCCTGACCAGCTGGTAAAATTTAAGATTTCCACTTTAGTTTGAATAATTGAGTGAAGTCCTTGGTTTTGGAGGGATTGCTTGAGAGCCGTCAGTCCACCCTGCCCTGTTTGTCTGCACTTTCAGCTGAGTGAGCTGGGGCCATCCCTGCTGTTGCCAATGGATTTCTCAGTAAGTTAAGGGCGGTGACAGTCCAACCGTGGTCAGAGCTGTCTGGGGATGATGCCAGACCCAGCGGTCAGTTAATTTCAGGTCTTGGGATAGTTTGGGTGAGCTGCACCAGGTGGTTTTCCTTCCCAAGGAAGACAGAAAACAGGGACGAATGTAAAGGACAAAGGTGACTGATGGCCTCCCCCCCACCTTCTGAGGGCTGAGTGGCTGTTCTCCCTGCACTGGCACAAAATCAATGTGCCCTGTTTCTGTGGTTACGGCTTTACTTTGCGCCCAGTGCTCCCGCTCACCCAGACCGCTCCCCTGGAAGCTCAGGTGCAAGACGCACAGAGCATCTTTATAAAATGCACAGAGACCCATCCTGGCCATCATTTTAGCCTGCACAGACCATTGTAGGGGGCTCACTGGGCAGAGCTCTTAGCCAGTGGCCATTGTCCTAATCATCTCAGCCCATGGCAACCCAGTAAAAGATAATCCAAGCAGCCAAATCAGAATTAGATTTCAACCCACTGGGCCCCAGAGAGTGAACCAACCAGGCAGGTTAGGTAAAGAAAGAAGATCATGTCCAGGAATGATCAGGGGGGATTATTAAATTTTCAAAATAGTTTTTTATGATTCCTCACCCCTTCATTCTGGTCATTACCCAGGAAACAGCTAAGAGAAGATGAGCTCTCTCTGGGGATAGCCACGTTCAGTGACCAAAGTGTCTTACTAAAAAGTGTGTGACCAGAAGAAGATAAAAGTCAGGATTTTTTGGAGTCTATCTTTAAAGAGGGTGTTCCGGTGGTCAGTAATACCTGTTGCCTGTGGCTGGCAGGCAGCAGGGGGGGTCCATCCATTCCTGAGTGGTTTCTGTGACAAAAGGCATACCGTTGTCAGACTGCAAACACAAACTGAAAGTGCGAACAAATTAGCCCGGTGTGGCAGAAGCCAGCTGCTCAGACTGGAACAGCAACACCACAACCGGAAAAAGTGTTGGCAGTGGTGAGGCACCACCAATAGCCTGGATGGGGGTCAAAGGTCCAACATGGGAGTTTTCCAGGAGCAGGAGCAATGCCCCACGGAACGCAGCCACGAGTCTGGCATGCGGCGAGCTGTGGCTGTGTGTCAGAAACAGAGTTCCTCGCTTTGTGCTCACTCTGTGACAGTTGGACATGCAACCCTGTCCAGCATAACGACAGGTTCAGACGGCCATGTGGCCACGTGGGCAGAGCAGGCTGGACCAGCAGCTCCACTGCAGTCACTGTCATCAGGAAACAGGCCCTGCTGTGGGCACGTACCCGGGTGACCCAGATGGTTCCATCAGCAGTGGGATTTGTTCCCATAGTCTGCAGCCCCAAAAGAGGTTTTATCTGCCTGTCTGTAGTTTTTTCAAGTGGGAAACCCAATAGCTAGGCCATGGGCAACAGCCTAAGAGTTGGGAAAAATATAAGAAGCACGTAAATACTAAGGGAAGTACCGGGTAGAGCTGAAAACGGCCTTATGGTCAGCCCACAGGATGCAGAGACCACGTCCATCTTTGGCTCTGACCAGCTGGAGTTGAGACTCAACAGCTGCAATAGCCCAGTGAACACCCTCAGGTCTCTGCTTAGCCGAATCATCTGTGAACCAGGCCCAGGAAGTTGGGGGAGCCTATGTGAATTGTGGCCATTGAGCCACCAGCTTTGCTTCAGGTGGCAGAGTTGGGGATAAATGTCCCCTGGTGGATAGCTGCTGATTTTTCATGTAAACTGCAATGCCACTGAGGTCAAGCTGGGTGTGTTACTGAATATACCATGTCCATTTGACAGGCAAGGCTTGTTGGGTCTTTCCTATCTTTTAGGCATTAGGCCTAAGCTGATCTGCCCTAATGTGAGGGTCAGGCCACGTGTGAGTATGACAAGGCTTCCATGGAGCACTCAGTTTTGGCAAGATCCCGGGAGTGAACTAATAGCTGAGTCAGGGAGGTAAAAGTCCTCAAGGGATGCTTCTGGGTGGATGTTGCCTCCTTTTCTCATCTGCCATCATCACAACCATCAGTCACAGACACTTGTATCTCAAAGGGGTCATACAGGGAAGAGTGTGCACCACTGCTTGCTGGACAGCTGGCAACACAGTTTCAATCCTCGGGTCCTGCCCCGAGGATACCAAATCACAGGGGTGATATAGAGACCAAGGGGAATGTCCAAGTGGGCACATGCTGTCCCCATTTCACAGAGTCAAACTGGGTGCTGGGCCTCCTCTTGGGGTGGGGGGAGATGCAAAGAGATGACAGTTTTTCCTTACCCGAGTGAACTTGAGAAAGGAAAGTTAAGGTGCTGAGTGTTAGCGAAACTCTACAGAGGGGCTGGCTCTGAAATGCAGGAGAGCACTAGGACAGGACCTGGAGACAAGCTTAGGGTCAAGAAACAATTTTTATTGTGGGAAAGGTAAATGCTAGAGTATTTAAATGCTGATGGCAAAACACCAGGAATTTTTTTTTTTTTTTTGGAGAGTTTGAAGCTCTAGAGAAAAAGCAGAACATTTATCAACATGGCTCATCAGGCTTTCAGGATTAGAACCCAAAGAGGATGGTTTATTTAACGCATATTGTTCCTTAGACTCAAAAAATTTACACATCTAATAGGAGTAAACATGTTTTAACAACTAAATATTTCTTGCCTTATTTTTTTTTCTGAGGACCAACAGAAAGGCAGTAACAATTCGTGGTAAGTGTTCATCATTTGAGTTTCAAAACTAGACTGGATTTTATCTTCAACAACAAACTGCAATTTATGGCGATAGTCTCTCAATGTAATATATTTTAATCTCCTGATTTAACTGGCCTGAGTTCTTAATGACTAGTCATTTCTTTCTAAAATATCTGCCAATTTTCCAGAGGCACTCAGGTCTTCCTAATCGGTTTGACATACTTTTTTTCAGGTCATAAAATCCCATGTCACTATCACATTGTCTGTTGACTCATTCTGCTTCTTTGCAGCATGTACTAACCTTCACTAGATTATGTTAAAATGTGTAGTAATAGAGCTCTACTGGTGCTTCATGCTGTACCTCGAAATAAGGTAGCATCCAGTATTCTCATTTAATGAGTACAAAGGATGTAAGTGAATAGTGAAGGGTCTTAGAAGCAACTGACATAGAAAATAATCGGGCTATAAAACTCAGTTAATATATTTGGTAGATACTCATATAAGTAGAATCTGCATACACAAATTTTTATAAAACACTAAAGTCAGCTAAAGACTGTTATTCACATTCAAAATACACATAGACAAGAGAACACTGGGCCAGGCTGCATAATCACAGGAGACAGAATGTATCGGTTTCCTCTGACTTTAAAAAGTCACTAGAGAGCGTTGCTCTGACAAGGCTGAATCAGACAGTAAACAATGATCTCCTTCCATCACTGTAGAAAGGATATCCATGAGATGGAGGTTAACAAGCTATCAAGTACATTTTTATTGTTTAGAGCAGCATCTCAGAATATTTTGAAGTAAAACACTTCTATTTTTAAACTACCATAACATTTAAAGCTGGATTTTCAATTTGTCAACCTATCTAAAAAACTGAATATAATAGGCTGATTAGTCACAAGCGAAATTCAAGGAAAGACTTTTTTTTAATGGATCAATGGTGTAGAAAATTTGGTATCATCTGAACAGACTTGAAATAGAATGTGTATTATAGAACAATATAGAGTTCTTCATTACTGTAACTACCTTGATGAATAACAGGTCAAAATGTGCATCCGAAGCCTGAGAGTTATAGTGGCCTATTTGGTAAGATGAATACTTTATCCAGTCCAGTTTTCTATCTCTCATGGTGTCAGTATCATGTTGCTATTATGAATCTTATGTTTTTGACAATATTATACTTCTCTATCACAGAGGTATTGAGCGTAATATCAAAAATTAGCTTGATAAGAGAGTATCTAATCTGATCACCAAGGCCATATTAACGATATCACAGAAGGGTATTATTTTGAAATATATACCTATTCTTTCTTTCCTTACTAATTCCTATAAATCCTGTCTTCCCTATTTGGGCAGCATCTAGATCTGGTTGCCTCAGGGAAGGGTTGTTATGGCAGAAAATTAGAGAAAACAATTTTGCCTTTCAATTCCTGGTCACTGGGTTTTCCCAAACCAAAGGATGCCAAATGGGGACCCAGGGCCTTGTATGAAAATGATTGCTTAAGGAAATGCTTCCCACCCCTCTGTCCTCTAGGGCAGCGGATATTCTCCAGCCCAGAGTAGGGAAGAACCAAGGTGTGTCTTCAGGAAGGGACTCTGCCCTTTCTCTCCACCTTTCCTGTGGACTGAGTTCAGGGAATGGATGTGACATCAGCCTGAGAAATGAAGGAAATGTAAACCCAGGGAGAGCGCAAGCCCCAGGTCTCTTGCAGGCCAGCAGGTCTTGGCAGCAGTGGGCGTAGAAATGGCTCTGCCTCGTGTCCAGGCAGATAAGCCCAAGGTCTCCGAGAGTTGCCAATCCCCAGAAGCAACCCAATGATTCCATGGATGCAAGAGTTTCCTGAAGCTCCAGCAGCACGCCTCATGCCTGGGCTCAGTACAATGTGCAAGAAGACTCTCTGGACCCAAATGGACTTTTGTCTGGGTGTGAGGAATATGGCCCAGGCTCCAGGATGCAGAGTGCGCAACTCAGTGATTGCCAGGACAGATGCGCCCCACATGAGGACTAGACCTCCCACCCCACCTTCACTGCCATACGTGAGGACACAACATTCATCTCCTCCAGAGGATGCAACAATCTTGGTAGCCTCAGAGAGTAGCCTTCACCAGACACTGAAAGCTACGGCCTTGATCTTGAACTTCCCAGCCTTCAGAGCTGTGAAAAATAAATTTCTATTGTTTATAAGTTACCCAGTTTCAGGTATTTTGTAATGGCAGCACACAGGAGCTAAGACTGGACCAGACCCTCCACCACCATCAAGGCACTCTGCAAACCAAGGCTGATGGCTCAACCTAACCCTAGGGAATGTGTTCAAGGACAGTGGTGCGAGGCCAGAATTTTCTGGGATTACCTAAAGATTCAACTTCAACTTAGATAAGAAAAAAAAATAGTTACATTCTTAAACCTTTGTATTATGTTCTGGGGTAAACTTACCCTGATATATTAGTTTTTTCACTCTGAATATTTATAGGAAGTTTGACAGTGAAGTGTCCAAATAAAGATTACTATAAGAATACCTTAATTACAGAAATTACATACAGTACAATACGAAAAACATTTATGGTCACATGTACCAAGGGTGCTCATGTGTGCAGAGCTGCATTCACTGTTAATTTTTTTCACTAAGATTACAAAGAATACATAAGATATCACCCTCCCATTATCCGCTCACGTCGTCTTTCACTTAATCTGCAATGACCTAACAGTCGGACAGGAACTTGCTTCCATCTGGTCATTGGTAAAGAACACTTCCATGATACCAAAAGAAACTATTTGAGCATAATTGGAGTTGCATATTTATTCTATAGATAACATTTCTCTATTTTCTCTTAGAAATGATCTAAATTACAAAAAAACTAATAAGATCTAGAATTTATAGTTTTTGTTCCTGCACATTTACCTTCAGGAAGGAGTAAATACATGTGACTAATAATTATAAAGAAGTAGATACTGATACACCTTCCTCTAGTTTTGTGTAATAAAAATAAGACATGAAAAACAGTTTCCTTTCTATGGCATAACAATAAATAGTCAAAACTTTAGAAAACAGCAGACACTTGAAAACTGTAAAATAATTCCTTAACTAAAAGTGAGCTGAAGGGCCATAAGAAGTGTCTTCTGATTCCATTTCTCAGGTTGCTGCTGCCACATAAATAAATGATGGCCACGCTTTGGGGAAACAATGAACAGATCTCTGAACCTTCTAGGAGATACTGTGCCGTATGTTTGTATTAAGTCACATAGGTTCACAGGATACATAGGATGAAACAAGTTTTTCAAAAAGAAAAACCCAGAATAAGCGAGGACAGGAGAGTGGCCCTGGAGGAAAGACACAGATAATTGGAAGGCAGAGGAGAAGGAACCAGCTTTCCTAGCCTGCGAGTGACTGGCCAGGGAAGGAAGGAGAACTGAGAGAGCTGTCTAGAAAGATAAGTGAAAAGGGAGCTTCCAGAGAGGGGGACTGGTCAAAATGTCAGACTGCACTGTGTTTATGGTACATGTGACCACTGACAAGAGACCATTTCTTGGTCACGGTTTATAGTCCTGCAGTGTTTACTGCAACGTTGTACGCAGACTAACCTCAACAAGGGTAAAAGGCCAAAATATAACTCAGAAAACTACGGTATCATGACGATGGTGTCCTCTTTAATGGACACAGTGATGTAGTTAACATTCAGCCCCCTACTCCCCAGCTGGAGCTAAGCAAGGTACTCAATAGACATACGCTGAGTGACCAGAGAGCAAAGAATCCGTCCCACCTAAGTGTGAATGACATGGCACAATTTCAATACATTTGCACAGACCACATTCATGTTATGCTAATAGAGAAGCTTGGGTCACTGAAATCTGTATTTGACCTTACTGAATTTTTAGTGCTGAGACAAGTTAATCATCAGAGAGTTGGCAAAATACACATAAATACCAACCACCACACACAGGCATACTCTACAGGTGATAGTGACTTGTACTGATACTTATTTTATGTTTCAGGCTCATCACAAACACTACTTTACTACAAATTAAGTACAAAGCATTTATACCATGTGCCACACTGATCATTAAATATTCTGAGGTAATCACAAGTTGCTTGTTTAATTTTTTTTTTTTTACTTTTTGTTAGAAAATAATTTAATACAAAAGGATGCAAAAATAAAAATAGTAGAAATAACACCCATATCCCATTTTCCCTTTACTCAAATTTACCTATTGTTAACATTTTACCTCATTTTCTTTTAATTTGTTATCTCCCAATCTATATCTATCAATTATTTTTGTGTGCATGCATACATGTATTTTATATGTATACACACAGTTGGACCCTTAAACAACATGGGTTTGAACTGCATGGGTCCACTTATAAGTGGATTTTTTTCAATAAATTTATTGGAAAATTTTTTGGAGATTTGCGACAGTTCATAAAAAATCACAGAGGAACTGCATAGCCTAGAAATATAAAAAATTAAGATAAAGGTATGCCATGAATGCATGAAATGTAGATAGGTATTAGTCTATGTGTTAATCAACTGTTTATGTTATCAGTAAGGCATCCTAACAACAGTAGGCTATTAGCAGTTAAGTTTTTGGGGAGTGAAAAGTTAGACATAGATTTTTGACTGTTATGGGAGTTAGACACCCCTAACCCTCACTGTTCAGGGGTCAATTGTATACACGCACACACACACACACACACACACACACACACAGAGATACGTTTTGATAAATCATTTGATGCATTCTGAGTCTTTTGAGGTTTGCCCTAGTTGAATAAAGATCATATGTACTGAACTTGCTCCAAGACTGAAAAATATTAAGAACCTGCCAAATTAAAGGTGTAATGGCAAAGAAAGTGATCAATATGAAATCAATCTCTAAACTGGTTAACATTGTGAACACCATGTAAATAAGCAGAGAACCTGAGTGATCCATGTCATGAGAAGAATGAAAGGGGAATTTACAGTTATTGGACATTTGTAATGTGCCAGATATTTGATATGCTGTCAGCAAATATGTCTTTATAATTATGTGAAAGCATATTTGTAAGATCTAACAAATTAATTAATGGCCAGCTAAAAAGACAGCAGACCCAACAATCTGTGTCATGAAAGGCATGAAAGAGACAACTCTTTACTGGACATTTCCTGTGTGCCAGACAGTTTACATAATATCAGCAAATATGCCTTTATAATTATGTGACAGCACTTTTAAAAAATCTAACAAATTAGTGGTCAGCTAAAAAAAAAACTGCTAGTGACAGAATGAAACATGGAACTTTAATTCCAATTTTAATTACTTAAAAATTAGTTTCATTTAGTAAATAGTAATTGAACACCTACTTTCAGAACACCTATAGTCAGTTGGCTGAAGATACAAAAATGAGTGAAACTGAGATGGCCCTGCCTATGACCTTCCAGCTCAGACAGTGTCTCTCCAGCCTGGCTGAGGGTTTTGTAAAAATGCTAATGCTTCTCACCACCCCTCCCCAGTGATTCAATCAGGCTTGCGCAGGGGGGATTAGGAGATAACACTTGAGGGTAATGAGTGCTAAGGTGGGAAAGAGGAGAGGAAGTGGAAATGCGTGGCATAAGTCAGAAAAGGCTTTCTGGATGGTCATGTTTGAAATCCAAATCCGAAGCCATGTATGTGGGGCAGGGTGGGAGGGCAGAAGAAATGACCTGGCAACATCCTGGCTGCAGAGATCGGCTTCTCCAGGTGCGAGGTTCAGAGGGTCAGTCTGGTCAGAACTGAGCTCCTCTACCCTTCTGGGTTCCTGCCCAGGAGGTGTGCTGCACGCAGCCAAGATGACAAAATGAAATAGCACCTGAGTTCTACATGGCCTTCCTCTTGTACTTTTCCTACATATCCAATACATTTTGTGTTCTTACACATTCAAGAATTTACCACAGCCTTGCTCTGACTCCATCAATTCCTAATCTTGATGGAGAGGGTTCCCTGTGTTTCTTCAGCCCACAGGAAAGCCCACAGGTGCACACCTCTGCACATCTCTTCAACATAATTATTGGGAATACACTTTTAATACCTTATTCACATGCAGTTGCAGGAGCATTGATACTCATCTCTCTGCCTTCTTAATTTAAATTTCCCACAGGATTGGGACCATTAATACAATTTCTTTCATAAACACTTACCCTTCGTGTGGGGGTATGCAGGGCTTAGACATGAAAGCTAGACCTCATTTATGGCCCCAAAGGAGAACAGGCTCACTAATGAGCAGCAGTCGTTGAAAGTTTGCTTATTTTGAACACAGCCGTCAGGCGACCCCTGCAGTAAGCCTCTAAGCCGAAAATGCCAGGTTTTAAGGTTTTAGTATACTGCCAATAGGCACAGTCCACAGAAGAAAGTAGATGCACTGAGGCTGGCGATGGCTGCGGTCCACACACCGGCTTTTTTATTCCAATTTCATTCCTGGATACCCCTGTCAGCATCACCATTGGCAGCTACTAAGACCAGGACAATGATAAACACCTCGACAGGATATCCGGACCCTGTGTGTCTTTGCACAGTTGTAAATGTACAGAATCAGGGTGGCTGGATGTGCACAGGCCCTACGTCCAATGCAGCGCAGCTGGCATGCCCTGCACAGCGCACTCCTGACGCGAGCTTTCCCATGCAACCTCCATCAGCCTGGCGGGAAACGTAGCCTTGCTTACATGCAGCCACAGTCAGACTGAAGTGATGTGTAGTTTTAAGGTAACTTGGAAGAAGATTTCAGATTGGTGTGATTTATTTTTTACTGCTTATTTTTGTCATATGTATGAGGCACAACAGTTTATAGAAATTTAAGATAAGTTTTATTCTAAAAGGAATATAAATTTTCATTTTACCCTTTTTAAAGCTTTCTTGTTTAATAAGCATGGCTGGCCTCACTCTATATAATCTAGTGTTGCTGGAAAGATACAAAACATTACATTTTGCTGTTTTTGTTCACAGATATGCAGAACCTTGGCTGCACGCCACCATCTACCTCAGACATTCAAAACACTACAAGGACCTCATTCTTCTGCAGTATATTATGTGATAGACCTTGTTCTTTTTTCCTTCCTTTGCGTTCTCTATAATGAACAGAAATACACGCTGGTATTGCCATATATCCAACAAAGGTTCTCCGTGAATCTATCAAAAGCCAATGTCACAGAAGGGATAATTCTCTCACGTCGATTCCAGGGACAGGTCTGGCCATTTCCGCCACCAATTCCCGAATAAGCAACAGCCTTTTATGTGACAGATGTTAAATAAGTGTTTGCTGAATTGGATTAAACTCCAACAGTTCCTAGGGTTGCTACATTTTATACAGGGACAACAAGGCAAGCTGCAATTGGAGGGCAGGAGACCGGCCCTTCCCTCTCTCTGGAACACGCCCGTCAGCCGAAATTTATTTCCACAGACGCGGGTGGTGGAGGCAACCATGTCTCGCAGGACCCCACCTGCATGTCTGCTTTCTTCCCTGTGGTCAGCTTGTCTCTGGTTGCTTTCCCCCTTATCAGGACGAAGCAGCAGCTACTGTGGAGGGCAGGGGTTCCAGGCTGTGGTTTGACTCTGACACAGAAGAAAAAGGAGGCTACCACGCACCTAGCACTTAGCACATGCCAGGTGCTCTGCTAAGTGCCTTAAAAATACATTCCCTCACACATTCCTACAGATGCTTTAGGAGAGAGTTATTTTACAGATACATCAGGAAACTGAGACTCAAGAGAAGTAACTCGTTCAAGGTTCCTGGTCTTTTCACTCTGGCGCAGGCCCTGGCAGGCTGCTGGACCACTTGTCGTCTGCCTCGTCTCCTAGAAGGTGAAAACTACTCTCCGTCTTGCTCACTGTCCCATCTGCAGCAATAGCCCAGGGCCTGGCACACAGTAGGTGCTAAATAAATACTTGTTGAATGAGTGAATGAAGTCTCCTATTTACCCTAACTTGTGATGAAAACCTTTACTAGACTAATTTATTAGGTCCTATACTGAATTCATCAAATACCTATATATTGCACATAATAACATATCCAGTTGGTACAGAGGAACAGATCAGTTTTAGCACCAATTGTGCCCTGTCATCAGTGATTCCTAAACATAGAGGATGGGTGTCTCAACAGAGACATGGATACAACAGTTGAATATGAAGTTCTTAAAACTTTAAAGTTTTGGAGCATGAAGGGGAGTTACATCTATAGTTTCACTATTATCTTTTATGCTATTTTTTCCCTTCAGTAAATGACAATTTCTACAGAACAGGGGACTTAAGATTCTTAATGAAGGTTAGAAATAGGCTATGTCTCCTCAGGCATACTTAGCAATAAATTATTGATTTTATATGAAGATTAATAGTATTTGTGAATTGGTAGAGAATGACATGGGCTTTAATTTTTGAGGACCACCGTGTAAACTAAGGTGTTTTAAAGGTAAGGAATGCATTTAGACTGTGTTGGAACACTCTGAGATTCCTTTGTATGCAATTGCATATTGCAGGAAAAGTAATATTTAGTGAATAAAAATTTAAGTAGTACTAAAATTTTAATATTAAATACAAAGAGCCACTCTGTAATAGTGATAATATTTCTAGAACATAAACTAAGAAAAGCAAGATATCTATAGTTATACTTGTCACCATAGTCATTCATTTCTCTCAGATTTAGTACGATGTGGGGCTTATGTATGTGCATTAATCTTAACATACTATGAATCGTGGCAAACTGCAAGCTGAAGACAATGCATTGTGTGAAGTCAGAAGATTAATTTTTAATTTGTCCCATATGTGCTAGCTCTAGCTCCAAATTCAAAGGCCAAAAAAATACTAAATTTCCCTAATAGTATTTTTAACAATTTGAATGTATAACACAAAGTAACTATTTGTTGTTTTGGTCTCTTTTTGTCAGGGGCTGAGTGCCAGGCAACTCTAGCCGGCCATCTAGCTGATGTCACTCCTTGAATCCAAGTAACTATCTGATTATATAGATAGATAGATAGATAGACATACAGATAGGTAGATACAGATGAGAAAAAGATCAGTCTCTTCAGGACCATCAAATACTCTAAAAAAGTAAAATATTTAACCTTTCTTTACTAAAATGTTTCTTAGTACTTCATTCAAAAAATAACTCATTATTAAGATAGCTATATTGGTGGGGTTTTACTTAGAGAAGAAACATTAAAAATTAAGTTTATAATATAATTTTCCTCTTATTCACATATATGACTTTTAAAAACTACTACTCTTATAAGTTAATATCTTATTTCAATGTAGTAACATTAATTTTTAATTGTATTATAAAAATATGAATTGTGATATTGCATCTTACTCACAGTAATAGGTACAAACATCCAGAGTTATGACTATAATTCCCCTACTATAAAAAAAAATCTTGGAATTTTAATCCCCTAATAGTATGCTTTTTGCTCATACTATTTATAACTCCCAAGTACATAATAAATTTTATATTTACATAGTTAAATGAAACTACCTCACACCTTATGTAAAGTTTCAAAAATAATGTTATAAGAAATAATTTATGGCACTCAATTTAGTTGCCATGGTGACCATTGCTATCTAAGAGTTTAGGGATAGGACATTTTTCATTGGTAACTAATTCTATAAATGGAAAGACCATGACTTTTACCTTTTTAATGAAAAGCAAAAGCCCTGATATGGTATAAGTGCATTGATTCTTCCGTGCTGGATAAGAAGAGGGAACACCATTTCTGAACCTAAGGACATTTCACAATGTTTTCCCTAAAACATTTCTATAAGCTATAAAACATTTCCTGTCTATTTGGTTCCAACCAGTCCACATCTGATTGAGGACTCTGGAATATTAGAGTGATTTGATATATACAATAAAGAGAGAAACGGTCACAAAGTTCAAACTTCTCTGTTGCTTCTGAATGGGTCTCTCCCCACCAGCAGTTGCTGTTACCATGTTCTCCTCTGAGCACTGGAGAAGAAGAGAATGTAATGGTTTCCAGTGGACTCTCACTGCCTCTGCCCCCTTCCTGCTCTTCACTTCCTCTTTGTCTGCAGAGAACTTCACCGTAGTTTAAAGTCTCCTTCCAATTCACCTACAATGAGGTTCCACTTGTAATTATGTTCTTTAGAGATTAGCCCCTGTGATGGTGGCCACCAGATGGCTGCACCCACCCGGCAATAGTGACACCCAGGAAGCATCCTGGCCTGCATGGCTTTTGCATGGAAGAGGTTAGGGCAAAAGGACAATTTTCTGGATGAACATTTTTAATTAAGCTTGGGCTCTATCTAGGGAAGCAAATGTATACAAATTTGCCTTCTCATCACTGCAGTTCACTTCAGACAAACATGGTATAGAACAATTAGAGACAGACCCAGGAGCTGAAGCTCCAGGGAAATGGAAAAACATTATTTCCAAGACTGAATGGTCAGGAAGCATTTAGCAGATCATACTGGCAGAAGAAAATCTCCTTGGAAATGCAACTGTTGGAGACTATTTAAAAATAAAACTTGGGCTGGGTGCAGTGGTTCATGCCTAGAATCCTAGCACTTTGGCAGGCTAAGGTAGGAGGGTCGCTTGAGGCCAGGAGTTGGAGACCAGCCTGGACAACACAGTGAGATCCAGTGTCTCTACAAAAAATAAAAAAAATAGCTGCTGTGGTGATACATGCCTGTAGTCCCAGCTACTCAGGAAGCTAAAGTGGGAGGATGGCTTGAGCTCTGGAGTTAGAGGTTGTAGTAAGCTATGATGACACTACTGCACTCCAGCCCAGGCAATAGAGTGAGACCTTGTCTCAAAAATAAAATAGATAAAATAAAATAAAAATAAACCTTGAAGGATGAACAGATTGCCAGGCTAATAATTCCTTGCATTTAATATTAATATTAAGCACCCCTATTCAAGGAAACAATTATTACAGCAGAATTTTGGACGGGAAATCAGCTTTGGAACATATACCCTACATCACTTGGAAAAGGACAGGTAGCTAATGTAGAACCTGTATGAGACCAAAAAAATTACAGAATAATAAAGAAGATATTTCCTCCAGCCACTTTTAGCTAAGGATTTTAAAAATCTTCAGGCAAAAAAGATGGGATGGGGGATGTACAAACACCATACTACACAGGAGTCACAGTTGGAGGGATTGTGTATGTGTGTGAATGTGTGTGGGAGAGTGTGAGATAGAGAGTGTGTGGGTGTGTGAGTGTTTGTGTGTGTCTGCCCATGTATATGCCCATTTCCTCTCTGTGTTGCCAGGTGCTCGTGGATGCTTTTGATTGGCCTTTGCCCACACTGAAGTGAAAAAATTTAATCACCACGTTTGGGGGGTTCATTACACAGAGATTCGAGGGAAAGACGTAAACAGCCTCCTGGCCTGGGCCAGATGCTTCTATCTGATTTTTCATGAGAGATCTGAATTTGAAGCTTGCTGGGCATTTCCCAGTCTCATTAATGAGCCGGCACTTTGTTTACACAGACCCCTTGCCTGACAACTCTAAGAAGAGAGAAGGGTGAGGACAGATAGAGGCTCCCAAATGCTAGCCCAAAGCCCTAAATGACGTAAAGAAATAAGAAATTATATTCCAACAGTCACAGAATGGTAGGCAAATTGGCAGATAAAGTTAGAAGGGGAAGATTAAAATAGTTTGTCTTATGAATAAAGATTCTTTAAGCTATCTAAACATTTAGGGGGGAAATTTAAAGTTTTTTTTAAACTCTGAAATATTTGACAACCTATCCTTCATTTGAGTGTATTTTTTACGCCCTCCTGTTTCTGTTTTTGCCTGATCTGTCTGATTTAGAATACAAAACAACTGTAAAACAGTCCATTCCAATATTGAGTTTATGCAAATTCCTGAAATAATCAATATTGCTAATATGAGGTCTAACACTGGAAGTGCACAATCAGACACACTGCTCATTTGTAAGCAATAAAATCTGTTTGTAGCTGGTTTGGTTTATTGAAAAGAAGATAACTTGAGTTACAAGGAATCTAAGAGTGAATGTGCAGCTATTTGGCTCTTCCTTTTATAGCTGAATGGTAAGTAACAATTTACTAGCTAATCTTACTGGTATTGGGGTAGCACGTGAAATTTTCAAGGCAGCCTGGTGATAAGATGTGAGTCACTGAAAATTTTGGTGCCAAATTGGTTTCTAAGCTAGCTAGTTTCTAGAAGAATATATATCACATTTACAAGTAGCATTAACTCTTTTCAGGCTAGTTAGAATAAAATTTAACATATTTATGCTTTAGTGCATTTAATGACATTTAGGATCCAGTTGGGATCATAGAGCACACAATCGAGCTAAATAATTGTCCATTGAGCAACTCTAATCCATCAGTTACCTGAAAAAAAAAAAACTACTCTTCAAATTCAGTATTCTTATTTGTTTGTTGATAACCATATCTCATACATATAGATAATACATTTAGATAGGGAGGAAACATATTAGGTAAGAACACCAAGCTTAGCATTAATTTCTGGAATCCGAGTCAGGGTTACATTTGCACTGTAAATGGTTATATTAAACATTAAACTAGTTTTTATAACTTTTACTTGTTAATGAGTAATATTTTTGAATATATTAATAAAATTGAGCTTCTGACATAGTGATAATCAGGTCTTGATGCCAAAATCAGTAAAAATAATGAGAGAGAACAAGGTACTACACTACATTTGGACACTTATTCCTCAAAATTCTATAAACTCTTCATGCAAACTATATTTGGAAATCACTTATTGTGGCATAAAGGTGGGGATGCACTTAGTGGAGGTGAGGACGGGTGGAACTGAAGGTAGCTGCTAGGACAATGTGGATGTCTGGACTTGCAATTTTTCTTGATATGGTTTCACCAAAATAATCCAATTAAAGAAATTACTTCCCTCCCTCCCTCTCTTTTTTCCTGTGAGAGTTTTCTATAATCTGTACAAGTTTTATTTAATTTTTTAGGGAAGTTTCTAATTTATAATTATATATATATATATATATATATATATATATATAGTTTTTTTTAACCCAAAAGATGGGTTGAGCAGAAAATAAAAATCTGGAAATAGGCAATTTCTTCATAGATAAAAGTTAACTGGGGGGAATGATAGATTTAAATATCTTCCTCCTTCTTGATTCTCAGTTCAACATGATTAATGTTTGTTGGCATATATTTATAATAGTTATAGAATGTTAGTATTTAATTATTAGAGATAATATTTACTTGGGATTATGAATCTATATTAACAGAATGAATACCTTTTAATAATACACTTATCAATTGGTCAATATTTCCCCAAATTTTGGTCTACTCCACTATCACAGCCTCTCACTGCTTTCCAGCAACAATGAGCTATCAGAAAACTTAGGGAATCTGGAGTTAGAAGCTCTGACTGTGGATCCACCCCCTAAAACCTCCTACGACTGGGGTTTGGCAAGTTCTGAACTTCTTTCTTTTATCTTGAGCCTCCTTATCTATAAGATGGCAAATATAATGTCACATTTTGTATAGTTATTAGAATCAAAATTAATTCAGCTAAGAAAAAATAATGGTAATCTTAAAATATTTTTATAATTTTTGGAAGAATTAAAAATATTTGGTTGAGAAGTAGTCTTTAAGATAACTAGAAGTGCTGGTTTTATTTTTACTGAAATGATTGCTGATATTTGAAAACATATATATCAGAATGTGTAATTCACAGTTAAGGTATTTATTTTCACATCAGAATAGACTACCAATGATTTCCAAGTACTGTGAGGCATGGAAGGATAGCATCAGCCCTTCTACATTTTTGTAACCTTGGAGAAATACCTTTTACCAGAAGTAACAGATCTTTGCACCTTGAAATGGTGACCACATTCAAAATAACCTTAATTTTGGCTGGGCACAGTGGCTCACATCTGTAATCCTAGCACTCTGGGAGGCTGAGGCGGGAGGATCACTTGAGCTCAGCAGTTTGAGACCAGCCTGAGCAAGAGCAAGACCTTGTCTCTACTGAAAACTGCAAAATTTTCTGGGCATCGTGGCCCACGCCTGTAGTCCCAGCTATTCAGGAGGCTGAGGCAGGAGGATCCCTGGAGCCCAGGGGTTTGAGGTTGCAGTGAGCTATGATGATGCCACTGAACTCTAGCCGGGGTGACAGAGCAAGACTCTGTCTTAAAAATAAAATTTAAAAAAACCTAAATAAAATATATGTGGATAATATAAACATAATCTACTTATAGTACCTATTGAATAAAAATAAAATATAAAAGTATAATTACATACTTTAAATTCTAAATATTAAGCAATTCCTAAAAGGATTGCAGTTTTTATATTAGACAATGTTTATAAAGACCTTTCTGACCAACTCATCTAAAGTAAGTTACCACCCCACATAACCTTGTTTTAATTTTCTCATAGTAATTAAGACTTTTTGAAATTATGCTTTTCCTTAAATAACTGTCATCTCCCACTTCCCAAATTTAACATTCCATAATATCACAGGCTTGACTTTTGTTCACTGTTGTATCCCAGCATCAAAACAGTGCCTGGCACATAAAGGCCCCAATCAATTTTCAATACATAAAAGAAAAGAAGGAAGAGGAGGAAGGCAGAGACAGAGATCAGGAGAGAGCTATCAAACCAGCTACCTTTTGTGAGTCTGGCCTAAGGGAAGGTGATAAATATGTTATAACTTTGGCCTTTATTATATCCAGAAATTTCTGTCCTATAAGAACCACTCATAAAGTAAGGTGTCCATTGTAGTATCTACTTTTATTTCCAAAAACATATGAATAAACCAAGGCAGATTCAGAAAAAATGTATGAGTGGAAGAGGGAAATCACATTGGTGAATAAACCAAGGAACTATAATAAAAAGTTATTGAGATATGTCTTTAAATGAAAAGTTTAAAAAATTAGCATAGAGTATTATAATAAGCCATGTACAAAGAATAATGCTAATAGAATGATACTAGCTACTCTTTATTGGACACTTAATTATTAGGCAGGATGCTGATTTTGTGTGCATTCCCTGTATGTAAAAAATGAATAAGTGAAAATGTGCTTAAGTAATGCAGGGACACTTAATAGTGAATTGAGTGACAGTCACCTGGATGTCCAGGGTAATAAAACCCTGGAGGCGCCCAGAATATCTACATTTCGTCTCCAGTAGCTAAGAGGATATCCACTTTTCCTAGAGGCAGATGATCTTGTAATATATCTTCTAGCCCAATTACTCTATGGTTTGCCTTATTTTTATAAAACCACATAGACTACAATCTCCTAATATAGCAATCAAGAAAAAATAGGGGATATGAAAAAATCATATGAAATGTTTCATATACTCTCAAGAGGACTCACATTATATTTTCAGGTAAATGTTTAATTACTTGCAAATTACAATGTTTAATTAGTTTCTGAGTAATAATAAAATGTTACGGAAGAATATTCTTTGCTGAAGATGTAATTTTATTCTGCATATGGTATTATTAATAATGAATTTATCAAGAATCAGGCTTTCCAAATACTACTTTCAACTTTCTAGCTTTCTAACTTGGAAATTATATTAAAAATAAATCTGTAACATCTTACAAACTCCTTAGAAAACTTGTAAGATATTAATTTTATCATGGTAAACAAAAGGGCCCCCATAACCTACCATGGCTTCTTGTAGCTATAGCATTTATCTTAGCAAGGGCAAAGCACACATTCATTAGTCCCCTGCCTATCTCTTCACTGAACACAGAAATCACGCCTTTTTTCTGACAATAGGCTGAATGGGAAAGTAAACATCATGAAAATTAAATCTCATAAAATAAGGATTAGTACACTCAAAACTAATAATATACCATGGACTCTACATCTTTTTTGCTCTGATTTATTATTCCTAAATAATAAATTTCAGCCTTCTGCAGACAAGGTATTCTACTGGGATAATCTCAGAAAACATGTGCTAAGACTTTAAGGATATGTTAGACTGATTGAATCACAGTATCAAGGAATGTTCTGAGCCAGAGGGATCTCGAAATCAACCTGGCTCAACCCCTTCATTTTACCGATAATGAAATACATCCTCAGTTCTTGGGGATTTGCCTTTGCTGCTGTTCAATGGCAAACCCCAACAACCCTTTGCCATTCTCCTTCTCTGTGTCCTGCGAAGACCCAAGAACGCATCATTACGGCAGCACTGGGCAGAGCACTCATTTCATCACGCTCCTGTATGTGAGCAGGACATAGAAATGAAGACTAATTAACGGTGCCAGCCAGTCTAATTTAGGACCTTTATGTGGATGCTGTGATTTCTCAGCAGCTATCAAGGTTAATTTAGTCTCCATAAAGGAAGTCTAAAAGGAATTTGGTTTCAGGTTCTAGTGCAAAGTTGGAAGAGCCTATGTCCTTCAGTAGGATTCAGAGTATCCGTTTGTGATTGTGTAATAATCCAAAACAGTTCCCTATCTGTAGGAAAAATAGGGCTTCCCCCTGGCTGCCCATGTGTGCCTGTGGATGGGGAGCAGGTTACATATTCCTAAAGCAGGAAAGGAGGTGACGAGCCAGGGAGGGAGGCTGTGCTCTGGCAGCACAGATGTGACCACTCTCACCACGGCTTGGGGTGAGAGTCCAAAGAACAACCCTAAGGAATAGCCTCATTTCTTCCATTTTAGAGAAACAAAACTTAGGTCAAAAAAGACTTATCATCGCTCTTATAATAAGTGGAAAAGCCAGAATTTAAAACCGGGGCTATCTAACTTGAAAACACATTTGCCCAACAGGGCATATTGCCTCTCATCCCGCAGAAATGAGAGCAGGCTCATTTTCCAGGCAGCTCTAGGAACGCCAGGCTGTAATACCAGATTCAAAAAAGGCCAAGTGCAAAGGTGCCTCTGCTACTTGCTCAAAGATGCCTGAAAATTCTCTGAAAGAAAGAATTTTCCTTATGCAATTAGAGATAAAGCTTAAAATGCAAATAGTCTAGAGAAAAGAAAAGTCACCTTGAAGGGTAAATGGCGCACACAACACAAGGTTAAGATTTCTTCTCTCCATTTTATTGTTGAGAAAAGAGGCTACAGAAAGTTCTGAAAACCGTCCAAGAGCAAACAGCAAAGTAGTGAGCTACAGAGAAACAAATGAAACCAAGGTTTGTCGGCTCCAGCTGGGTTCTTTCCCCGCAGGTTGCTGCCGTCTAGGGGAGGGTTCCAGAGGACCCTCTTCTCCTGCTGTGGAAACCGGGTGTGTTCCGATCGGTGGACACTCCCTGGATACCAGCGGGTGTCCATCTGATTCTCAGGACCTCATTTATCAAGGTGTGTGTGTCACAGGAAGAAAACACTTATTATTTTGAAATGTGGTTTCAATTCTGTCTAGTTGCTCAAGGAGAAATACATTTCTCATAGGGATATTTCCTCATTTTGGCTGGAAAATATCTCAACGTGCATTTTGATTATGCAAAGATAGGCCTTTTGAATAGTCTGAATGGGAGAACAGAAACAGAGAGTCAAGCTGCTCTGCATAACAAACAGGAATCTGAAGTGGCTCCAAGGGGACCCAGAAGGAGAGGGCAGCACAGCCCTGCAGGAAGCCATAGCCCAGGGAAAGACAGCCACAGGAGGGCCACATGTGCCATAGTGACAGCTGAGAGCTCATGGGAGCTGCCCATCTTGTGCCATAATCATCCCACTATGACCCTCAAGCCTCTGTAAAAAAAATCTGCAACCTTTGATTTCTGTTACTAGAGATATGGAGGGAGAAATGGCAACAGAGATGGAGACACAACCAAGAAGATCCCACAACAGGAGTTTGGAATCAAAACAAAAATAAAATAAAACAAAACCCCAAATAACAAAACACAGGGCAGGGTCCTGAGGTTTCTGATAGCAGGTGAGATGAGGACTCAAACTATTTTAATTGGGTGTTAAGGTGTGTGGGCTAGAGGACTCGAGTTAGGTTTGTTTCAGGTGGAAAAGTACGTATAGGACAGAATGCCGTTAATGGAAAACTTGGGCTGTAAAACAATAGCTGCAGGAGTCTGGAGAGTTGGGGGCTTGTAAATGTAACAGACAGCTGCAGCCGGCTTTCCTATCCCCCCTGATAGGGATGAAACTACCCCCCCTCCCTTATCTCTACAGGATGAGACTGAGGCAGGGGTCCCAGAAATTGGTTTAAAAAAATTTTTTATTACAGCAGGTACTGGCTCAGGTACTCGCTCACCCCAGAGAAACTCTCTATAAAACCCAAGGCTTTCCCATCCCTTGGGGTGGAGGCTCTTTGGCCTCCACTGATCTGCACTCAGATGCTCAAAATAAACAGCATTTTGCCACACCTGCTTCATGTGTCTCCCTCTCAGCTCTGGACCTAACACTTGGGAGCATTCAGGTGACACTTCTCAAGTGCCACTGGGTGTATGGTACCGACCCACCCACTAAGGTCCCTTCCCAGTGGAAAGAGGACAAGGAGTTGGGACCTACCTTCCAGTCTTACCCGACAGGCCCTGGTTATCAGCTACGCAACACTTCATATTCATTATTGACCATCCAACAAATATTTATCAGTGCCTACCATAGGACAAACCCTAAGACAAAGACCACAGAGGAAACACCTCTTGAAGGTCAGTCGAGAGAAAATGTTTGGTTTTCCTGATGCACTGACTTACTTCCTTTAATCAACGATGAACAATGGAACTTGGCAAGTTTCCTGTTTTCCCTGTCCTGCCCGGAATATCACTAGTATCTTTTGGTTTAGTTGCAAATTGTCTTTCTTAGCATGATTTCTCTGACAGAAATTTTCTCTGCCCCTCCCCTTTTCTATTCAGTCTCTTATTGTAACTGTGTCTTTTTAGTTCCCTCAAATTATTTTTGGAAGTAGGAAAGTAAGCAAATGAAATAGCTGACTGAGAAATCAGCATTCTGGTTTAGAGATTTTATTTTGTATGTGTTTGTTAAGATCCTTTTGAAAAAAATTGGAATGCTGAAATATCTGGAGGGTCAAATTCGGAGGTGCCGGAATTGTAAGTTACAACAAAAGTGCCAGGTCTATGTGCTCGTAAGGTTTCTGTTAGTAAGGATAGTACCTTGCAGAAAAATGTTGTCAGAGTTTATACAGTTATTTACTCAAACACGTTATAATAAAAAGCAATTGGAGGAGAGTGGAGTTGGTTAGAAAGCTCTCAAGGCAAGAGTTATTTTTAGAAGATTTCTGGAAAAGGGTAGGAAATACAGAGTTTAGGGGAGATTAGATGGTAAACATTGGAAGGACAGGACTCCATTTGCTGCATTCAATAAATGTGCAGCTTTCATGGCAATTATTTTAAATGAGCAGTTTTTCTCACCAAAAGTATTACCTCTGTTTTTCTCCCACAAGTATTTTTCATCTCTCATCCATCCATTTGTTAATCCATTTGATTAATTAGAATGCTCTGGTAAAAATGAGTTTCGGTTAATTTAATTTGTTGGTTTTCAGAACGATAATTCAGAAAACAATTCTGCTTCAATCCTGCATTGCTGAAAATACTCTCAACTTCTACTAGCTCACTTTTTCAACTTAGAAAATAACATATTTAATATTTCTTTCATGTGTCAGAAAATGTTGGTATCTCCAATTCATTACTTTAAATGAATTATAACTTTATAGGTATTTAATATGAAAATCTTTCTAGCTATTCACTGACCCCAGCACAAACACTGAAGTCTGATTTTTAAAACAAATCTTTGCCATCTTGTTTATTTTCTAGTGATTTCAAGCTCTGAAAGTAGAGCAAAAAGAAAAAAATCTAGTTAATTAAAGGTTCTGTTTAGCTATGTTGCAGTTAATTTGAGCCTTTCTTAATACTAATTGTATGAGGCAAGTTAAATTTATTCTGGAGAAGACAAGCCTTTTGTGAAATAAATTTAAGGAGTTCTGAGTCTTCAAGATATCTAAAATAAACTTTAAAAAAATTTAAATCATATATACTATGCTTAAACTTTTTCAGAATCATATAACAGGGTTTAGTAGAATTACAGATCTGGACAGCTACAGTCTAAGGTTTTTGAAATCTTCTTTAGGAAGTTTTAAATGGATCAATATAGTTGAAACTAGATGTATACACTTTAAAAAGAATCCTATTTCAATGTGAAGCACCCAGATTATTTTATGATGAGGTTTAATTATATTAAGATGCTGTATCCCTATAATCATATGGTGAAACAGTAGGTAACAGAACAAAACTAGCATATTCAGCAGAAATATATCATTTTCTCAATCTACTCATGTACCTTAACAAAGCTTCTTAATTTTGTGGGAGCCAAGGCAGATTGCATGCATACCCCACAATTTTATATCTCAAATAGTATTCAGAGTGGAGCAGCTGCAAGGTCTTAAATAACCAGTGTATGTCAATTATTATTGAGAGCCACAGTCCAGAGCAAGAATTTGGCCATTTTCCTAGGTTTCTTGGGGTTTTATACTGTCCTAGGGGGAGTATATTGCACATGTTCACAAATGTTCAGTTAATATTTTGTAATTGGTAAAAGATTCACTCGGGGTATGCAAACTCAGAACAGCCATAGATCATTCTCTTAACAATTACTATGCAAGTCTAAAGCCATTTCTACTGGTTTTTTTGGTTAAAAAATTACTATTTGGACATGAAATGAAATAAAACATAATAGCACATACTTCATAGATGAGTTGCAGGAATATAATAATATAATACATGAAACTTGCCTACAATGAATGTCTAGTATATGCGGTGAGTACTCAATAAAGATGCAGGAGTAGGAAGGGAGGGATACAAGTCTCCTTCTCTCTGCAATAAAGTCTTTGCCAGAAATGATTTTCTAATCAACTAAAGTGTTCTTGGAGTTAAAAATCAACATTTGTAGGGACTTAAAGTTTCTTTGGGTGAAAATAAAGCTTTCTAAAACATATAGAGCACTGAGAGCTGATTTAAAATTTAAAGCAAAGACTAGAACAAAAGAAAGGATTTTGAGATTTTTTTTCTTGAGTCTTTTTTCTTACGAAGGTAGATAGATAAATAGACAGATACGCAGGTAGAAAGAACATCCCTGTCTATCTGTCTCATTTTATATTTGTCTGTCCTTAAACTCCTAGGATCATCAGGATGCTGGGTGCTGGGAATTAGCACCTGGAATAAGGCCTGATACATAGTAGGTCATCAAGAAACAGGTATGGAATGAATAAATATGTATTTGTTTACCCTAGAGTTTCTTTTTATTTTTTAAGCTTTACTCTGTTGCTATAATAAAATGGTTTCTTTTTGGAATATCTTTCATGTCAAACTATGATTTCATAATGGAAATCGAGCAGCAAAATATGGATAATTGGCAGTCAGAAATTTTTAGCTATAATTTTTTTTATTCAAATAGCATGTGTAAATGACTTAATAAAATGTCAACAGCAAACACACTACACCATTTAGAGGGAGAGAAAGACAAAGCTAAAAAAGATAATTATTTGCAGGAGAGATTTAGAAAGAAGGGGGTTGTCCTTGCGACCCAATAGGCAGAGGACTCCTCTATCCTCCTGAGACACTGCGAGGAGGGAAAGACCTTGGCTCGACGGGGACGACAGATGTCTCAAAGGACAAATCAGAGAGGAAAGAATTGCACAGTCAAGAAGAGGAGAAAAAGTAATGGAAGGCCTCAAAATAAGGGTTATGTACAGCAAAAAACATGTAAACAGAAATGAAAGAAAAAGTAGAAGTCTTTGAAATGAAACAATCTAGTAACATTAAGTAGGCAGGTATAAAAGCACAAATGATTTATTCAGGCCTACATTCGGATCTTGGTTTTATCCATTTATTATCTGCATGACCTTGGACAAATTAAGTAATCGCTCTGAGCCTACGTTTTCTTATTTATTAAATAATAATACATAACACGCAGCATTTTTAAGGATTTTATAGAGTAACACATATGAAAATAGCCTGCCTCAGCATAGATATTCTATAAATGTTAAGTTTTTGCTTATTGCACAAATGCAGCTTCAAGTTTAAACTTGGCTTAACTCATTTCTCAACAAGTATCCAGCCTGTAGCTCAATCCTTTCTGTGTTTTGTGGATTTTATTGTTGTTGTTGTTTGGTTATAAAGGACACAAGTATATTTTACTTTTTAGAGAAGAAAAATAGACACATTTGCCCATATATTCTCAAAAGTCTTTACAAACGGTAATAAGGTGTTTTAAAATATATCAGTGCCAACCTAAGGCTTGCATTCTCTTCGAAGTTCAACAATGTTGAGTATGTTATAAATAGATCCTTGTGCTATAGGGACTCAAAAATTATCTAGCCCAAGTCTCTAATTGTACAAATGGGGGAAACTGAGGCCCAGATAAGTAATGTTTATTCATGCAGTTATTTGGTTATTCACTCAAAAAACATTAGTTGGGCACATCCCACACTCAGCAGGCACAATGCTAGGCCACAGTGTACACAGATGGCTGAAGCCCACGGCCTGTCTTCAGGGCCTCATGGGTGCTGTGCCTTCCTTGGGGTGATATAGCTCGTGTGGAAACCGTGGGGAGGAATTCCCAGCCCAGCCTCTTTCCACCACACTGAGTATTTTCCTGATCAGTTTAAGCCTGTTTTTACTTATGACATGGGCTTGGGGTAAACAGGACACCATGGGCCCTGAATTTCCTGTTGATCACTGACCTTCTGAAAGTATCAAGAGTAAACGGTTCCAAATTAATTTTCAACATAAGCCTAAGTCAGGCAAAAGGGCCCAGAGGCCTCAGTGGAGTCTGCCTTTGAGATGAGACAGGTCCCAACGCTCTGCAGGCCCAGCAGGGAAGGGTAGAACATAGTCTGCTCCAGGGGTGGGAGAGAAATGTTTCCAGGCCTGGGATGAGACGGCACTAGCTGGAAGTGGCTCCCTCCGACCTCGCACACGCTTTGTCTATGTCTCACTCTAGGTTTTACAATTTCGTTTCATGGGTGAGGATTGAGAAATGTGCATTAAAGCAGATGACCAAACTTATCCATTTACATGGAATGACTTTTTATACTAGTCTTGGATCCTTGCTCTTTGAGTCTGGAATCTGTAAATATTCCTAGTTTATAAAGATGGTCCCTTGGCCATCTTCACATGGAAACTTAAATAGAAATTCTGCTTCAGTTGCAAAGTAGATGCTGTAGGGGACTTGCAACAGTTGCAGTCGATACTGCAGGGGAATGCATAAATTGCCCCTTCCTCAAAGCATTCCCATCGCCTTTCTGGAAATCTCCTTTCCCCTGTTGTGTGAAGTATTGAGGGAGTACACAAAGGTGTTTCCTTTTGTCCCTCCCCCGCCAACACACACAGAGGACAAAGGGGGTCCTACGAGGCTCCTTCAGCCAGCACTGTCCTCTCGCTTCCCGATATAAAGACGTGGCCGAAGCTTTGCCCATCTCTCTCCTTCTCGCCTGTAACTCTGAATCTCATGCAAGGTGGTTCAAAGGGTAAACATGGAGCTCATTCACGAGACCCTCTGGGGCTGCCTGAATCCTGCCTTCCAAGCCTTGAAACACCTTCCAAACACTTGCACCGCCCTCCTCAGTCCACTGGGTGCCCCAGCCTCTTTCCAGCCAATGTGTGCTCAAGGCAGGCAGAGTTGGGGTTTGTTGCCTAAACTCAAAGATCCTTCTTGATGTAGAAACACCGGTCTCTTGCCGACTCCTCGCTGCAGCTTGTTAGCGGTACAGGTCATAATTTATGAACATCAATGTAAATGGAAAGTTATAGGGTTTCACAACAGAAATCTAAAGTGATTTCACCAACAGTTGTGATTAGCATGCTTTTACAAGATTCAGTATAGGCAGATTTATCCAAAACTTAACTACCCAAAACTTTGTGCCAGTACCTCTGTATATCTGCAATGTGATGAAAACTAGTGTTTGTAATGAAAGACAGTGTGGTGGGAGAGCAGGATGTGGGTTTTGGGTAAAGCTCCTCTCACTTCTTGGTGCTCCTTAGGTTAATCCCTTCACTCAAAGCCTTGGTTGCTCTCTCTTTGATAGGTGGCTAAGAATACCCGCCTTACTTTTCTTGCAGTTTCATGTGAATTTTAGAAATTAAAGGAAATAATAAACATTTGGGGGAATATACAAGGTGCTATATATATGCACATATTATTGCTATCCTAATAGATCCTAAATCTAAGATAAAATAATATTTTGATTATTTACATTTTATTGTATTCACATTCTTAGAAAATTGGCAATCTTAAAACCATCTTTATTAACTTTTTCTAAGGCTCACCTATGAGTGAAAACTGGGGAATATATATTAGGCAATTGAATAAGATATCAGATCAACAAAACATTTACTTTATTAAACAGTTACCAAGAAATTCTAGTAACCCTCTCAGATTCTTCACTTTGAATTGATTTAATTGCAAAATGCTTTGGATGCATATGAAGTTATATTTTTAAAGATTCTTTGCTTCCAGCTGTGAAGGCCATAAATTTTATTTTTGCAAACTTGCCTCCCTGCCCTTTGTTTTCCTCCCTGGTAGGCACTGAAGACTGATTTACAGGAAGCGGCCTCACCTTGTCTGCATCTGTACCGATGTGTTTGGTGAGCAAAAAAGAAAGTAACAGGTTCAATTTTAATCAGGGAAAAAATGCACCTTACTCATTCTCCCAAACAATTCATCAGATTTTTTAACCATCTTCTCTTATACTCAAAATGTAAATTTTTCAAAGGCAGCACCAGTATAAGAACAGAATAATTACCAACTCAGACTCTCCATAACTTGTTTAAAGAACATAATCATGGCTTTTTTTTCTATGACATACATCAAAGCGTGTCAAATTTATATCTCTTGATTAAAATTAAAAAAATTTGCAACAGTATATTGACTAGTCAATCAGGAATTTGAAATAAACCATTAAATATTAAATCTCAACTTACTAAGGCAAATGCTTTGTACTTTCAAATCTTAGAAAAATCTATATTCTTGGTAGATAAGATAATAGCCACAATGATTTTTAACTACATACTTTATAGATCAAAGACTTCAAATCATTTGCTACATAAAAGCAATGATAATTTAATATGGTAAATGGGACTCAATTTTATGTTGCTATTAGGTAATCAAGTCGGCAAGTTGTACTATGGAGTACATTTTTTTAAAGAATTAAAACAAGACTCTAAAACTCATTTTTTCTTGTGCAGTTTGTTATTTTGTCTGTCTACATTATGTAAAAAATTTATTTTATACATAATTAAAAGCCTTTTAATTATGTTATCAGATTTTAGGGAAATGAAATATAGAGATATATAGATATGTAAGTATAGAATTATTTCTTCCTCTGCTACAAGAATGTTTTCTTCAGTTATCCTTCAGAGGAAGCTAATAACTTTTGTATTAGCTTCCTTTTATAGATGATGTATGCTGTAAATTAATTACAATAAAATATCTACATAATTTTTTTTTTTGGTCTGTCTTGTTTCTTCCCTTTTTTCCTGTAGAACCTATCATTTAGAAAGAATAGCAGTCAAGGCTGTATTAATAAAATCCATTGCACCTGTAGGGGAGAAAAAAATAATATCTTTTCCTCTCCCACCGCGAGGGTCACAGCTGAGACTCCTGTAACAAAAGACAGATAAACAAGAGAAAAGAATAACACATTTATTTAACCAAAGTTTTATGTGACACAAGAAGGTGCCTTTAGAAATGAAGACCCAAAGACCCAGGGAAAACTGCATTCTTATGCTTAGGTCAATGAAGAACAGACAGTCATATAGACAGTCATATAGAAACGTGATTGTACAAAAAGGGAGTATGATCTAATGATAATAAACCAGGGGAACTCAGCAAGTCCTGTCTGTTCAGATTCTTCCTGGCCTCTCTGCATAGGGCAGGACACCTTTCACACGAGGGTCTTCAGAGGAGGAAGTGACCTTTCTAGGTTTTCCAGCTTGCTCTGGGGAAGAGAATGCTTTAGGAAACCAGAATGTTTCTATGACCCACCTTGGGAGAGAAAAGGAGGTGAAAGAAAGGAGGAAGTGAGATGGTCAGAGAGTGACCTCCAAGATGCCATATTTTGGGGTAGTATGTTCTGAGCCCTGACATTCCTTAGGTCAAATGTGTGCTGAATTTAATTTCTAGCCATGATAACTCAATTAGAAAAAGGTAGTTCCTGTTAGTTCATATATAGAAACCATATAAGGCAAAAGTAATGTAACTCCTCAAATAGTTGGGCAGAGTTCATTCTATTAGACATTTAAAAGAAATTGATGACTGATGCATTTAAAACCTTTAATTAGATTTCTTTATCACCATACATTTCTTGCAGTAACTCTGGCCATTTTATTAATCTATTTTTAGGTGAGGAACAAAAGTACAAAATGGCAAACAGAAAAAGAGACAAGCTCAAGACATCATGAGTTCAAGCATTTTTTGGAAAAAAAAAAATGATGTAGGCTTAAGTCCCTACATCATAAGTTTGCCTTCATGGAGGCCTCCAATTATTTAAGGTAAAATATTGTTGGGCTCAGAAAACAATACTCCAAAATATGGCACCGTGGCATACCGAGTATTTTAAGCTGAAGGAAATTGAGAAAACTGCAGAAGCAGGTTTTTCTGTCCTCCAATCATGCTTCTGCACGATTGTCCATAACGATACACAGATCCCCCCATTTCTTTGGGCCTTAATTTCTGAAGGCTCCCATGCCCCATAAAACTTACACTAAATACATCTGTTATGTTTTTTCCTTATTTATCTGTCTTTTGTTATAGCGGTCTTAGTCATGAACCTGTAATGAGTAAGGAAAAGATATTACTGCTTCTCGCCTGTAATAGTCTTTACTCCAGGGCCAAACAAACTCACAGAACATTCAAGAGTTAACCCATGTCGGCACAATGATGATATCAATGTGGTTACTAAATTCATAGTTAATGTTCTATAGTAACTTTTCATAAACCATTTTCCTGTCAGATGACAAAAAGGATATGTACACATTTATTTTTAAAAACCTTCTGTCAAGTTGCATTAAAAGCAGGTTACAAAATGATTGGCAGAAAAAGAAGCCTCTGGAACAGGTGACACAGTTGCATTCCTCCCCCTCCAACACATGAAAGTGTGGGCAACAACATTCTTTACACCTTAGATCTAGTTTATTAAAGAGACCTTATAATTTTTTTTTTTTTAAAACAGAGCAAATGGATCATCTGGAGAATTCAGGGCCTAAAGTGATTAATTAGACCTTATTTTGTCTTGAACAGATTTACTAAGCATTTTTCAAATAGCCACATTGTTTATAATTACCAAAATCACACCTCCATTGGCCAGCCCGAGTTACTTCATGCGTGAACAGCAATCTGATTGAGCACTCTTGTTAGGGCCTCATTCTTCATTGTAATTAGCCATAATCATAGCCTTCCTGGGTGCATGAGAATGTGCAAGCAACTATTCACAGCCTCAGCCCATTTGAATATGAATCTTCTCAGTGAGGAGCAATAAAACAGGGGAAACAAAGCAGTTTCTCTAGGGAATTTTGTAAAGCGTCTCTACTCTAACGCTGCCCCCCTTCAAAATGTTCCCTCTCCAGTATCTGGATTCTATTTGCTAAAACAAGGGTGGCTTAATGAAGACAATGGCTTATTATTGCTTAAGTGACACAGGAGGGCTCAAGTATTACAGGCTTAGTTCTTTCAGTCTTTGCCAAGGACACAAGGAACAAAAGAACAAGCAATTGTGTGTGGAAAAGAGAACTCGGACTAGGCTGTGCTCTGTGAACTCTCACAGGAGATGGGGCCTTTGCTATTCTAGAGCTCAAAGGCTGGTGCTTGCTTTATTTCTTTTCTCCCCCCCTCTTTACCCACCCCCTGCAAATGACTCAGACATTATAGAAAAAGGCTCAAAGCAGCAGGGATTGAAAACAAAGGCTAAGTGGAGGAGGGGTGACATTTCTGATCCTGTCCCAAGCACATTCATAGTGAGCCCCCTACTGGCAACTCCACTTTTCCTTCCTTGTCTAATCACCTAACTTCTTCAGGAAAGACCTAGGGAAACATGCTGGACTCCCTCCAAATGTCTTCTCGGCCAAAAATGGGAAAAATAAAACTCTGGGGAAAATAAGAGTAGTGCTATGTCTTTAATAGAAAACTCAAGGAAAACTCAATCCTTGCATTAAAACTATGGCTACATATCAGAGACGAAGAATTATTTAAAACACTATGTGCTCTGTACCGAAATTGAAAACATGATTCAAATTACTTAAAAAGAATAATCATTTGGCTTATGAAGCTAAATGAACTAATCATCTAAACTAATTACATAATACATTAAAAGTGTGGTGCTGCACATGCAAAAGACTTGTCACTTCAAAGCCTTTACCGTTTTCTGTGTAGAGATTTTTGTGGTTTTTCTGAGACATGGCACACACCTGATAAAACGCCTGCTTACATTATTTGCTACCAAAAGATGCTCAAGGGCTGTAGGTGACTCTTGATAGTTCCTGATCGTCTCCTGGGTTTAGACCCTTCATTGTCATGTTGAAATGACTTTCCTAAGGCCACACAGCCAGTTGATAAAGTGCTAGAGTGCAGTACAACTCAGCACTTCAACTGCTATATAAAAGTCACCGTCTGAGAACTGAACAAAGCCAAGTGTCCCTCCTGGTGAAGTATGGCATAACGTCTCCCACCATAGAGGTGGCCCAGAGAACTGTATGAAAGAGGTCAGAGGCAGAATCTGAACTCTATGAGAAAAGAGGCCATGGATTGATTAGCAATATCTGTCATTGGTGCCCAAAGAGGATCAGTCAAATCACCTATCCCCTGCCAAGTGTCCACTGTGCACAGGAAATGGTGCTAAGCCCTACGGAGGCATCGCTAGCGAAGAAAATGCAACTAAATTCACCGTAAGAAGGCAGCAGGGTGCTGGCGTGCTGGGGCTCGCTTGTGCACCTGCCAGAGCCGCTGTGGGCATCTCTTCCCAGTTCCCTTGCTGTAAGTTACAATTGTATTGATATGGTTATTTGTGTCTCTGGTCTCTCTATCTTCTTGTAAATAATTTGGGGTTATGTTATTTTTAAAGCCATTTTAATATTTGGTAACTCAAGTCTCTCACCCTGTATTTCTCCCTTTTCAGTTTTTTCTTAGTTAGCATAATAACAGTTTAAGACAGATGGCTGTCATAATTTCTTCCTTGGATAATGATGTATGAATTAAAACAAATTTACCATACTTATATCTCTTTGAGAAGCAAAAAGAAGAGTCTTTATGAGATTAGGAATTTAGTCTAAACTGAAGGGCTGATACAGGCCACTAGTCCTAATAATTTCATCAGTGTCATAAATGACAGATAATTATAACATGAGCATCATTTCCAGTGTTCTTACTGTGTGCCAGTGGGGTACTACATGTCCTACACGCACTGTGTCACCTGATCTGCACAACAGCCCTGCCCAGTGCAGGCACTGAGACAGTATTAGCCCTGGTTTACGATGGAGTAACCTGACACTAAGAAAGCTTTGCCCAAGATCACATAGCTAATTAATGACAAGGATGGAAATGAATGAATGAATCGTGGTTAACACAAAATGGAGTGAGAGATCACCTGCCTCTGAGATTCTGCCATCCAGCAACAACCAGGCCAGGCTTGCTCCCATTGCCTCTAGTACCCTGGACACAGACAAGGAAAGGAAGACACTGCCCTGGCCTCCCTGGCTCCCCAGGAAGAGTGCAAGGATATGGTGATAAGGAGAGTGGGCAGAAGAATGCTTTTTGGACACCATGTGACCTCCAAAGAGACTACCAATGCAGAATTCAGTGGCAAGTCACAGCAGACTGAAGGGACCGTTGTGCTAAAACTAGCAATGGAGTGGGGACTTTCAAACATTTCATCGGGCTCGGTTAGGTGAAGTCGGAATCAGATACAATCCATACTAGACATACCTGGTACAGCCTCAGCCAAAACTGAAAGGTTTTTAAATACTAACTCATTGTACAGTGGCCTTTTTAGCCATACTTTCATGTGTACATAGCAATTAATGTCAGTGACATTATCTATCAAAACAAATGCAAGTTATGAAACTACATACACAAACATCTGTTTCATTTACTGTTTGTTGAGAACTACAGTCAGTCTCAAACCAAAAGAAAAAAGGAAGATTATTATAGGATCTATAATACTTGCTTTTTATTATAATTCCTTCTCTAAGATGCTTCATTATGTGTCAGACAGCATTTATCTGGAGGTCACATAAACCTCTAATTGCTGGAGCAAAGTCAAAACATCTTTCCATTATACTAGCTAAACAAACACTACAGATGATTTTCTTTTGTGGAGCTATACAGGTAGAAGTTCTTGTTACCAACTTAATAGATTATTAGCTACCCACAGACTTTCACAAATAAGAAAAGGTGAGCTTTTACATAATTCAATTCCACAAACACTCATTGAATGCTTATTCTGTGCAGGATACTATACAAAGTCAAGAAAATGAACAAAGATGACAAAACCATTCAATGTTTTTTAAACCAGAAAGGAAATGGTTCTCTACTTCTAGGAATTCACAAATTAGTGAGAACCAAATATATATTACAAATACAAAATAAATAACTATAGTTTAAGTCAAAATACATAGGAGGCAAAATTTGTAGACATATATTAATAATATATTTTCTTCAACTGTTAAAAAGAGAATTATAATCATAACAGAATACTATATAATAATAATAGAATTATACTTCAGTGTTTACCAGTTGAAGGAAATGTATTATTTCCTATTATTAGAGGTTAGTGAATTTACTATATTTATTATATTAATAATATATATAATAACCTATTATTATAGGTTAATGAATTTAAACATGTAATGATAATAATTAACATTTATACTTAGCATGGACCAAACACTGTTCTAAGTTGAATAATGCATCACCTTATTTAATCTTTGTAAATAATGACAATCCTATGAGGTAGATACAGATACAGATGAGGAAACCAAGGCTTAGAAAGAGGTTAGGTAACTGCCTAAGGTTTCATACCTGGTAGTAGAGCTTTATATGTGTGTTTCTTTTCATCCTACTGTTAAATTAAATCTAGCCTAAGGCTACCTTTCACATATTTTAAGTTCCACCTAAAGTTTCTCCATACATAGTGAACTGTAACCTACTCTTACACCAATAACAGAGTTTCAGCCAATCACAGATGGCCAACTGTTCAGGTCAACCATTCAAACCATGTTTAAATAAGGCAAACACAGAGTGATCACCATACCTCACTTCTGTTTTCTGTACACCACTTTCCTTTTTCTGTCCATAAATATTACCCAACCACGTGGTGGCCCTGGAGTCACGCTGAATTATTCTGGTTCTGAGGGCTGCCCTATTTGTGGAATGTTCTTAGCTTAATTAAATTCAGTTAAATTTAATTTGTCTAAAGTTTTTCTTTTAACATTATTTACTAAGATGGCTATAAACAAAAGGAGGGAGGGTACAAGGATTAAGAATAGCACAGTTCTTTGAAAGAAAGGAGAAAGGACAATTCAAGGCTAGTAGTCAAAAACCAGGAAAGGATGCAACAAAAAAAGAGAACTACAGACCAATTCCTCTTATGAATATAGATGCAAAAATTCTCAATAAAATCCTAGCAAATTGAATCCAACCGCTTATCAAAAAAATAATCCATTATGACCAAGTGGGCTTCATCCCAGAGATGCAGGGGTGGTTCAACATACGTAAATCTATAAATGTAATTCATCACATAAATAGAAGCAAAAATAAAAACCATATGATCCTCTCAATAGATGTAGAAAAAGCATTTGACAAAATTCAACACCCTTATATGATAAGAACGCTTAACAAAATAGGCATAGATGGAACCTACCTAAAAATGATACAAGCCATATATGACAAAGCCACAGCCAACATCATACTGAATGGGGAAAAATTGAAAGCATTCCCACTTAGAACTGGAACCAGACAATGCTGCCCACTGTCCGCATTATTTTTCAACATAGTATTGGAAGTCCTTGAGAGAGCTATCAGGCAAGAGAGCAGAATCAAGGGAGTCCAAATAGGGAAAGAAGAGATCAAACTCTCACTCTTTGCTGATGATATGATGTTATATCTGGAAAACCCCAAGGATTCAACCAAGAGACTCCTGGAATTGATTAACGAATACAGCAAAGTCTCAGGTTACAAAATCAATACACACAAATCAGAGGCATTCATATGTGCCAATAACAGTCAATCAGAGAACCAAATTAAAGACTCAATACCCTTCAAAACAGCAACAAAGAAAATAAAATATCTAGGAATATATTTAACTAAAGAGGTAAAGGACCTCTATAGGGAAAACTATGAAACACTGAGGAAGGAAATAGCAGAACTTGTAAATAGGTGGAAAACCATACCATGCTCGTGGATCGGAAGAATCAACATTGTTAAAATGTCTATACTACCCAAAGTGATCTACAAATTCAATGCAATCCCTATTAAATTACCAACATCATTTTTCACAGATATAGAAAAAATAATTATACACTTTGTATGGAATCAGAGAAGACCCCGTATAGCAAAAGCAATTGTAAGCAATAAAAACAAAATGGGAGGTTTTAATTTGCCAGACTTCAAACTATACTACAAGGCTGTGGTTCTTAAAACTGCCTGGTATTGGCACAAGTTCAGGGACACAGACCAATGGAATAGAACAGAAAATCCAAATATAAAACCATCCTTATATAGACATCTAATCTTTGACAAAGCAGACAAAAACATACTCTGGGGACAAGAATCCCTATTCAATAAATGGTGCTGGGAAAACTGGATAGCCACATGTAGAAGACTGAAACAGGACCCACAGCTTTCACCTCTCACAAAAATCAAATCATGGTGGATAACAGACTTAAACCTTAGGTGTGAAATGATTAGAATTCTAGAAGAAAAGGTAGGAAAGACTCTTACAGACACTGGCCTAGGCAAAGAATTTATGAGGAAGACCCCTAAGGCAACCACAGCAACAACAAAAATAAATGAATGGGACCTGATTAAATTAAAAAGCTTCTGCACAGCCAAAGAAACAGTCACGAGAATAAACAGACCACCTACAGAATGGGAAAAAATTTTTGCATACTACACATCAGATAAAGGACTGATAACAAGAATCTATTTAGAACTCAGGAAAATCAGTAAGAAAAAATCAAACAACCCTATCAAAAAGTGGGCAAACGACATGCATAGAAATTTTTCAAAAGAAGATATAAGAATGGATAACAAACATCTGAAAAAATGCTCAACATCCCTAATCATCAGAGAAATGCAAATCAAAACCACAATGAGATATCACTTAACCCCAGTGAGAATGGCCTTTATCAAAAAGTCCCAAAACAACACATGTTGGCGTGGATGCGGAGAGACAGGAACACTCATACACTGCTGGTGGGACTGCAAACTAGTGCAACCCCCATGGAAAGCATTATGGAGATACCTTAAACAGATTGAAATAGACCTACCATTCGATCCAGCAATCCCATTATTGGGCATCTACCCAAAGAAACATAGACACCTGTACCCAAATGTTTATAGCAAGCACAATTCACAATCGCAAAGATGTGGAAACAACCCAAATGCCCATCAATTCATGATTGGATTAGTAAATTATGGTATATGTATACCATGGAATATTACTCAGCCATAAGAATAACAGTGATACGACATCTCTTTGGTTCTCCTGGAGAGAGTTGGAACCCATTATATTAAGTGAAGTATCCCAAGAAGGGAAAAACAAGCATCACATGTACTCACCAGAAAATTGGTTTCCCTGATCATCACCTAAGTGCACATTTGGGAATGATACCAATCGGATATCAGACTGAGGTGGGGGTGGGGGGGGATGGGTGTATGCCTACATGATGAATGCGTTGCGCACCGTCTGGGGAATGGTCACGCTTGAAGGTGCTGACTCCGGGCAGGGGGGGGGGTGCGAGGAGGGGATGGGTATATACCTACATGATGAGTGTAATGCGCATTGTCTGGGGAATGGACACGCCTGGAGCTCTGACTTGGGGGGATAGGCGGTACATGGGCAACATACGTAACCTGAACTTTTGTACCCCCATAATAAGCTGAAATAAAAAAAAAAAAGGCTAGTAGTCAAGCATATTGGTAAGATGCTAAGAAAGCTAGAATGTATGGCAAGTCAGTGGTTCAATCAAGTGTTGTAAAGACAAGCAAAAGACATAGAATTTCCTCCCTGATCTCCAAGGAGATAGAGTCAGTCTGGGACAGAGGTTTTTACATGGGTACACAAACCTTTAGCATGCAAAGGCTTTCCAAGGAACACTCAGATGTGGATGATTTTAGGGACTACTATTTCCAGATTTTAAATGTTTAATTTATTAGTACTCTTTCTTGAACTTGATCTGCTCTGTAAAACTCCTGGTGTTCTCTTTTCTCAACTCTTCTTTCACAATAGTTCTTCTGTTGCTTTACAAAAAAAGGAAATCTCTCCCCCAGCCCAAATGTGACAATGCACCATCTCTGGGTGCAAGTCCCAGGGCACCAGGACACAGGCCAGTATAAAATCATGCATTGGTGATGGTGTTGAGAAAGTAAATGGCTCTGAAGGCTGGGTAGCAAATCCTGTTGTAAATCAGGCAGATTCTAGGTGTTGGCTTTCAAGAAAATTAAAGGTAGTCTGTAGAATTTATCAGCTCTGAGACTACAAAAAATAATTTTTGATTAACAGATGGCTTTGTAATTGTTGACTTATAACTCTTAGGATAAGTTCAAAGAATTGAGTCAAATTGTTAAAATTCCTTCCATTCAAATCTGCTTATTTACACCAATAGGGATTTCCTGCGCTTAAATCTGTAAAATAAAGTGTAGGCTATAAATTAATGCCACGCCCTATTTTATGTCACAATAAATTAGTATTCATCCATAAAAAGATGGACCAAGTAAAAACAAAAGCCTGGACTATCTCATTAAGAAATGCATTTCACGTAAAATTTTACTTTTATGCTTAAAAAGTATTTATTAGAATTTGCAAAACATCTGTATTTTTCATGCAAGATGGATCCCTTTGTGATCTCTATCTGTTGTATCCCTGGGTTCAGGACAAATTCCACAGTTAGTCACACAGAAGGCTGTGCAGGGAGACATACCAGAGGAGGGGGTGGAAGCACATGGCTTGAGATTACTCTGTAGTGTGGAACCCTGTCTCCCTGGGAGTTGGGGTGGCTGGTGCCAGTTCCTTCTGAGAATTGTCTGAGAAAGACAGCTGCCCAGAACTGAGGACTGTGGGCACATGGGAATACTTAGACCTCATCCCTCTCTGGTCAGGAGGATGCAGTCACCTATGCCCGGGGCTGGGGGCTGGGGGCGGGGGAGCTGACCACAGAAAACCAGATGTGAGTGTAGCCCTTCCCAAGGGGAGAAGAGCCAAGCCCTGGGCCCCAGAGTCAATGTCCAAGTTTGCTTTCAGACAATCCCGCTGGTTAACAACAGTTGTTCTGGAAGGTATGCACTTCTAGATGAGAAATTAATCTAGGCATTATCTATCTATCTCTATCCACATTTATATTTATAGGCACCACATATGTCTAAATTCTTGGAAACTTACAGTTACAGAAAAAAATTAAAATTATTTAAATTGATCTACATATGATACAGGAATCAATAAGGAATTTGTAGAATAAAAAATTACACTGGGAAAACATTCTGAGAGCAGAGTGAAATGAACAAAAGGAAAGAAAAAGAGCAACATAAAATTTCCAGCAATTAATAAAAAACCAGTTCACGTATTTCTTAAAAAGAATGATAATGGGAATCAAATCTGTATGGTATATACAGCTGACTAGATATAAAAGTGAAAAAATTTTATTTAAAATGTCAATATTTATATTTTACTAGAAATTACATCTCTTGCAATTATGATAAACTCATGACAAATTTTTTAGATGTCAATTTAAAAATACCTAAGAGGCATATCATTTTCCAGAATTTTTTCAGGATACATGTGACTAAATGATTTTGAAGGACGCTCCTCTAGAGAAGGGAAACGCCGTGGGAATGAGGGAAGCGGAAGCGCAGGGTGAAGGGGCAACAGGAGCTGAGCTGGAGGAATTTTGACTAGGGTGAGAGGGGCGGGCGGGGAGAGGAAGCTGGGCCTTTATTAAGTGGAGCTCCTTGGGAGCCAGTCTTCCAGCAGGGACAGCTGGACACAGGTCACCAAGGGAATAGGCGGGCCAGTGGGCATAAATCAAAGCAGGTCCTGTTCGGGGAATCCTCGGCCTGTCACAGCAGAAAGTAAAGTCAACACGTATTTTATTGATGTAAAGTTGTTTCATGCTCATTTGATAAACAGTGATTTTTATTTATACATACAAGATTGGTAAGCTCTTAGACCGTAAACTGTATTAGTTTAAATATGTTATCTGCAAAATTCCCAAATAAAAGTAATTGAAAGTTGGAATCAGTAAATATTCCGCCCAAATGTAAGTTCTCATGCTGCCGCTTTGTGATTCTACTACCACACACAAAATTATGGATTCTTAGAACTGTATATAACCTAGAAAAAACATTTGGGGAGAGTTGTGATAGAAATATGCTACCCTTAGATAGAATGAACAATATTTGATAGCACAATGAAGTGACTCTGATCAACAATAAGTTAGGGTCTACTTTAAAATAACTCAAAGAGCAGAATTGGAATGTTCCTAACACAAAGAAATGTGCAATGCCTGGGGTGTATACACCAATTACCCTGATTTGATTAATTCACATTGTATGCCTGTATCAAAACATCACAAGTACCCTATAAATATATGCAACTATTTTGGACCCATAATAATTAAAAATAAAAACCTAAAAAATATGCTACTGTACAAACTTATTAATGAAGTTATAACAGACAACATATTAATTCATTACTAGTCAAATTATTAGAATCTACTAAGCACTCAAATGTAATAATACTGATTAGCTACTGTTTACTGTCATATGGTAAACAGAAAGCATGCCTTTTATCTTTGATATATTTTAAATCTACCTTAATTTTTAGACATTTTAAAAATCTAACCTTTATAAGTTATAATCTAACATATTACTATCATTTTAATAATTGCAAACATTAAATTATAGTTTTCAAAAGTCTCCACATTTTTTAGAAAGGTGACGAAAGTGAATATGTAGAGTAATTCAAGAAGAGTAAACTGCAAATTGGTGAACAAAGACAGGAAATATTTTATTATCAAGTCCTCCTAATCTCACGCACAAAAAGCCTGAAGAGACCATGTAGATTAGCTGATCCCCGATTAGGGCTTTCCCCGGGTGCACCCTTTGGCAGTAAGGCATCCTGCCAAGCAGGGTGGTCAGCTCACTGGGCTCCATGACTTCCCTAACAGCAGGCGGTGGGCGTGGGGAACGAGTTCCTAACTCAAGGGAGCTAAGCGGGCAGAGCTGACCGTAGTTAAGGAACTTTGAGAGATTTCGCCTTTCCTGTTTGCTCTCTCCTGTCCCTATGCCTTGTCGTGTATGTGTTTGTCTGTCTGTATGATATTCCCCCACTCCTTTTCATGTGTGCATTAAAGTTTAACCGTCTTAATGGCTCCTTTTTTTTTAACCACCCTTTCACTCTTTTCCGATACCAATGCACTAAACTGCTTACTTGTTCTCCAATAATGTCATTTTTAAAATATTTTGTTATCTCTGTAAACACTGCTTCTTTTGCTCAGAATCCTTCTCCCCTCCCTGCACCTGTAAACTCTTCTCGTGTATTTCTCTTGGAAAACCTCTAGTTCCCATTTGGCATCGAACTCAATTACAAACTTCCCTCTTAGAAACCCCTTGATTTTCCCCAAAGTTGCTCTCTTCTCTGTGTTTCCATAGCACTTTGATTTTTATAGACAAATGTGTATTTTATATACCTTATCTTATACTTTTTCCCCAAGTCCCTAAACTTCAGAGGGCAAAGACCATCTCCTATGAAGTGCCTGGATTTCTATCATCTAAGGCAGTGCTGGCATATAATCTATAGTAAGTGATTATTATTCAATGGATTTGACATGAAATAAGCCATAAATTAGACTAAGGCAACAGAGCTACCATCCACGAATCCTCAGTCACAAAGAATGGAAGTAAAGTGTTTCAAAATTTCCCCTCTTCTTCATAAAAATTGGCTTAAGGAAGCCTTTGAAAGAATAAAGTCAGCTACCTTAATTTGAAAGTTGGAAAGAGAGAAATCTAAGTAGTTTTATAAAGCTTTTTTGATATCTTGTTATGGGGCTAAGTACTTAATACAAGTGTATCTTTGTAGATTCCCAGATGTGATTTAATTGATTCATCTAGAAGGAGTGCATTTTGAATGTGAGTTTATCATCTGAGCCCACCAGTATGCAGTATCGCAGGCTGCATTCTCCTGACCAGACAGCCACATGGATGTTCTCTTTTCCCCTCCCCACTCTATGTCCCTCCTAAAGCTAGAGGACACATTTCAGTAAAAGGTAAAGAAGTAATTGTGTTTCCTTGCTCGTGCTATTTTGGGGAAGGTCAGGTTCATTTGTTGCTCACAGCGAAAGTTGAGATTTGACCGCTTGCCAAATTCAACGGCCTATTCCCAGACTTCGTCCTCCCTGAGCTGACAGCAGTGTTAGCAGCTTGCCTCTTCGTGCAGTAATTTACTGGGCACTGCAGATTCTAACTCCTTACGAACTCTTTACTTGTACCCTTGTTCACTTTCCAATGTCACTGTCTGCGCCGTGTTAGCTCAGGCTCTCCTCGTTCCCACCTGCATCACTGAGGAGGACACTAGAGGACTTCCTGGCTCCACTTGGCCCCCTCCAATTTCTCCTCCCCATTCCCGACAAAATGATCTTTCTGAGAGGCAGATTTTCCCAGGCCTCTCCCTCCTTGAAACCTTTCAGTGCTTCTCACTAGCTTTCAATGTAAAGTCCAGATTATTCAACACTATATGATCAGTTTTGTTTCTACTTCTACCCTTATCTTAAGTCCCTCCCCAGACTACCTCCATAGCTCAAGGTATTCAGAACTTTTTCCAATGCATGATGGTGCTGGAACCTTTATGCCTTCAAACATGCTTTATTATCCTTGAATGAGTACAAGACATAGGTGTTCACCATGGGTAATTTTCCTTCCCTGCCCTTTTTACTTTGGAGACTACATCCATTCATATAACTACAACTGTTCCCATATCCACGTCATAGCTTGCACTTTTATATTAATATATAGGCCAATTATTCAACAATAAATACTAACTAGAAATTTCTGGTGAGCTACAATAAACAGAGGATACTGTTCTCATAGCATGTCCTCATAGTGGGGGCTTACAGAGTATTACAAAGTGTAGTAACCAGAGATCAAAAAGTAACCGGGAAATGGAAGCTATAATAAATGTCACAGAGATGAGACATGGGCTTCATGATCAAGGGACTGACTGCAACAGAGTGTCAAGGAAGGGACCCCTGAATAAGTGACCCTTGAGCTGGAGCCTGAAAGCTGTGTATAAATGATGCTGATGAAGAGAGCAAGAAAAACCATTCCAGGAAGAAGGAAAAGTGTGACAGTGTGGCTGAGGTGGGAGGGCACAGCTACTGTGTCACCGAGGCGGTCAGTGTGGGGGAGCGTGGAGGTCAGTGCGGGAAGCACAGAGAACAATGGGAGTGTGGCATGAATTGAGGTGCTGTCGGAAATAATGAGGTGCTATGGGAAATAGAAAAGTCATTTTACACCACCCAAAGAGCTATGAAAAGCCATATGTGGGTGAAAAAGGTCGGGGTAAATATGGTTCCTTTGGTCCTAAATTACTCTGGCAATATGATGGCAGTCTTTGCAGAGTGACAGAGTGGACATGGGCCACCTAACAAATTAAGGCAGGGAGGGTTATGATTAGAGTTTCAGGAATGAAGATTAATATAAAATCAGATTTAAGAGTAGTTGAGAGAAAAAATTAATATGGCGTGGTGATAGGTTGGCTATGGAGGTGAAGGAGAGAAAGTTGTCAAGGAAGATTGTTATATGGGTGATGGGCACACTTTTAACTTTGACTCAGGCAGTACAAAGGCAATCCGTATAACCAAAACATTTGTGCCCTCATAATATTCTGAAATAAAAATAAATAAATAAAGGAAGATTATTAGTTTCTGGCTTACTCAAAACAATTAAATTTAATATGGTATAGCTTAAGGTAGAAAGTTACATGTAGTTAAAAATTACTTTCGTGGAGTGTGGAGGCCATGAGAATGTGCCTCTCTGGTCCTTGACTGCAGGGAATGTAACTGACCGTGGCCCAGCTCTGCACCTAGAATCTGTCCTTGCATCCTGCACATGCCATGCTCCCAGGGCTCCCAGCCAGTGCCCGAGTGTGGCAGGGATGCTAAAGCCGGCCCGTTACTCTGAGGCAGGATCCCCTGACAGGTAACCGTGGTGCAAGGGCTCCCTGACCACCTTGCACAACTCTCCTCAGAGACGCAGAGCAGTCTGAGGTCCTTCCTCCCCTCCCTCCTTCACGAGGGTCAGACCCGCATCTAGGTCTGACGGCTCTTCCGCCCTCTCCCCGGCCTCCTCCCTTCCCTCACAGTCTCACCCTCACACATTTCCTACACGTTTAGCTTAATCGTGTTGGCGTCTGCTGTCCTGAGGACACAAATGTTAGGCACAGAGACTCTGTAGTGATGCTGGGAAATGATCATCATGTGATATTTAGTGAAAGACAGGATACAAAACATTTGGTCGTGTATGACAACATGTAAATGAAAATGCAAAGATTGAAAGAAGCAAACTAGCAATTAATTTTAGCAGCTGGAGGTAAATTAACACCTTTCTATTAAACTGTAAACATGTAATTCAGGAAAATAATTTTAATGAAGCTAACCAGATCGTGCAGGCTAACGTCCTACGTCCCTGAGAAAGAGCACTGGGGTAGAGTCTGCAGTGACCTGATGTTAGGAATACTGAAGGTGACAGCAGCATTTTTTTGAGATAAAAGAAGAAAAGTCAAGGTTTAGTTTAGTGGTTGTTGATCATAGGAGGTTTTAATAACCAATATGCACATGAAATACCAAAAAATTTATCTTTGAAAATTTTACTACATTTCTATCTTCATAGTGAAAATTAGTTTTATTCATATAAGTAATGAACTTTATCTAAAGGAAATCCTTCTCACCAAAAAAATAAAAAATACTCTTCACTACACTGAAACAATGGATTTTGCAACCCCAGGGTATTTTTGCTCACTGTTTTGACATGTGAATATGTTTTACATAGGTTTAATTTGGGAACATGCCATTTTATATATAGCGTTTTTTGTTTTTAAACTTAGAATTATATCACATGAATTTTTATCATATTGTTAGTCTGCAAAATTAGAATATCCTAACAAGTGAATTTATTATGATTTAATTATTATTATCTATTGTGGCTGTTCGGGCTGCTTTCAAATTTTCATTATAAAAATGAACATCTTCCTATACAGTTTATGTTCATTTACATCATTTCCTCTAGAGCCCAAGAAATGGGATTATTTGACAGAGAGCATATCAGCTTTATGACTCTATAATAATAAGCAAATACTCTCAGATTGGATTAACAGAAGAAACTGCTTACAGAGGGATGAGGTAAAACTGTATACTAAAAGAGAATAATGAAAGAGACTTCTGCTTCTAGCCATGGTGGAGTAACTGGTACTGAACTAGGCTTCATGTTACAAATAACTATAAAACTGGAGAAAATGTAAGAAATAATCATTTTAACATGTTGAACAACAGGCAACGAAGGCTTGTGATCAATGAGAAATGGAAAACACTGTAATTTTCAATGGTGACAGTTTATAAAAAGATTATATCCAACAAAAGGGAGTGCTTATATAGATGGAAATTCACCTGGGCCACTGAATATTATGTAGCCTCAAAAAATGATGTCATTAAGGAGATTCTAATAAGCTGGCATGGGAGAGACTGTCCAGTTCAAACTGTTTCCCCTTTCCCTCTGGGCACACAGCTGGACGATGTTTCCCTCCTTTCAAATTATTCGTGGCCATGTGGCTGATTTCTGGCCAATGAAAGGTAGATGGAAGTGAAGACCACCACTTCCAGTCCTGGACCATAAACACCCCCTCATAACGATCTATGTGTTCTCCTCCCTCCTCTGCAGGAACAGGATCCAGGAGGGGATTCACAAGGATACGAGGCTCTAGACTGAAGTAGCTTAGATTCCTGAATGGACTATTATGAACAACAAATGATCATTATTAGATCAAGCCACTGAGATTTGGGGGTCAATTTTCCACAACAGTTAGCACAAACTCCTGTACCCGAAAAATACTGATGTTGAAAATAAAATGATATGTACTAATATCTCAACTAAAATATAAAAGAATAGCTTGGCTAGAAATAGGACAAAATATTAATATTGATTCCTTCTGGTTGTGATATTTTGTTCTCCTTGCTTACATTTTTTTGCATTACCTAATTTTTATAAAATACATATATCATTTTAGTAACAAAATATCCTTTTTCTATTCTTTGTATTTATTTTTAAATTCACCTATAATTTATTTATATACATAGCAAGAGGTACGCTAATAATTTCTTTCGTTTCCTTCCAAGTTGTTAATCCTGTCTTAGGTGGCTTTGATGAATGTTTTTCCTTTCTTGCTATTGTGAAATACCTCCTTTGGTTTTTAAAATATGTGGTGGGTTGTATGACTTGTCTATATATACCTCTCTTCAGAGATATTTTTAGGATTGGGCCAGGTCTACAGTACTTTAGTTCTATCTCCTTTATAAAATTTGTTTAAACCTAATTGAGATAGTCCCCCTTTTCATTAATTCTTTGGAAAATGCCATCTGATTTCCTTATTTGTTTATTTTTCCAGATAAGTTGTGAGGATCATTCTGTTAAGTTCAACTAAAAATTATTGGACTTTTATTTTGCTGTTGCTTAAAAGTAATACATTAGTTGCATCTCATCCTCTTGTCCCTACTCGATATTTTGAATTCACCTTTTACGTCTCCCTCCTCTTGATCACTAGTATTCTGTTTGCCAATTCTACCTCCTCTTCCACCATCTTTCTACTCCAGCTCCTTATCATTTAATTTTTGGATTATTGAAATGTTCCCAGAGTCCAATTCATTTACTTATATCCTCGGTGTTCTTTAATGAAATAATTGATTCGCAATCTTTAGTGCCTAAAACATAGTTTTTGATTAATATGAACTTTATTCTGTATATCTTCTCCACTATGTATGCAGAATAATGTGCAATCTCAGGCTGCCATTTAGGGAGTCTCCACTTTTCCACTTAATTTAATTATACATTATTCCCTAAATATTAAATCAGATTATTTACATTTCCATCTCCAAATTAGATCAACCAGCCATAAGAAATATTTAAAATTGTTTATAAATAAGCATATGACAATTCTCTAATGTTCAGTTTTGAGGGGTTTGGTCTTGCATGGAAAGGGAGGACTGGATGTAGAAGACCTAGGTTCTAACTTCATCATGGCCACTAATTAGGCTTGTAACATTGTGAAAACCACCCAACCTATCTGCATATTAGTTTTATACTTGAAGACAGAAAAATGGTCTAAAAATCCTCTGTTTTCTTCTTAACATTCTGGAATCATTTGCTAATCTTCTTTGCAGAAATTTTTCCAGTATAATTTATAAGAATATTTTTGCATGAGCCTCTTCCCAATATACTAAGAAAATACTTTTTAAAATCACATGAGCAATATGAAAACAAGGAGAGATGTTACTAAAAAAGCAGGGCTGAAGGTATAAGAAAGAAATCAAATCAAGGAAATTAAGGGGAGAGAAGCATAAGGTAACGGAACATCTTCTTAAACGACAGGAGGCTCTTCCCTCTACCTCTGCTCTTACAGTCTTGGGGTAGCAAAAAGGAATATACGATGTAAAGGTGGTGGAAACCCCACAACTGCATCCCTTCAGCCTGAGTGATCATGGAAGGGAGAAAGAAGAAAGGAAGGGAATCATTCATATATGTGCTCTGACCTCATCCTTATGGGTTGAGGGCCAGGAAACAGATGGGGACGCTGAGGGAACACACACACACACACACAGAGAGAGAGAGAGAGAGAGAGAGAGACACTGCTGTTGCCTTCTATTTGAAACCCTAAAATCACACCCTCAGACAACCTCTGTACCAAGCTATTAATTGATCCAAGATGAGAAAACATAACCCAACTGAGAAAAAGAAAGGGGAGAAAACATAAGTTTAAAAGATTTATAAATTGAGGGAAAGAATGAAAATTCAAAGGAGCAAAGAACAAAACAGGTGATTATTTCTTGTTCCCATTCAAAATATCACATAATGAATGTGTATAAAGTATTGCCAAAAAAAGGAGAAATATATAAATCATGTTAAAGTCCAATGTAACCTTAAAACCTTGCAAAAATATGTCAGAATTCAAGATTTAGGAGAGGAAATTATTTAATAACAATAAAGCAAAAGAAGACAGAACAGGATGTGGGATTAAAATTGGCCAAAACAAAGGAAAAGAGAGGAAGAAAAGGTATGTTATTTTAAATCACTTTTTTCATATCAGAAAGAATAATTGTGCTTAAGAATTTCACACAAATAGCATGATACTTTTCATTACAATTCGTAACAGAAGAACTTAAAACAGTTGAAAGGTTGCAGTGAATTATTATTTTTGTTGAAATGTGTCAGATAGTAGACTGCAAGACCTATGCTAATTTTGTTTTACTGAACAAGTTCATATAGATGATAGCAGAGAATTAAAGAGCACATGCAACAGAAGTGCAAAACATCACACAGCAAAAAACAAAGATTTTTTTTGCTTAGGATAGAATATCATAAATTCTTGGTTTTTTTCCTTTGTAAAGATATATGATCAAACATACATTTTAACATATGTAATTAAATAAATATTTATAAAATACATTTATGGTTAAAAAATTATTTGCAGATATTTTAACATGGTACCCATTTTACTATTTTGTGATTTATCTTATTATACTTGAACGTGTGTATCAAAGAAAGATTTCCTAGTGTGGTCTAATGACTCAATACAGTGCTTTCTTCTCTATTACTAAATTGCAAATAGCAATAAAAAGAGCAGGCAGAACGATCACATCATATTGTAACTTCCATTTAGAAATGGGATTTGCTTTATAAACAATTATGAAGGGATGACAAATGGTGAACAGAATAAAATTTAATGTAAAAATTCTTTATTGTAATAATTCATGTATGCTTTACATATTAAATCAGATAGGAATGACTGATGAAACCATGTTTTATTAAATAAGCCATTTCTAAAGTATATTCATCATCAGAAAAAAAAAAGACTAGGATAATGAAAGAATAATATAGTTTAGCTTGTATAATTTATTCCAAGCTTCAAACAATGGACGGGAATGGGAAAATGAAAAAGGTAACCAAATAAGCATCAGGTAAGTCCCTGAAACAGAGCTGAATAATGCCAAGAAGTATAGTAGAAATATAAATAAGCATATACATTTAAGTTATAGTTTTCTTATAGCTTTCTTATAGTTTAACTTAATATGCCAAATCTAAGGAGATTTAATAGTTTATGTAAACCAAGAAAACTTCTTTTGATTCAAATTTTATTACTAACTTTTACAGTAGAATCAAATTTTGAATTGGCATTAGGGTATGATAAACCCTGATCATACCCCTGACCATGAAATCACATCTTTTCGGTTTCAATATGTCACAGGGTAACATACAAATTATATTAACAAAAAGGCCTGAATGGAAATATAACCTACACTCTGATACAGTATAGCTGCTTTAAGAAGCATTTTTGGCAAAGGCTGGTAGCAAAGGCCAAAGATCTTGAGTTCTATCTAGATACTTTTTGCAATTATTAAAAATTTTTTTGGATCAAATAATTGCAAGTTTTAGTGAGGATATAAGAAACAGGCAAAAAGTATAAATTTTGCAGGTAAAAGTATAAATTGAATACAAACACACATACACATACACACATGTGCACTGGGATGAGGGTATTCAACAGAATATTTGGGAAATGGCAAGTACATAGTTCAAGTGGCCCAAAACAACTTATATTAATTTTCAAAGATTTTATAACCTTTGACATGTGCATTGATTATATAATGCACTCTAGTTTTACCCTGATATTTTAATTTCTAATTAAATTATATATATTTTGTATGTTTTAATGATTTTGTAATATAGGTAGTTTTCTTACTTAACTCTCAATGGCTACTAAACACTCCAAGAAGAGGTAATATCATTGACTTAACTATTCTCCCATTTTTTGACATTTAGAGTCCTCATTACCAATAACCCATACAAAAACCAAAATAACCTTAATTATGCATTTAACATATATGCCAGATCTCTTATTAAATTCATTATGTCCTTTTCATAAAGACAGAAAGTAGAATGGTGGTTGGCAGGTGATTTTTGTGGGGAAGAGTGGAGAGTTGTTTTATGAATATAGAGTTTTTGTCTTGCAAGATGTAAAGAGCTCTGGAAACTGGTTGTATAACAATGTGAATGTACTTAACACTACTGAACTGTACACTTAAAAATGGTTAAGATAGTACATTTTATATGGTGTGTATTTTACCACAGTTTTTTAAAAGAACAGAAATAAGATTGCATTAATACTTATACAATTGTCATTAGTAAAAATAAAACTGTTCGAATGGAAAAAAATTCCTATATCCTAAAATTTTTAAATTAATTGTTATAATAATATGTTTTTTTAAAGGAGAAAAAGAATGCTCCAATTCTAGGAAAAATTGCACAAACAAGTTATCAAGGCAAGGAGAATAAACGAGCTCCAGATATGAAAAGTGGGAACAGGTGTTGGTGATATCTCCTCTGAATGATGTAGTTACCAGAAGAAAGACAACGAAACCAAACTGAAGTCATGTTGTAGCTAGAAGGAATATTATCTAAATATTGACCTAGTACCATTTTCAAGAGTGCTGAGAGAGTCAGCCACATGGCTACGGTCAGGCAACGAAAGAAAGCTAATTAGTTTTTTTGAAACTAGTAACAGGAAGGCTGCAGAGTCCATTCTTTTGGATATTATGAGAAATTTAAAACCTTATCTTTAGTTCTTAGGAGGGAAAAGTTTAAAACCCTGTACCTATGCCTGAGAGCAATGAGAAAGGTCTAGTAAAAGAAATTCAATAATCATCAAGATGGCATTACTGCTTCTTTCAAATGTTGATTAAATCTTCATTTTATAAATTATACAAGAAGGATGTTTTAAAAAAAATAGAGAATTTTACTTGTAAAGCTATTCGAATTGTCAATCACTGATTTAGCTGGGCTGAAGGAAAACTATTGCCTAATAAAATAGTATATTTGGAAACATCGTCTATATTTTGGGGGGCAAAAAAAATAAAAAAAAAAAAGACTGCCTTTATGTGCAGAAGCTAGAGGTTCAGTTCCTAAGAGAAAAATATTTTAAATATTAAAACCATAGCATCATTCTGTTTCTGTGCACTTCCTCCCATTATGAGAAAAATTTATGCAGAAGCTTGTCCTTCACAGATGTTAATTATCAGCATAACGTGAGCTACATTGTTCCCACTTTCTTTTACACAGTAAATCCCAGCAGAAATGAAAGCATATAATAGATGTGGTAAAAATTGTTTAGAATTTGTAAATGCCATTAACAAAAGCTGATCATCAAAACCATTTTAAACCAAATATAGCAAAAATTTTGTTTAATTTCATTCAATTATTAAAAATGAAAACCATTCCATATAGATTGGAATATTGATGGGGCAGTTATTAATAAATATGACTGATTAAAAAATTTCTTAACTACCTTTACTTTCCTCTGAAAACCAACTTTTAATAGGACAGGAAGTAAGTTTAATCAAAGAAATAGAAAATAAATTTATAAAGTTCCTCTAATGCCAAGGAATATTATTATATGGTATTCCTATGCTTTCATCATATTCAAAAACCCAAGCACAATAAGTCAAGGGTTTGGATGCTGTATGCATAGCCTCTAATCAGTGCCTGGCATATCATAAATGCTCAGTAAGTACTTGTTTGAATGAATTATTTAATAAAACAATGAAAATCAATAAATATAAATGGAACATCATTAACTTTTAATTACGAAGACCTATCTGAGAAGGAATAAGCAGTGGTGTATGTGTCAGCTTTGAAGAGTGCAGTTGAAAAACCCTCTTGCTTCACTTGTCAATCTTTTACCTCTCTACCTGCCTGCCACTGTGCCCCAAATACTGTCATCAAGTTGCACTCTTCTAGGTTCAAGAAATGAACAGTACGTACTTCGGAAGAATAACAAGGAGTCCTCTATGGCAGCGGTCCCCAAAATTTTTGGAACCAGGGACCGGTTTCATGGAAGACAATTTTTCCATGGGGGGGCGGGTAGGGATGGTTTCAGGGTGATTCAAGCTCATTACATTTATTGTGCAGTCAAACCTCCCTGCTAATGATAATCTGTATTTGCAGCCGCTCCCCAACACTAGCATCACTGCCTCAGCTCCACCTGAGATCATCAGGCATTAGATTCTCATAAGGAGCCCGCAACCTAGATCACACACATGCGCAGTTTACAGTAGGGTTTGCGCTCCTGTGAGGATCTAGTGCTACCACTGATCTGAGAGGAGGTGGAGCTCAGGTGGTGACATGAGCGATAGGGAGCACCTGTAAATATTAACACAGATGAAGCTTCGCTCACTCCCCCTCCCGCTCACCTCCTCCTGTGGAGCCCAGTTCCTAACAGGCCACAGACAGGTACCGGTCTGGGCACAGGGGTTGGGGATGCAGCTCTACAGGATTAGCACAGAACAGGTGAGCTTTAACAGCAAGCAGAATAAGTCAAAACGAAGCAGATTAAAAATAAGACAGAAGAGATCATTGGCACTAATAACAGTAACAAAGGTGCTCAAAGCATGTTTCTTGAATAAATGAGTAACTTCATGAATTAAAAAAAGAGAGCTGCAAATGAGCATGTTGGAAGTAAGGAAAGTTAGAAGGTACCAGGGCAGCTAGAAGGGATGCCTAGGGTATCTCAATCCTCTTTCCCCAGCTTCCTCTCCTTTAGCTGATCCCTCCACGAAAGCTACCCAAATGACTACGTGCTTGATAAGTAAAAGCTGTTTTAATGTAAGACCTCTACCTTCCACCCAGTCTGCAAATTTTCAGTTAGATTACTATCCTTTAATCCTTCCTGTCTAAAAAAAATGGAGCTACTCCTGGATGGAATAGAAAGCCGCAGACAAAATGCCTTTCTTATTCCACTGTTCAGCCTGGACAGGCATGCTGTTGAGCTCTGGAGAAACATCACTCTGTCCCTGGAGAGTGGGAGACTTGACAGAATGGGTACCATTTTATAGAGGATGGCCAAGGACAGTTGCTTTGATGCTCAGCTGTAAAGGAGTGAACTTGGCCAAGAGTTAGAGGAAAGCATTTCTGGTGAAGGCCTAGGGTATACAAGGGATTTTTGTTTTCTGGAAAAATCAAGGGAGCCAGTGTGGCTGGAGCCAAGTGGGTAAGTGGGTAGGGACAGGCCGGTGTCATGCAAAGTGACACCATCTGATTTCTGGTCTGGCTGCCTGGCCAAATTCAACCATTCTCCCCATGGACCCAGGACTGTGTGAGATTTTAATCCCTGATGACACAGTCACCCAAGTTAACACATTTTAGATTGGTCTCCTCTGTTTTAACATTGCTTTTAGCTTTAAGTTCATCAAAAGCAGCCCAGTCAAACCAGTAAATGTATTGGTGCTGCTTAATGGTAAGGAATGGGGCAAGAAGGTGGGAGAAGAGTAAAAAATACTCAGCCAATATCAAATCAATTGGCTCTGAACCATGACAGCACTCTGAGCGTGGACCTTGTCCATCTTCTGTTTACTGCTGCCACAACACCACCAGCCCTTGTGGTGTTGCTGTTAACTTTCTACACTCTACTGATTTTAAGTAAATAAGAATGAAAAAAAAAGTGCAAGAGTTTAAGGTCCAAAATAGGGCTTCGGTGATGATGGGGTTCAGGACACACTATGCCAAAGTATGACACATTAAAAAATGACTGAAGCAGAAAAGTCGCTCTGGTCTCCCACATCCCTTTCCTGAAGCAGGTCATAGAACCTAGGAAGGACTTTCTGCCCTTCGCCTGAATCAGGCCATAAGACCCTCATATGAGAAGAGCCTCCTTGTACACAGAGAAAAGGAACATCCTAATCTCTGTAGACAAAGGGTCACAGAGAAGAACTGGAACAAACAGGCCTTGCTAAGCTTCCCCTGGTTCATTGCCATTAGAACATACCTGCTTTGTCCTGTCCTATTTCTCCATTCTTCCTCAAACCTACTATATAAAGAACACTCAGAATTCTTTCTGAAGTTTCTCATGTCACATACAAGTTAGAAATAAATCGGTATGCTTTTCTCTTGTTAATTTGTCTTTTGTTATAGGGGCTTCAGCCAAGAACCTAGGATGAGTGAGGAAAATATATTTTTTCTACCCTACAGAGATAATGGTGGTTTTCTACTAGTCAGAATCTGGACTTGATCATACTTTTTTTTCAAAACCATGCTAAAATTATATATTTTCATTACTCTTTCAATAAAAAATAATTTTAATATATTTATACTTCGTTAGAAAACTCTCATCAAATTTACATTAAGAAACATGAACATGTGTGTGTTGTTAAAATAATTTTATAAGGCAAAATAAATTATAAAAATATCTGTATTAATTATTTGCACAACATTTAGATTTCTGATACAATAATTCTGATGTTCAATTCATCTCTCAAGTACATTTTTTTCTCCTAACTTTATAGATGATGGTGAGGCAGGTATTTAGATTTATGGTTTCCAAAATACAAGCAATTTTGCACTATTATAGGTTACTTTTTACTTCATTCTATAGTCGTGCATCACCTAATGATGGGGATACGTTCTGATAAATGCGTCGTTAGGTGATTTCATCATTATGTGGTCATCACAGAGGGCACATGCACAAACCTAGATGGTACAGCCTCCTACGCACCTAGGCTACATGGTACATCCCAGTGCTCCTGGGCTACAACCCTGTACAGCATGTTACTGTACTGAATACTATAGGCAATTGTTACGCAATGGTAAGGATTTGGATCTCTAAGCATAAAGAAGATAACATATTGTGTTACGATGGTAGGACTGCTAGGACATCACTAGGTGATAGGAATTTTTTTCAGTTCCACTATAATCTTATGAGACCACCATCATATATGCAGTTTGTCGCTGACTGAAATGTCATTATGCTGCACATGACTGTACTTATGACTGACTAATTGTACACACTGCACAATGGCCTGTATCACCAATGACTTTCACTGCACCTAATAAATTGCAACAACCATCCAAAATGTGTAATGGATAAGAGAATGCTCACAACAAACAAATGAATGGTGCATATGTTTAATACTCAGTTTCATCTCCTTTCATTTAATTCCATTAATTTCTCAGATATATCATATTATATAGCTGCAATAGTAGATAATTCTATATATTTGTACCCCAAAAAAGTACATTATGCTGTGAATTTATCAGATTGTGTCTCCAAATGTGTATAAACAAATCTTCCCTGTGGGTCAGGCTTTGCCTGAATTGGAAGCTCATTTTTGTGCGACCTCTCTAAAGACAATCTGGATGTAACATTTCTGTATCCAGATGTATCTGCTCATGTGTGTCTCATCAGTTCTTGTTTGTTTATCTAAATCTGCTCACTAGTAATGATTCTGTTTTCAAAAGAAAAGAGAAAGGAGACATAAAAAATGGATTTGCTTGGTTATTTAGGCTTTCTTATATGTAAAATGTAGAAAGTACTTTTCACAAAGGAAATATATATTTGCATATTGCTTATAAAATATTTACGTTGAAATGTACAAAACACAGTCATTCATGATTCCTTAATTAGTGTTTCAGTGGAATAAGAATTTAATTAAAATACAATTTGTTAATGCATTAGTGTTGGGTTATAACTCTTACACCAATTTGCAGTAACTAATAGGTCCTGAAAGCACATAACTTACTGGTTATTTTCGTTGTATTTTCTCTCTAACATTTTCTTCTTTTTGATATTATTTCATTTTAAAAAGGGAAAAGTACCACGTTAGGACTCTTATTCTAAAAAATAATTCAGACAATATTATCAAATGGCCTACACTTTAATGTCACTTTATTAAAGAAGTTTGCTTTGACTACCCCATAAAACTGTACTCTATCCTCTGATGACTATTTCTTTTACTCTGCTTTATTTTTCTTCATGCTATTAACATTTAACAGTCTTTCTATTTACTTGTTTGTTTGTCTGTTTAGTTTTTTCTATTACAACAGGAGCTCTAGGAGGACCTAGAATTTGTCTGCTGTATTCATTGCTGTCTTTCCAGAGTAGAGCAGTGTCCGGCACCCAGTAGGTACTCGGGTAATGTCTGCTAAATGAACGGGGGCTCCTTACTAAGTTACGTGAACATCAACTGGATAGCACATAATTAAAAACATAGATAAGAATGCAATTTAAATGTGATCAGACCACCAGAGTTCAAATAAATGAATTCTATTCACCAGCAATAAGCAATATTCAGTGAGATTATACTATGAAGTTCTTAGAAGGACTACAAACTACATTCTATAAAAAAAAGTAAAAATAGAGCCATCAAAAGATCTAAAGGGCTTGTAAATGAAATTTAAAAGTCACAGATAACCACCCTCATTCTTGGTTCCTGAGTAGATGAAAATTCAAACTGCTACCGTATTAAACAAATGTATATACAATGTATAAAAATATAATATTTTAAGGAATTATTTCAAATATCAGTCCTAAAACATTTTGACACGTTGTATCAGGGGCTATGGTAGGTCAAAGTTAAAGAACACCCGGCTCCAGTCCTTCCGGAGTCCATGATCGTGAGGGAGACAAGCAAACAGATTCCTGTCTTACTCAGCATGAGACTAGCACTGGGTGTGCTGGTTTTCCGGAGAGGGACATTCGATCTAGCCTGGGAACGTCAGGAAAGACTTTCAGGGGACTGTAAGAGCTGAGCTGAGTCTATACAGATGAGCAGTTACCCACTAAAGAGGCTGAGGAGAAGAGCGGTGTGGAGGCAGTGGGGTTTTCCAGGAGAAGGCCAGTGTGAATAAAGGTGACGGGGCAAGACATGACGCAGCATGTTTGGTAATCCACGTGCACAGAGATTTCTTACGTATAAAGAACAATGCAGCAGATGATGCAAAAAAACCAAAATGATAGTTTAAGAAGCCAAATAGTGATGTTTTACATTCATAATACTCGAAATTTCTTACCAAGATGGTTTTCTGCCATACTAGTATATTCCATAGAGGATATATTCTTTTGGTTATGGAGCTCATCATTTCTGCAAACTGATCTACGTTCTAATATTATTGACTACACAAAATATTACTGGTAATATTGCAACTAACCAATACATTTTACTTTTGCTTTTTTTCCCCATTTCCCCAGTAGTACAGTCATAGTGATCAGAGTCCACATTTCTTTTTCATGAAACGAACCATCTGCTAAATTGATACTTGAGATTTGAAGCTAGTCCCAGTTGTTAGTTTATTAAATGTAATAAGTTACAATAATGTAGTGTTAAAATTATAACCCACACATGCAGAAAAAGCTAGAGATTCTCAAATAGAATTAAAAAAATCTTAACTTTTATATCTTTTTGACTTATGGTTTTACTATTACCAGTTTAACACACTAACCCTTTTCAGAATACATTTTAAAAATATAAAGAAAAAATAAAAATATATTTAAATGAACAATCTTTTTTTGCATATACAAATATTTCTTCATTACCCAAGTGATTCTTCAAAAATGGAAATTAATAATAAAACAAGAAATTTTCTGTGAAGGATGATTTTTTTAAAAACTAAATTCTCTCCAACCCAATATTATACTTTGTTGCTTTTTAAAAAGTACTTGATGTTCAGTAAAATGTTATACAACTTACTGCAAATGGAAAGCATTTAAAAGATGTTTTTCAACTGATGCTTTAATGCTTGTCAACAGATTCACTATTGCTGGATATGAATAATGAGAAGATAAAGATCTTCTTGAAGTCACCCAACCCACCTTTACTTGCTGGTTAAACTTTACAGTATGAAAACTGAAATCTTAACTCCAGTACTGAAATAAGAACAAGATGTTTATACACTTATGCATATACATGTAAATGCATTCACACACACATATTATGTACGTGCAAAACTGAGAGTTGGCACGAAATCTTTAAGTCTTTTCCTTGTGATTTTTCCAACTTAAATTTGACTATCTTCAACAGAGATTTAATTTATGTGCAATACACATTACCTGATTACATTTGAAAAGGACTTCCATGACAGATGCAAAGCATATTTTATTTCATTGATTTTTTTACCCAGGAAAGTTTTAGAACTGGTCTAACATTGGGGGAAATGATGCCTCAAGATGGTCTTTTTCTCTGCATCGAAGCCAAGATATTAAGCTAATTGAGAAAACAGTCTTACAGAATTAACTGAAAGACATCTGGTCAATATGACCAAAAAAACCCTATAAATGCTAGATGAAAAGTTAAAGAAAATACATAGCCATTCTCAAAAGTAAGAAAAGCAAATTCCAAATTCCCAGAAATGAAGAGGAAACTCAAATCTAGAGTAGTGAACAATAGCCTGGTGAACAAACCTGGAGCCTGCTTTGAACTGGAGGCAGTAATACACAGATTGATAATGAAGAAAATAGAAAACAGAACAAAGTTTGCCTAGAAGTTTAAAAAAATGGATAAAGAGATAAAAATGTTGAGGGAGACAATAATAGAAATGATAGGGTAGAATATAAATGTACAGTCTACATACAATATTTGTTCTAAGAAAAAAATAGAAAAATTGTGACAACAATCAATGATATTACAAAAGAAATTTTCTTCAGTTGAGAAAAAGTTTTAAGTAGACAATAAGCTTAGTATATTAAAGGAAGAATAGATGAAAAAAGTACCTGGAAGCAACTTCTAATTATACAAAAATAGTACCATTACTCAGGCTGTTAAACAAAACAAACAAGCAAGCAAACAAGAATGGATTGCCACCAAAGGAGTAAAAATCAGACTAGTATTAATTTCTCAACAATCTTATGTTAGACTACAATGATGTAATATTCTACAGAGACATGAAGAGAAATAGTTGTAATTTAAGAATGTTAATTTCAATCAAATTGTGTCTCATGTATATGCAAGTAGAAAATTTATATTTTCAAGACATTTAAAGAATCAGAAATAGTCAACCCATATACTTGTTTTTCTAAAATTGCTTAAAAATATACACGAACAGAGAGATGAACCTAAATAAGCACTCAAGATTTGAGGACTAATGGCGAGGAAGGTTTATTTATGGGTTTTCCATTTATTCAGAATGGAACCAACTCATGGAAATTCTGGAGGATTATTTGAGGTAAAGGAGGTGTCTTAGATTAGGGACAGAGATTGGCTTTCAAATGATTCTGTTGACTGTGTCCATTTTTATGATTTTCCCATATTTAATGAACTTTTGAAAAACAGGGGTAACTATTCTTTTCAAAAATATGCTAATGACATGCTCACAATGACAAACCCACTTACATGCCATGAGAATTACTACAGGAAAAGCCGTGTGTGTGTGACCTTGCTAAAGTAGAGCTATGCAGAGAAATGTATTGGTGTATGTCTTTTTCAAAGGCCTTAGGAATGACCATTGAAAACTTAAAATTGCATAATAAAAGAAGATTGTCTTTTTTGTTGCTGTTGTTAAACTGGAGAAAACTATTAATATTCCTGTGGCAGTATGTGCACTATCAATCTCCTCTCTTAATTAGGACCTTGAATGTTCCTTTGAGTTCCTTAAAAATTACCATATGAAATGCGGTTTCAACAAAGTAAAAAATATACATGTACTAAAAAAGACTGAATAAAAATGCCAATATACTAAAACGTGTTATCTCAGGGTGAATTTTGTCTTCTGTATACATGTTATCCATTTTCCAAATTTTGTAGGATAAGCATGTTTTACTTTTAAACTAGGGGAAAAAACTCAGAAAAATCTAAGAATAAGTGCCTATAATTTTTATTTATCATGTAAAGCCAAATTTTTAAAAAAGCATTGTATAGACTATGATCTCAATTATATAAAAAGAAAGATAAGATGGAAATACTTTCAGAAATATTAATAGTTACAGTCAGTGAATGATGGAATAATAATTGATTTATTTATTCCTTCTAATTTTCAGTAGCATTTTCTTATTCTATATAATAAACTTGTATATATTCCATGGTAAGAATAAAACTCAATAAGTAATAATAAGTATTAAAATTTATATTTCATTTATATGAGTTCAGCTGATTATCCTATCAGTATTAATTTTCACATGGAACTTTCAAGGTGAGGATAATTTTCTTTTTCCCAAAGGTAAAAACAATTTTCTAAAACTGTCACCTCAAATGTGGATTAAAGTTAATACAATTATTCATTAACATTTTATTTAGATTTTGTCTAAAAGAAAAGGAGAAACTGTAATACAACTGCGGGGGGGGGGTTGAAAATTCACTGTGAGTAGTATCTACAAGGTACAAATCTAAAGAGACACTTTGAACACTCAAATAAAAAATCAAACAATTTTTTTTTGTTTACAATCATACTGTCAATCTGATTTCTTCTGTCATCTGTCAAAGAACTTTTGATCTCAATAGTGCTTCAGTAAAGAGAAGGCATAAGACAGAGAGGGAAGCAATCATTAAATTACTAATTGGAACAGAACTGGAGATTCACCTTCCAGGCAGATACATAAAATTTATCAAAGACGGATTTGTGTGCCCAAACAGAACTTTATGACAAGCAGCAACACACATTTCCAGTTTAAAGATTAGAATACTGATACTTCTAAAATGGCAACATTTGCTGCTGGGATGGTGGCAGCAACACATTTCTTCATGAAATGTTAAGTGACAATATTGTTATCTTAGCTCCAGTACCCTGAACATCACCAAGACCTCTCCTACATTTTAACAGTGGTGGTCGACCAACTTAAAAAGCAGGAGTGATTTGTTTTTCTTCTAGTTGTCAGTCTACTGAGTTCTGAAACTTACAACATTGCTTGTTTCCCTTGGGGTCCCTGGTAATGTGAATTGTCTTTAGCCAGTGCCTAACAAATCACTGTCACAGAGCAGCAGTCGACCTTTCTTTTCAATCTATGCACTTTCCAGGAGTTATAAATCAGTTGACTTTCAAGCTCGATGAGATGGCATATGCCCTAGTTTGAAGAACAGATGGAGGCTGGGGGGAGAATTGTTTCTGCAGGCTTGCTACAAGCAGCTCTGCTCCATAAAAGTGAACCATTTGCACTAATTTCTAACATAAATTATATAGGCAGCAGGGAGCACCAGCCCATTCAGCAGAAAATCTTTCATCTAGCTTTCAGAGGTCACCTAACCAATTTAAATTAAAGTTATTTCTGAAACATGGCTGTATTTTCATGCTGTACACTTTTAAGACATAGCAATTTACATCAAATAAAAGAATGGCATTAATTGAGTACGCAGTCCCCTCCTACAAAAAACACAGAATAGTACATTAATTGCCGGAGGATTATATTTCTAAGACTTCTAGAATGAACTCTATTAATTAATTACAGAGGAAATAATAGCAGAAATGTGGCAACTCTCTCATAAAAAAATCAGGTAAATTATCACTTCTCTTGTAAAATTTGCCTTGCAAATTCTTCTAAGGCCTGTTATCCAAACTCAGGCTTTGGGAGTTATCAAAAGGAGAAACCGGGGACAGTTCTGAGAGAACATTCATACTTCCTGATGTGAAACAAATTATTCAACTCAAGTAAATTTGCCTACAAGATCTCAAAAGTCAATATCAGTTTTACCTTAGGGGCAATAGACATAGCATTATTTTTTTGAATCCTTAAGAAATTGAAGGTACCAAGGTACTAAATTATAAGTCAAAGTTATAGAATCTTGTGAATGAACATGCTGACAGCAAATGGATCAGGTATCATATCACAGTGTGACTTACTCTAAAATGCAATAATATTTACAGATAATGAGCTACCATGGTTTGGGGCTGATTGTAATTGTAAGAAAATGTGTGCACACTTTTGTAATAATTATATTCAATAACTGTTTTTCCTACTAGGAAATTATCAGTTATGTCAATGAAAACAGTCACTTTGACAGAGCTTTTTATAGTTTATGAATATCAATGCTGCTGAGAACTAAAAAGAACTGGGGAAAAAAGGAAGAAATGCTGAATGGAGTCATCAGTCAACACAGAATTAAAGGTGTTGTCCACCTTCAATAGAAATCTTAAAGACTGATTGAAGCATCTAATTAATTTAGGCACAGAATTATCTTTACTTGGGTGTTCAAGTTGGACATCTATTGTTCATCCTTTTGAAAGAGAAATAAACTTGTTTGTCACTTTGAAAATAAATTTTAAGAAATGAGCAGTCATTTGGAAAGCATTCGTGTATAATCTAAGGAGCATTTTCACGACCAAAGTTCAAGACCCTGAAACTATTGCATATCGTTCTGGACCCCAAAGTACTGTGGATTCTAATTAAACTTGCTGCTACTAATCTTAACATTTTGCTACCGGAAGACCTGGTCTCTTTGGCAAATTCCTACTCAATATTTGTTCTTTGAAATATTTCATGAACACCTCAAAATACAGTTATTTTAATAATTATGAAACAAATTTTTTTGAACTCCCATAATTAAAAAGGGTCATCTGGTATATTGTTGTCACTTACAGATAAGGAGCGTGAGAGACATGGTTCTGAAACAGCATTCCAGAGAAACAAAACTTCAAAATAATCAGCTCCAGTATGCTTTATTTTCATTCAACAAATATCTCTGGGTGCCTGCGATATTGACAGATACTAGTCTAGGTACTAGGATACATGAGTGAACAAACTGGAAATACAGGCGAAGATCTCTGCCTTAGAAGATTTCCGGATAAACCCATTTTCACTAACATTGTTACTAGCTTCATTTTAGGGCACAGTCTGGTTTTCATTTTCTTTTTTCTTATTTATGCTGACTTCATGTATTTTATAGTTTTTTTGTGAGATGATTTAAATCCATTTTGAAAGAATGTGAGGTAAAAATATATAAATGACACATTTATATAAATGTTTATTGATAAAAACTACTAAAAAGTATATTTATAATTACCCGATTAGCTTAATATTAAGAAGTCATTTTTTAATAGAAAAACAAAGTCTTGTGATCCAAGTTTTAATCAACAGGTAACTATATAATTAGTAGATTAACCTCTGGGGAATGATGTTTTCATGGTGAAATTTTATGTATCTCCAATAGGCCAGTGAGGCAGATACGTTTTTGCCAGTGAGTGAAGGCTATCTAAGTTCATTCTTACATGTACCTGCTTATGTGAATCAGTTCTGGCTTTATTTGATTTTACCTCAATAGAAGGTGCTACTGAAAATCATTTATGTATCAACTAAAGAATAAAACAACAAGACTGCAGAAACACCCAGAGCAACGATGCTACTCTGGACAGTTATCAGTGTGGCATTGCCAGGTGAGAGATTACAAGGTTTGGGGGGAGGGGGTTTTGAGGCAAAGTTCAAGTCCATTTTGAGGTTCTCCCTCTTTGAGATAATTTGAGAAGTTTGGGATTTTGTTGCATGTATAATAGGGTTGGTATTATATCCTGATTTGCCTACAGGGTCATAGGGTTATCTATTTCTTTTTCAAATATCCCTATTATATCTGGAACATTTTTATGCCTGCTTATTGGAAATTTAGTGGAAAACAAGACCTTCTTAGTGCATGTCATATTCTGTCACATAGCACGTTATCATGGACAGATGGAGAAGGGTGATTTGTATCAATACCTACTACATCAAAATTCCTATAAAGTGAAAGACTTTAGAGACACCTTAGTGCAGTTGTAGCTGTTTTCATCTTTAAAATAAATAAATGGTTTATAATACCATAGAGTTACTTTTTAAAATCTAATGTGCCTATGATATTTTTCTCTAACTCTTTCTCACCAGGTCTCTATTGAAGTGACTATTGCAAAATAACTTGTATTCCCATACTATTTAAAACAATGGCTCAGAACCAGAGTTCATAGTAAAATGGTGAATCTCATAGTGCTACGTATGATTCATATTTGTATTCTTCATTAAGTACATAAGAAAATTTTATTTTGAGTTAATTCAGGTGAATACGCCAAATAACTTCAGATTCTGCCACATAGAGAACTATAATAGCATGGGCTTTTGGATCCTTCTCTCAAAATTAGCCCTGGAAAAACGGTAAGAACAAATATGGAGTCCAGAAAGTGACAAACAAAAAGAGAAAAAGGAGGAGAAAGAGAAGGGACAGGAGAAAGGGGAAAGGGAAGAGAGGAAGAATGAGGAGGAGGGAGAAGAGGAGGAGGAGGAGACCCAGGCTGTGTTAAAAACTCTCAAACTGAGTTGGTAGGTGGGGGGTTGTGGTGGATGCCTAGAGGCAGAAGTGAGAGAACAGTTTACAGAAAAGCTTATGTGTAAATTATTCCTTCTTATGACTCATGCTTTAATATCTGGTTTTTGTACAATTTAAAACTCTCCACCAAAGGGCCACTTTATTTATTTATTTATTTATTTTTTTAATTTCAGCTTATCATCATGGCCAGCCACTTTTTATATTTATGCCTCTCTTCACTACTTGTTTGAGCAGCAGAGGTGGAGACAATGTGCTGAGTATTTTGCGAGTTTATATAACACTTTCTCTCTCCACAGGGAAAACCTTTAGGTAGAGCCCCACCCCCACCCTGATCACTGTCCTTGTAAGTGTGTGACTGGTATTACGTAAGTACAGGAAATGGACGAATGGCAATTTAAAATGAGAAAACTCAGACACAATTTTAAAATTTCTATTGTTCATCTGATTGTCTGCTTTGTAACTTATCCAGACTGCTTAGCTCTTTTTCATGTTTGCGGCCTGTAATATGGATATTAAAGCTATCAGCAACAGAATACATAGTTATGTTTCCTGAATGTTAGTAGAGTTAAGAAAAATGTAGAAAACAAAGAAGATTAAAATTTTTTGTTTGAGCAGTCATTGTACTTTTCTAAGTAGCCACAACTATCGATAATCAAGAATTCTTTAGCCATATTTTACATATTTAAAAATAAAAAAAAGGATTCCAGAGCTTGCTTGTTATATTTCATATTCTAGATCACATGTATTCATCTTTCACAGATAACAAACTTGCCATCGATAAGTATATAAAATTTTTCACTACAAACATTTTGCAAAACTTTTCTCATATTTAGCAAGGAATCTATGATAAGCACAGACAATCATGACAAAAAATACATATGTAAGTCCCATTTTTTAATTTTAATAATAATTCTTACATAGCTATAGCCTTCTATCTGGGATTCAGGCATTTATTTTTGACTATCATTATCATAATCTGCAGCTGCACAGTCTAATATGGTAACCATGTTGCGATTTAAATTAAAATTAATTAAAATTACATAAAATTAAGAATTCAGTTCCTCAGTCTCAGTAGGCACATTCCAAGTGCTTAATGGCCACATATGGCCAGTTGTACTGTATTAGATGGTACAGATGTAGAGCATTTCCACCATAGCAGAAAGTTGTGTTGGACACTACTCTGATCTTTAGAGATACCATAAGGAATAGACTAAAGTGGATAGACTACGGCAATCAGCTTTCCATGTTGTTCTGGCATGTGGAACAAATGATCGCTTCCATGTGCACGAAAGTGTTATGTCAGTTCAGGATGTGGGTTGGGAAACCTAAGCGTGCAAAACATTTACCTATCTCTAACTTACTTCTATTTTCTGACTTTATTAGGTTATTTATAAGATGTTACCATGACGTGCCTTTGTTATTTCAAGAATATATGATGGTTTCTAATACAGTGGAGACTAGGTCAACTAACCCAGAAAACGTAGATGACTCGGGCAGGGATCTCTAAACCAGCAACTTTGCAGACTAGAATAAGCCTGAGATGTTAGGACAACCTTCATTAGGGATTAGAGCCCTGAGTCTTAAGTCTTTTAGAGCCACAGGTCTCTTGAAGCTCTTATAAAAGAAATGGACCTTCTTATCACTTAATTATGCACATCATTTCAGGCACTCACAAACCCCTGGGAATCCCTAGGGTGTCCCAGGGACTGCTCAGAGAGGACCAACAATTTCCCGGGGAAGCATTGCTACCCAGGCGTCTTCAGGAAGGAACGAGCTATGACATAGAGGTGAGAGGTTTGCTTGACCAGGAACCTGCACTCTGCCCCCACACAGAGAAGGGCAGTGCAGGGTTTTGGTTTTTGCTTTTTGTTTTTTGGGGGAAAGAGGTGATCCTGCTTCCTTCAACATTCAGGACCCCTTCCTTAGGACTGGCATCCTAGAAATATCCACTATCCCTATTTAGCACCAGATCGTCCCCACAGTAAATGTGCCAAGGAATAAATATAAATATATGGAGGGCTTGTTCACAAGCCTATGTTTAATAATTTTAACATCTTATTTTCAATGTTATAGTAATACAATTGAAATGTAGTAACAAAGCTCTGAAAGATAGAAGTCTACAGGTTCTGGAATAAGATGTTTTTCTAAATTTATGCTATTATATTCCCAGTGACAGCAAATAAATTGTTTCCTCTTTTTATTACTTTTTAGCTTGCTGAATCAGTACTATAATCAATAGTAGCTTAAAAGAATTAATATAACCATAAAAAAGAAAAGCAGTTTATATCCCTACTGACTGTTGGATTATCAAAGATAAAGAAAAATGATTCATCCCATATTTTTATTAATAATTTATTTTCAGGATGAATTTTTTTCTAGTCTCTTGACACTTCTAAAAGTAAATGAAATTATTTGAACAGGTCAGAATAAATTTGTATAAGCTCTTTTCATTAATATAATTTATGCATAAGTTATAATTACCTAAAACACCAAAAGCCACTCATTTTTTATAATGAATTATGACATAGTCTTTTACTCAACAGTAATCAGGTTTTTAAGCAACTCCACTGTGTTACCTTGTATGAACCACTATATACATAAGCAAACACAAAATCCATGTAATTAATCAAATATAAATGAACCCCCAAATCACAATAAAACTTGGGGAATATATACTTATATTAATACAAAGACTAAAATATCTAAGTTAGTTATACTTGCTGTAAATTTTTTCTCATCACATGTACATTTTCACATAATGAATTCGCATTCTAACAGAAGTGATTAAAAGGAAGATAATGTTATTCATCCCTCTCCCCCCCAAAAATTATTTGACAAGGTTTTCATAAGGATATCACCAGGCTTTTCTTGTATAATTTAGAATAATTCTAAGTTCAATAACTGAATATCGGATGACTGTTCAAGAATTAGAGATATTTGATAATAACATGAAAATATTTTAAAAGCAAAATGCAAACAATTCTTCTAGTCTTTCTACGGAGAGGGGAAAAAGTTAATTTTAATGTTCCTTTCTAAGGTAAATACTTCAATGAATTCTTGAACTTGATAATTTTATTTTTTAACACAAATTTGTTATTAATTATGAACAATTCCTAAATTTGCCTTCAGACATGACCCCCAGACTTTTTAGTTAAATGTGTCAATTGCTTAATTTAACTGAGAGTTGGCCAGAACCTTTTATTTTTCTTAACCTAATGTGATGCTCATACATGTGCAATGGCTTTGCTGTCTGTAGGCAGAGAAGCCCTTTTAGCTGATAAATATCACCAAAAGCAAAGTCATTGATAACAAAAATAATTAAATAGCAGAAGCCGGTTAGAGATCAGCATTCATTTTTCAAATTAAATGTAAAAGCCTTCTCCAGTTAAGAGACTGGCAAGTTTTTACAAATAACATCAGTGAGCCTTTTAGAAAGAAACACAACCACATTAGAATGGAGTCATTAGGCAATACATTTATTTTGAAGCCAATTAACCTTTTGTCAGAAAAATGTCTGTGCTGTAATGGCTTCGGCAGTGGAGGTCAGCCTCTAACAGGCACGTATGACAGCCATCGCACGGGCTGACACAGGCTGCAGACAGAGGAGGGCCAGGACTGGGATCGGCCTTCGTTTGTATTCTACTCTGCATTTCCAGGGAGCAGACAATCTTGACCTATCCATTTAGGTAATTAAAGCTTCCATTTGGAAGTGTCCTGCAGGAAGGTGAAATTTGGGGGAGATAAATGGCTGTTGCTCTCTGCATCCAGCCGCCACTTCCATCACTTGATGGACTGCCTGAAACAGGCTGGGCTGCCAGGTTCTCATAAAAATAGAGATGAATGGGCAGCTGACAATTCTCTAAGGCAAAGCAACTCTGTCATTTTCTTCTTTGCAAGCTGTAATTTAATTGTTAGTCGAGGTGGACGACTGACACAGGGGGGCTTTCTATAAGAGCTTACCCACCATCTTCAGTCTGCTGAGAAATTACTCCAGTTTATTTACTTAGCAGCCAAGTTTGTTTGGCATTGGGAGATGTCACTTCAGCGAGCGCAGCTGGCCAGCACAGCTGTGCCCTGACTTACCTTCCAGGCTATTTTGTTTCCTTTCGAATCGTGCTCAAGGGCAATTGGGAAGTCACCTCGCTCATAGAATTTTCGAAATGCCGTGGGCTTGGTTGGTCTTTCTTTAAATGCTCCTGCAGCTGGAGGGCCTCTCACCTTAAAGGAAAAAAAAAAAAAATAGTTACTAGGTTTTAACACATACTAAAAAAAAATCACGAATGAAAAGGCTTTCTGTTTGTTTAAAAGTTTCAGTTTGTGTAAAATATGCTGGAAGATAAAGCCACGTTATCTTATAAGGGATGACAAATCTCATGTCAATACAAACATCTGGAAAAAATTATTCTATAATCACTATTAAAGGTCTACTTTATTTCAGGCTACTTTAGAAATCATTCCTAGAAAATGTTACTTAAAACATCATTTCATAAGGAAGAGAAGCCTGACTTTATGCTTAAGGAAAACATTTTAATAGAGGCATTTAAGTTCAGAATGTTAAGACTTAAAATTTCTAATGATTGTAAATTCTCATCTTAGGTCTGATATACTTTGTGGAATATTGAAGTTATATATGTAAAATATTTCCTTTCAATCTTTCTACATAAACCTAAAATGTGGGATATGTTTTCATAATATAAATATTAGCAACAAAACTATAAAAATGCAAAATAAAATTAATGATAAATGAGAGTTTAGAAGGAAAAACTGTAGCCTGCTATGTGTATGCATAGCATATATTTGGTAATATGAATACACAAGAAAGTAACATTAGAATACATGACAATCTTCTACCTACAACATTGAAATTTTCAAAATGAAATATTTCCTATAGAGTTATTCATATTGAGTACATCTTTTATTTATTTACTTATTTTTTTTTTTTTGAGACAGAGTCTCGCTCTGTTGCCCAGGCTAGAGTGAGTGCCGTGGCATCAGCCTGGCTCACAGCAACCTCAAACTCCTGGGCTTATGCAATCCTACTGCCTCAGCCTCCCAAGTAGCTGGGACTACAGGCATGCGCCACCATGCCCGGCTCATTTTTTCTATATATATTTTTAGTTGGCCAGATAATTTCTTTCTATTTTTTTTAGTAGAGACGGGGGTCTCGCTCTTGCTCAGGCTGGTCTCGAACTCCTGACCTCGAGCAATCCACCCGCGTCGGCCTCCCAGAGTGCTAGGATTACAGGCGTGAGCCACGGCGCCTGGCCTTGAGTACATCTTTTAAATCTGCATTATTTACATTGGAATTAATTCATTAGGTTACAAAATTCAAAGTGATAAGCGAACTATTTAGAAAATTAGGGACTACTGTATTGTTCTTTACGCATGCTCTAAACATGATTATCTTTCCATGTTTGTAAAAAAAAAAGTAAATACTAGTCATTTAGTATATTAGTTTAATAAAATCATGATTATTTTGCTAATATTTAATATGGACAAGATAACAATTTAACTTAATATTTTAAGTTATTTGATATAATTTTAATATGCTTATTAATACTTTAATTTTATAAATATATTAAAATCTATCTAAAATAATATATAATAAAATAAATATATTAGATATGAAAAATACATTATATCTAATGTATATGTAAAGGGTAATATTTGAAATTGAGTGGGATATTAAGAAATGTCTTATTAACATGATTAAATGCTAAGGTGAAGTTGAAGAGTGAGTAACACAAAGGCATTCATCAGAGTTTAGAATTCACTCTACTACACAGCACATTATTCCCAGTGTACAATTACATAAGTATAATTCTGACTGAGGCGACACTGGGTATATCACCAGTGGGAAGCAAGATTTTCTCTTACTCATTGAATATTTGAAATTTGTTCTGGCATTAGAATTATGAGACACCATTTTCAGCCAAATTGATTGAATTGTTAAATAACCACATATATTTGACAACTACTTTGTGTAGCTCTCTAAGCTGGAAGCTACATACAAAGGAGGACATTTGTAACTATATTGCTTAATGGAAACTGTAGAGCTGCCATTCATGGACTTTTGTAATTCATGGAGGAATAAATATTGACTCTCCTTTTTGGTAACTGATAAAAGATTGACAAATTTTTATTTTGCCAAGAAGTTACTTTAAAAAAAAGTTACCATCTAGCAACACGGCACCATCTTAACACCTTAAAAGAGTGAGAGACCATATCTATGGAGGAAAACGTGACCAAGTTAAACCAGCATGAATGCATGAATACATATTACAGAAAATTACATGAGATAGTGCATGTGGATAGTGTATGTGCATGCACATGTGTATTGTTATTATGTAATACTGATTACTGGTTAGTAAAAGCCTCATTTATTTTGTTTTTCTTATTTAACTTTGATTAATTGTAGATCTACATGCAGTTGAAGAAACTGCACAGACAACCGATGTACCTTTTGTGCAGTTTCCCCAATGGTGATACATTGCAACTATATATGGGACTATATCACAACCAGGTTCTTTTTTTTTTTTTTTTTTTTTTTTTTGTTGAGACAGAGTCTCACTTTGTTGCCCAGGCTAGAGTGAGTGCCGTGGCGTCAGCTTAGCTCACAGCAACCTCAGACTCCTGGGCTTAAGCGATCCTACTGCCTCAGCCTCCCAAGTAGCTGGGACTACAGGCATGCGCCACTATGCCCGGCTAATTTTTTCTATATAGATTTTTAGTTGTCCATATAATGTCTTTCTATTTTTAGTAGAGACGGGGTCTCGCTCAGGCTGGTCTCGAACTCCTGACCTTGAGCAATCCACCCGCCTCGGCCTCCCAGAGTGCTAGGATTACAGGCGTGAGCCACCGCGCCCGGCCACAACCAGGTTCTTGATATTGCTACGGACTACAGAGAACATATCTATCACCACAAAGCTCTCTCAATTTGTGCTTATATAGTCATACTCTTTCTTCCCTTCATCCTTTGCCCCCTGGCAACAACTATCTCTTCTTCATTTCTGTAATTTAGTTATTTCAGGAATCATACAGTATGTAACTCTTTGGAATTGGCTTTTTTCACTCAACATAAATCTCTGAAGATTCATATAAGTTGTTGTGTACACAGGTTGAGTATCTCTAATCTGAAAATCCAAAATCTGAAATGCTTCAAAACCTTTTGAGTGCCAATGTGACACTCATTGGAAATGCTCACTGGAGATTTCAGACAAGGGATATTCAACCTGTATCAATAATTCATTGCTTTTTACGGCTGAATAGTATTGTGTGGTGGGGATGTACCACAGTTTGTTTAACCATTCACCATTGCAGGTCATCTGGATTGATTCCTGGTTTGGGCTCTTACGAATAAAACTGTGACTCTTACATCAAGCTGAGGAAGTTTCAACCTCTATTCCTATTTTTCCGAAAATTTTTAATTATAAGTGAATATTCAACTTTGTCAGTGTTTTCTGCATTAAGTAATATGCTCACGGGATTTTTTTCTTCTGACATCTTTTGACATGGAGTTTTGTAATGAGAAATTAAATTTTCCTAACAGTTGTAGAGCCATTTAAATTATCTCTTTCCTACTGGATGACTTCTGATAGTTTGTGTTTTTTTGAGGAGCTGATACATTTCATCTGAGTCATCAAATTTTGGGGTATAGAGTTGATTTGTAGTTCTCCCTTATTATCCTTTTGATGTCTTCAGGATGTGTAGGATATCCATTATTCATGTCTGATATTTGGTAATTTGTGCCTTCCCTTTTTTCTTTGTCAATCTTGCTAGAATTTGGTCCATTTTATTTGTCTCTACAGAGACCCATTCTTTGTCTCATTGTTTTCTCTATTATTTTTCTGTTTTCAATATTATTCATTTATGCTATTATCTTTACTATTTCCTTTCTTTTACTTGATTTGTTTTTATTTTGCTCTTCTATTTCTAGTTTTTAAAAATGGGAGCCTAGATTATTGATGAGACTGTTTCTCTTTTCTAATGTATACATTTAGTGCTGTGAATTTCCCTCTGAGTACAGTTTTGACTATGTCCCAAAACTTTGACATGTAGCATTTCATTTTCCTTCAGTCTAATGTATTTTTTAATTTCCCTTGTGACCCATGGATTATTTAGAAGTATCTGTACAATTTCAGCTTTTTTAATTTGTTGAGGTTTGTTTTATTGCTCAGGACATATTCTATCTTGGTATGTGTTCCATGGCCACTTGAAACAAATATGTATTCAGCTGTTGCTGGGTAAAATGTTCCATATATTTTATTAGATCCTGTTCCTTGATGATGTTGTTGGGTTCTTCTATATCCTTGCTGATTTTCTGTTGGGGGTTTTTCTATCAGTTGTTGAGAAAGGAGTGTATAAGCACCCAGCTAGAATTGTGAATTTGTCTACTTCTCCTTTCAGTTCTATCATTTTTTTTTTGTCACATAATTGCCCACTGTATTTTGGTGCATACTCACTTAGGAATAAAAATACAAAGTTTTCTTGCTAGATTGACCCTTTTTTTCATTATGCAGTGTCCCTCTTTGTCTCTGGTAATTTTTTTCTCTAAAGTTTACTTTATTTGATATTATTATAGCTACTCCAACTTCTGTGTGTGAATGTGTGTGTGTATTTGAGACAGGTTTCATTATGTTTGTTGCCCAGTCTAGTCTCAAACTCCTCGGCTCAAGCAATCCTCCTGCCTCAGCTTCCAGACTGAGTAGTTGGGACTACAGGCACATGTCATTATGTACCTAGCTCCCCAAATTTCTTTCTTTCTTTCTTTCTTTCTTTTTTTTTTTAGAGACAGGGTCTTACTCTGTCACCCAGGGTAGAGTGCAGTGGCGGCAATCATAGCTCACTGCAGGCTTGAACTCCTAGACTCAAGGGGTCTTCCTGCCTCAACCTCCCCAAGTAGCTGGGACTACAGGCACACACCACTATGTCTAGCTAATATAAAAAAAATTTTGTTGAGACAGGGTCTTGCTATGTTGCCCAGGCTTAAACTCCTGGCCTCAAGCAGTCCTCTCACCTCAGCCTCTTGACTCACTGGGATTATAGTGAAACACTGTACTCAGCCCAACTTTCTTTTGATTACTGTGTACTTCATATATCATTTTCCATATCCCTTTACTTTCAACCTACCTATATCACATATGAAATGAGGTTTTTTTTGTAGACAGCATATCATTGGTTCATGGATTTTCAATCCACTCTACTAATCTCTGTCTTTTAATTGAGACATTTACATTCAATGTAATATATTAAGGCTTAAGTAAGCCTTACCACACCTACTGATATTGTTATTTTATCAGTTCAAACGAAATGTAGAAATTTTACCTATCTATACATCCCATTACCCTCCTCTATTTAGAATATAATTTAGGCTGAAATATTTCTTCTACACACATTTAGAGTCGTATCAGCAACTTTTATAACGTTTATTTCAATTGTCAAATAAATTTAGAAAACTCTAGAAGAAAAAGGAGAGTCTTTTGTATTTACCCATATTTTCTCATGTTTTTTGTTCCTGATGTTCCAACCTTCCTTATTTTTTGCACTGTTCTGTTAAGAGAACTTCTTTAGGCATTTGTTTAGAGTAGATCTGCTGGGGACAAATTCTCTTAGCTTTCCTTTATCTGAGAATGTCTTGATTTCCTCCTCCTGAAACTGTATTTTAGCTGGAAATAGGATCTGAGGTTCACAGTTCTTTTCCTTTAGCACTTGAAAAATATTGTGCCACTTCCTGCCAGCCTCTATGGCTTCTGATGAGAAATCCACTGTCCTTAGAATTGTTTTTCCCTTATAGATAAGGTGTCACTTTTTTCTTAGTACTTCAAGATTTTTCGCTTGTCTTTAGTTTTCAAAAGTTGAATTACGATGAGCCTTGGCATGCATTTCTTTGGGTTATTCCTGTTTGAACTTTGCTCAACTTGGTGAATCTGTACATTTATGTCTCTTGATAAAATTTTGGAATTTTTCAGCCACTATTTCTTTGAGTACTTTTTTAGGCTTGGAATCTTTCTGCTCTCCTTCTGGACTCCCATGATGTTAATGTTAGATCTTTTGTTATAGTACCACAGATCCTTGAGATTCTTCTTTTTTCCTTTTAGTCTATTTTCTCTGCTGTTCAGTTTGAGTAATTTCAACAGTTCTATCTTCAAGGCTGTGGATTCTTCCTTCTGGCCCCTCCGATCTGTTGTTGTGCCCAAACATTCTTTTATTTAATTTCAGTTACTGTACTTTTCAGTTCTAAAATTTCCATTTGGCTCTTCTTTATATCTTCTATTTCTATGCTGAGATTTTCCACTTTTTCATTATTTCAAGTGTGTTCACAGTTATTAATTGAAGCATTTTTTGGCAATGGCTATTTTAAAATTCTTTTCCAAACATTTCTAACCTTTCTGTCATATTGGTGTTGGTAATTATTGCCTTTTTTTCATTCACTCGGAGATCTTCCTGATTCTTGGTGGGATTACTAATTTTCTATTGAAATCTGGACATTTGATGTATTATATTACGAGACTCTGAATCTTAAACCTTCTGTTTTAGCTTGTTTATTCTGACATCTCTCTGGCAGGGATAGAGGGAAAGGTGCCACCCTCAGTACTGCCAAGTTGGGGTAGAAGTCTCAGTACCTTGCATGGCCTCTAGTGACACCAAAGGAGGGAATGACTCATTGATACCGAGTGATGGTTGGGTACGAGAACTGACACCCCCCTGGCTGGGAGGGGTAGGAGTATTGTCTACACTGACATCACAGATGGGGTGGCCTCATTAGCACTGGGCAGTGGTGATATTCCTGACTCTCCACTAGGTGGCCTCTGACCCCACTGCAGTGGGAAGGGAGACAGTCTCATTACTGCTGGGTGGGGTGGAAGTCCATGCTACTCATGTGGTCTCCACTGAGGCTGCAGGCGTTTTTAACCCGCCTCACTGTTCCAGTAGAGATGAAATTCGCAATCCTCCATTTTAAAATCTCAAACACAACCGTTATTCAGATATTTTGTTTGGTCATCATCTGCTAACCATCTGTTTCAGGTTTTTCTATTAACAGAAGTCAAGTAATTATTTTTGCTGTTGATAATAAGCCTCCCGCTTATTTAATTGGCCTAAAGTTTGCTTGAGATAATCAGTCTTTCCCCCTTTTTCTTTCCATTTCTTTAAAAATCAATTTTTCTTTTCTTTTGGTCTCTTCTACTGAATGTATCCCAATGTTTCTCATTCTGAACTTTAAATTCTTCATGTTCAAACTTTTGAAGAAATGAACACATTTCTAAGAAAGGCTAGAAAACTTCTTATAAATTGATATAGAGAACTTAAACTTCTTTCTTTTAACAAATGTTCGTGAACCTGTACAGAAGTTATTCCCCACCTATAGTTCCACAGAAAGTCTTTATTTAGGAGAGGACTTTACAAATCAGCCACAGTAATATGTTATCACTCAGTAGTGAGGACTTTTTTTTCTTGAGTCTCTGTTATTCTCTGTCTTTATATTTCTGCTATTTACTTATTTTTACACACTTTATATTTTTCAGATTCTGCTATAGATCTATTCTAAATTTACTCTTTGCAGCCCAAACGTTGTAATTTGTAAAACCAATTAGAATGTTCTCAATTAGATCTCTCAGTGCATCATGGCACTACCTAATTTTATGTAGATGTTTTGTCAATAAGTCCTTAGATAATACTTTTTCTGTTCCAAATACACATGTATCCACCTAGGCTTTATAGGAGGATACAACATTTCTATACTCTATACATAATTCATTCCAAATAATTCCAAAAATCTGTACATGAAAAATCAAGTGAAATATAATTAACTCTGGAACAGTAATGAAGATATCATTATTGGAAACCACACAGATAGTTGTAGCTTGACTAAAAAACTTCTAAAACAAGCAAAAATACTGTTAAAAATGCTTAGGTTAGTTCCACATTTGTAGAAGAGAGAACGTTATAAATTTTATTTCATGTCTTAAGAATTTTACCCTGATTTATTATAAATAATATAAAGCAAATAAGGAACCATAAATCAAACTAGATTTGTGGGAAATGCAATTAAAATTTGCCTGAATGGTGGGGGCAATCTGTAAACCAATTAGGAAGAATGGATGTTGCAGCAGAATGCTTTTAATAAAATCAAATGCACTTGGGAACCAAGATATTGAATGCAGTTTGAAATGACTACAGATGACAGAGTACTTTATATGCCTACATTTACTGAATGTGGTGTAATGGATTTAGGAGTTAGATCACAGTGTTTGTCATATGGTCACAAAACTAATAATAAGTAGGAAGGAATTTAAGGCTTTCTAAAAGTCTTCATCATATCATTTGAAAATTTCCTTTTCATTATTTTTATTCTTTAGCATAAACTAGAGCTGCTAAAAAAAGACTTTTACATCAAGCAGGAAACTGTGTTATTTTAATTGTTTCATTTAGCCAACTCACTATATTGGAATAAGATACAATGATAATAATTTCTTATTTTCATCAACTTCAACCTGAAATTTTGATTCAAGAAAGCACTGTTATTATGTAGCTGGTGGGCAAGACCTGCACTGTCTCTAAGTTATTCAGACACTGGAATGTTAGTCGCAGGACTGGTAAATTCGTTGCCATCAGCCCAGGCTTCTGAGTACGAAGTACTGTAATTTGGTGTCTACCTAATTTGCCAATTGTAATTACTTTTACACATCAGAAATTTTGCAATATCCAAGGTCATCAAATGACCAGGAAAATGCTTACAGAATTACTATAATAAGCAAATTTTAATGTAATAGAAAATAGAGCATCTCAACAACAAAAGTGAGCTCCCACTACCAGGTAAAGGAATTATAATACGTTTTAACAATATAACAATTTAATAATATAACAATTTAATAATATAACAATATATTATGATAGCAATAGCCAGAAAAATATGAGATTTATTTATTAAAAGTATATATACGGATACCTCTTTCTACAGTGCTTGACTTTACTGTGCTTTGCAGATATCACAGTATTCTTACAAACTGAAGGGCTGTGGCAACCCTGAGTCAAGCAAGTCTATCAGAGCCATTTTTCCAATGGCATGTGCTCACTTCATGTCTTTGTGTCACGTTTGGTAATTGTCACAATATTTCAAAACTCTTTATCATTCTTATATCTGTTATGGTGATCTGTGACCAGTGATCTTTGATGTTACTATTGCAATTGTTTTGGGGTGCCACAAACCACACCCATGTAAGTTGGAGAACTTAATTGATAAATGTTGTGTATTTAGACTTTTTCTTGACTGGCCTTTCTCCTGTCTCTCTCCCTGTCCTTGGGTCTCCCTATTCCCTGAGACACAATATTGAAATTAGGCCACTTAATAACCCTACAATAATGGCATCTAAGTGTTCAAGTGAAAGGAAGAGACACGTCTCTCACTTTAAATCAAAAGCTAGAGATGATTAAGCTTAGTGAGGAAGGCAAGACGAAAGCCAAGATAGACTAAAAGCTGGGCCTCTTGTGCCAAACAGTTAGCCAAGTTGTGAATACAAAGGAAAAGTCCTTGAAGGAAATTAAAAGTGCTGCTCCAGTGAATACATGAATAATAAGAAAGTGAAACAGCCTTATTGCTGATATGGAGAAAGTTTTAGTAGTTGGGGTAAAAGATCAAACCAGCCACAACATTCCCTTAAGTCAAAGCCTAATTCAGAGCAAGGTCCTAACTCTTTTCAATTCTGTGAAGGCTGAGAGACGTGAGACAACTGCAGAAGAAAAGTTTGAAGTTATTAATAGTACATGTTGGTTTGTGAGGTTTAAGGAAAGAAGCCATCTCCAGAACATAAAAGTGCAAGGTAAAAGCAACAGGTGCTGATGTAGAAGCTACAGCAAGTTATCCAGAAGATCTAGCTAAAATCACTGATGAAGGTGACTATGTTAAACAACAGATTTTCAATGTAGACTAAATAGCTTTCTATCGGAAGAAGATGCTGGGCTTTCATAGCTAGAGAGGAGAAGTCAATGTCTGGCTTCAAAGCTTCAAAAGACAGGCTGACTTTTGTTAGGGGCTAATGCAGCTGGTCATTTTAACTTGAAGCCAATGCTCATTTACAATTCTGGAAATTCTAGGGCCTTAAAAGTTATGCAAAATCTACTCTGCCTGTGCTCTACAAATGAAACAACAAAGCCTAGATGACAGCATATCTGTTTACAGTATGGTTTACTGAGTATTTTAAACCCACTAGTGAGACCTACTGCTCAGGAGAAGATTTCTTTCAAAATATTTCTGTTTATTGGGAATGCATCTGGTCACCCAAGAGCTCTGACGGAGATGTACAGGGAGATGAATGTTATTTTCACGGCTGCTCATACAACATCCATTCTGAAGCCCACAGACTGAGCAGTAATTTCAACTTCCAAGTCTCATTATTTAAGAAATACATTTTGTAAGGCTATAGCTGCCATAGATAGTGATTCCTCTAATAGATGTGAGCAAAGTAAATTGAAACCTTTGGAACAAATTCTCCATTCTAGATGCCATTAAAAACATTTCTGACCTCATGAGAGAAGGTCAAAATATCAACATTAACCAGAGTTTAAAAGAAATTGATTCCAATCTTCATGGATGACTTTGAAGGGCTCAAGACTTCAGTGAAGGAAGTAACTGCAGATTTTGTGGAAATAGCAAAAGAACTAGAAGTAGAAGTAGAGTCTGAAGATGTGACTGAATTGCTGTAATCTCATGATAAAACTTTAATTGATGAGGAACTGTTTGTTATGAATGAGCAAATAACGTATTTCTAGAGATGGAATCTACTCTTGGTGAAGATGCTGTGGACATTGCTGAAATGACGAGAAAAGATAACAACAAAACATAAACTTAGGTGATAAAGCAGCAGCAAGATTTGAGAATAAAAAGTTTTGAAGGAAGTTCTACTATGTACAAAATGCTATCAAAGAGGATCACATGCTACAGAGGAATCTTTTGTGAAAAGAGTCAAACTATGAGGCAAATTTCATTGTTGTCTTATTTTAAGAAATTACCTCTGCCACCCCAATCTCCAGCAACCACCACCACCATCATTCAACAGCCATCAAAACTGAGGCAGGACCCTCTATCAGTAAAAATATTATGAGTTACTGAAGGCTCAGATAATCATTAGCATTTTTTAACAATACTGTATTTTTAAATTCAAGTATGTACATTGTTTTCTTTTGGTGTAATGCCATTGCATATTTATTATAGTACAGTGTAAACATAACTTTTACATGCACTCAGAAACCAAAAAATGCACATGACTTTCTTTGTTGCAATATTTGCTTCATTGAGACAGTTTGGAACCAAACCTGTAGTATCTCCAAGGTATGTCTGTGTATACAATCATGCACTGCATAATGTTTCAGTCAACCACAGACCGCATATACACAGTGGTTCCATAAGATTCTAGTATCATATTTTTACTATATCTTTTATATGTTTAGATATACAAATACTTACCATTGTTTTACAACTACCTACAGTATTCAGTACAGGAGCATGTGATACATGTTTGAAGCCCAGGAGCAATAGGCTATACGATCTAGCCTCGATGTGTCGTAGGCTATACCATCTAGGATTGTGTAAATACACTCTGATGTTCATACAGTGATGAAATTCCTTAACAACATGTTTCTCAGAATGTCTCCCTATTGTAAAGCAATGCATGACTGTATCTCAATAAATATTCAGTATATAGCTAGACATACTATGGAGTCTTTAAATTCAGACCTACAGGTGACAGTGGATAGCAGGGAAAACTTGAAGTGATCTGGGTCACCATTTTAGGGAGATTATTTGGTCAAGCTTTAACAGGATGGCCTGGAGTCAGGAGAATGTAGGGCAGTCTAGACTTCACTGCAGTGGTCCAAGCATGAGCTGACAAAGGTCTTAAATTAGGCCGGCATCAAGAATAATAACAATTCCCTAATACTGTGTTCATTGTTTCACTAACATTATTGCTATCAATTCTCAACAGAACCATGCCGGGCGCGGTGGCTCACGCCTGTAATCCTAGCACTCTGGGAGGCCAAGGCGGGTGGATCGTTCGAGGTCAGGAGTTCGAGACCAGCCTGAGCAAGAGTGAGACCCCGTCTCTACTAAAAATAGAAAGAAATTATATGGACAACTAAAATATATATATACAAAAAAAATTAGCCGGGCATGGTGGCGCATGCCTGTAGTCTCAGCTACTCGGGAGGCTGAGGCAGTAGGATCGCTTAAGCCCAGGAGTTTGAGGTTGCTGTGAGCTAGACTGACGCCACGGCACTCACTCTAGCCTGGGCAACAGAGTGAGACTCTGTCTCAAAAAAAAAAAAAGAAAAAGAAAAAAAAAATTCTTAACAGAACCATATAAAATGATTTTACCAAAAAGGAAATGAAAGAGGTTAAATAATCTGCTGGAGATCGCAGTGTTAGTAAATAGCAGAAGAGAGATTTAAACCCTCATCTCTTTGTCTCTAGAGGACATGTCCTCAGTGACTGTACTAGATGGTTAGATTTAGGCAAAAATCTAAAGAATTATCTAGGGCACCTGACTGATTGAAAGAGGAAAACTAGAGGCAGAGATGGAACTCAGATTTCAAGACTACAAAGTCACAAATAGTCTATTTGTTTAAATTATGTAAATAATGGGAAGAAGCTACAGAATGCTTACAGGAAAATCTTATTAAATCATTTATAATTCTACCACTTAATAACTTTGCATTTTCCATTCTAAACTTTTCAAAAACATCATACTGCAAATATAATATTTTTACATTTTTATGTCATTTCCATTTGGTGTACTTTTTTACTTAGGGTAATATGTCTTGATGTTGCTACTAATCAAAATTTTATTTTTTGTGGCTATGCAATAATTCCACCAACTATTTGTAATTATATTTGGAGTTTATATCTATTTTTTTGCCTATTTTAATTATGTTACATGAAAATTTCAGGCATATGACATATTTTATATTTTTTCCTTCACAGTTCCCATATAAGGTAATAGGTAAAATTTATATGTATTTTATGATTTTTGATAAAATTATTTGTTAATTAAAAAGCAGACCAGGTCTTCCTATTGTCCCCTTTAGATTACTATGTTTAACAAATGAGGATAAATATTTCCTCATTTTAGTATAAATGTTATATATCCACACTTGTGAATATATATCATGTCTTTTCCACGCTAATGTCAATTTGTATGAGCTCTTTGTAGTGAAAGATATTCAGTATTGGTTGTATTTACTGAAAGTACCTCCTTGTAATCTTTGTTTTCCATTTTATTTATTTACCATTTAAAGGTTTTACATTTTTTGTAGGAAAGTCTCTGTCTTTTCCTTATTTGCTCTTTTTGCCTCCAGCTTTGCCATTCCTAGATCATTTCTCTGTGTGCTGCACAGTGAATATTCTAATAGACTAATTAAATCATATCTCTCATCTGCTTAAAACCCATAAATGATTTCCATTGACACGCTACACACAGACATTTGCAAGCTGACTGTCAATCTCTCAAGTCATTCCTACAAAGGCATTCTAAGCATTAGTCAGACCAAGATCGCGAGAGACTCAAATATATCCTGTGCCTCTTTGGTCTCCATGATTTTGCTGTTCCATCAGCCTGTAATTCTCCCTCATGTCCTCACTCCTTTCTCTCCTCTTTCCTTTTCCACTGAATAACTACTACTAATCACCTTCAAGACTCAGGACAAATCTTTCCTAACAAACACATACCTACCCTGGAGTGGGATTAGATCCTTCTTCACAATAGTCTTGCAATACCTGTGGAGTAAACAACTAGAGTAGCCATAGGCCAATCGGACAATCTGTATAGAGGTCATTAGTGAGGTGTAAGATATAGATAAAGTTTGGCTGTGATCAAGTGGTAGGTTCAATCTGTGGAAATTGACAACTTTTCCCAAAGGGAGAGTATATTTCAAGAAAAATGCTGAGAACCCAAGACATTACGAATATTTAACGATAAGTGCATTCCACAGGAAAACAGGAAGAATAGTCAGAATGTCAGCAAGAAAATGAGAAAAGGATGATATCATAGGAATCAGTAAATAAGAGAGGCAAGCTTTTTATTTTTGTTTTTTAATGATACAGGGAGATTATTAAGAAGAGGACTAAAAGTATCCATCTGAAAATGAAAAAGCAATACTGGCACAATGGAAGAGAAGCCAGAGTGCAGTGCATTAAGGAATGAATGAGAAATATGAATGCAGAATCATATATTCTATAGCAGCCATTCTACCCTATGGAATGCCCAAATCTGAGCTGCTAGCAAAGTGTGATTTTTGAAGTAGGGCAAAGTTTATGGTAGTTGGAAATGGGGAAAGAGAAGAAAATTAATGGACTATAACACTGGAATTCATAAATTATATAATCACTTATAGAATCAGAATGGATTTTAGAAGATATGTGTATAACTAATACACTTACCTAAAACAGTTAGAGGAACTTGTGACGTATAGAATAGGTTTTTCAGTGTTAGGAACTCATAAATCTGAATTCAGGGACCTATGGTCACATAAACTAAACTATTTATTAGAAATGGAGTTACTAAATTAGTTCTCAAATAGATTTTACCTATACCATTCATTCACTGAAAATGTATTGAATACCTAATATTCATAAGTTACTAGGCTCGATATTATTGGAGATAAAAAGACAAGTCAAATACATTATCCTCAAGATATATATCATGCAGAAAAGATAAAAATATCTTCCCGAATCCACAATAGAAATAGGAATGTAATAAATGCCACAAAAAGATATGTAGAATTCTGCACACTCAGAAGATAAACCTGTTGGGTTTGAAGGCATAGCTCCTTTTCATTAGGAAATGTTACTTAGCCTTTACAAAGTGCCTCTACTTTTCAGTAGAACTAGACAAAACTATACTGCGATTTCCTATAAACATGAATTGGGTACAATTCTAATTAGAAGTAATTATCAGAAGATTATGTTTGCTATTCCCTGTATTTGTCCATTTACAACCTGTGTAGTTAGTAATAATTAAATCAGAATTTGTCTGAATTTTCTGTATATTTCTTAGATTTACATAATTGTCAATTATTACAATTTTATAATCAAAAGTTCACTATGATGAGACCAATATATTTTTCTCTTCTTTGTGAAATATCACCCAATAAAATCCATGTTTCCTATTTTGAAATACATTTGTACAAATGGAAAAAATTTGACTCAAAATATAAGGCTTCTGTGATGCTTAAATGAAATTATTTAAAGTACTTTACAGAGACTAGTTTAAATATGGTTGACATAAATAAAAAGCAAAATTAATTTTGTAAATATTATAAGTTACATTTGAATTACCATTGTCACATGATGATTACAGAAAAATAATTTATAATGCAGTTTTGCAGACAGGGAGAATGAGAAAGATGTAGAGTTCAGTTTAAGATAGTAATGTGAGGAAATGACAAATATTTTAATTAAAAAATTTAGAATACTTTGGCACTAGATTTAGCTTTTCTGCTTGACGATATATTCTACCCTGCCTTGTTTCTAGAAGGATTCATGGGAGCTCATGAAGCTTCACACACTCCAGCAGACAGCAAAATGTGGGGTGGATGAGCAGCATGCGCAGGTGACTGGACCCTCACAGCCTTGGCTTCCTTGTGCATCAGATTAAATAATTCTACTAACTGACCTCTCAGATTCCTTCCACACCTCTGTACCTAACGTGTATTTATTAATTCAACAAATATCGAGGACATATAATATTATCTGAGGATTCACACACTTTGAGAGCTAAGACGAACTTCAAAGAAAGAGCACATAAACTCCTTGTTTTACTCTTTTTTTTTTTTTTTTTTGAGACAGAGTGTTGCTTTGTTGCCAGGGCTAGAGTGAGTGCCATGGCGTCAGCCTAGCTCACAGCAACCTCAAACTCCTGGGCTCAAGCTATCCTACTGCCTCAGCCTCCCAAGTAGCTGGGACTACAGGCATGCGCCACCATGCCCGGCTCATTTTTTCTATATATATTTTAGTTGGCCGGATAATTTCTTTCTATTTTTAGTAGAGATGGGGTCTCGCTCTTGCTCAGGCTGGTCTTGAACTCCTGACCTTGAGCGATCCACCCGCCTCGGCCTCCCAGAGTGCTAGGATTACAGGCATCAGCCACCGCGTCCGGCCGTGTTTTACTCTTGATAAACTGAAATCTAAATGAGCTATGGAAATATATCTCAGCTTACATTTCACGGCTTATAACTACCTGTTTTTCATAGATATTAGACTTCTTTCAGCTAGGATCCAATAACATCCACTTGATTTAAAAAATGCTTCTGTGATACCTTTCACATAAGGAAGTCTCAAAGATTACTGAGTAAATTTGGAATATTTCACTTTAAATTTATAACTAACTGGAACACACTTGGAAGTAAGATTTTCTTTCAAAATATTGTCTCTATAGTCTAAAATTGTCCTGAAAGCAATGGTTGACAACAAAATTTCTTTTAAATTATTTTTGTTTAAAATAATAGGCAGCAGTGGTCCTTTAAATTCTCCATTTTAGGAGAAAAAGAAAAGACTGATAGCCTTTCCTAACAAAATGAGATGCAATAATAAAAAAAAAAAATTAAAAAACCTTGACAGTTAAAGGCTAAAAAACTTTACTTAAAAGCTGCCCTCTTCTTGTAGTTAAATATAGAAAAAGGCCACGTATTTAAGTGTCCAAGTGTGGTTCTTGCTATCAACTTGTCTCTGAGAGTCACCAGAGACTTCAGTTTAGACTCTGCTATTTAGCATCTGTCTTGTAGAACTGATAAAATGTCTGAATGACTGAGACAGCTTGGCTAATACACTGTCACACCTAACACTAAGGCCAAAGAAATGAGGGAGCTAAATGTGAAAGAGAACATAAATGGGCAAGAGTCTAAAATATATTCTATTCTTCTCACACTTTTAATGTTGAAAGATGGTAAACAGTTTATATCTAAACATATACCTTCTGTGTCTTGCAATAGAGTTATTTCTTACTGAATAATTGGAGTAAAAATGTTATTTTTGTATATGTCAAGAGACTATTACCATTCCCATCTTACATATCATGACTATTTTAATAGAAAATTTGAAAATCCTTGTGTCTAATGATGCAAACTGATATTCTCCAGAAAGAACTAGCTATTTAATAGAAAACAATTTTTAGAACTGTCTACAATAAAAGGTATTTATATTGGTAAAAAAGAGTTCTACTTTCCCATCAATCTACTGGCTTCCTCTAAAATAAAGTACTTTGAAAGGTGATACAACAAGTTACAGAGATGTTAAGTACCCTAATTATAATTTAGGCTCTAATGATCAGATAAAGAAAGAATGAAATGTACAAAAATATCTGTCATACATATAAGCCACACTTATTACACCTTAACTGGAAGATAATATAATAAGAAACACTAGATTTGAGTCCTATCAGTCTAGGTTTCATTCTACCATAATTTCCACTATGGTCCTTTCAATCCAGAAAGAAATGTTAAGAATATGAAAGGAGAAGAAGGAAACATGCCTAAATGGCATGTTATCTACCCCAGATAAAGATGGTAATGCATCCTTTGCTATTCAAAGTGTTTTTATTTTCATTGACTTTTTATTTGTATTTTTTGGTAAATATGCATTTTTTTCATGAGCCGAGATCTTCATTTGTGAAATCTGGCTGAAGCTATGTTAGCTTGTGACCAAAATTAAGTCAACTAGTCCACAGGGAGAGATTAAATTGAACCGATTTGCCATTCACAAAAAGCCTGAATTGTCCATTTGTCTAACCAATTCCAACCAGACACAAATTTACCAAACCAGAAGCTTTATCAATAGTTTTCTTTACATTCAGAAGTTTTTCTTCTTGCATGGTCATGGTTTATTGTGAATGTAGGCATATGATTACATGATTTGAAAAGAATTTATAAGCATGATTGAAATGTTAGATATTAGAATTTTATACAGGCATTCCATACACTTGTATAAGTAATTTGTGTGTGCACGTGCACACACATACACACACACTACATAAGTCAAGGAGGGGTTGCCTCATATGTCTTTCCTTTGAAATATGTATCTTTGTTTTTTAAAAATACAATGACATATGAACAGCCACAGACAAGAAGCGTTAACTTCAAAAAATAAATAGAGGTGATGTTGATAAAATGCCCTCCTCCCTACCTCCTTTAGTTCTCTGGTACCTACCAATTATTCAATTTCATAAGTTAATGGAGAATTGACCACGAGGGGAGCCATGAGGGCGGACCAGACACACCAGCTGCCAGACTGTCTCAGAAAGAAGGAAAAATTTTAGATAAAAAAGAAAAAACAAACCAACATAGATCGGGTTTAATTCCAAGGGAGATGTGCCAGGACCTACCACTGATTCTACGAGAAGAAGTTGCGGAGCAGAACAAGAAGGAACAAGACATTGGCAGAGATCAACCTGAGAGGCTGGAAGTCCAGAGAGAAGGGTAGGTGGAGCAGTTTCTTTCTCCCTCCCCCACATGTCCGGCAGCCAGTGGGCTCCCAAGCTGCTGGAGGGACCTTCTACCCCCACAAGCTCAAAAGCTGCTGCTGTAGTGAACTGGGAGCTTCTTGAGGTCAAAGCACCAGCTCGCCAGCGCCCTCAGGGCTGCTTCCCAACACCGCACACCCCAGCCAAGCCGGAGAACAGTTGCCATAGTGCTTCTCCAAACACCGTGTGCCCTTGTCCTCCCCAGGGGGCTTCAGCCCCTCAGTTTTCCTCTTGCTCTTTCCCACACAAACATTGCCCAACTCCAGCCCGTGATCCTAAGTGAAGTATCTAAAGAATGGAAAAACAAACACCACGTGCACTCACTATTAAACTGGAGCTAACTGATGAGCACACATGCGCATAGAGGGAAGGATAACTCAATAGAAGTCAATGGGGTGGTGGAGGGGAAGGAGGAGGGGGGCGAAGACCTACCTAACAGGTACAATGGGTGTACCTGGGTGACAGGAACACTTATAACCCTGACTCATGCATTACAAAAACAATTCCTTGTAACCAAAAACATTTGTACCCCTATAAAACTTTGAAATAAAATTTGTCAAAATGATTAAAATAAAGAAATATGGTGATCAATGACAGAGATCATTGACAGATTCTAGAAAATGCCAGAAAAAAAATTATTCCTGGTGAGGAAGATCCCATGAAGGGCAAAATTTGTTTCTTTGTAAAAAACAGGTGCAAATGGTGAGCACATCAAAATTCCTCTCATATTCACTTAGAGGTCAGAAAAGCAGAGGAGGAAGGCCCCCCGCAAATAAATAAACAAGTAACATTTGCAACCATCAGTTTTTCTGAGAACAGACAGGGAGAAAGAAGTTATATTAAGAAACCTAAACCCAGAAACCTACTTCAAATTAGGGTCTAAGAAAAACCAACTCATTTAGTGATAGATAAGTAGTAAAATGGGAGCTAACACAGTCTGAAAACAAAGATACTATTAGAAAAGGCAGCAAAACTTACCAATTGATGAAAAATACCACACAGGGTTAAACACTATCACCTAAAATAAAAGTGGTGAAGCAACCACTTTTATGGAGGAACGTCAAAAAGTAAAAATTCATGAACTATGACAGAGAAAAGATGGTGACGTAACAGATGAAGCATAAAGTGGCAGAACTCTGAAAACAAGTAGGAATGAAAAACTCAAAATATGAAGATGGAACTGGAAGAAGCAAAAAGGGAAAGGAACATTGCAAAAATGCAAAGAGAATCTAGGTGATTAAACGGAGAAAAATGAGTAATGTGAAAGAGAAATAAAATCTGGAAAAGGAGGTCTATCTTATAATTGAAGTTCCCAAAGAATAAATTCAAAACAATGGGGAAAAAACACAAATATTTTAAAATATGGCTAAAAAAGCTTTTTTGAAATACAAGAACTACTTTACTTGAAATAGATAGAACATTAAAAATTTTTCCTGAAAATTTTATCTCTGTGGTCCAAGATAAATTAAAGAAAAAAATCACCCTAAGACATATGTTAGTGAACTTATCAGAATTAAAAAATAAAAGGTCCTTATATAGCTAATTAAAAACATCAAGTCATTTGTAAGAGTCAGGATGACTTCATATGTTTCCAGTTCAACATTTTATGGCAGAAGACAATGTGATAAACACCTATAAGATTCCCATGAAAAGGTAAACCAAAGTGTATCTTTCCAGGAAAACTGTCCTTCAAGTACAAAGTCAACAGATGAATAGTTTTCAAAATTCAAAAATTGAAAGAAAATTGTTGTTATGAACCACTCTTGAGGAAAATCCTTGAAGATAGACTTGAAACTCTCAAGAGAGGACTGGGGAAATTTTTTTGAAAGGAATGTGTTGAGCATTCATATAAATAACTAAAGAACTCATAATTTAGCATTGGTTTTAGGTTGTCAGTATAGAATGTAAATGATATGCATCCTGTGTACATAATACAACTAACACACTGGGAGAGACATGAGAAAAAAGGTGGGAGGTAGAGGAAGTTTGCTCTTTGCTTGGTCTGTTATCACCGAGAGTCAAAGGACATCACTAGAGCATGTAACTACATTTAAGGGAACAAAGGTAAGCACTAAGAGAAGTGATATTATTGACTAAAATCAGATGATGTAGAAAGGAAAGAAGAAACACATGCTAATTATTTTTATTGGTAACATTAGGGAATTAATAGCTATTATATAAAAGAAGGATTATAGATGCTATACAGTTATTATTATAAAGATAACCATGAAAACAAAAGAAATATATATACCTGCTTTCAAATGCACATGAGCAAAGGAAGATACAGATACAGATACATACAGAATCTTGGAACCATGGTCGGAAAATATAATATACATCTACTAGAGTCAAGAACAGGAAAGTTAATAAGTTATTGCCTTAGAGCAGGATACATGAAGTTGAAATTATGGAGTGCTTGCTCTTATTTGTAATAAATCTGCCTGGCCAGGATGGCAGTCAAGATCATTGAAGGAGAACAGGTCAAGGAACTAGAGAGGCCCAAGTACTGGTCCAACTATTTATGTAGGTATTCAACTGTTGTAGAACAAGCATTTGGAAGTGGCAAGGAAGAGCAGGCAAAGACGCCATCTCTTGTCCCAGTGTTATAAAATGAGTTTTGGAGAGAAAAAAACTAACTCTGCAGGGGAGACGGCATCCTTAGGGAAATGTCAGGTTTCTGTCAGAACAGAAGGTGAAGAAACATTCTGAGGCAGGGGAAGGGTAGGGAAAGAGGTTTTCCTGATGACTTACTGTGAGTGGCAGAGGCAGAGTGCAAGTGCTTTGGCATTTGATGAGGAGGCAGAGATGTGTTCAGAAAAGAGGATGTGCAGAACCATACGGCAATTAAAATGCAAAACGGGAGGTGGCCTAGTGTCTACACCTGGGACTAAAGGGCATGATGAATGAGATCAGTCTCGATGGTGCTGAGGCTGAGGTGTTGGCTGGCCGTGAGCGTAGGGGGAGCAGTTGGGCCTAAGTCCGGCTCTCCCTTGAGTCCTGCACTAGAGGAAGGATGATCTTCCTCCTAACATAGGGTTCCCTTTTGTCCATTGGTAAATTTGTAGTTTAATCATTTTTATCTCTACAGTCTATCTTCCAGAAATGCTATAATTATTTACTCACTCTCCTTGTGTTTTTTCTTTACTTATCAAGATTTTTTTTAGATTTCAGAATATCATGGGAGTAAAAACGTTTTGGGTATATAAACTGCTTTTGTATATAAACTGTTTGGAGCCAAAGCTGTAAGCGTGCCCATCCCTCAGATAGTGTGCAT